>NC_043985.1:13046877-14246877 GCF_902150065.1 Myripristis murdjan | reverse complement strand
TTTTTTTTTTTTAGTATCAGTGATAAATAAGGTTTGTTTTTTTCCTCATAGACGGCAAACTACCATCCAAACCCATTCCCTGTGAAGGGCACTTCTTCAACCCCGACCTTAACCCACCTCAGAGGGAGGCAGTGAAGAGGATCCTGTCAGGAGAGTGCCGGCCCCTTCCCTATGTGCTCTTTGGACCACCAGGCACTGGCAAGACAGTCACCCTTATAGAGGCCATACTGCAGGTACACACACACACACACACACACTATAAAATACACAAACTGATCGGTCTCAGCTATTAAATTCTTCAGTACACATACATGAGGGCCAAACAGTCAGTCGTTTGGGTAGGTGGTATAGTTAGGGTAAGTGCAATATCCAAATTGCAGCAATGCAGTTTTTTGATAAAGGTTCAGTGTGACCCCAGCAAAACAGGATTTCTGGAGTTTTTTTCCAGTTAAAATAAAAATTCTGATGTAAAAACGATTACAATTACTTGCAATTGTATTATATTATCCCAATTGCAATATCTGTCAAAATAATTGCAGTCTGTTTTTTACCATTTTATGCAGCTCTAACAGGTCTATTGTAAGTTATTGCAAAAAAAGTAATTAAGTAAAGTTACTCATTACTTTCTCCTTATTATAACCATTGTTACTAATTACCCTCTCTCTAAAGAGTAATTAGATCACTAATTACTTTACTTTTGCGTTACTTTCTAAAACGCAGATCAGGCTCACAGCTACTCATTCAACCTGTAGCACTCCGTAACTTTCTCATTGTTCCCTGTGTGTGTGTGTGTGTGTGTGTGTGTGTGTGTGTGTGTGTGTGTGTGTGTGTGTGTGTGTGTGTGATTTCTCTTCATTAACCTATGGTTTTCTGGTTGAATATCATAAGTGATTAAAAAGGGTTGTTCTTAGTTACAGTCACAGGTTTGTCAGGTGCGCCTAAGTGTCTTCACTTAATGAAGTTACATGATCCAAGGTCGTGGGCATTGTTTCAGTGTTTTATTATATTGATTACAGGCTGTTAAAAATGAAACTGCTCATTACCTTCAGGCAGGAGGAGACAGGAGGCAGTCTCACCTCATCTCATATTAGACCCTGTTAAGGATCTCTATCTTTCAAAAATATGATTGGGACAAGGCCAGGGGATTTCCTGGTTTCTGAATGATCATAAATGATCTCACTGACAGTCTGTCCACCACTGTCGCCTCTCTCTCCTCAGCAGTTTACTGAGCCATTTTTGAAGTGTTAAATTTGCCATAACTCCACCTTAGTCCCTTGCTCAAGTAACTGAAGTAATGCGATTTTCATCAGAAAAGTGACTGTAATCTGATCACTGAAATTTCAAGGGTAATTAAAATCTTTGGGGTATTGGGACGAGTAATTACACTAATGTGACTTTGTAATGCATTACTCCCAGTGCTGGCCACTCACAGTTTGGATTTTATTTTTACCTGCACTGTCAGTGTTTCCTCTTATAAACATGAAACTAACCCACATAGTATTTTTTTTTTTTTTTTTTTTTTTTGCTTGATTGACTGCATAATGTCTTTCCACCTCCAAGGTGTACCACTTTCTTCCCAGTAGCCGAGTACTGGTGTGCACTCCCTCCAACAGTGCTGCTGATCTCATCTGCATTCGTCTACATGACAGTGGTTTCCTCCATGCTGCCAGTCTGGCCCGCGTCAATGCCTCCTGCAGGCAAGAAGAGGTATTGCAAAGCCTCAGAGAAATGCAATTTACTGCACGGTGACTTTGGTTACAGAGCTCTAACTTATTTTAGTCAAAGGGCAAATCACGAATTTTTGCTAACACCGCTATTTTGATGCTTTTATGTGTACTAATTCATAATGGCATTTATGAATACAACATTTGCAAAGGTGGCTGGCCCCATTTCTAATTGAACTACATACCTTTGCTGTGTTAGTGCCATGCTCACTCCCTTGATGCACAGGACAATTTTCATGACATGCCCTGTCCACTGAGCTGTACAAAACTATTTGCTAAAAGTTGTCCTGATCTCCAGGTACCAGTAATATAATATCTGCCAAAAACATAACAGCAAAATTGAATGTGATAAACCTGATAATGTAATAAAAACTTAAACCAATAATGTAAAAATAAATATTTTGTCAAATATGGAATAATTCATTGCATTGCTAGCCAGTTAATATATGGCTAGCAATGCAATAAATGGCTTGGTAATTCTTGTTTTCCTGATTAATGGAATTAATTAAACCAATAACATAAAAACACTTTTCTCTCGAATCTCTGTTTTTTCACATCATAATTTTGCATCCATAATATACACATAGGGATGGTCTTGAACTTCAGTAGGGTATTTTGAGTAAATACAGCACTCGAAACTCTTGTCATCTAAAAAACTACATTACTTGTCTTGTCCATATGCTGGAAATGAAGGAAAATGCTTCAATGCTTTATTCATGAGTTATTAAATCATCAAGCATTTTTTATTTTAACTTGTAAAGCGGTATTCACTATCACTAAAATACTATGCACTATACTATGCATCAAAATGACTATAAATAATATATCCAAGCGAAAATGATATTGTTATTTTATAGAAGCCTCATTCATTACATAAGTAATACACCAATGGCTGAATGCATATAAAAACCAAATCGGCAAAATGTACTCATTGGTGCATGATGTCTACTACAGTGGACATATGAAGTTTCAGCCACAGACAAAACTACCGTGAGTATGTCCTCAACATCTGGATAAACCGATGAAAATAATGAGGTCTTAAACTGTAAAGTGCAAAAGAAAGATGAGATATGAAATTACAGAAGTGGAAAAATTTGGTGTGTGTGGCTAAACTAATATTTATTTATTTAATTATACTCTGTTACTAACTAATTTCTTAATGTGAAGTGGAAAAGCGTTGTCCTCAACTGAGGGGAAGTAATTTTTGTTCCTGTCCTATCTAGGGAAAATATGGGCATGTGCTTGTTATTAAATACTCATTCATTTCTGTTGTAAGTGTTGGCGTATCATGGAAAATTTCTGAGCAACTACAGTAGAAATCACATAATATTGTTCACATAAATACATACAGAATAAAAGCATCATTTGCTCATGTTTCAGTGGCATACATTTGTACTGTACATAATATGGTATCATGCCAGCATGGTACAATCACTGTCTCAGAAGAACTGCATGTTTGAATTATGATTGATCTGATATGACAGGTTATGAATGCGCTATCAGTCTAATGAAATTGCATAAGGCTGCTCAGCACGTGGTTTGGCATTCGGGGTCAAAGAACTGTTGGTCATAATAATAACTGGATGAGGGTTTGGTTAGTGCTCCAACATATTGCCTATGTACAGTATAAAATCATGGAAATTTTGGGGGGAAAAAGACATGTTTGGGATTTTTGTTATGTTTTGTTAGATCCACTAAACTCTGCAAACAGTAAATTTATATGTAATATAGTTGCTAAGTTATTTTTACATTCACATTTTAAGTATTTCGCTTTGGGTCCAGCATTTGGACAAGATGGAGTAATGCACTTTTTTCTTATGACAAGAGTTTGTCGTATTCTATTTACTCGACGTTGAAATACTCTTCTAGAGTTCAGGACCTGCCACATTTGTATATTATAGATACATAATAAAGATGTAGTAAAGATGAAGTGCAAAAAATGGAATACACTTTTTTTTATATTATTTGTTTAGTTTATTACATTATGCGGGAAAATAAATTACCAAGCCAATAATGTAATAACTGAACAGTAATGAAATAAATTATTAAATTATTGGCAAAACTGTTATTACATTTTTGGTTTAAGATTTTGTTACGCGAGCAGATTTTTATTACATTATTGGATTTTATTACACTTGATTTTATTACATTATTGGCAGGAACCCCCCCCCCCCCCCCCCCCCCCCCCCCCCCCCCCCATATTGAGATTTGTTGTTCATTTTCTCAGTTCATTCCTGAAGTGCTGAAACAGTACTCGAGGGCAGGAGAAGACATCCGACATGCCTCCTTCCACAGGATTGTGGTCAGCACCTGTTCCAGTGCCGGCATGTTCTATAATATATCACTGCAGTAAGGCCCGGGTCATAGCGGCAGGGGTTAAAAGTTAAATCAGCAGCTTTCTCTCCCAGCTTTGCCCTATTTCAGACTTTTTGTTCTGTTTTTCTTCAGAGTGGGCCATTTCACTCACGTGTTCCTGGATGAAGCAGGCCAGGCCACAGAGCCTGAGGCCCTGATCCCCCTGAGCCTCGTGTCCGAGAGAGATGGACAGGTTGGAACAAACACACACTGACTGACTATGCTCAAACTTTAACTCACACCACGGCATGCCTAATTTATCCCATGCCCTAATATAAATGTAGGTCTTATCTCTAACACAAGCCTAGATCCCATTGTCGAGTTTGGCCATGATATCAGTGCTACCAATGTCATTTTGCTAGAGTACACTATAAATGTTTTCTTCTGCAGGAAGGGCTTGTTGGCACATCATGCTCTAATTGAATGATTTATAATGACATGTTGTTTCTCCATCCCTACTTAGATAGTTTTGGCTGGAGATCCCTGTCAGCTGGGGCCAGTGGTGAAGTCCAAGCTGGCCTCTGCCTTTGGCCTGGGGCTGTCATTATTGGAGAGGCTGATGGCTGGCCCTCTTTACTCCAGGAAGGAGTGGGGATATAACCCTAAACTGGTTGGTACACTATATACCAAAGTCTATTGTTTTTTCAGTTATTGCACAGATAAGTGCCATAACTGCAATAACTGTCCTAAGTTAGAGTAGCAAAAGTGCTACCCTAACATTTCATATTGATTGTGATACATTAGTGTAAAATCAACAAAAACGTGTGGGGAGACAGCTTTTAGTTATTGTGGCCCAAGTCTCTTGAACAGTCTGCCTAAGGAACTGAGGGGCTCCATCTCTGTGGACATTTTTCAAAGAAAAACACATCTTTTTAGCAAGGCCTTTAACAAAGGGTGCCTAGTCATTTGTTGTTATACTCATCCATTGTTGTTTCATTCCTCTTATTGGTTGTTTTGCTTTTTGTACGTTGACACACCATCTGTTTGCTTTCATTTTTGTCATTTTTGTATTGTTTTTTGGTCATGCGCAGCACATTGGGTCACAAGCCCTTTATGAAATGTGCTGTATAAATAAAGATTGATTGCTAATTTTAGTATATGAGACCATGTTGTATCTACAGTAGACCCATCTGTGTTATTGGTAGTGCCTTTTGTCACACCAGTGTAAAATTCAATATGGAAGCTGGTAGAGGCTGCCAGTATTTTTTGCTGATGGCCTTTTTGGAATCAATGTCTCAAAATTAAGGTGGATTGAAATGGAGGTGTTTTATTGGAGTTAGACAGATTGATTTTTATGGAGGGTGATACACATTGGTGTTCCTCGATTCACTACAAATCTCATGTCTTTCACCACAGGTAACAAAACTGATGTACAACTACCGCTCCCATGAGGCCTTGCTCAGGCTGCCCTCCAAGCTCTTCTATCAAGGGGAGTTATGTGTTAGAGCCCCAAAGGCTGTAGTGGACTCCCTCTGCAGCTGGAAACACCTTCCCAAAAAGGGCTTCCCACTGCTCTTCCATGGAGTCAGGGTAAGCAGTCTTAAAACTTTACCCTTAGGCATTATATTCTCCATCACAGTTGGAAAGGCAGGACCACACATTAAAGACCTATTCTGTACAAGGTACACGTGTGTATCTGTATATCTGTGTTACAAAACAAATTAAACTATTTATATAGTACATTTTGTACAATCAAATGAAACACAGGTCTTTACATTTTACTGCACTGACAGGAGGCGTACGTATTTAGAAATCTAGATGACTGACATCATGAGATATGCACTACTCTTGCAAAGACAATACAGTATAGTCATACATTTATCACGTGCGTGTGCGTTGCTCTGCGCCCATCTGCGCCGTACCCAGCGCAGAGCGCAGCCCAAACTGCCCACTATGTGAAAGCCCCTTAATACAACAGGAGCCTCATCAATAGCCAAGCCAGTCAAATCAATTGTTTACCGTTCAGCACCAGAGAATAGCGGAAGAGAGGCGATGAGACGAGAAAATGGCTTGCTCCAAAATGAGAAAAGTAGATAGTGAAAACCGAACTTTTAAAGATGAATGGACAGACCAATACATGTTCATTCTGCCTGTATCCAGTTCTAAACCATTGTGTCTCATATGATGTGAATCAATAATAAATAATCAATAATGTCTAAATTTTAGACATTGTAAGATTCGGACCTTTGCTGGGAGGAAATTTTAGTAACTGGACCTCTTTGAATTTTAATTGAATACCCCTGCTCTATACCAATACAAATCTCGGGTATAGGAACAGACCTCCAAATAAATGGGTAAAAATAGGTATACTAATGAGAAAAAAAAGGGTAAATAAATTAAAGTGTCACATTGTTAGCAGGTGTGCATTGTCCAGCTGTCTTCAGGGCTGTGTGAGGGTGAAGTAATTTTTCTCACTTCTGCTCTGATCCTTTCTCCTGTGTTTCTTCCTTATTAGGAATAGACATGATCAACAGCTCCATTCATACTCCCACAACCATTTTACCAGAATGGAAATTTTAGTCTTAACCCACAATCCCACAGTTGGATACCAGAGGCTTCTTAATTTAAGTCTTATTGGAGTTGTTGACTTTGCATTGTTGCCACGCCAGAAATGTGCTCCATCTCTTCCCCCCCTCGCTGCGCAGCAATCTGTGCTTCGATTTACAGACCTGATAAACTATGTGTAGTGTATGCAATAGATATAAAAATAGAAAAAAACTAGGCTGTTGGGATGGATTAATACTATTAATTGATCTGTGAAAATTGTTGAATGGGCATTCATATGCTCTTTGTCTCCTTATGTTTGCTCTCTCCTGTTCCTATCTACTACTTACTTTCTTTCAGTTCCCACTGTGGTCCCTCCTATTTAATTATGGCCTCTAGAAATAACCCCTACTTCCAGTCACTTGGGTGTTTTACTCCTCAAAGAAATAATGAAATTTTTTCTCTCTCTCAAGGGCACAGAAATGAGAGAGGGTAACAACCCATCATGGTTCAATTCTGGGGAGGCTGTGCAGGTCATGCTGTACTGCTGTCAGCTGGCCAAGAAGCTCTACAACCCTGTGGATGCCTCTGACATTGGCATTATTGCCCCTTACAGGAAGCAAGTAAGAGTGCACAGTTGTTCTGCAGAAGCACTATGGTGCTTTTTGAAGTTCTTCCTTTTATTAAAGCCATAGAGGAAATGTTTTACATTGCAGTGGGAAAACTTTGGAAGTAACAAATTTAGTTAGACATGTGCTGTTGGGTATATCCCTGAAACGATTTGAATTTGGCCTGATGGTGGCACTAGAGGGAAGGACATCAGTAGGTTTCTTCCCTAGGGATTCTGAATGTGCACATCATATTTCAGTTATTGCATTCATAGCAAGTATCAATATTTCAGGTGGCATTTCCATTTTATGCCTTGAGATGACAATTGTCAACTAGCTCTATAACTAAATTCGGTACAGTAGTGTTGTTTAAGTTTCTAGGTAAATAAATAGAATAAACAAAACTATCTGTGGTGGTGGATGTGGCAGACATGATTGTCAAAACGAATTGATAATGTACTGGACACTTATTTTGGGGCTATAATTTCATTACTGTAGTTGAGTACATTTTTTTGGATACTTGCATTTTTTAAAATTTTATTTGTTTTTTTATTTATTTATTTATTTTTTATTTCAGTACTTTTACCTAAATATGTTTCTCAAAAATGCTTTACATGCACTACATTTTTAAATCATATCCATCACAGAGTACAAGTTTATGGCTCGGCAGGCAAATTGTGGAGCCTTTGACAGTGATAGGCCAGTCAGCAAAGACAACAATTTTAATATTGCTTTAAGGTGTACGTGCAATTTTTTGTAATTTCCAAATTTTCCAGTTGGAAGAATATAGTTTGAAATCTCTCCTTGTCCTAGAAATACATGGGAAAGATCACAACAAACAATATTGTTGTTTGTAAAAAGTATATACATTTAATACATTTTAAATTAATTTTTGCTTCAGTTAAGTAGATTTTTGCACTAGTGTCTGCTTGTTGTGAAGTAAAGTATAAGCAAAGTAACAAAACTCCTTGAGTAGGACACTCCAGTATTCTTTCCAGCACTGCAGTGATATCTCTCTTGGAAGTAAATTTAGAATGTGGGAAATATGCAGATCACCATCATTAAGTCTTATACTGCTCCCCAAGGTGGAATAAATGGGCTCTTAACAGATGGTCAGTCTGTTCAAATGGTTTAATGATTCAGATGTAGCCCTTAAGTCTCTCCTTGAATTCCTTTCGCTCGCTCCAGTCAGAGAAAATCCGTGTCCTGCTGGGCAGGGTGGGCCTGTCGGACATCAAGGTGGGCTCTGTGGAGGAGTTCCAGGGACAAGAGTTCCTGGTCATCATCTTATCCACGGTAAGTGAAACAAGAATAATAGTTTGCAATGTCTGAATGAACTTTGTTCCAAAATGAAATATCCACCATTTGGGAAAAAAGTGGCACCTATGTATAGCTGTGTCTTAGTATGATTTGAGTACGAGTTCAGAGCTAGAATACAGAAAGGCTTTGTTGGAAATTAATTAATTTTTTTTTTTTTTTTTTTTTTTTTTTTAATTCCAAAAGGCTGTAAACTGTCACAAATTTGACATTAGTGAATTTCCTCAGTTTTGACTTACTAACATGAAGCGATTGTATGAAGGAGGGTTATATATCATGAAATCCATAAAATCAACAAATACAGGACTTTTAAAATGATGGTCAATAACTCTCTAAGTCCCAGTTTAAACTCTAATATCTTTAACAGCCCAGCTGTACATGAATTTGTCTTTGGTGGAATTGGTGTGTAGTTAATTTTACAACTTGTAGTGTTTCTTGGTAGTCATCACAACTGGTGGAACTATTAAATTTACAATGATGTAGTGCAGCTGTGTGTGTTCAGTGTGCAATATTGCATACAGTAGAGAAGTGTAGTCAGTGACTAATAATACAGTGGGCTAGTGAACTGTGTGCATACTCATCCACCAAAAGGTGACACCTTTCTTTTTGTATGTGGCATTCTTGTGTGTTTGGTCTAATATCATTATCAGTCACAGTAGAAACGACAGTGAACTGAAACTTTTGGTAACAAATGAAGGATGTGATGAGTTGCATGTGAGAAGTCTACATTTTGTTATGGCATCTATGGCTCCTCCTGGTGGACTAAATAAATAAAGACACACAAAAAGCTGGTATTTTAACCTGAGTAGAGCACACTTTTCACCACACTAGAAACAAACAAACAAATAGCAGATTTGGTATTTTATTTTATTTAACACAGTAATGTGTTGTAGAATAGAAGAGGCCTCTGAAAGGATGGCTGATATAGTTTAGCGGTCCACACCTGTAGGTTTAGGTTTTGGTACTTGGCTCGGTAAAATATTTTGAAGTGTTGTTTAAAAGGATGTTTAGATTTTTCTCTCTGTGTACCCCTTTGCATTGCAATTTGCATTAAAGAGTTACTCTTTGCAAATGTAGGTGCGGTCTAACGAAATGTTGCAGAGTGACGATATGCAGAGTGTGCTTGGCTTCCTGTCCAATCCCAAACGCTTCAATGTGGCTATCACTCGGCCCAAAGCCCTGCTGATAATCGTTGGAAACCCCCACGTTCTCATTAAGGTTAGTGACAAAACTGATCATTTGTTACTTAATTTTAGAAAATATAAGTGTTGATACCAGTGTAAGATGTACTCAGAGTATCTTGGTCTTTTTTTCAGGATCCATGCTTCAGGAATCTTCTACAGTACTGTTTTGACAATGGGGCGTTCATGGGCTGCGATCCCCCAGTTTCCCTGAGAGCTGCCTCACATGTAGGCTCAAACATCGTAGAGTCTGCATTATAGAGAGCCATGACCACCGTTATTGTCATGATAGGCTATAAAACAAATATTTTCTCCTACTTGGAAGTACCAGATAGGTAGGGTTCCTACAGCTGCCAGTACAATGAATGCTAGAGCATACTTTTATCTGGCTGGCAATTTATGCCCCATTTACACTGACCTAAAACCTCATGACCGTCCAGGACTTGAGCTAGGGCTGACCTGGCCTTTTAGTACCTTTTTTAAGGCTGATACTCCAAGCATCTAAAAAAATAATATTAAGAATATTTGCCACAACAATGTTTGACTCAAGTTTGGTCATTGACTCCAGCTCTTTCAAAACTGCATCTGAACAAAAGAATTGCCCTACCTCAGTTGTCTTGTGTTCTATGCTATGTCCTACTGTTCACATTTCCATGACTTGGCTTTCTGTTGACTGTTCCTACATTGAGCCGCAACTGTCTAATCAGTGTTAACTGAAGTAATATACAAAGAGAACTTTCTAGTTTCTGTATGTGCTAAATGCCGTTCCACTGGGTAGAAGAAATAAATAACGCTCATGCACACTGCACAATTATTCATTTTTTTGTGTTATTAAGCTGATGTGCTTGACTATGCGTGTGATTTTAAATTATGCTGTCCCAGATTTAGGAAAAAATTACTGTTTGACGTCATAGCAGTTCCACCATGTTAATTTGCTGAGGCTGTACAGTAATGTTAATGAAGTAATTTAGCCTAAAATGAACAGTCATGTCCCTTATACTTGCAGAGAGGCAAGCTGCCAGTGCTTTACCATCCAGGGTAGCTGCAATACATTTTGAAAGATTCTTATTCAGCACTTTGCTGAGAATGAGAATATTTGGCTTTAACAGAAGAGTTTTGCTTTATTTTGATGTTTTAACATGGTGACTGGATCTACAGATGTCTGCGAGAGCCAGGGCAACTTGTCTGCACACCTCGGCGTGGCAGTGTCTGCCTACAAGGCCCGGAGACTGGATGTGACAATTGAGTGCTACTGGCTGCACAGGGACTCAGTCCTGCTGGAGCCCAGCAGGATAGAGAGGGGGAGGGATAGAAGCAAGAGAAAAGAGGCAAATGGGGGATAAAACTCTTCAGTCAATGGGTCTCTGACACATAGGGAGGAGACAGCTTTTATCTGAGCATAGGGCTCCCTTACATCAGCCTGACGTTTCAGCATCGACATCATGATGTGTGCTTGTGCAACTGTCACATTGCAGGACACATGATGTCAAGTAAGGCAAATTAACTGAAGCACGTCATACTTTTGCTGCTTGAAACAAAAGGGAAACTCACAAGGTTCTGATTTTCCATGATTAATCTACAAGAAAAAATCTTCTGATATTAAATAATTTCTTCCACTTTAAGGGTTCTCGGATACACAGTTTGCTAGTGATCCACAGGCTCTGCATGCACAGCGATCAGTTCACTATGTGCTCTGGTGAAGGGGTGCACTTGATGAGTTTATCAAACAACCAGTGCCCCACTACTCACCAACCACAACCTGAATATGAGCGCTGTAGTTGTTTGATAACTCAAGTGCACCCCTTTGCCACAGCACATAGTGAACTGACCACTGTGCATGCAGAGCTTGTGTGTCACCTGCCTGTAAACTGCATGAGACACAGCTACTGACGCAGATGTCACATGGATGCTAGAGGCAGGCAATCCATTACACAAGGCAGCTTTTAAATGCATGTGTTCTTTATTATTATCCCCTATTATTTCTTTATCCTATTTTATTACTTTCATCATTTAATGATCTTACTGTCACAGGACTGCACATAAGTAACAAAAGACAAAACACACACACACAGTTTCACTGTCCATTGCTGCACCAGACGCCTGTTTATCTTCCACCACGCAGATTAAGCATACATTTGAAAACAAATGGTAGATTCCATGTAAATAACACAACTGCAACACATAAATTCATTTGTCGAGTTTGTTAAGAAACATTTTGTTTTTCCAAAATACCTCTCCACCTGTTCTCTCTCCATTTGTCCTGCCGGTGTCAGAGTCGTATGTGTAACCGAAATGGAGTTCAAGCAGATTTCAGGAGGGGTGGCAGAGGGCTGAGCTAAGTGTGATAAAGGAAGGAAGTGGTGTTTTTGGTAGAAGACGATAGACTTTTAAAAGTACCCAAATCATGAATGTTATGATTAAATTGTACATGAATAATGCACTGCATGCATCTGGTGAAATTTCCTGCATTGTTTCATATCACAACAAATATATTGCAGGGGAAAAAAATGACTGTCATTTTTTTCCAATATCATGCAGCCCTAAAAGATCCAGATCAGACATCCTGTCCCCACCTCTGCTACCCACACACACATCTGTCTTTGATGTATTCTGCACTCTTTCGGCACAGGCTCCACTCCACATTTTCTGAGCTAGATCCTCATGAGATAGTGAATTGAAATAACTCTTAATCACTTAGTCAGCACAATAAATATAGAGGATTATGTCTTGGTGACATACGTCCAGACACAAGTTGATGACTTGTCTGTGCATGATTTGCTCCTCACAGGAAAATTAAGTTTTTCCATATGCTTAAAATTCAGACAAAGTGGTCTGGCAATATTCTATGTAGGTGGACGGTGTTTTTTAAAAGCTTTATTGAAACCTGGAATCAGACAAAACTGTCTTGACTGTCTCAGGTTTGTTTGACAGACAGGTGCCCAGCCATCCAGCTCATTCCACTCCAGAAGCAGGCAACACATTACCAAGACAAACATGGTGTCTATAGGGCTGGGCAGCTGTTGGCCTAACAGTTGCCCCCTGCTGAGCTACCGGCAGGGGGAGCTTTGTTTAACGTGTGGGTCCCATTGTTCTCCCAAATTGGTCTGTGTCTCTAATTGCCCAGTTAGTCCCCCCTCTCACTGGCTGTACTTGTCTACCCTGGCCAGACCCAGCCTCCAGTCATCAGATCAGGTTGTAAAGGCTTACTTGGCTGGGGCCGATGGAGGGCTCTGGCTGGCTGGCCGTGCGAGTGTAGCCTCCTGTTGGAGACAGGGCTTTAGCTTGGCACGTCTGAAGCCACAGTGACCATCCCAGGCTGGCTGCGATAGGGGAGCTCTGTTTCAGGGAACGTCCCTCTGAAAAGGCCCTCAGGCTCAGACACCAGATACACATCTAAAGGGAGACAGACATCATCCAAACAAATACAACGATTATACTCTATTGCACTGGTATTGTTGCACTTAGACGCCTAAGTGCACGAGAGACAGGGAGAATGAGACATATAATTAGTATTTGTGTTTATACCATTGCTCTGCATTTCAGTACAAGATCTCAGGTCTCTAGTATGTGATGATGGCATCCTGTGCATCTATCATAACAAATTTACATGTAGCTTGACTAATTACAAAAACTACCACCTTCTTAGATATTTTAAGTAGTGTGAGGGACAGATCTTCTACATCTTCTTCGTGTGTATACTGTAAGCAAAGTTGGGATTTCTGTGGCATCACACTGAAATTGCATAAATCCAAACCATATTGGAATTGACAAATTTTATTTTATCTATGGGCCATATGGCTGCTGATACAGAACTTTCTGTGCTGCTTAGTCAGTGGGGCGAGCCATAGATCTGGCTTAATAGTATTTAGCATGTGGATCTGAGTTTGTGTCACTGGCAGATCAAAGCCAGGTGAGCTAGAAGACACTCTGCTTTGCTAATGAGAGCTAGAGCCTCTTCTGAGGAAACCCTCCAATTAGGAAGCAGGGACACATGAAAGAGACTGGCAAAATGGAGGAGACTGCCTGTCTGTCTACACAAACCCCAGAAATACGCTTTCTCCAAAGCTCATGGTAAACTTTGAAAGGTGGATTTTGCAAACTACCGCCCCCTCTGCTTTAGCTCACAAAATTGGTTGTTTCAGGTGACATTTCTGTGAGACACATGTTTTATTTTTCAATTACTGTTCTTGAAGCTAATAGTATGAAGGCATATGGCTTAGCACTTCAGACTCCTATGACTGGGCTACACTGTAATTGAGTGAAAGCTGTGATTGCCCATTGACTCCCCCACCCCCCACACCCACACCCACCCTTCATCTACTTATTGCCCCCTCTCTGTCTGCAGTCATCACAAAACAAGCCGTTGTCTCCAAACACATCGTCTCTGCGTCTTTGATAGGTAGTTGATAACAGACTAACAGGCTCATGGGGCTGGCTGGCTTCTGTATATAAAGGGCAGGACAGCCAGCAGAGAAGCATCTTCCCTCTTGACGGCAACAGCCTCAGCAGACCTGCATCCTTCTTCTTCGTGGAATCTCAAGATTTTGACTCCTCAGAATGGCTGTGTTCTTCACTGCGGCTCTCCTGGCTATGACATGCCCATTAATGGCGTTTGACCTGGGACAGTCCACCCGCTGCGTGCCCATCCCAAACCAGATGAAGGTGTGCCAAGATGTGGGCTACTCTGAAATGCGACTGCCCAACTTTTTGGGTCACAGCAGCCTCGAAAGCGAGGTGGTGCCACGCTCTGAGGACTGGAGGCCTCTACTGCAGACAGGGTGCCACCCCCAGGCCCAGGCCTTCCTCTGCTCCCTCATCGCTCCTGTCTGCCTTGACACGTAAAGAGATTTTGCATTTTTTCTTGTCTTTTTCTTGTTTCCTCTCCACACATTTCTTAAACATTGTCTACCTATTTGAGTTAAATACATTCTCCTTTTTTCTTTAATTATTGCATGACTCTTTGTATCTGCCTCATTCAGTGTCTTACTGTATGTGTCTTCTTTCAGGTTTATCCTGCCATGCCGTAGTCTGTGTGTGGCAGTGAGGGACAGCTGTGCCCCTGTACTTGCTTGCCAAGGTCATGCCTGGCCTGAGGCCCTTGATTGTGACCGCTTTCCAGCTCAGGAAGACATGTGCCTTTCCCCTCAGCCAAAATTCAACCACTTTGTCAAAGGTATGCATTTACCACAGACTGAGATATATTTTTAAAATTGAAATCAACTGCCATAGCATCAACAGATTAGATTACCATGTCTTCCTTTGAGGTTGTCCAATCATTTATTCTACATCAATAACTTATGTTTAATTTCTTTTACAGACTTGCCCAAACCTGCCTGTCAGAACTGCCCTTCTGTGGAAGACTCTCCTGCCATGAAAACGGTGCTGGACGCCTTGTGCCAGCATGACTTTGGTAAGCTCCAGGACTATAAAACCTCTGATATGATGGGGTGCTGAAATATAGAACTGTTTTTGACAGAATTATGTTTACTTGTCCAAGCCATATGATTCACTTTTTGTTCCTCTTCTCCTCAGCTGTGATTGCTAAGCTGTCCCGTCGTCGCCTGCCCATGGGAGAGCCAGAATTTGAGATTGAGGGCCGAGTGGAGTTCATCCGCCAGGGGCCTCTGCTCCCCTATGACACCCAGCACCTTCTCCAACAGTGGCTCCTCATCAATGTCCGCTGTGCCCATGCTCTTGTGCGCCCCGGTCGGGCGCAGCTTTACCTGCTGACTGGTGCTGTGCAGCATGATGGCAGCCTGGCTCTCACCCGCCTCTTCCCTCGGCACAAGAAAGATGTAAACATTGCAGTGGCCACTCGCAAGTGGAAGCACCATAGATGTTGAATGGACTAATGCCAAAATGTAAAACTGGAGCTCTGAATCTGTGTGTGAAGTGCAGAATCACACAAGAAGGAAACTGAGTCAAAATCAAGTGAGGGCTTTGAGGTATCAGACAGTATTTTGGCTTTGGGTTAATGATAATTCATCAAATGCCAAAGCTAAAAGGAAGATAGCTATAATAACTGGAGCTGGACTCACAAATCAGTACCCTCAGTGGCTAACTTGCTGTATCTTATCTCTGCTCTGATAGCACACAGCAATAGAATGCACTCAAATCTGTACATAGTAATAATAATTGTAAATTGATTTTAAGTGTTATTTTGTATAATGATATAGCTATATTTATGAGTGTCATCTGTTTGATTTGGATGTGAAGCAGAAAAAGATGGCAATAAAATATTTCCACTAACCTGAAATAATCTCTGTGCCGTTCTTGAAAAGATAATTTAATGGTACACTGAATAGATTTTGTTTATCATACTAAAGAGCCCAAGACTTGTGCAATCATTCCAATTCATAAAAAGGCAGTGGCATCCTTTACATAGCAAATGGCAAGGGTCTTGCATCAGTTTGTCATTAATTTTATCACAAGGGGGCATTCCAACAGAGAAACAGACTGATGGTTTTCTGCATTAATGTTGTGCTCTTTTGTCTTTTTGCCTTTGCTTGTCTGCCACCACAAGTTTCAGAAAAAAAAAACAACTGTACATCACTAAACATGAATTAAAAAATACAGTCGCATAAAAGGGAAAACCAATCAGTTTTTCTTCATTTTCTTCAAAATTTACTGCTTGAAGATAAGGTTTTGCAGACTTCTAACAAATTGGTAATAAGCAAAAGCTGTCAAAATTGTTCATAATGACTCATAGCTATATTTACAGTTTGTGGTATGTAAAGCTAATGAGAGGGTAACATCACTTTTACATTTGAATTCCCATGTTTTCACTACCAGGCTGATCAGACTTTACAAGGAGGCTTGCTCCCCAGCGAACTCTGTCAGAGGTTTGTTTTTATTTATTTATTTTTATATCATAATGCCCACAGAGCAGATAGACGAAGATATAGTTTCAAATAATTGCATAGTGCTTTCAAAAGATTAATTTTAGAGAGCCCAAAGAATTTCCCATCTGCTGTACAAAAAAAAAAAAAAAGTTGTTTTATGGTATGTGAATTTTCCTTTGGTGAGGCCTGAGTAATGATGAGGTCATTGCATGACTTTGCCTTCAGTCATAAAAAATGTTATCCATGAGGTAATATTAGAGAGTATGAGGAATGCAGATGGAATATCATCAGGATTGATGATTCATGTTGACTTAAAGCTGTATGAATATTGTAAATTCAGCATGTGCCTTCAAATTGTTTCAAGTCTTTCCTTTCAAAGTCTGTCAGTTGTTTTTTCTCGTTAGACTTGGTGGAAGCTAATTTGGACATTCTTTGCTTGACAGAGAAATTCAGAAGTTGATGAACATGTGTTGCTTTGCACTACATGCTATACACTGATGTGCATTGCCTTGAATAGGCAGATTGGTCAGGCCAGTCTACGCAACAAGCTTATGTGTACCCTTTCCGCCTGGGTTGTTTTTGTCTGCTTTGGGGTAATTGCATAAGTAAGGGAAACATGTGACATACAAGTACACATTTTTAATTCTCTACTCAACCCAATTTAATTAGTAACGTCATCATATTACGGGTCTGTCTTGCAACGTATAGCTTTGATGGCAGAAGAGCTCTACCAGACATCTGACATTCACCAGGGGAGGAAGAAGACATGAAAATGGGTAAGGCAGCAAAATGAAAAACTGCAAAATTTCATGTACAGTTTATTTAATGCTATGATATTTGGTGACTAAGAAAGTTTTATTCCACAGTTTGGGTTGCTGTTCTTGCCCTCGTATACCTGGACTTTCCCATCAGGGTTGGCACAGCTGCAATCTGTGCCCATGGACAGGAATGCCATGCTCCCTCTTTGGCAGATCTCTTTGACAGGGTCATACAACAATCCTCAAGAGTGCATGGCATCTCTAGTGAGCTCCACTCTGATTATGTGAGTCCCTACTCCCATCATCCATGCACCTCTGAATTTAGCTATCTATTTTGAAGCTCTGGTCTTGCTGTATCTTCTGATTTCACATGTATTTTATTCACAGGAACAATATTTCTTCCCCAGCAAGAACCACATAGGAAAACGGAAGTGTCACACCTATAGCATACTAACGCCTGCTGACAAAGAGAATGCACAAAGACTAGGAGTGAGCATTAATTAAGTTCACGTTGTGTCTAGTTGTGGCATGGCATGTAGGGGTATGACTGCATGTTCAGCTTTTCTTTTGTCATAAATGATAGCAAGTCTTTTTTCACATGGTAATCAGAACTGAATGTTACTTTACAGCTATGGACTTAAATGGCTCAATCTATTCCTCCACATGCATATCCAGAGAGAGGAGCTGACAGAAGTGATCCTGAGGCTGCTGGGGGCCTGGGGTGACCCTCTGTCACAGCTCCACCGCAGCATGACTCAGGATCAGAACCAAGACTTCAACCACTACAGCTCTAACAAGGCTCTAGAGATGAGCGACATGGTGCACGAGCTGAGGAGTGGAGTGACAAAGGTGGCTGAGAAAGTAAGGGTCCAAATGAGCTCTGGCTGCTCATCTTGTGCATATTTTGTGTTGCTATTTGTCATTTCAATTTCAGGTTAATTAATTTAACTGGTTATATCCATGTATTGAATGTTAGACCATTCACAATATATCACACTGAATGAATATGTTGTGTTTGTTTATTAGTGCATTTATATGTGTGTGTTTGCATAAAATATGTTTATGAAGTACAAAAAGTAGAATTACAGCAACTTCTCATAGTGTGTGATTTTAGGTCTTTATTTCTATGTCAAGTATGGTTTGCCTTTCTCTTGAACTAAAGAATTAATATAATACTTTTCATTCTTTTGATTCACCACCTCAGATGAAGCTACTTGGAGTCATTAGCAACGCTCTGGGTTACATGTCCTCCCCTGAGAGCCTAGCCCCCTCCTCTGTTTCTTCCTCGTATGAAAGAGGAGATTTCAACTCTATTGACCACCATGACCTGCTCTACTGCTTCCGCAGAGACTCCAACAAAGTCAAGAATTACCTCCGTATCCTCAAATGCACCACTCTTCCTGAACTGGACTGTTAGTGGCATAGTTCTAGCAGATATATCTTAGTGTGCTGGCTAACCAGACAAAATGCTTTGTGTCTTATTATTTGCTTGTAGTTGCACTTAAATTGTTTGTGCTGTTCCTACCCTTATGCATTTCATGCATGGCTTGTTGGACATACATAGAGGATTGCATGTCACAGTTGTGATATCATTGTTAAACTGTTTTTCTTTTGAGCATATGATGGTTAAAAAAGAAAGAAAATTAAATAAAGCTTCATTAAAATGTTTCAGAGAATTTTTAGTCGAGTGTAAAATATCCAGATTAATTTCATTTGTAAAAATGATGGCAGGGTTTAATACATCATTAACTTCTAAGTTGTTTTGCTTGGAAGACCCTGATATATTTAGAATAAGCAATATGTAAACCAAAGCTCACTGAAAGATTTTATTTACAGTTGATGGAAAAAATATATACAAAACCCATTGAGTGAAATTTGACTTTAAAAAGCATTTGGATCATAGGTGTGGTGATAGTGTAAAGCTTAGCAAAACCTGAAAGGCTAGAGGGAAAAAAAGATGATACAATAAATGAAGTGATATTCTGTCTTTTGGCTTAATCCAATTACAACAGAAGAGTGGAAATCTTGCCTAGAAAGTCGTGTCAGTGTAATAATGATGAAATTGCTTTGTGAAGCAAGTGAATCAAAATAAGATGATTGGCTGAGCAGTTGAACCAAATTACACATAATATGCAACAAATTGGCTGAGCAGTTCAACCAAATTACAGATATTATGCAACAAAATGTGATGCACTGAAAAATGTGATGATTATAAATGTTAGTCTTTACAGGGCATGCATGCCATTTACCCATTGTTGACCCTGCTCTCAGTCTTTTGGCAGATTAGGGATTTACAGGGGATTTGATAGATATGAGAAATTCCTTCACGACTTCCCACTGTTGAAAACTCCTCCTGTGTCCCTGCCATTCTTCTGCGATGGTGATCTGCCTGATTCTGCGTTGGGGAGATTTGTTGATGGTCCTTCCTCTTCCTGTGAGAGACCCTGGGCCATGAGCTCGTCCATTGGGGAGCGATTGTTGTGAACCTCTTTCTCCTTGCAGTTCCTCCACTTCATTCTGCGGTTTTGGAACCAGATCTTCACCTAGCAGTCGGATAGTGCATAGCCATTAAAAGTAAATTGGGTGATATTTGCCAGTGTAATTCTTTTTTTTTTCAACTAATAATGATCCAGATAATGGTAAGAGCATTCAAGATGTTTCTGCCTCTTCACATTCATATAGTCACACACATTCATGCCTGGAAGCTGCCCATGCAGTGCAACAACAGTCCTCAACTGCTGGTCACTGAACAGATCCACTAAAGCAATATAAAGTCAAGTGCCTGTTTTGAGGGCCGCAGTTGTTGAGGCAGGGCAGCTTTTTTGTCATACAATTACTTTTCTGTTTTCCCAGCTGGTCCCACCATTCAAATTTGCAACTCTGATTACAAACCTGATTATCTAACCTTTGGGTTATGAAATCAAATATGTCTAACAGCCAAGTGCAGCACATGTGCACATGTGATAAATACAGGATGATACCCTGTTCATGCCTAGTTTTTGGATCAGAGATCAATTTTGCAGAAAACTAGTGTGCTCATTAATGCTCATTGGATTACCTGTGATTCCTTGAGACTGAGATCAGCTGCCAGTTTGTTCCTGTCTGTTTTGCTGATGTACTTCTGTCTCCGAAATGTTCTCTCAAGCTCCTTGCGTTGCTCCTCAGAGAACACTGCCCTCCTTAGGATGCCTCTGCGAGATTTAGGACTTGTATCTGCAGACCACATTGGAATATTTGCGCCATCTGATTGATTGGAGGAGGAGGGAGAGGGGGGCATTTGTCAATCTTTGTAACGTAGCCACCTTGAGAACATCTTCAGTGAGTCTGAAATGTTTTATGGGTCACTGATTTTAATTGTCAGTGACACACTGTTGCTTTTCTGGCCAATGTGCATCTTTAGGCACAATGTCACAGTCAGGAACAGCACACTATCTCAATTTAAAAATGGATGAGAGGGTGCAATAAGTAAGCAGTAGAGTACAGAGGTGGTATGTAGTGAACTGAGATGGAAAAACGTGATTAATAGCTAAGATGTTGTGAGGGAGGATCATTTTTCAAAGGGTTCTTCTAGGGCATTTTCACCTGAGAGCAAAAAAAAAGGTACCAAATCTCTTACCTTTTCATTTGTAGATTGCTTTTTTGACACACTCACTTTATCACTCACTTTCCACTTATGCTTTTTTTCTATCCAATTTAACAAACAGGGGGTGACTAAAGAGAGCATAGAAAGCCATTTCATCTGAGGAAAAAGGGATTTGGTGAACTGTGAGGGGCAATCCCACGCTGCCTCACTCACAGGTGCATGCACAACAAAAGTCAAGTGGAACAATTTATCCAGTCCATTCAACATTGCCTTTTTAATCTGTACGACAAATCTGCACATAGACCACCTCTAGGGAGCGCGTAACAGGTTTGGACATGCTCCTCACTGCTCTATTGGAAGTCAATGGCTTCCACTTAAACGGCCGATTACCAGGTCACTCCCGGGCAACGTGTGTGTCTGCCCTAGTGGGCCGACTATAGAACCCTGTGGAACCCCAACAATAGAGCTGTTAAATGGAAATGCCACTACTCACTGACTCAGTGCTCTAACACTAAATCTTTTCACTTGCAGGTATGAAGCCAGTCTGTATGTGAAGATGAGCTCGAATAAGTCTATAAAAGTCACTTTCATTGAATGCTTTATGTCCCAGTCAAGAGGTCTCCAATGGGAAGGAATGAGAGTTGAAGGACAGGAGAAAGGAGGGGGGTTGGTGAACCAACCTCTTTAGCCACACAATAGCCAAGGGGTTGTTCCTGGTCCAGCCCACTTCTGCAGAGAAATGGGTGGGTTTTTTGTGTTCAATGGAGTTCATTGCTGCAGTGAAAAATTGCAGCAGGGTCGCGTGTGGATGGTGGAGTGAAAGTGCCGATTGGTCACGGCCAGGCATGGCATTGTTGTGTTGCTGGGCACTGTGGGAAAGTGTCAACCCACTAAGAGGGCTCAAGGCACCCAGGGGATGAGGGCTTTCTGATTCATGCTATTTTCCACCACACTTGACAGGCATCATCAGATGCAGCAACTAACTACCTCCAGTGGCTCTGATAGAATGTCAGTCCAATAGTCTTAAAGTTGCAGACTGTTAGGCCCAAATTATGTACATGAAAATGATACTTAGTGCCCTATAATGACTTAACATTTATGTTTTCAGATTTCATCCACTGTGAAATTCAAACTAAAAACTATTGGGATTCAGAGCCAACTTTTTTGTTGTTTTAAATATGCTGAGCTTTGAAACAATCTGCCTTATTCAGCACTAAGAATCTACACCTGTTAATTATAATCTTAATCTGACAGAAGACAAGATGTTTATTAGCTCTGCATATTTGCACTAATGAAAGTGTGTATCTGCAAGTACAAAATAGGGGGCCCCAGGGGCTCATAAAAGCCCTGCAACCCACCCCTCTTCCCCATCCTAAACAGCCGTGAGTGGTCATGAATAGTGCTGTGCAGAGTTGAGCGGAGAATTAACTCTTTGGCATAGCATTGGTAATTAGCTGTGGAGAGCATGGGAGACCCTGCTGCTAATGCTTAGAGAGTAGCTGAAGCATTGCTGATGAGGCATAAAACACTCACTGGAGAAGACAGGAGGGGGGCTGGACCCACCGCAGCATGCCAGCAGATACTGAGGGCTCTGCAGGAAAACACTGCTGAACACACCTGCAGAGAGAGAGACAGGGAGAGACACTGTTGAATATAATCATGCGATAGCCAGGTGTGGTGGGTGTAATCCACAGGGACCTGTATTTGTATCACTACCAACTTCTGAGGGCATTTTTAATGCTATGTTGTCTAACTAATTATTAATTTTTGTATACATATAGTGTAATGTAAATATTTTTACAGCAGTAGAAAGCTTTAAATGATGATGCATAAAGCAGTGATTTCAAAGCAAATTTCTGATGATCATTTTCACCATGTTTCAGGCTTAACTACTTGTCAAAGAGAAACAAATAATTTACTAAATCACTTGGAGAATATTTGGCGTAATGAGACTTGAAGAGTCACTAATTATGAGTGTGCGAGAAATCTCATCTATAGAGCGTGGAATAGTCTGTCGTATTTTCTTCTCAAAAACAGCGCGTAAATCATGTTCCAAATTTGGCATTTACAAAGCTGTTATCAAATATGATATATCACAAACTGAAAAGTGTTTATAGTATTCGTAGATTGAATAATATAATTTGTTACAGGAGGTTAGAGGTTTTTTTCTTTGAGACACCAGGATAGATGAACCAAAGTTTTGCACACTAAAGTTGCACAAAACATAATTTAATTAACTGTTTTATTTAAATATATAGTTTGTTTTGTTGTAAAATCAGAATTGACAGTTATATTGTGCTTTGTTCAATAAAACAGAATTTAAAACTCCAATTAATTGGAATTTGCAAAGGCAAAGCTAAAAGTTAAAAAAATATTCCAGTGTTTATTAGTCTTCATTGTGAATTAATGTCAGTATATAAGTTAAAATACTCATCATAACTCTTGTTCATTACTTGGATCAGCCTTAGCTATTAGCTATTATATACTAGCCCTACAGAAAGATGAGCAGAATCTGTCATATTAAGCTTAAGGACCTACTAATAAGTTTCCATATGAAATACTGAAAGGTTGAAGTTAAAAAATAAATAAATAAATAATATATATATATATATATATATATATATATATATATATATATATATATATATATATATATATATATATATATATTTGCAAAACTCACAACAATTACTCTATAAATTTAATAATAATTGTTTTACTCTCAATAGCAATGACAATAATAAATGCTCACTCAACAGTTATGTGCCCTAACAGAAACTTTTGTCCTTGTGTTCAGGTGTAATTTTATGGATTGTACACAAAAAACAATCCTCCCTTTCAACAGTCCTCCCTGTCTCAGTGATGAGATTGTGGTTTATTTCAAATCAGCTGAAAAAAAGAAAAATCAGCTGTCACATTTATTCAGAGAACATAGAACAACCCTCACTCTCAACACTACGTCCGTAGTGTTCTTCAAGGATGTGCTCACACACCTAAAACCCTCAACAAGATGCTGATATTAGATGTATGTGTAAAAAAATTCACATTTTTCATAATGTTTTACCTGTGTGTGGCGGAAGCGGTCCACCCAAGTCTTTCACCTGGTGAGAGTGTGGACCCTGACCCTGGCTCTGGCTCTCATAGGCTCCATGCTGTGGGCCCCAGGTTCTCCTAGGGGGTCCACATGGTGCTCGCCTCGCATGTCCACCTGCCCTGCCCTCTGCGAGGGCCGAAGATGTCTGTGACTGCAGCAGATTATCAATAAGAAAACTCTTCCCGGAGCTCCCGAAGCCCGGTAAAGCAGGAGGAGACCCAGCCATATTCCTCTTCTTCATGCAGCTCTGGACTGAAACCATCCTGTTCACACACTGACCCAAACACTTCAACTCCCTCTCCAGCAGTCACAGCTCAGTGACACTAAATTCTCTCTTAATCCCTCCTTGAGTGACCAGGCCAACTTCATTAAAGTATGGAGAAAACAAAAGTGCTCTCCTCTTCCTCTTTTGGGTCTGCACTTTGCTACAGGGCTGTGTCGTGATTGGCTGAGAGGCTCTAATGTGTTTCTCAATTCAGATAAGGCCGGGGTCCTTTCTGGAGTGGCAGAAGGTGGGTCCGGCTCATTCATTATGTCAACTAGCCTATTAAATGATAGACACCAGAGACAATGAACTGCTGGCCAAAGTTTAACATGCACCAAACAGTCTTCTCCAGTAGTAAATAGTTTTCTCTTTTCTCCAGCCTCCGTCAGTGCTCCATTGTGCCTTGTAGAAACCCCGGGCTATCAAATGCTTAGCAATTCATTTACATTGTGCTTATTTCTGTTTTCAGTTAAGACACGTCAACCCTCTGTAAAGGTTGTTTTGATTGTGAAATGATTCAAGACGGAATCAAGTTGGAGAGTAAATGAACACAGGCTGGAAAATATATATGATAATCAAATCAGGGCATGTAGAAGATGCTTTTTGTGTACAAAATGTAAAAAGCCAGTAACAAAGATCTTTTCATCTTTGTTTAAAAATGAGACACCTACAATCTCCTGCAACATGCCTTAAAACTCATATTTTTCTGATATAATTAGGATTTTTTAATCTATTTGATATAAACACTTCATAAAGTTTTCAGACCGTTTACATTTTATTTAAATAAACCTTTCAATAAATTCATCTCTAGATGCAGCAGTGCCTCAGTATTCACTCACAGACTTGTCAGGTTTAACAAGCGTTGTGGTGAGTGAATGCAGAAGTGAGATGCAGCATGTGTCCTGACTACATTTTGTCACACCATGTCTGTAGAAAACAGATCTTAATACAGCATGATGGGATTATTGTATATGCAGAATCACCACGTCACGGACAAGATGCGTGCACAGCCATAAACATAAAAGACATTTGTCATAGCCCTTTGGCTCGTTCAATTTGGCAACCCTTTCCCTGTTTTGTTACCCAGGCATCCAGTCAAAACATTCGCTATATCTAAAAGCCAAAAGATATTACTGTATATTTCTCAGCCAGACAAAGCATAACTATGACTGTTGTTACTTGAAAAATATTACAGTATTTCTCACACACAGGCACACACACACACTCACATACACACACACTGACAGGCCTATGCACGTGAAGTTTTGGGATAAACAAGTCCAATGAAAGGCTCGTGTAACCTTTCACACCACAATGACTGTTCCAGCTAATGATCCTCAACATCATAATAGAAAGACCAATGAGAGGGGGGAAAGACCCGGAGTTCAAGAACAGTAAACAGGCATGTCCACACTGGTCGGGGGGACTGGGGGTGTAGATACCTCATGCTGAGCATGGAAATTGGCCCAGACAGCTCGGCCTATTGTGTGATGGCCAGGGAGCCAAAGGTTGCTTGTAATCAAATTTGAGGTTTTATTCCACAGACTGGTGGAGAAGGCATGGCGCTGCGTTGCATGATGAGTGTTAGCGAGTCTGTGTGTGCTATCTACCTTTGTGCAGTGAATGTGTGCTTACATGCTCTACATAGCCCAGTGGCTGTGACAGTGCCCCAAGGCTTTTTGTCTGGTGGAGGGAGAGTCATTTGTTTATGACAGAGAGAAATCCAGAGGGGGCCACAGTCTGCTCTGTGGTGCCATTATTCACTATATTTGCTTATAATCCTGATATACACAGAGCATGTGGCTTCATATTTTTTTTCAGGTAATAACTGAGGACCATTCATTTATTTTATTCATGTATTCATTTAGTCTTTTCCCTCACAGCCTTTCAGCAGTGAATGTCAAAACTCTGTGGAAAATCTGTGGCCGCCTCAAAATGAGGGACACTCTAAAGAACTTCATATTTTCTTGTTAACATAAATCATGTTCATTTTGGAGGGAAACGGTTCTTGATCTAACAAGACTTTGTGCACGTTTTTAAAAGCATAGCTAAGAGGATATCATCATTAAGATTCACCACTTTGTAATTAGCGAGATTCCAATAGAGCTCTCCAGGAGAGGGAGGTATAATTAGGCTATTCTCAAAAGGTAAGTCTTGGAAACACCCTGAAAGCAAGTTCATGTGAATTTATTTGATGTCCCTCTCTCTTTTTACAAATGGAGGGAAAAAACAGGGGTCCCTTCATTCAGAGTCCTCACAATGGCCCTGTTGAAAACTAGCACTCTGCAGACCAGCTGAGATCCCTTTCTCCCTCTTTTTTACCCCCACCAAAGCTCTTAAAAAGATACCGGACCATTGCACATGCAATTGATATTCCACCACTCGAACTTAATATCATGAATGGAGGGCCAGACTCTATGAATCAGGAAGACAATGCGTTTAGCTTAGCAGCAAACTGGCACTTTGTGTGCGGTGTCTGTGCCCCAGTGGAGGAAGTTTCTAATGTGGGGCTCACAATTGTGTGTCTATAGAGTTCTAATGAGCTTCTGTATGCTGAATGAATGGCCAAGGCCCATTCAGTGTGAGGGCTCAATGAGCCAGCTCACTGCACACACTCACAATGGGGTCTGGAGGAGTGGGAGTGGCTGCATGGAGCCACTGCACTGCTTAGACAGTCGATAAAGATCCACAGGAGAGAGAGATCAAAATATAATCATGTGCCTATGAAGAAAACAAATATGTCAAAGTGAGGTTCTTTGAACATTTTGTAATCAGCAGTGAATGTGTGAGTTTTTAAAGAATCGTGATGCAACAAACAGAGTTCAAGAGAGGCCCGTTAGTTGGGGCATGAATTACAGGAGCATTGTTCACAAACCCTGCAAGTGCTGCAAGGGAACAGTGTAAAAAAATATGACAATGTGCAAAAAATTACACTGGCAAAGTGGTCCCAAGTGCAGGCTCAGAGACGCAAAGATAAATGCTTGACAGGATAGTTTCTGAACTTACATTTTACATCTACAGTGTCAATACCTCTGTGACACACACGTGTCTCGGTGAAGACTGTACATCATAGAGCTCGACAAAGATTACAACTCCACCACACACAAAGACACACATAACATAATGTATAGAGGACAGAACCTGGACCTCTGAGCGATGGGACGGGGTAAAATTGTCTGTTGAGTCACCCTTTTGTTTGTTTGTTTGTTTGCTTCTTTCTTTCTTTCTTTCTTTCTTTCTTTCTTTCTTTCTTTCTTTCTTTCTTTCTCTCTTTCTTTCTTGTAGTTTCTTGTTGGTGGTGGACACTATTTTCTTGTCCTTCTCCCATGTATGAACATGGTAATGCTCCCATACACATTGCTAAAGAAATTCCCCAGGGATTACATGGACACCAGATTGAAGTAAAACATGCTTCCATGGCCCCCCTAATCACCGTATCCAAACATCATTGAACCCTAATTGGCAGTTCCGGAGTGTGAAGCCGATTTCCACCGTCTTTTCCCTTCAAAGGATTGACAAAAAGTTGCCCTATCTATTATTAGGTTCTTGGTGTTCATATATTAGGTGTTTTATTTTGTCCAACCAATGTAACAACACAACATTATCTGTGTTTCAGGCCATCAGGCAATTAGCGCTGCAGTGGACCAAGGGTGACACTGCCTGTTGTACCCCAGTACTGCTCCAGTGATCCAGTCCTTGTAATTCTCTGCCTCATGCACTAGATGGCACTGAGAGAATGAAATACATCTGTGTCTCCTCCACACAGAGCATGTTAGAAAAGCCACAGTCTTGCTTGCCTCTCTACTGTCAGTCCAGTTGGAATTATCTTATATTTCTGGCATGATCTGTAGGTTCCCGGAACAGATTTTATTCCTTCACCGGGAAATTCTCTTAAATGCATAAATTCTGTAGAGGTATGGGGATATTTGTGTGGTGTTTGCTTATAATTTTTTTCAGTTTGGGATTTTAAGCTTTATTGTGCTGTTGTTGTGGTTATTGCAAGTTGCTTGATCAGAGTAGGAGCATGAAATGACTAAAAATACAAATTAATACCAGTATATCTGTCCATGTGGTATATTCCTACATACCCAATGGGTTTGTAATGGCACAACCCATGCTTATCACTGAAATCACTGAATCATAATGTATTCAATTTATCTGTTTTGATAAGCCTTGTTTCATCAGCTTCAGCAATGTCATATCTTCAGATCAAAATTAATAAAAACGCAAAGCTATGTTAATGAAACACATTAATGAAATGCATATTATTGAGCAGACAGATGTAATGAATCATAAGAGCATAGCTTTTCCAGTGTTGCTCATGAATGTCAATTTTGAAAGAGAGGCAAGGTCAGTATGACATGGAACAAATGATTGCCAAGGGAGCCCTCTGAGAACAAGAAGGCCAGTTTCACTGCTGCTCATTCAAATCCTGGCAGCCCTGATGCAGCTCCTACAACTGAATCCATTTTGTCTATGGCATTAGTATGCCTATATGGTAAGATTATGGCCAAAGTGAATGAGCCCCCAAGAGTATTATAATGCATCACCCATCTGTTTCTTTTACAGAAGCACAAAATCACTTCTAGAGTTCTGCTGTCCTTGCCCTCAGAGGTTGTGTGTGGGGGTGGAGGGTACGTGTGTGTGTTTGTGTGTGTGTGTGTGTGTCTTTGTGTGTGACAGTGAATTGTGTGTTGCATGTGTTTGCATCTGCCTGTGTTTGTGTGTGTGTTTATTAGTTTTTATTCTTGGCAGGGCATATGCTTTAATGACTTTTCTTTTCCTGACGGCACTTTAGGAAATGACAACTTGTGGGCAATACAATGTAATTACATTTCCTATGTCTGGACCCAGAAGAAATCCAGTATTATTAATAATGAATAGAGAGTCGGGGGCCCTCTCACACAGCAGATGTGGTACTCTGGCTCAGCTCAGCTGAAGATGCATTGCCTGCCTTTGTTTTATTGACAAAAGCTGCCCATTAGCTGCACACCATAGACCTATGAACAAGCTAGCTGAATTGAAGGTGGATAGAGGCATATTTATCAAAACATATGTGTTTTGAAGACGCATATGGAAAATTGTGCCAGGGAATTAGTAAAGCCCAACATGTTACTGGCAATAATGGAACTGCATTGTAATAGAGGCAGACTGATATGACAAATATGTTGCCTTCACTCTGGGGTCCATAGGAAGAGCCTGAGTGCCAGAGAGGATCTGGAACTGTCCCCAGAATAGTATCTGCTGGCTCTTTGATAACAGCCATCCTCCACTTGTCAGCCCAGTTTGACAGACGAGCGCAGCCAACACAAGACTTTTCCTGGGATCCAGGGATTGGCCGCAGTTTGTTACGGACTTGGGATTGCCTCTGAACAGACCTCTATGAAGAGGCTTCAATTTATGTCCATCTGGCAGAAAATTTATTAGGATTCTGGGAAAATGTAACTGTTTATCTTGCTTTTAAAAGGGAAAAAATCTACACTGGCATTGATACTGGTAAACTGGTTATGTTTCAAAATGGTAATTGGTCCCATGGATAAAGAAGATGCAAGAGGAGTAAACAAATATGCAGAGCACAAAGCATCTGTGCTCTATAAAAACAAATTAACAAGGCTGAGTCACACAGCCAGCCAAGCATTCCATTTCGATTCATTTTCATACCACCTGCCGAGAAGCCAAACTTCAACTTTATTGGATGACTTAACTAATACAAAATGAAGCTGTAGCAGCTTGGGGCATTATGCTTACAAGAGGTCATAACTCCTATCATAAGATAATTTGAATATTTGTGACATGATGGTAAATTTAACATTATGCTTTGAGACAACTGGTAAATTATTACACGGTACAGTATGTTATTTTTGTTTAAAGACACTCCTCTGCCCTTTGCACATGTAACACCAATATTCTTCTAAAATAAAATCATAATACTTAGGGAATAGTCATATGTAGGTGGCAAGGTGGCATGGTGACTTTACTTAAAATTTATTTGCTCATTTATTTATTTATCTGTTTATCTCCAATCACTGTTGTATTCCTTTAATACTCATACAGGATCTTATTTTTATTCATTTACAAAGTATACATAAAGCATCTAAAACTGAGTACAGTCTTCTTTATAAGGGCATGACCTTACTTAAGGTGGTATTTTGCATTAAACAGATGGCCGGTACCTTCCAACTATACAAATAAATTCCTCTCTAGTCTCCTAATGCAAAGTCACCATAATGTAATAGCCCTATGGGTACTTAGTGGGATTACTGTGACTGTGGTGAATTTTAGATTCATGGTATTATTTTTAATCTCTTATGTTATCACAATATTCATACTGCATATAGGTTAGTATAGTTTTTCTGTGGTATTTTCAGAGATATAACAGGGCAAACCACCCTCAACTAAGTTTCCACTGCAATGTTTCACTGCAATAACTTAGAATAGAGTTTGCCCATCTTTTTAAGATGAAATAAACTTCGAGGTCAAATTATGGCATAGATCCGGCTCAGTAGTATCAAACAGATGTAATGTGTATGAGGAAAGGATCTGAAAAAAGAAGAAGAAGAAGAGAAATACATGGAAGATTTTCTTAGAATATATTTGATTTTTGTTTAGATTGGTGCGGGTGTTCATGGTTCCCCCACTTTTTATTTAGCATTTGCGTTTGCCTGTGCTTCTCAAATTTCCTGTATCATAGGATTACTGTAATTCTGTCCCATTAGGGATATGGGTGTATTGTACACATAGCCTGCTTGGAGCATGTCAACAGGCCTATTTGCAAGACATTTAAGACATTTAAGAGCATTTTGGATTTACTAAGGATTCTCTCAGCCGAGGCCACAAGGGGGCTTAATCGGTCCTCCCTCCTCTCTCACTCCTCGACAGGGTTTCCTCCTGTCCCCTCCTCCTCCTCCTCTGCCTCCTCCTCCGCCTCCTCCAGTGGCCGCAGCTCTCATTCACACTGCTGTAGAGGAGCGTCTCTTGCACTGGCGAAGCAGCAGCAGCAGCAGCAGCAGCAGCAGCAGCAGCAGCATCTCGCTTTGTTACATCCTCTGTTACCCACCTGTGCCGCGGATGCTGCCGACGGAGCAGACCTCGCATTAAATGGGATAATTTGTGCTTTTTTCTCCCTTCCCGGATGTGTTTTTTCTCACCATTGGGCATCTGAGTTGTGATGATGCCTTCTTTCAGTGTTTGGGATTGGTAATAGCCTTCTGAGCTGGGGTGATACATCATTCGTATGTGATTGAACAATATTGTCTCTTGGAAGTGGACAAAACATGGACTAATTTTTAAAAAAATTCACCATGGGATTATTACAGCTATTTCTGGTCCTCGGTTTATTTTGCGCCTTCTCAGGTAGGACCCAACGCTGTCATTGATTATGGATTTTGCAATAGGCTGCTTGATAATGAAAATAAATACATGTGTTTGCATGTATTATTTAATTATCTATTTATTTATTTATTTTTTATAATTGCTCTCTTTGTAAAAAAAAAAAAAAAAAAAAATGATTTGCCGACTTGATAAAGCAGCTTGTAATTATAGCCTAACCTCCCATCTCCTCCCCTGACACCAGTGGACTCGAATTTATTAGCATCACAGGTGTCCCAACCCACTAGTAATCTAACACTAACAATGACGTTTTTGTTTTTGCAAATTAGTTTTAGGTTTTGGGGTTGACCCTGCCCTGCGCATCAGCGTATTTGATGAACTAACGCTTGAAGACGGCTTTGATGGAGTTACTCAGGTCCAGGGTTTCCACAGCGAGTCTAGAGCTTTCCACTTCCAAGGTACAGTAAGACACTCTATGTATTTCTTTGTGTGTGTGTGTGTGTGTGTGTGTGTGTGTGTGTATGTGAGTTTGTGATATAAGATGGAAAAAAAAAATGTCTCACGAGATAGGATGATTTGAGAAAAAAATGTTGATCAAACTTTAAAAACTGATACTAACAGTAGTTTTTATTTGAACAGCTCAATAGATGACAAAAGGCAAGTCCGGTGATTTAGTCATCACTGTATTTCTGCATGATGATGTCCCAATAGTGCTTGTAGGGATGATGAGATATCATAATATTAATGTAAGTCTGAGTTAATATTCTTGTCCGTAGTACAGTTTTGTAAGAGATTCAGCACTGACATGCAGTGGATTTGCAGTTTTCTGCTAGAATGGGGCCACGCTCAGGGGCCCCTCAGACTGCCACCTGCCCAAACAATAGCCAGTGTCTCGGTTTATGTGAAAAAAAAAAAAAAAAAAAAAAAAAAAAGCTGGGGGAGCAGGGGTGAGATGGGACAAACATGCAAAGATTCATAGAAAGAGTGAGCATAATCAGATTAGTCAGGGACAAAACCCTGCGTTCACAGAGCTGTACGATGCGAGCCTGGATGATGAATGGGCCCCAGCTACACTTGCCTATCAGTGACCTTTCCGAGTCTGTCTAACCAGTCTCTGTATCCGAGACGTGAAAGGGTAGAGCAGCGAGCCAATGCTGAAATGTCCATTTTGTCAATTGTAAGTCAGTGTGTAAACATGTTAGTGAGTTGTTAGTTCAGTTAATGGCGCTGCAGGAAATGAAGTTGTCAAGCTGCTGTCATGCACTGGAGTTTTATGCATTGTTGTGTTGAAGGCACGCATTAGTCTACCGATGACAGACAGTGATTACAACCAGATCAGACTGCTAACAGCCCTATCACAGGCCTGGAGATGGCTATCATGACCCAGCCAAAAGTACCAGCAGAAGAAATTGCTTTTAGCAATCTGATCAGGGGCAAAACCAGAGACATCATCTAAATCCTCACAACAAGGATTTTACATCTCATTAGGGATCAGATGTTACACAAAAGTGACAGTGTTGTTATGGGACACCGGAACACCACAAAGTCATTTGTCTACATTCCTCTTCTCCTCCAGCTTGCTGATATCTTCTAATCTCTTGCACAGCAGCTGAGACAGCAGCACTTCTGCACGGAGCAGCAACTCCAGCAGCTCTCTGTGAAGGCAGGCCATTTGATGTCCTCTGTGCAGATGATACTCAGAAGTGCTCTACCCAGGCAGGTAGCGAGAAGGAGAGAGAGACTACCAGGGAGAGGGAGAGAGAGAGAGAGAAAGAAAGAATGGGAAAGGGAGCTAAAGAAAGAAGCTCCGTGGCTTTTTTTTACTGTCTGATGTCACGAAATGGAAAACATGACTGTTCCGCGACGGGCACCTCTCTGTCAATACGGCCCCCTTATTTCTCTGCATTACCTTTGAGCAGACTTTAAGTGCATTCAATTACCCAGGCAGAGAAGGCTGTGTGTTATTTATGGCAGAGCTCGCCTACATCATTCGTTTGGGATGTCTATGTTAAGTCAATGATGGTGGGTGAGGGGGAGGAAGCAGGGAGAGGCGTACAGGCAAAGCAGACCGGGGCCCCGGTGTGTTTGTGATCAGAAATAGAGAGAGCGATGAGGTAGAGAGAGATGAAGAAAGAGTGAGGGAGGATGACAGATAGATAGAGGGAGGGATGGAGGGAGAAAGAGAAAGAAACAGGAAGAGAGAGAGATAGGGAGCAGAGAGCTGTCTGCCAGCTGTTTGATAGACTGCTGATCCCACATGTATGGCTGCTTGGCTGGCTGGGACCAGCAGACAGGCCCACGGTGACATTCCGACGCTCATTAGATAGCAGGCTGAACACATCCAAGGCTGTCCCTTCCTCTGCCTGCCTGCCTGCCCGCCTGCCTGCCTGCCCAAAGGGATGGCTGTTATCTGTGGGTGCTGGTGGAGAGGAGGAGGGGTAGATAGGGAGAACGCTGAAAGAACAGGAGGAGGGGATGGAGAGGGTGGTGGGAGGGAAAGAACAATTCATAGTATAGAAATGTGTCTGTGTGCACATGTGTAGATAAACAATGGAGTGTGCAGGCTACATACTGGAAGTATATCTTTGTATCCACATCTGTGTAGATGCTGGAGTATGTTTTTTTTTTTTTTGAGGAAGAAAGAGCAGATCAGTGAGCTGTGGGGGATTGCTGTTTAGCGCACCCCCTGCTGATGCCTTTGAAGGTAGCTGTCAGCGCTACATTGCATGGCATTAGGAGAGGTGGACCGCAGGGACAGGCATATAGACCAAGGTAAAAGCCCCCGGGCTAGTGTTTCTCTCACCTTATTATTGCCAGGTGATACTCTGCCGCGCCAGATAATCATCATATCATTAGGCTTCCCTCACACTGTTGTACCTAAATTTGTGGCGTGACTGATATTAAGATAGATAGTGCTTGTTATCTTTAGATCTGTAGAAACAAGTACGGGGGAGGACCACACCCAGCAGCTCCGCGAGATAAGACCCCACCCATTACCCCCCTCCTCTCTGGTTCCAAGCATTTCATTGTTGGGTGAAAAACACATATTTCCAAAATGGCAATTTTTCAGAAACAGAGCTAAAAAAACAGCCTGGTTTATAGCTTTACCACCATGCATTTTTGTGATTATACAATGGCGTTTGAAACTGTTTCTGAAAGCCAATGAGTCCCAGAACTTTCTCAACCCATAGAGGAGCATGTAATCCTTAAAATTTAAGTGAAAACATGAAAATTGTCAAAACTGGAGTTGGAAGGTTTTCACCCAGCAGTGGCGATTTGGACCCGAATGAATTCTAACTGCAAACAACACAGTTGCTAGAAGCGTCCTTTTAGCTGCAGCACAGGACTTTTTCATTGTGTGTGTGTGTGTGTGTGTGTGTGTATGCATGTGTGTGTGTTTGTATGTATGTGTGTGTGTGTGTGTTTGTGTGTGTGTGTGTGTGTGTGTGTGTGTGTGTGTGTGTGTTTGAATCCAGTCTGTCTCAGAAGCATGTCCTTGCTCAGACTGTTTGAACAGTGCCAGTGAGGTGTTTCTGTGTATGTGCTGGTGATTATGTCCCTGACTGCAGTGACACTGAAGTGCAACGGGATGGAAGAGACTCATTTATTATACAGTAGTGCTGCGTGTGTGTGGGTATTTTGTGTGTTTGTGTGTAGATAGACAGAGGGAGTATGTGTGTATGTGTGTGTGTGTGTGCGTGTGTGTGTAAGAGATGTGTGTTTAAGACTGTCAATCAAAAGTGTTTTTCTGATATGAGGGCTGACCTCTTCCCAGACACACCAGCTAAAAGAGCCCATTCATAAACTCTACAGTCTGTAATACTATAATGCTACACCCAAGTTCAAGCCCCAATGTTGATGAGCATGCACCCTGTTTATGTGCCCTTGAGCACAACACTGAATCTTTACCTATTGTAGGGATTCTGTTCACTCTTAGAATGGATGTATTGAAAAATAACCCAAAAAAATGTGTTGTCACGTTTAACACATTTTGTGTTGATTTCAACACAAAATGTGTAAAGAAGCAAAAAAAAAAAAAAAAAAAAAAATTAACACACTTAATATGTTGGACACAATCTGTTATTTTATGGCGAGAAGGGGGCGCATTTTCTTCATTATTCGCCATCCGCGCCACTCAAAGGAGACTGCTGCATCACCTGGTGTGTTCCCAGACCCTTCAGTAAGTATCCACAACCATAACGTGTTAAATGTGCTAACACACTGATTGTGTTGAAAACAACACAAAATGTGTTGTCCTTAACTAGACACGCAGGTGTGTTAAAAATTAACACGATTTGTTATTTTCAACACATCTGTTTTGAGAGTGTTCTATAGTTGAACTGAAGAGATGTATGAAATTAAGCACATACTACACTATTATTGTTATTAACATTGAGTGAGGAGGTCCTGTTTAGGGCTGGATGGTACTGACAAATTGAAATATCACGGTTTCTTTGACTGAATACTTCAATATCAATATTGTGGCAATATTTTAGGTGTGATTATTGGTGTTTTCATAAAATATTTCCACCCAAGAGATTTTTGATAAACAATCAATTAGATATGATGTCCAAACAGATAGAGGGAAATAATGGAACAGCTAAAACAGTCAGATACGTTCAGAGAATTGCGGCCCTTTTCTACAGTACAGTCTTTCCCTAAAATTGTGAAAAAGACAGCCTTATCTCAGTGTTATCAAAATCTCAGACAATATCTAGTCTCATATCATGATATTGGTATAATAGTGACATACAGTCAATAGCCTTCGTCATGTATAACTTAATGGATAGATGGCTCTGACACGCCCAGAATTTGCTGTTAAATTGAATCTAGAGGCACTCAAGCTAAAACTCAGTCTATGCACTTTGTGCTGTAAGGTGCTTTGTGTGAGAGCATCCACCTAATGGTATATTTAGTGCTGGATTAACATTTGTGTTCATATATTTACAGCCAGGAGGTGTCTCAAAAACCTTTATACTGATCACATGGCAATTTGTATATTCTATCTTACGCTATTGCCTCACTGCATTTCCTGTTGTAAGATGTTTTATTCTACTGTATTGCCCCAAAATGTGGCACAGCCTTTCAAAAACAGTGACTGACGTTATCCAGAAGTCCCTGTGGCCAAAAAGTGTTTTGCTTGTTGCCCATTCAGGCGAGGCCGATCCTAGGTTTCGCTCAGAACCACTGATGGGGATAGAGGGATGGAAAGGCCCCCCTCCCCGGGCTAATGTATAGTTGAATGGTTGGGAGGCTGACACCAGCTCTGAGTGTGTGTGAATGTCAGACAGGCGGTCACTGAGGAGGCGATCTGTGAGTTGGGGCGAAATTGCTGGCCAAAGCAGTCCTGGAGGTGCCCTTGGCTCGGTTTAGTATTTGTTCCAGGAGAGCGGACACTCAGTGGGGGGAGATGGTCCTCCGAATGCAGATTGCCTGAGCGCAGTATAATATTCAGGAGCTGTAACAACTACCTAAATGGTGTGTGTGAGTGTGTGTGGGTGTGTGTGTGTGTGTGTGTGTGTGTCTGTGTGTGTCAATGTGTGTGTGCGGATTTGTTCATCTTTGTGTTTGCCTGTGTGTCTGCATATCCGTGGGGCTGTCCTTTCCTTTGCTTCTGTGTGAGTCAACATGCATGTTAGGAGTTGTATGCTAGCCAAAGTGTGTGTGTGTGTGTGTGTGTGTATGAGTGTTTTTGCCTGTGCCTTCCTGTATGCGTGTATGTCTTCTCCTGTTTGTGTGTGTGTGTGTGTGTGTGTGTGTGTGCTACCTTGATTCGTGCGTATGTCTGTGTATGTGTTTTGTGCGTGCATATGTGTGCGCCGTGACAGTAATGAAGGGTTTGGAGTTTGCTGTTGGTGGAGAGTTTATCATTACTCTAATCCCTCTGGAGAGATATTCTCCTGCCTTACCCTCCCACGCGTATCCCTCTCCATGCTCAGACCCGCAGATAAAATGTGTTGTTGGAAATATGCTCTGTCATTTGTCAAACAGGAAGCATTATGCAATAAGAAAAAAACTGCTTTTTTATTTTATATTATTCCTGCTCCTCCCTCTGTTTATTGGCTCACTGTGTTGTTCTGACCCCTCTTGGCCCTGTGTGTTTAGTGTATCTCATGGCTTGCTTGCTCTGCGCTGGTTGAGAGATGGCGTATTTGCAAAATGTCGATGAAGAGGAGTTGTTGCAAAGGCGTGGGTGGTGTTATTTTGTTCTGGCAATCCACCAGAGACCAAACAATGAAAGTCCTCATTATTCACATACAAAAGTGACTATGATCTTGTCTGATATCAGTAATACTGTTTTCAGTCACAGTTTCCTCTGGGATATAATTAAATTGAAGCCAAATGCGCGTAATGAACAGATACATGGACTTCTATTATCGGCACGTCCTCGAGAAATTGTTCCCATTCGAAGGAAACCTCTCTTCCCCTTCCAGTACAGACGCCCACATTCTGTAAATACAGGTAGTGTGTGAGAAAAGGATTGTGGCATAGCTGGGTGTTTCTGGGATCTCAAGCTGTGCTGCAGGGCACCTGTTCTAAATGCTAAACGTGTGAGCCAGTGATTGGTGCAGTGCTGCCAATATACTTCCATGAGAATGCAGTGATAGGGGTGGGGGGGATTTACAGTTGTATAGGGACTAGGGGTCAGACAAAATAAGACTGCATTAGACGGTTTCAGATTAGAAATGACGCTGAGGGATGGAAATTGTGGCTGGAGTGAAACCATTAAAGCGCAATGTATCCGAGAGATAAGATTAGGCTGTAGCCCAGAGCTGTGCTTCCCAGGGATGCTGTTGAGCCCGAGGCTTTTGGAGATCTCCAGTCAGTTGATACATCTCTGTACACCTCAGAAATGCTATTTTCTCACCATGATCTCAAATGACAAGAGGCACGCGTTGAAATTTTGCTGATTGGGAATTTTAGGTGGTGGATGATCAATTTTCAAGCTATTTTGTGTCAGTGTCTCACATCAGAGTGGTCGTTAGGAGCAGGTGGCTGCCCCATCCAGGCGCCTGCCAATAGATAATCGACCAATGGCTCCCTCAGCAGGGGTGCATTGATTTGGCAGAAGGGGAAGCTGGCCCTCTCATCAGAGCACAGACTCGTCCACTCCTCTTTCATGTATGTTTTTAGGAAGGCAGGGATGTTATTGGTTTAATCATTGTAATCCTCATTCAAGTGGCTGAGCAGGGATCCTACTGTTGACATCATCCTGATTTTGACACAGATATCTCCATAGAAAGCCAAATCCATCGCTTTCCCAATGAGAAGGTGCCTCCATCCTCTAATACGCCACACCACCAGTTTTCCACCATGCCCTTGAAGGTGGACAGGGTGGAGAACAGACTCAACCTCTCCTAGATCAAAGGCTCATGCTTTGCAAGCTGTGGGAGCAGTTTAGAGACCCTTGGTCCTGAGCACCCTCCTGCTGTCCCGTCCTTCTGCTCTCACTGTGGACCCCACCCTTACATCTGCTCCCTCCCACCTCCCCCATTGTGCCCATGATTGAGATGTCAGTGTGGTCCCTTATCTTCAGCCTGTCATAAACATACACATCCACCCTGAGGTCTGGCAATAGACTGACCATTGCATATTGCCATCTGCGTTGCGAATCTGGTTTGGCTTGAGCTCATCGTTGTATTAAAAGTGGCAAATGATCAATGTATTTCACTCTCACATACAGCGTTTTTATAACTATCAAAATGACTCAAAGTAAAAAATTATTATTCACCGAAAATTGCTCCAAATGCATATCAAGACATGAATAATATCCAGTAATGTCCTGGATTGCCACGGAAAGTGTTCACTTAGATTTAATTATTAAGTCATTTTCTGTTGATGGCAGCAGGTCATTGCTGGACAGAGGACTTTAACTGTCATTGAACCATTTGTCCCACCTCAGAACTGGCAGACGAAAGTGCATTAAGTCATGTAAACTACTGTATATATTCCACTGGTGAGCTAAAACTCAAGACGACATTAATATTGAGACAAATGACTCATGTCTGGATCAAAAAAAATGCTTAAACATTAACATGCTAACCCCTTCCTCTCAGGAAGAGAGGTGGAAAAAGGCTGCTCATCTCAGCAGGTTGCCTTTGTATCCCATATAACCACTGTGCACACTGTGCGCTCCTGGTATGCCAGGCTTCATCATGGCCTTGTTTGCAGTTTCAGATATTGCATTGTGTTAATTGGCTACTCTCACCAGCTGGAAGTAATGTTAATACACTGAGGAAAAGCCGCCACGCTAGCTTCCTGGAGCGCTTAAGTGTGCCAGGGCATCTTGCATGCATCCCATAGCTGGAAGTGAACTCTTTGATGTGATCGCTTCTGAGAAACGTCATCATTTATTGATGCTTCCATTAAAGTAGCATAGACGTCTGTGTAGAGTTGAGGAGGAGGAATGGGGCACACTGGTGGGAGCAGAAGCTTGCTAGCTAGCAACTGCAGAGAAAATGCCCTCCTCTCCACGCCAGAGCCCTTACCCTTTAACTTATTCTCCCCAGATCCCCAGCCTCATATCTCAGTTCCTACATGAAAAAATGAGAAGGTGCACAAAGCAAAGCTGTTAGAGATTGATAAGATTTTTGGACTACGCTGATATGCTGTACAATTGGCAGCATCAAGCTGTGATCTGATTATTTTAGCAAGTGGATAATTTCAAGCTGTGCCTTTATATTGTCTGCAAGCTACAGCATGTCTTCAGAATTACTAAGGTTTTAAAAGGTACAATGGGACTGACTTGTTTTTTTAATGCCTAACCCTAACCCTAACCCCAGTGACAGGTGTCCTCTTCATTATTACAAGCCTTGAGGTTACATTTGACCTTAGAAAAATAGGCTCTAAATGATCAGCAGGGTAGCAAATCTCTGTCTTACCCTGTAAAACATGTCAATAAACATTTTTTTCACTTTTGCTATGAAGAATATCATTTTAATATTGTTCATTTAAACTGATTTCCATCATTAACTGAGATATGCCACAGTGGTTTTTAAAATTGGGTTTGTTTTCCATTTATGAAGTTGAATTCATCAGGAGTGAATGTAAATATACCAAATACACACACACACACACACACACACACACACACACACACACACACACACACACATATGTATATGTATGTATTGCTGTTAAAATCACATTAAAGTCATGTTCTCTACTGTATAGCAACTTTTCCCATTTGCTTTACTTCAGTTGTCGTCCAGCTGTCTAACATGTCTCCATCAATAATTTGAAGACCAGTAGTCTTATTTAATTATTACCAGCCTTCAAGAGTTGCTCTGAATGGTTCAAAGATTTATGTACAGCTTCCCTCCTGTTCAGAGGCTCATCACACACTCTCAAATGGGACATGTGGACGTCTCTGACACAACTGAAGTTGGTTTATGATTTGCAACTTCACGTTCAGAATTTGAGGGAAACCCTAAATCTGTTTTTAACCTCAAAAACACACTAATTTCAGTTATAACATGTTTTATCATCACTCAGTTAAATATCAGTTGATATCAGTGGCTGTGATGGTCGCCATAATCCTGTTTGTAGCTTCATTCCAGAAATGAATGGGCTAAATTATCTCTAGGCACTGATACCACAAGTGATTTTTATATGCACGCTTACATATTTTAAAACTACATTGTTTTTACCTCGGACATAAGATACTAACCTAACGTTTGTAATTCAATATGTGAAATATTTCCATCCTTGTAAATGTGTGTAAATGTTTGAGCTATTCAGAGCAGCTCTTGAGGGAATGGTAAGACAAATAATAATAAAATAAGTCTGCTGGTTTTGAAATTACTGAGGGGGGAAAGAAATTGAGGGAGAGCAGACAGGAAAAGAAGCTGTACAGCAGGGAAGAACACGATTATGGTGGGATTTTGATGGGAACTGGCGGGTTCACTATTTCACAATTCTCCCAAACAGATACTGTGAATTTGTCTTCATATATGGAAAACATGAACTCAGAATTGTTTTAACCCACTGTAACTGAGGTCTATTTTACCCAGTGTTCTCAAAAAATAAACATTTGATTGATTTGAAATCCACTTACACTCATTTTGTCACATGCTGTCAATCATGTTATCAAGAACGCTACGCATCAATTTGAAAGTGGGAGAATCTGTCATGTTCCTTGTCATGTTTTGTAGTGACAATATTCTATTTAACGATATGTAATAGTTGAATTGTAAAACAGATAACCACATATCTGCCAGTAAACGTGCTGATTTTTGATTTCAGTTCAATGTAGTAACTGCTTGAAAATGTAAACAAAAAAGTAATTTTGTGCTGTTATCGGTGGTCCTCATATGATTAATGCAACATAAATGTAAATGACCTTTGTTAGGGTTTATTTATTTGTTTATTTATTTATTTAGCTTTTTTTTTTTTTTTTTTTTTTTTTAAATAAATAATGTTCATCTTTACCTTGCCAGATAAAAATGAACTCTATTGAGCTCCCTGGGGAAACTGGTTTAATAATCAGTGGTGTAATATATATGTGATGCTCCTGTCCCCCTAGGTTCCTCCAGGGAAGTGAAGGCTCCTGCTGAGGTGTCAGAGCGGATGGTCCAGAAGTTGAGAGGCAAGAGTGAGTTTACTGTGTTGGCGACTCTCAAACAGGAACACCTCAACTCTGGGGTCATCCTCTCTATCCACCACTCCGAACTGAGGTATGATCAGATTTCTCATGTCCAAAAGATGTTTCAAATGAATGTTATATTCATGCACAGGGCTGTAAAATCAAATATCATCATATATTTGACCAAATATCTTGATTTTGATGTTGTGGGGATATTTTAGGGATGTCTATGGGTGGTTTCATAAGATATTTACACAAAAAGATTTATAAGTCATAAGTAATGTGGATATGATGAGCAAGCAGGTAGAGAAAAATAAATCAGAACAGCTAATCTAATAAGATAGTCAGAAGTTCAGAAAATTGCATTTTTTTTTACTATTATGCTTATCTAGCATTATATCATCATATTGATATAATATTGATGTACTGCCAAGCCCTAACACATACATAGATTTTTGACTGATTTTTGTAAACATATGTCTAAATATTTTCTGAAATTTGAGACTTGAGAGATTATTTTGCAGTACCACCACACAGCTTGATCCCATACAATATCATGTGAAGAACAGTGAAATTATGTGTAAAGCTGTACAAGCACCACTGAGTAAGCATAATTAAACCTGCATTCTAAATTTAGGGAAATCATCTATAGCAGGGTCTGTATTATGTTGATTGAGGCCTGAATATTATGTATGCAATGAACATTTGGATGTTTTACACGCCAGTCAAGTAAACATGGCAAATCACCCTGTATGCCAACATATTATTCACAGTCCATCAACGATGCAAACACTGAGTCTGTAACCATGGATTGGAGAGTGATGATGAGACACTAACTGCAGTTAGCATGCTAATGTATTCCATTAGCTTGTGGTAGCTGAGCTGTTGGAAGATCAGAACGGCAATCTGAATTTCACATAATGTGTTGATTGAACTGGCTGTACATTGAAGTCAGCCCTGAGATGAGACCTCACAGGGATGTTAATGACTTTCCCCAGTGCTGATTAGCTCTCCCAGTTGTTCATATGCGACAAAATAGTGCTACACTGTTTCATGTGGAAATGTCGCATGGACTTCTTCAGTGTCTGACAGAAGCGTTAGCTAGGGCATTTGTGGAACCACAATGAATGAGTATGCCTGGCCGAGGGAGAGTAAAAGCATCAGATGTGGTTTGTAGATGAATCAGTTCCACTGCTACACTTATGTGAGTGTCTATTTTTCTTTTGAATAATGTTCCAAGCAAACAACTCTAGTTTAAATAACCCTGGCTTTAAAGGCAGGGCTGCTGGCTGTGTATCGGTAGCTCTCTCCATTAGTGTCACTATGGTAGGTGAAGCTCAGTGGTGTTGAGAAGAGGACTATGCTAGAATACCAATGTCCCAATGTGATGAGTTGAGCCTCTGCATTGTTGTCTGTTGGTGATGTTGCACTTAACAGCCTTATATTATAGTTGACTATCAGTGTGATTAAACTCTAACCAGTGTTGCAAATCTATGGCGATGTGAGCACATTGCTTGGGGTTGAGTGATGCTTTTATCTTTTAGAGACACTTTTATTATAAACTCAAGTGATGCATGCAGTTCTGTGTGAACTCAAATACATACACAGAGATACTTTAAGATTTACTTTAATATATAAGATATACTTTTCATTTTATGGAATGCAAACTACCAGTTAAGCTGTCATTGTATGGATTTTAATTTGTCATTGGTACTTGTACTTTTGTACTTTTCTTCTCCAGGTTCCTGGAGCTAGAGAGCAGTGGCCAGCGTAATGAGGTGCGTCTTCACTATCGTACCAAAGGCCAGCAAGCCCACACTGAGGTGTTTCCTTACAGTCTGGCTGATGACCAATGGCATAAGGTCTCTGTTGCCGTCAGCGCTTCTCATGTCATACTACACGTCGACTGCAACAGGTAGGCTGCTGCTTGCAAGTGCTGCCACATGTAACATTGAAATATGTAGTTAACACCATAGATGCTGTGGCTTGGGTGAATACTGGAGGGGAGTTTTCCTATACCTTTGTAACTCTTGGAAAATACAACTATGGTTTTTCTCCAGTGTTTCCAAAAAGTCAAATTCTACAAAGTTAATTAAACAATTTCTGGTATCAAAATACATGTTAGTTATATCACTAAAGATGTGTCCAAGCTGCACTGCACGGTGTGTGTTAAAACTAGTTCAACCTGGCTAACCTGGCCAGCTGACATCCAGAAAATGCACTGGAGAAGTGACCCACAGAACCTCTAACCCTGGAGGCTTGGAGCCTCTAAGCACTGCTAGCCGCACCCCAAAGCAGAACATTGTCGAGTCAAGTGGTCTGCTTCAAACAAGGAAAGAGAGAATGACTCCAGTTTGATTAGGGTGTGGATGGGGTCCTCGAAGCCACTGTTAGGGATGATGCAGACCAGAGGCTCTGGTCAATGTGTACCATCATCATCAGCATTGCCTGTGAAAGGTTTGGCACCATGTGTGCTTCAAAGAATAGATGGATCACTATCTCAGTTACACCCATGGTGACAGAGCAAGGGAGCCAGATTTGGGGCACTTGAGGGTCTTGATTACACCACCAGAACCCAACTCCCAGCTTATCATCAAGGAGCCCACACTGAAGGAGTTCCAGGGGGGTGTGAGAGCAGCCAGGACTACCTCAGCACCTGGATCTAGTGGAGTGCCATACATGGTCTACAATAAGTGTCCCAGGCTTTTGCACTGATTATGGAGGATCATCAAGGTGATCTGGAGAAGGGGTAAGGTGGCCCAGCAATGGAGATTTGCAGAGGGTGTGGATTCCAAAGGAGGAAAACGTGAGTAACATTGAACAGTGCAGAACAATCTCAGTCCTCAGTGTCGGAGTCAAAGTATTTTTCAGTAGTGTTGCCGGACACCTGACAGAATTCCTCCTGTTGAACTCCTACATTGACACACCAGTGCAGAATAGGGGATTCCTGAAGTTTCTGAGTTGTCACCTAGCTGGTCTTAGAGGTGTGGGAAGGTAAAGGAGACCCAGTGGTTCTGTGGTTGGACCTCGCCAGTGCTTATGGGTCAATTCCATATAAGTTGATGCAAACAACACTGGATCAACATCATGTTCCAGGCAAGATCAGGGACCTTTTTTGGACTATTACAGCTGCTTCAGTCTGAGAGTCACCTCTGGAAGGAACAACATCAGCATGGCATTGGCCAGAGAAGGGCATTATCACTTTTTGCACTATTTCAGTGATTTTATTCACTCTTGCTGCTGGAAATGTGCAGAGGACCCCTGAACAAGTCCTGGGTGCCACGGTCCCTTATCGGAGGTTTCATGGACAACCTGACGGTGACGACTACACCAGTGGATCCTCTAAGGCCTTGAACGACTCATCACCTGAGCCCGGATTAGTTTAGACTTCAGGGGGCTGCTCCACTGTGGATTAAGTGGGGCTATTCTCAGAACACGCAAGCTGCTTGGACAGAACCTTGGATGCAACCCAGCCGGGGGTGATCAAACTCTGTGTGTCTGTTTAAAGACCTGAAACAAACTAAACCTATGTCAACCTGTCACATAACATCTGAGTTTGTATCAAAAGTCCATTCAGTAAATTTCAGGGTAAAAAGTTTAAAAAGTTCAAAACATCAGTGAAGTGTTGTGGTGAGGATGTTCCAGCAGGGAATGCCATTCTGCTATATATAGGGTCTTTAATTAAACATTCCTGTTGTATTATTATTATGGAACAACAGCATAGAAACATTTTCAAAATTGTTCAAAATGTATCAGACCCATACATGCATGCATGCACAATACAAGTGTGCCTAATTACAGCCATGAAAAAGCTAAAACTTAATGCAAGCTTTTGGAATTACTTGTAAATTCACCAACACGATGTGACCTAACATTTACAGTAATTGAAGAGTTCATTTGCAAAAACAGATATCTCCATTTGAATTTATTAAATCTTTTCAAATTTTTTTGAATTTACTTTATATTTATTTCTATTTTTTATATGTTTATTTAGCCTGGCATAATGTTTATTATCCTAAATCATGCTTTGTTTGTGTGTGTATATAAAGGTGTGTGTACTCCAAGCTGTATCAGTGAAAAAGATGTATTTATTTTAAGGATGGCTTTTATCTGTTTTTGCAAATGAACTCTTCAATTGTAAACCATCCATTGTAAGTCTGACTGCAGCTGTTGACCAATTGATGTATTTGTTCTGAAGGATCTATGAGAGGGTGGTGGAGATCCCCTACATGGACATACCTGAGGATGCTTCCCTATGGCTAGGACAGAGGAACAGTGCTCACGGCTTCTTCAAGGTCAGCCTTGTTTAAAAAACTTCCCTAACAGCATACCTGAACTTTTTTGCACATTGTAATTTGTGACATCACTTAGTGATGAATGATCCATAGTGCTGAAAGTACATATTGCATCTTGGTTCTAGCACCATGTTTTCATCCCATGATCAATCTTGATTTGCATCTCCACCTCCTTGTTTGGCTTGTTTGGTTTTATTTATTATGGCTGCTGGATTTAATTGCATACATTTCTCAAGACTTGCCATTTTAATTTTAGGGTTGCTGTGCCTACCCTAGGAATTGACATTTTTTTTTCATCATTGTTTGTTCCTTCCCCTTAGCCTGCTGCTAAGCCCAGTGTAATTATCCCAGCAACCCTCACTGATTTGGGAGAAATCATTAAATAGCCTCTGGACTATGCTCATTAAGCTTAGTCTATCGCCTATTGTTTATCTGACATGGAGACATATATTGCCTCTCCCCAGTCTGGCCTACACTTCAGAATGTCCCAGCTGGGGAGGCATGTTGCACACAATGTTGGTTTATCAACAGCTGTAACTATTTTAATCAGTCTGGTGGTGGCAAGCTTTCTATTAGATAGTGACATCTATGGTAGGTTTTGTATAGAGGGTGTGTATGCCTGTGTGTATGTGTGTATCTGACCATCCGTGTGCTTTGCATATCTGTCCTAGCTGTTGAATTTCCTCCGTGTTAATTTGCAGATGAAAGAAGACTTGGAGGTCACCCACTAATCTTGTCACGTAGCAACGTCTCTCCTTGCTTCTCTCTCTGAAGCCCTGATTAGTGGCTAGGAACGGCACATTTCCTTTTAAAACACACGGCTTCATTAGTGCACGCACACTTACACACATACTCAGTCTTTGTCTATATGTGGGTGTCAGTTGAAGACAAGACAATTACATCCTTAACAATGATAGTGGATACTTTTATCAGAATGAGCATATCTGTTCCTCCACTTAACAGGTCAATAAGCATCTTTTCTGCAGCTTAATTTATAAATATGGTTAAATTGGTTGTGGTTAAATATGGGTAACTATTATATGCGATCCAATTATTTTGCACTATTTCATCAGTGCTGTGTTACTGATGTTTGTGCATGATGTTTTTTATTGTTATACATAGAGCTGGGCGATATGGACAAAATTATGACCAAAGAGGTAGAGGAAAATAATAAAATAGCTACAACAGTCTAATATAAGTTCAGAAAATCACATCTCATTACTGTAACAAGGCCTTTAAACGTAGGAAAAGACAACACTGATGCCATATCATGATAAATCGGAGACAATATCTAGGCTTTTATCACGATATTGATACTGATAAAATGCTGAGCCCTAATTATACATTATAACTGATTATACATTATAAGTGATTCCAAATGTAACAAGCATCTGCAAATGACCAAACTGTTGAAACGTGTAAATAATAGAGATTTTATTCTCTGTTATTTTTAGGTGGGATCAGTTCCCAGGTGTCATAAATCTTTCATTCTTTGCAATTGGTGGAAAATCCAGCTTTTGAATTCATCAGATGAGCAATGAATTGACTCTAAATACGCATTTCCATTGGAGATGGGGCCACTACTGAAATTTTACGTGTTACTGCATGCTTGTTGTACTACATATACCCGACACTGATATAGGGGAATTTTTTCTAAAATTCAGAATGTCCTCTCCTTTCATCTACTGAATGGTGCATGTCATAGTCTGGTGAGCAGTTGTTTGAAAGGGATAAGTTTTGTGTTAGAGTACCATTTGATTTAAAACAGCATAGGCTACAGTAGTCACTGCGGTACTTACAGTCACAGCATAAGAATAGCTCCAAGATGGGAAATGTGTATGATAGCTACAAATGTATGTATAGTGTCTCTGGTTTCATTACTATTTTAATAGACACAACTCCTATCTTCTTCCATTTCAGCCATGAAAAATCAGCAAATCATTTCCCCAGGATTTTAAATTTATGGCCGGTAAATTGAAGTGGCAAGACAATTTTAAAACAATTTCTCCTAAGTTGCACTGCTCCACTTCTGTATGGGAAATAAATGCACTCAAGGAATGGAATGGGCCAGGTTACCATGGCGACAGAGTGTATGTGTGTGTGTGTGTGTGTGTGTGTGTGTGTGTGTGTGTGTGTGTGTATGTGAGTGTGTGTGTGTGTGTGTGTGTGTGTGTGTGTGTGTGTGTGTGTGTGTGTGTGTTTGGGGTTCGGCCACAGGACGAAAGGCTATCAAATGGGACCTTTGAATCAAATTGAATCTGTATCTCCTGGTTATGCTTATCAGGGGAGATTGGGGGAAAAATAAAAATTGCTTCTGCGTGCAAGACTCTCACATCATTGGTTCACTTAGCACCCTGTTTGTGTCCAGTTATGAGATGGTTTGTGAGAGTGACAGCCTAGGAAACAGAAGTAACCTGCCACTTTCTCTCTCATCGCAGATTGACAAAATGATTTACCACTGACTATCAGATAATTTACCAATATTACATTGTGCATAGTTCCTTATTTTAACCAAGGCTCTTGTAAATCACTTTGTTGGTTTGTGTTTGCATGTTGTGTTTCATTTTCGCTCATGTGGTAAATGTACTCATAGAGACCACATCCCACCCTGTCAGCATCCTCATCCACTTACTACATGCTTCATCTCATTAATCAAATGTGGCACTTTATAATTATGTGAAGTGATATAACAATGTATTTTTTGTGATGCAATCTTTTGCAGGGAGTGATGCAGGACGTGGAGATCCTGGTGATGCCACAGGGTTACATCTCACAGTGTCCAGATCTTAACAGAAGTGAGTACTTCTTACTTTAAGGCAACATTTCAATCATAGTGTCTTTGAACCCTTCTTTACCCCTAAATTGCATGTAATTTATCCTACCAGACTCTCTGTGGTCTTTATTTTCTTAGATAACACCCATTCTATTCTGTATAAAGTGTGAAGTGTTTTGAAACTGTAGTGAAATGAGTTGTCACAGAGGTTAATTCAAAAACAGGGCTGTCACAGACTTTAATATTAACTTTGGAAAGTTGACTGAGTGTCTTTGATTTACCTGTTGAATAGAGAAAACGGGTGTTGGTGCATCAAGGTAAATGTTTCAGGCACAGCTAGGAGACTAGGACAAGGAGTTTGATGAGTAGAAGATTATTTGCTCACAGCTTTCTTAAATATTTCACACCCAACATTAGTAATGAGTATCTAAAACAGTAGATGTTTGAAGTTTTAGTTTTTTTTTTTTTTTAAACACTCTTGTTGCTTTTAGTTATATTTAAAGAAATCCCCTGAAACCACCAGTCAAACCAGGCCACGAAGCATCAGACTTGCCTGAAAAAGACCTGCAGCAGTCAATGGATTTTGGCATGGTTATGCTAATGCAGGCTATCAAAAACTCTGAACAGAGTGTTGGGCAAAACTGATTTAACCATTTCTTCATTGTTAAGTGAGCTTCATAACAAGATGGACAATACTTCAAGTGAACTGCAGGCTGAAGTGAACCGTTTGTGAGAATGCAATTTCAAGAGCCTAGCCCTGTGACTGAAAAGCAGTATTGAACAATATGACTTTCCTGCTGGCTTTTGAGTACTGCAGGCCTCTTCTTATTCTGTGGCCATAGTTTTATCATTTTAATTTTGACAGTTATTTATTTTAAAGCATGGTAGTGCAGTGGTCAGTGCTGTCGCCTCACAGCAAGAAGGTTCTGGGTTTGATTCCCGGCTGGCCAGCCAGGGTCCTTTTCTGTGTGTTTACATGTTCTCCCCGTGTCTGTGTGAGTTTCTGCTGGGAGCGCCGGTTTCCTCCCACAATCTAAGGACATACAAGTTAGGTGAATTGGAGATGTTAAAATTGCCCCTAGGTGTGACTGTGCTTGTTTGTCTGTCTGCCTTGTGATGGTCTGACAACCTGTCTAGGGTGCTCCGCTTGCCTTCTGCCCAGTGAGCACTGGGATCGGCTCCAGCAACCCCCCAAAACCCTTACTAGGATAAGTGGTTTGGAAAGTGAATGAACGAATGAATATTTTACATTAGTCAGAAGCACTTCAAATAATTGTATTCAAAGTCTTTTCGTAAATTTTTTAAAATGACAGGACATTATGCTAAAACTACTGTTGCATTTCTGAGCTGCTTTGGCTTATTGTTCTGGCCAGTCCCATTGCTTGCATTACGGTCTTTGCTCTTTACTAATATTTTATAATAAGTAAGCATAATTTGTAACACTATATTAACTTTACACCTGAAACAATACAAAGGATAAAATATGCCCCAAGTATGTAGACATTAAAGCCCGTCAATGAACACTATGACCTGCTCAGTGCATCACCGGTTCACACCATAGATTCACGATGAGATCAGTTGAAACTTGCAGCTAGCCTACCTGCCATTTTCAACCAATGAGACTACACGAGACGGCATATCGTTTCCATAGCAACGGCTCTCTTTACTTCAACGTTTCTGTCAGCTTTCTGTAGCTGGAGAGTTTGTAGCTCCATGCTGCCTTGAGAGGAACGGGACGTCAGAGTATCATCTAGCCTATAAAATTTCGCCAGCACAGCGTTTACTGTGTCAGCTCAGGAAAATGGATGCCCTTTTCCTTGCTATTCCCTGTGGAGGAAATTAAGAGTTCCTTTGTGTTCAAAGCATTAATATCTCCAGAGGTTACACCATAATTTTTTTTACAAAATTAACTGGTTTTAACAAAAGGCACAGTCACTCCTATCAAAGTCCAATTCTGAATTGGTGGTCTTACAGTATATGATCCATAAGTCTGCTTTGTCTTGAAGCGTGCACTAGTTCAATTTCCATAGCACTTGTCCATAATAACATTAATAACTTAGTTTTTAAACCTGTTTAAACCTTTTCAAAATTTTAATAACTGTCTGTCCTGTGCAGGTGCAGCAAGTCTGTCTGCCATGACTTTGATGCTTTGCAACTCAACACATCAGTGAAAGGGCAAAGCACATCAGTAGCCTGTCAGTCTTATAAATCTTGACATCAAGGTTCAAGTCTCAAGTTAGCTCTCATTAAAAATATGATTGTAACTGGAAGAATACCCCCCAACCTACCGCTTACTTAAGTCCACTGATAATCCACTGATAATAACATGGTAATCTGTCGGGCTATTGTTATTTTTATCAGCATTTTTATCAGTCTTTACTTTCCTTGAATGCTCTGCTTATAAAATGTCATTTTCTGTAGGTGGCGCTCTATGCTTTGTCTGTTCAGACATGGCAGCTATTGCAGCTCATGTTACCCTCCAAGCTGCCTTGTGTTTGTATAATCTCAATCTATTGAGTTGTATCAGTCGGCAATAGAAGGTAGCAAAACAGACATTTATTTATATCAAAACATTGCTCAGTGATGCAAGTATTGCAGATCTATTGAGTCTTATTTGTACTAACTGAAAATAAACATCATCTCAGTGCATTCCATCATATCTTGTGTATTGTACTCAAACTGTCTCTTACATCCCAGCATGCCCAACCTGCAATGATTTCCATGGATTGGTGCAGAAGATCATGGAACTGCAGGATATCCTTGCCAAAACATCCAGCAAGGTAATGCCATATGAAATAAAGTATGGGAAATTTGGGATTTAGTTAGTTTTAGTCTTTCAATCCAAGTTTACCCATATGAAAACAAGAATGTGTGCTTTAATTTTTTTGTCATTACTGTTTGTGCTATAAATACTCATGAGCTGCGATGAAATGTGTTTTTGTCATTGAGTTTCCCTGCAACAGGCGGTTAGATTGATACAGTGATCATGTGTGTAGAAGCCACTAATGGTGTCTAACCATGGAACATTTTTGCATTTTTCATCTGATAACATTTTTGGGTTGCTGTTTAAGCAGTTCTTACTACATGTGAATATAGACAGATGATGAGGCTCAGTCTCTTCTTCTTCTTCCCTGCTTCTCGCCTTTGTGTTTTTTTTTGGTCGGGGTGGCTTGAGCAGCTGTCCAGGGCGGAGGAGAAGATGAATGGGCTGGATGGCTGCTATTGTGAGCGAACCTGCAGCGTCAAGGGGGTCGTCTACAGGGAGGATGAGGGCTGGACAGATGGCTGCAGGAACTGCACATGCACGGTGGGGCTTCACACACGTTTGCATGTGTGTGTATGTGTGTGTGAGAGAGAGAGATAGAGAGAGAGAGATGGATCAGGGGAGAACACTCAAATTTAATTGTGTCTCGAGTGCTCTGTGTGTGTATGTGTGCTTGTGTGTGCAAGGGTCTGTTGGGTGTGCGTGTGTGTATGTATGTAGGCTATCAATAAAATAAATAAAGTGGGTTTACAGGTGGGTTTACATGTGCATGCAAGTATGTGCAATGTGAGTGTGTGTATGCATGTGTGCATGTATGAATGTTTGGTGCATTTCTGTGTGTTTGCATGCTTATATGTTAATATGTGTTTGGGGAATTAAGTAAATTGCTTGTGTGCATGGGAGTGTGTATATGTGTGTACAATTGTCTGTGCATATATGCATTTACACACATAACCAGCACTCCCATTGTGAGTCTGGCCTTTTGTTTTGCTCCCCTGTTCATCAAGTGTGTGCGTGGTGATGTCGGCTCGGGGAGGTGGGTGGTGGTGGGTGGGTGTGTGGAGGGGGGTGGAGGGTCGGAGGGGGTTGGGGATAAGGAGGGGCAGAGTGCAGGAGCCCCATTGTTGACGGCTTACTTTCTCATTATTTACTTGGATTAGAGGAGGGTTGCCCCAGTTACCCAAGAAAAGATACTGTATTGAAAACATGCACAGTACCCAGGATTAGACACGTCAGCAACAGTACTTAGTAATGCTGGATTCTCTCAAGGGTCTACTTTGCTTTGCACTAAGTGTGAATAATTGCAAAAAGAGAATTAGAAGCGATTGGAGATTTGGCCTCGTGCCACATCAGCAAACAGATTTCACCCTCTGTCACTCTCCCTGGCTTTGGAACACGAATCCCATCCGCAGCCACTGAACCCCGCCACCTAGCCAGTGAGATGTGTTGTGCACCTTTACCCAACTTGCAACAGCAGAAATCACATATCTCTCAGTACATCGCATGTAATTGCTCGTGACAGATGATAATTATCATAAGGGATTTGCTCTGCCCACTCATCCAGTGGAACCGTGTGTTGCCGATTCTGGGCTGCAATTAAAGAATTAGATGGGATATGTTCGTTACCTTATGTGTGGCAATTAGCTGTGACCTTTCAAATCCAAAGGTCATGCATTAAGATGTTATCAATTATGTGGATCAGTTTCATAGATGTTCCATATTGCAGAGCTTTCATCCATGGTAGCAGTGTTAATTATCAGCACAGCTGGGGAACGCAGGAGATAGCATTTAAAGACATTACACACAATTATCCGTGTTCTTGACATTGCTGTGTACATCTCCTTTATGACTAAGTCTGTGGCAAAGGGGTTGGGTCTGACTGCGGATGCCGTTTACAATGAAGTGCTGTGCTTCTCTTTCTCCACCAGAATGGCACGGTGCAGTGTGAGGCCATCTCCTGCCCTCCCCCTCAGTGCCCATCAGGCACAGCGCCTGCCTACGTAAAGGGTGCCTGCTGCAAGGAGTGCCAGCGTGAGTGGAGTACCCTTAACCTCCTCACCCTCCTACACTCCTACAATCATGTACACAATCACACCCAAGCTCACACACACATGCACAACACCAAAGCAATCTCCACCACCACCAGATTTAGAGCATGCATCACGCCTCCACAAGGGCTGCCTGACAACTGACCAGGGCTCTGCAGTGTTGCTAAGCTACCTCCTAACATGCCTCCTGAGATGGGTCCATCCTTTTGCATATACATAGTCCAATCAATTATTCACTAGCAGGCTTCAAAACACAGATGGCCACCAGTCACACAGACAGGAGCCAATAAATCTGGGATCGCAGCATGTGATGTAAACTAGTTCCTATTTATGGAAAACAGGGTGAGATTGTGAGTAAAGTGAAGAAGAAAGAAAGCGTTTCAAACGCTTGGAATGATGCAAAAAGCCTCTTTTTGTGCAGAATATGAAACATTTAGATAAATGACCATTGTTTTTTTTTTCTTCTTTGTTTTGTTTTTTTTTAAACTTATGAACGTTGATATGGTCTTGCTGGATAAATAATTCTGTTTCATCACATATCTACATAGATGGTCTGTTTTTCCAGACTATAAGACTATGAGCTCAGTGCTGAACTCTTATTATCCTCTTCACCGCACGACTCTGCATCTCATATTCTCTCTATTCCCCTTTCAGTAGAAATGGATTTCAGAGGATATTAGCTTTACTCACCCCTACATTCTTCTGATATTGACCCAAATGACCCCACAGAGATGTGACGCATTTGCTCTTTAAAAGCAATAAGAGCTGCATTGTTCCTGTCAACCTATGGAGCATGGAAATGGAAAATCTAGCATGTAGCTGAAGGATTTTATAAGGTCCATTCAGTGCCAATAAGATATACTCTTAATAACTTATGCTTTTTCCTGGGGTTCAAAGATAGCTACATACCATATGAGTGGTACAAGCATGTAGCATACTACAAAGTATTTTTAACAGACCTTGCTCTGTATCTTCTGTAAATTGAACTCACTTTAGAACTTGCTCACTACACACTCCCACACACCGCTGCTGCTGCTGATCCTTGTGCTTCCCTCCAAGAGCTAGACCAGAATTAACTCTTTCTCAACAAGAAACCGTAGCTCAGGACTGTAATCAGGTTGTGTTGGCTTCATTTTCACTTACCCAGGGGTCACGGCTGCAACAGGATGGTTTAAAGTATGACTCCTAATCTGTTGTTGTGTTAGATAAATATAAACAAGTAATCCCCTTTAACTCAATACCCCTGTGTTCACCAATCTCAACGAGGTAGACAAACACACAGCTAATTACGCATGCTCTGGCTTTGGAGAGATGAGTACCGCCTGTTTCCCACTACGCCTTGCTCTCCAAATTAAAGCCTTATCTCACCATGCAAGGCCTTGCGGGGAGGAGTTCTGAGTCTGTTTTTGATGATCTGTCAAGTACTCTGTCAAATGGCTCTCTCAGAAGTCCCTCCCTTTCATGATATGCCACTTTGTTATAGGGCCTGACCTAAGGTGTCAATCATTTTTCTTCCTCAAACCTGTCTGACTTTGTCTGACCCCCACTGCTCATCACACAGAGACTTTCTGCCCAACTGATTATTCTTGTACCGCTCCCCTAGAATATCAGTGGGTTCATCGTACAATTGCAGTGATGTGTGTTTTCTCTCTGTGTATGTCAGTTGTTGCAGCTGCTGCATTGTAGTTCCAGTAGCAGTGCTTGATTTGGTTTGTTTTGACAAATCTGATAATGAGACAACGATGAGACAGAACAAATGTGCCATACTCAACTTCCTCCTTGCTATTGTTGATGCTCGTCGGATGCATTCAATCAGCAAAGTCCAGTGAACAGTTCCGCATTCACATATATCAGTCCACTAAATTTCACTTTTTTTTTTTTTTATTGCAAACCAGTTTGATGTATTTGGGTTGTGGACATTAGAAGTTGATTATTAAGTTGCGGCAAAGCTGCGATGTGTCCATCTAAATTTTTGCAACTTTTCCCCTACTGTTTGCAATAAAAACAAGAAATTAAAAAATGCAAATTAAGTGGAGCCTCTAGACTGACATATGCGAATGTTCATCTGTTCACTGAATTTTTGTTAATGCATCTGCGGATTTAACTTACTAACAAACCAAACATATAATGTGTAAATAAAATCGTGTTATGGATTGGTACTGTGTATGCATGTGTTCCATTGCGTTAATGCCTGCATGTCTGTCTGTGTGTGTTTGTGTATCCTGATTCCTGATGATTTCTCTGTGTCTGCTACTAGCTGTTTGCCTGTTTGGTGGGAGAGAGCTGGTGGAGGGGGATCAGAGAGCTGTGCGTGACTCCTCTGGCAGATGTCTGCTGCTTGAATGCAGGGTAAGTCGTGTTAACACACATACACACAGAGCACAGAGAAAAACACTTACATTCCCAATTCCAAATTATTTTAATGATTTTAAACTCCACTTTACAAGCAGACGCAACAATAACTCGTATAGCTAAGCACTTCAGCTCCATTAATTTCCATGTCGCGGTGCATTACGGCTTGCTAAATACTCATTCCATAGCAGCGCTGGCCCATCCCAGGAGGCTAAATCGAGCCTTAATCAACCAGTGTGTTAGGCTGTCCATCTGAGCAGAATTTATTGATCCAGCTTGTTAGGTTGTTTTACATGAGTTAAAGAAAAGAGCCAAACACTCCTGACTGACTTAACATGTAGGGGGCCAGAGCAGTACACCTATCAATCATGAGATACCACAGGCATTGTTCAATACCTATCCTCAGATCCCACAGTGCTTCCAAATTGTTTTTCAAACCCCCTTAATTATACAGAGCATTTGCTTTTGTCTCCTTGGAGCAGCAGATGGGTGGGTTTCTCACTCTTGGGGGCAATTCACTTGATCGCATCATGCCAGGCAAGCCCAATCAATCACAGAAAAGTGATATGAGGTTTATAATCACCCAGGTCTATCATATAATCCGGCTCCCCCATGAATCCTGCAAAGCTGCAATAGACACTGGAGTTTGGGACAGCTGTCTGGCTGGTTTGCCCACACCTGGCCCATCTGTAGTCCCAGGTAACTGACTGGCAGTCCCAGGCAGATCAAAGGAACTGGGACGGGGAGCGCTGTCAGTCAGCCTACTGCTGCAGACTCCTGCAGGCTCCCCCTGACAGCTGCTTGTCACGCCTCTGATCTCCTGTCTGCCTATTGGCTGCAGGGGGGTGCAGGTTTTGGGTGGTGGGAGGTGAGAAGATGGGTAAAGTGGGGAGATGGTAAGACTTGCTTGATAAGTTGTATGTTAACTTTTAGGGAAAGTGTTTTTTCAGAATGTTACACATGCTTGAGGTCGATGTATATAGCATTAAGGATGATAGTGAACATATATGTTTCAGCTGCAGCCGTGACACCTCATAGAGCGATCTTAAAAACAAATTGGTGCAGGATTAGCTTCATATTGCCTCCTGTTTGCATTGTAAAATGATAAAAAGCCATCACATGGTAACTTTCCGCTGACAAAACAGCGCGTGTGTCATAAATAGCTTCAGAAGGCCTGTTGTCTTTGTCTTACTGTGTCTGCTGTTAATGACTTGGAGTAAGCATCAGTCAGAGAGACAGGGATGAGATCATTAGAGAGACCTGCCAAAGACATGCTGGGAAAAGGAACTCCCTAATCAGGTTGTACACTCTGACTAAACACACATGCAGGGATAATCCAGAAGATTGATTCCAAAGGATTCTCTGTTTGTATTACAAAAATATATCCTGAATCATGGTCTATAACATTCAGATAATACGATAAGAGAATAGGAAAGGTTTACTCTTCCAGAAGTAGTACCAAGTCCAGACGCAGCTGCTATTGACCAATGATTATGTCAGAGTAATTGGGTTGTAATGAACAAAGAGGGAGGAAGGAGAGCAAGAGAGTGAGTGAAGGAACACAATAGATGGATAATTACCTTCATAATTACATCCAGGCCTTATCAAATGACGGGGAGCAGAGCAGACCTAGGATGCAGCTCATGGGGATTGTGTCTCTGACCGTTTCAGGACAGGACGATGCATCGAGTGGCCCTCAGTGAGCCTTGTCCTGAACTCAACTGTCCAGAGTCAGAGCAGATCACGTTGATTGACAGATGCTGCAAAGTCTGCAGAGGTACGGAGGACGATGTGTTGTCTTATTCTAGTGACATGATTACTCTCAGCTGTTATTTACTCAGGCAAGTTATCTAAGATCTTATTCTAATTCATATAGCAACGTTGCTGGAGCAGCTCTGGAGTCTAAAAATAGTTTGCAAATGAAATTGGGTACATCAAGTGAGCCTGTAATTTTCTCACCTTATAATAAGTTAATAATAATCTTGATTGCTTATAAGATCGATGCCTTAGTGACATCCAAGTAGAAATTTGTTTTCATAGCCTGTAGACTGCTAAACGTAATACAAGCCACAGACAATTCACAGAGCACAGGCATATAGACATATAGGCTCTAGAATATGCAAAAACAAATGTAGCAAAAGTAGTACAAGACGTTATTGAGAAAATTTGTTGAGAGCTGTGCTGGCAGAGGCCAAAAAAGCCTTGCCAAAGTAAGCTTTTTTTCTGATGTGTATGGTAACTCATTCTCGAAATCTTATTTGTTCATGTTACTCAGTCATGCTCATTGGCACTTTTAGCTCTGAGCAAATGCATTTCCAGTGAGAGTGTTCTGTTTTTGTGTGATGAATCTGAAATCAGCAGTAACAGTGACCAATTTATTGTGCACCTAACATTGTGCGCCTGTGAAAGAGGTGATCGTCTGAATGCTTTGTGAAAAGGGAGTCTCACAATAACATAACCTTTCAATTGCCTCTTTCAATTATCCATTCATCATTCTGTCTCTCCTCGTCTGTCTCCTCTGGGTCTCAACCTTTTCCTCACCGTCCCTCCTGCAGGTCATGACTTCTGCCTGGAGGGCCACAGCTGCATGGAGCACTCTGACTGTGTAAACCTGGAGACAGGAGACTGCTGTGTCTGTAAGGATGGCTTCCGCCCACTGCGAGATGATAACGCCTACTGTGAAGGTACAGCGAGGCTCTGAAGAGTGAACCCTGATTTTTAAGCTGAAGTTTCTTTGCCCTCCAAGAGTGGCTGAGTGTTTGGTCGGCTCTAGTGAAAATGGCTGTGTTGAATCGAAGAGGTCATGGGAGAAGCATGCTCCGTGCCCTCTCTTTTCTAAGGGCATGATTCATTTGATTCAGTGTTCTTGCTTCACTGCCGAACATGCTGGTGCTGTCATGTTGTTCAATCAGGGCTTCTTTTCCTACCTTAAGAACAAGTCATTTGTGGCAATTCATGCTTGTACAGTGTGGAAAACAAATTCCACAGACATTGAAATTGCCTGAGCTATAGGTAATCCATCACACTTTTGTAAAAGTTTCTCTTGTTTTGCTGTTATTTCATTGTGCCCGAGTCGAACGCCTTCATATCAGAGTGCACGTTACGTCACGCTCTGCTTGCTGTGACTCACCTGACACCCACAGGAGGAAATGTAGCCCTCCGCCAGGAAATGATCCCTCAAAATATATCTCCTCACAATATTGTCATGGCCACGTCTTCTTATTTTGGGTGTCTTTGTTAACCCAGGAGAGCAGTTGATTTCAAATTAGGTTTAACACAGTTTTAGAGATGGCAAAAATGATGTAGATGTTAAAAGAATTAATTGGAGCATGCACTGTGAAGTGATTGCAGATATAGACAGTAGCAAATGGGCTTTAAACTCTCATTGACAGTGGATTTTTTTTTTGTTTGTTTGTTTTTAGTTGCAGAACCTAAATCCGCTTTAACCCTAAGTTATGTTACTTACTTACACTTAACTCATAGTAAAACTTGTGTGTCCAGATGCTGTGTCCATATCATGCTGTTGTCACATAATCCTTTTGTGATGGAAGAACATAATCTCGGCTTCATTTATGTCCACAACACGGAATGTGCATTCATGGCCTTTTCCCATCATAGACTGTGTTATTTGTCTTCATGGTCGGTTAATTCAGATATGATAGAAAACATGCTGAAGGTCTTTATGTCTCCGTGTATTCAGTGCCTCTCTGCTGGGACAGTATGAGTGATATTTCCTACGTGGAGAGCGATTAAAACCATGCCATCCATCACCAGCCAGAGCTTTCATTACTAATTGTATACGAAAGACTCAGATGTCTCCATCCATATTGCAAATTCCAGTAAAACACAGTGTGATGGATCATTGCATCGCTGTGCTTTTATAAAAACAGATGATGCTTTGCTTGATTGCCGTTTGGGCAACCCACTTTAGATGCATGAAATACATGCACTCTACTTAGTTGAGCAGATTATTTCACGTGGCCTGTGCTATGCAGAAATGTGCTTGCATGTTCAGAGTTCAAACATTCACACGCTAATTTGATGGTGCTTCAGCTGGATACCTCCTCTGACATCTTGCCTGATGTTTCCCGAAGCTAAGTTAAACACATCGTTAAAGGAAAAAAGAAAAAAAAAAAAAAAAAAAAAAAAAAACAGAGAAAAATCAAAGGGAAGATGACATTATCATATGCAATGCTCTCGTGCAGTAATGTTTGCAGTAAACATTAAGCCACTATTCTAGTTCATTTGTGGAATTATTAAGCAAACATGAGACCAGGTAAAAGTTATTACACTGTAAAAACAATCTCCTTATAGTAATACATAATTTAATGTTATGTTCAGTGTTAAAATCATTTTTGTTTCAGGGAAAATCTGCCAGTTGGATGAAGTAATCCTGCTTATTTCTAGCATATTTTAATTTGTTTCAGTTTTTTTTTTTTTCTGGGATCAAGTATAAATATGCTGAGAAAGGCGGAATAAGGCAGAACAGCCCACTAGTATCAACGCAAAATCATTTGATTCAAGAAAATTCTGGAAGCAAACTGATTAGCATTGGAAATAAGAGAGAATATCCCACTGGCAGACTTTTTCACTTGTTTAAACAAAAACAAGACACTGAATACAAGACTAATTGTTATTTAACTAAAAATAAATTAGACTTGTTAAGACAGATTTTTTTTTCACAGTGTATAGGTATTTCAGCAGATGGCCTTGATAGCCACACTGTCGACAAGCCGTCAACAACTGCTGCCTTGGACTTTCTTTGTGTGTGTGCATGTTTGTGCGCATGCATTTGCATGTGAAAGTACCTTTTTTATCTGTTGTCCATGCCAACATTCTAATTTGTTTTCAGTCACCTTCATCGAGATGGGGTAAATGTGCCCGTCTAGGTCCAGTGCATAATTTTTTATTGCTGTAACCAGGGAAGGAAATCACATATGAAAGAGCAGCAGTTTCTGACCTCTCCGGTTCTCATACTGACATATAGAATATGAGCATTTGGAAAGTTAATAAGCCTGTCTTAGACAACCTACGTAATTGAAGATTCCATCAGGATTTTTTAATTGTCTTATATTAATGGGGAATACTGCTTTGGACTGTAGGTTATGCTACCATAGCAATGATGGCATCACTCACCATAATGGGGTGTGATGTGGTAATGCATGGCTCTCCTTAAAAATCACTGAGATGCGTTTTGACACTCAGTTCCCAGAGGATCAGAAATTTGTCCCGAGACATGTAGGTAAAACTTTGTAACTGCCTTTAAGAAAAAAAAAAAAAACATTTTTGCAAAACAGTAAGCTTTAACATGATGAGAAATATTTGTCTCTTATTTGCTCCTGGATTTGTCAAGGCTGAATTTCTGTTGTACAAGTACTCACACTCTGTCACTGTAATGTGAGAAAACATCCCAAAAATACTGAACAGCAGTCATGTCTGTTTTTGCTGGTTGGTTGCATTTTGTTTTGATGATCATGTTTGTAATAGCTGAGCTCACCAGATATTTTCAGTAGCTCATTGTTGCAGAAATAAAGAAGGAGACAGAGTAACCCAGCCCATTACCAGTGTGAAACTGAGAATAGGCAGACAGACTTGTGGCTTAAACATCGACACTCCAGACCAACACTATTCATCTCAACAGCGACCTGGCTCTTGTGATGAAATTGGATGTGTATGTGTGTGTGTGTGTTTGCATCAGATACTGCTCAGGGATCCTGAAATGGACTCAATTTGCTGATGTTGTTCTCTCAAAGGCAATTGATTTTTTGTGTGTCTCTGGAAATCTCTTACTCTTTGAGTGTTTGTTTGTCCTTTGAGGAAAAAAAAGGACTGTCCTGCTGAAATAGTTGCAGTGAGGATCCTGGAGGAGGAAGAAAGAATGTTTTCGTGCACGTAATAGATACAGCATTTTGTAGTTTAGAGGTGGCATACAGAAAGATGATTGAAATTGCCTACTTTTGTTTCTAGGGGGGTTTCAATACAGTCGTGCCAGAGAGATGAAGTGAGAAATCCAACTTACAAGCAATTTTTATGTATTGAACATAGTTGAGAGATGAACAGAATCAGAAGCGCTTGTGTATGCTACATGTGCGCACACTCACACACACACACACACACACACACACACACACACACTCACTCACCATTTTTTAGGGCCCTGTCAAACATCAAGATAAACATCATAAAAGGCAGAGACAGATACTAGCTCTTTAAAACACTCCTAGGTCAGAGATGAGCTCAAAATAGCCGATGAGATCACTTCTGTGTAAATTTTTCATAGAAGCAGCAGTAGGGAAAACTCAGGGGGATACTAGCCCCGGCTTTGTGTAAGTGTATGTGTGTGTGCGCAGGTGCACGCCTGTGTATGTCTCTGAGTGCTGCTTTCTTAAAAGAAAAGCAGCCCAATTTCTCCTCCATCCTGTCCTCATATCGCCGTCAGACTGAAGGCTGATTTTCCAACATGCAGTGCCATGCGTGTGTTTAGGACGGAATTAGACAGAGGGCCGAGCGGCGGAGAAGTGACAGACTGTGTGATTGTCTCTAAATTGAACAATCAGTATAGTTCAATGTGTTGAGATAATACCATTATTCATCTCAGCATCGTGGAGGACTGGAGGCATAGAGACATCTCCCATTGTTGGCTTGTTTTGAAACGCCCTACTTTAGGAATTTTCCTTCAGGATGGCTCAAAAAGAATGGCTTCTTGGGTGTCTTTTATATTTTTATGTGAGAAATGTGAAATACAATATGATAATCTGCTGAATAGAGGCAATGGCAAGAGAAAAAGCACACAACAGGATTTTTATTTTGATGGATAGGGTATCCTAGATAGTTCTATTTTCTGATTGTGGCATTTTAATGTAGACTCTGCTTGTGTAACCCAATTGTTTATTTTAAATATGTCTACTCTGCTTGTACACAGAATAGGGTTTTATGTTTCCTATGCTATAAGCCATGACAGCATGTTTGTGCATTTGTTTGTGTGCTTGCATGTAAGTGTATCCTGTGTGAACACACAGTGATGCTATTGGCGCTGCTGTCTTGTGAATGTCACAAGGTGGTGGCAGGCTAATTGGCATTGACTGAAGACCAAGGCCCAATCCAAAACCCAATCACTGCCGGGATGAGCCCCGAGCCTCTGGGCTCCCCCACCTGCTAGGGCTCTGACCCGCCAACACAGAGAGGAAACACACACAAACGCATAACACGTTAACCAGCCATGTGTTTACTCACACCTTACCTCTGTGACCCCGCTGAAATGTCACCCAAAACAGACAATTCCCCCATCATCCAGACAATCCCTTCTCGTGTAAATAACAGTATCTCTCTGCAACTCCACCGGCATCCTTCAAATGCCACCTGAGACAAGCCTCCTTTCTGCTTCTTTTCCTGGCTGTGATCACACTTAATGCATCAAATGTGTTACGCTCAGGTAGAATTGTATTCATTCTGAATGAAAAGAATCCGTTACCTCTGCATGGCGCCGTGGTAGATGCATTATGTTGTGATCAAGGTGTTGCATGCGTTGAATTGTCATGCTTATGCATTGATAATGCCCGCATAAACTAAAGACAAGCATTGTCTTTGAGCAAGCTCTGTGCTGTGTTTTCATCATGAAATCATCTCATCAATGAATCATGAGTTATACAGTGTAATACAGTGAAATCCTATGTTCCAGTATTGCAATCGACCTTTTGATGGACTCACAAACTGTCTTGGGTGTTTTCCTGCCTTCTACCAAATGCATGCTGGGAAAAGAACCAGCTTCCTGTGATCCTGAAAAGTAGTAGGCAGGTAAAGGAGGTGAATTGAATGAATGAATACATGAAAGAATAGCTATGACCACATCTTACAGTTTTTATTTCACTAACTTCTGTGTAGAGCTCGGCACACAGCTCGGAGCGACGGAGAGGCCAAGTGTGATCCTCATAGCAGCCTCACTTACATCTTCGATAGCGCTTTCCGTTCCCTGTTACTCGATGTTTAGACCTCTGGCCCACAGGCTAGGCTCGCTCACAGAGTGATGGGTGATTGATGATGATGTTGCATCGATTCACGCGTGGCGGAAAATCTCCTCCAGATTAATGAGAGTCATGATGGAGAGCAAAGCCCATTCAATCTTGCCGCCTAATGCGTGTGATCGTTTGACATACTGTACTGTGTGCTTGACGGCATAAACAAGGCAGTTTAAGTCCGCGAGATGCAACAGGGGTTTGCCTAAGTTGTGCCAGACTGGCACACTCATTTAGATATGAGAGGTTACCTGCAAGGGCAAGTAGATGTTTACATATTAGGATCCATGAGTGTTTTTCAATTAGATGGGACTTTAACGAGCCCCATGAGGAAATTGACATGTTGTAATTTGTGGAATGTGCAGGGATTGTGAACACATATTAAAAAACAGCACACACACTTTCCTACACATACTCCAACCAACACATACACACATACTGACACATGCACACGCACACACACACGCACTGCTCTAGTCCTGTTCCTTATTTGATGTTCATTGTTCTAAGTCAGGTAGCAGGCCTCTAAGTGTTTATAGTGATTAATCACACTGTGAGTGTCTGGTATTTAGACAATGACTGTGCTCTCAGAATGCAGATTTTCACTCTTGTTGCCTCCTAATGGGATTCTTTCCACTCAGTCATCTTAATTGGCTCCTGCTCTCGCGCAAATTGGCAGCGACATTTTGCATATTTGTTTGGGTCTTTTTGAGCCTGTTTATTTAGGAGAGATTGCCCAATTTAGTAAGTTGAAAAGATACTGAAAAAAAAAACTTTTCTCTGGGATCCTGTCTATTAAAGCACAAGCAACAAAGAGGGTAGTTCATGTTTAAGTAATTGCCCAAAAAGGAGGCTATGAGCTACTCTATTCCTTTACAAAGAAACGTATTTGTCTGAGTTTTGTCTCATTTTGATCTCCTCTAAAACAGATATGAAAATAATCATTTGCCCTAAATATTGCAGCAGTGAAGGAGCAAGCTGATAAAAAAACACACCCCACTCCTTTGTCATTTACAGCAATTTGCTACTGAATGAAAGAAAGCGTAGAGCATTTGATTTCACTTGTTGAAGTGCCTTTCCCAGAATCCACCCTGCATGACAAATTGCAGCATCACAATGTCACCAATTTCCAAACATACAAAGCTAACAGCCCTCAATTCCAAAGCTTTTAGCAAATAAAATGAAAAGAAAAAAAAATGTAGTCTAACCTGAGCTGTGCTCAGTGTACTAACAATTAACCTATACAGGAAGTGGATTCTCTTAAAAAAAATATTATTATAATTACTGAGCTATTGATATTAAAACATTTTTTTGCTCATAAAATATTCTTAACAAGCTGAATAACAATAAATTAGTCATCATTTTGCAATGAATCCCATGAACTTTTGACCACATTTATAACTGAATTGACTGACTGAATTAAAACAGAATCAGCCCCAAAAGGATTTTAACACCAGGGGGAGTGAAATCCCGCCTTCTTCTTGCATTTCAAACAATAAGAGTCATACAGTGTTTGACCCAGGTCTGAATGCAATCCCCCTAAACCAAACAGGCATCCTCTAAAACCTCTCTACACCCATGAAGAACCTATCATTATCATTATTATTATCATCGTTGTTTCCTGAGTTTGGCCGGTGGGGACCTCTCCTTTTCTCTCCGCTCTTTCCTTTGACTGCTATCTGGCCATGAGGGAACTGGCTGCTGAGAAATATCAGACAATGTTTTGCCAAGCCTCATCTCTCTGTCAGTTATTCCAAATCATCTGCTTGAGTAAGTGAGCTCGGGGGGGCATATGAGAAACAGAGAGAGAGAGAGGGGGAGAGAGAGAGAGAGAGAGAGAGAGAGAGAGAGAGAGAGAGAGAGAGAGAGAGAGAGAGAGAGAGAGAGAGAGAGATGGCTAGCAGAATGGCACAAATTCGGTGTCTTTGTGGGACATCCAAAGGCATTGGCAGTGTTATCTCCCTACTCCCAGACCTTGGTGTTCTGCAGTATGAAACAGAGATAGCAAGGACGCTCCCTATTAAAATCTACACACTATGCAAGGCAAGAGGGTTAAGCCACTATTCCCTATTAAAATTATCGTGGGTTGACCAGGAGTAGTAGGAATATGAAAAATACCAGAATAGTTCTGACCTCAAAATGACGTAAGTGGGCATGGTTATAGCATGTAGCGAGAATAACATTGGAATGAATAGGTTTATATACTAAGCAGCCTTAGGGATTGGACAGTTAAGATTCATCATAGAGCATGGCCAAGAAAGATGAGGCCTACGTCAGAGTTACCAGTGCTAGTTAAAGGTTGACGGTGTAGTTTGATACCACCAGTGGTGCAACTGTGCACCTAAATTTTACACAAAATGTTCAGTGAGCACACCATGAGTGTTAAAGCTGGCTTATGCTGCTTTTTTCCTCATTTTTTACATTGCTTTTTTCTCTTGAACTCCTCCTCCTCTTCTCTGATTTCATCGGTTGTTTAACTCAGCCAGTCATATGCCTTTCTGCCCTCAGAATATTTTTGTGTATGAAAAAATCCCATGAGTTTAAACACACCGATGTAAACAATGCAACTTACAAAATATTCCAAAATAAGGCATTACAAATGCATTTGGGGGTAGAAAATGCATTCAGTGTATTTATTAGGCCTCAAGGACGCACTCAGTGTGTTCTGCTGAGAAATGGTGAATGTAAACAAAACTGAGTGTGTTTACATGGAAATCTACATTGGGTACCTTCAATATAATAGGCTATCTAAGATATTTATAGCCTCTTGTGAATGTGGGCTGGCAGCAGGCACTAGCAGACCTCCTTTATGAATGATTAGAAATCTGTTGTCCCTAATCATGCAAAGCTATCCACCTTTCAGAGGTATGACTATGATTGATGCAGTGTGAATGTGCAAAGGGAAGAAAAAAAACAACGGTCATTTTCTCGCCATCCATCGTTGCATGCCAACGGTTTGACCCAGAGCGCTCCATCCAGCGATAAAAGCCGCCACTGCCTCTTTAGGAGGGCGCATCACGTGTGTCCATGTGACAAGCCAATCAAGAAAATGGAGTGTGTTAATGGAGATGGAGATTGTCTCTCCCCCCACGCCTCGCTTGGCACCCCTCGTCATCTCACCTCCTAACATATTGTTTTAGCAAACGTAACTGGTGTCACCGGGGCCGAGATGGATGATGTCTTACAGTTAATAGGCTCTAAATCAAAGCCGCCGCCACGGCCAGCCAATCAGAATCCTGGAAAAGTGTCACCTAAGACCTCCGCTCAAGGTTACCGCTGCCGTTGCTTGTTATGGAGAATGGAGAATGAATCAGCTTTCTTACTTTTTTGTCTCTCCACCGACAGTTAATATCTTTCCATTCCTCTTCTATCGAACTCTCTGTCTTACTTGCTATTGTAGTTTCTGACGTTTCTCTCACCATCTCGTGATACTCTACACTTAGCTCCCCATCTTGCCCTCATTCTACATCTATCTGTCTTTAATCCTCTTCTTCCCCTAGCCTTTTCTCTCCCCATCACTCTGTCCTTCCACTCTGTCTCTCACTCACAATCTCAGTCATTCACCCTCTCCCTGGCTCCTCATCTCCCCTCTTGCTTTTCTCTCCAGCTCTACAGTAGCTCTACGTCATTCTGTCTGTCTCTAATCCGCTCCTTTTCTTTGTGTGCCCTGTTGTCTGCCCTTCCCTCTACCTCCCTCTTTCCAGCCTCTCTCTATTTCTTTTCACTCTCTCTCTCAAAGTCAGTTTAATTAGCCCTCATTCATTTAACGAAGGACACCCAAGCTTTCATAGGCGTCTCTTGATTGTCTTTATACTCACGAAAAGTTTGAATAGATGAAAGGTTCAAGTATTGATGAAGCAGTGAAAGGAAAAACTAAGGAAGGGTGAATGCCAGTGGTAGGCAGGTGCCGTGTGCTGAGTTTGTGTGGGGTGGGTGGGGGGTGGGTGATGCTTTACCCAAGGACATGCGAGCCGAGTGAATGCCAATGCAAATCTATTGAAATTCCATTTCAAGTGTTCTCCGCAAATGCGTCTGGCACAGAACATGTTCAGGGGTGAACGTCCTCTCGCGCTCACACAGAGACTGAATACGGTGAATGAATAATAAATTGGTGATGTCAAGGACTAGTCAGAGCTTGTCTCTTGAAATTTGTCTACATTTGACCTGTAACTATCACCAGAAACAAGGCCCGGAGCATATTACAAGGCCGCGTTTGACTTGTGTTTGCATCCAGTTGCATTGGGTTGCATCACATTATCAAGATTATTTTGTTTACCCTGGCAGTGGTGTGTATCTTCCATTTGATGGTTTGGCATGCAGTTTGTTTGGAATGCAGGAATAGCTGTTACTAAGGCAACGGGCTAATATAGATCCAAATAAGGAACTATGAGGATATATCAGGGGAAATACAAAGGATGTTCTAATAAATATTAATCCAGTGAAGTGGTGAATGAGGCTATATCGAGGGTTAGCGTGACATTTGAAGTACACATGGAGCCCAGGGCTGTGCAGAATGGCCAGTAGTGGTCTGGAGGAAACTGCGTCGCAGCTGAGTCCCCATTTCGATTCAGTCCTCTGCTTTGAATTGATCCAAAGATCCAGTGTTGCAACCTTAAGTACTTTGGAGCCCACCTCACATGCACCCGCTGCATTTCCTCGGGGTCTTCCACTGATGAAGACAAACTACTCTTGGGTTTTGAATGCGCGGGCACTTACGCTTGTCTGTGTGTGTATGTGTGTCTGTGCCAGAGTGTGTGTTATACACAGGCCGAGAAAGAAAGAGCATCAAAGGCTTTGCAGGCCATCGTGTGAGCAATGTCATGTTTGTGTGATTTGTGTTTTTATACATGAATGTATAGATTAATACACTTTTGCCAGTCCATTATGTATATGGATATACACTATATTGCCAAAAGTATTCGCTCTTCTGCCTTCACATGCATATGAACGTGAGTGACATCCCATTATTAAACCATAGGACTTAAGGCTGAATTATGCTTCAGCGTTGGAAGAGCGTACGGGGGTTGTGCGAAGCACGCATTTCCTACGCAGCGCGTGTGTGTCCAACATACCTCTGCAAACACACAGAGCAATTCTCCTCCCACCAGTAGACCCTGTGACGTATGGTCGCTGCTCTTCTGTGGCGAGTGGACGAGTCGTATAGGTGCGGGCACTCTCCAAAGTTTTCAAACACAACCGACGAGTCGAGACACAACAGTTTAAAAAAAAAAAAAAAAAAAAAAAAAAAACGGCGCTGACGGCACAACAACAGGAATGTGATGCCGGTTGCATCGAAATGCCGGAAATAGTGTACTTCGGCGGACCAATCACAGCTCTTGTGGGGCTGCGGAGGGTCCGCGTAGTTACAATTTTTGGGAGGCGCGCGGCAAGGCTCTGCGGCGGTCGCACAACCCCCGTAAGCTCCGCACAACCTCCGTACGCTCTTCCTACGCGGAAGCATAATTCAGCCTTTAATATGATGTCAGCCCACCCTTTGCAGCTATAACTTCAACTCTTCTAGGAAGGCTTTCCCCAAGGTTTAGGAGTGTGTTTATGGGAATTTTTGACCATTCTTCCAGAAGTGCATTTGTGAGGTCAGACATTGATGTTGGACAAGAAGGCCTGGCTCGCAATCTCCGCTCTAATTCATCCCAAAGGTGTTCTATCGGGTTGGGGTCAGGACTCTGTGCAGGCCAGTCAAGTTCTTCCACACCAAACTTGCTCATCCATGTCTTTATGGACCTTGCTTTGTGCAGTCCTGTTTGAACAGGAAGGGGCCCGCTCCAAACTGTTCCCACAAAGTTGGGAGCATGAAATTGTACAAAATGTCTTGATTCTTGGCACAGTGCAGTCAGACAAGTACCGTTCTCCTGGCAACCACCAAACCGAGACTCATCCATCAGATTGTCAGATGGAGAAGTGTGATTGGTCACTCCAGAGAACACGTCTCCATTGCTCTAGAGTCCAGTGGCGGCGTGCTTTACACCACTGCATCCGACGCTTTGCATTGCGCTTGGTGATGATCACATGACGTTTGGAGGTCTGAAACTATTGACTCTGCAGAAAGTTGCCGACCTCTGCACACTATGCGCCTCAGCATCCGTGATTTTACGTGGCCTACCACTTCATGGCTGAGTTGCTGTCGTTCCCAATCGCTTCCACTTTGTTACAGTACCACTAACAGTTGATTGTGGAATAGTTTGTATCAAGGAAATTTCACGACTGGACATATTGCACAGGTGGCATCCTATCACGGTACCACGCTGGAATTCACTGAGCTCATGAAAGCGACCAATCCTTTCACAAATGTTTGTAGAAGTGGACTGCACGCCTAGGTGCTTGATTTTATACACCTGTGGCCAAGGAAGTGATTGGAACACCTGAATTCAATGATTTGGATAGCTGAGTGAATATGTTTGGCAATATAGTATATGTATACATATACTCTGTCCTATCCTCTGTTGCACTGTACACATATTGTGATAGACCTGTTTTATTGCGGCAACCTGCAAGTAAATTTGACTTGACCTGCTACATGACCACAGCTGGAGAAATTCCAGGGCTATCCAAGTGACTTCCAGCTGTTTTTTTTTATCTCTTTCCCATCTCTCCAGATATTGATGAGTGCGCTGAAGGGAAGCACTACTGCAGGGAGAACACCATGTGCGTTAACACCCCTGGCTCCTTCATGTGCATCTGCCACACGGGATACATCAGGATCGATGACTACTCCTGCACAGGTGAGTTCCTCCGCCGGCCCTCTCACACACACAAAGATTGTTTAGATTGCGGCTTTGTGCGCTTCAGCCACAAAGCCACTTTACATGGAGGCTTCTAAAATCAAGAGACGATTGATTTTGTAGCTTTAGTCATACACAAGAGAGTATTTTTTTGCTGTTATATAGGCATGGGGGATGAGTGGGGTTATGCAGGCATACAAAGATTCTTCATGAGGGTATGCCTTTTTGCTCAGACTGCTTTCTGCTACTGGTGCATCTAAAGCATTTTATGCACAGAGGTTATTGGCAGTTAGAATTACACAAGAGGGTGATTTTTGATTGTCCGATGGTAAATTTGTTGGGTGCAGAGACACATAGGCATATGTAAAAAGTGAGAGAGAGGGAGAGGGGATGGCAGGCAGGCGGACAGTCAGACAAACAGTGAATTATCAGTGTCAGCGCAGAGTGAGACAGTGTAAGGCAGCTGTGTAATAGAATGTCATGTTCCGACAGATAGAGATACTTATCATATGAATGCTTTACAACACCTGTAAAATGCACTGTAAACCTTGGCCATGTGCTGTAACTCCTTCCCCTTTTTCCCCCTCATGTGCCACACTTTTTCTCTTGCTGGAAACACTCACCAGTGAATCTGTCACTGCTACCCTACGATTATGCACAGTCCATTCATTTAACATGCAAAGGGATGAATGTCAGACTTTGATTTGCCCCTATCGGTTTTGCTCTGATTACCAGCACCACATTAATATAAAACACACACATACACACATGCACACACGCCCCCCCACACAAATCAATACCAGTCTTGCTGTTTTATGATTCAGCACCAGATAGCATTAGAAAAAAAGAGAGTGCACACTTGCATAAAGTGTCAAATCAGTTTTTCAGAGAGGTTGCTTTGTGTAGATTACAAGCAAATCTCTTTCTCCTGGCTGTATGTTTGAGAAATTTCATAATTGTGCTTGTTGGTTCTGTAAGCAAGTATAATTGTGCATCTCTAAATTCTATTTATATTGTGAGACTCGACTATTATTTGTGATTTGACAGATTTGCAAATCTGAGCTCACTAAAAGGGGTTCCCAGAGTTTGTGTGAAAGTTTTGTCCTTTGAAAACTTGAAATTGAAAAAAAAAAAAAAAAAAAAAAAAAAAAAAAGTGGAAGATAGATTAACTTCAAGCCTCTTGAGAAGTGTCAAAGTGTCCGCAGCCATTGTGTGTGTGTGTGTCTGTTTTTGTGTGTGTGATAAGGAGAAAGAAAGTCACTGAGAACCTGAGAAACAGACTGCAAGTGGAGGCGGAAGGCCCCTTTGTTCTTGATCAAAGCTTAAACTAAATCAATCTAAAAAGATTGAATGAACGGTTCACAATATTTATTTTCTCTGTGTTGTGAGTTATTCTGCTAGTAGCCCTGCTTGTTTATATCAGCCTTTGTCTTCTTCCATTTGAGGTCGCAGTAGATTGTAGATTTCTACAAATATTCCCACATGCAAGACACAGAGAGCCCCTGGTACCCCTGGATTCAATTTGCATATATAATCCAGGTGCAAAAGCATCAAAGACATAAAAGATCCAGTCACTTAGGGACACGTTTGACCAAATTAACAAAAACGTGTAACAATACATCCCCAGTTCACATATCATAGCTACATAAACAGAAGCAAACTTTTGTGCATGGATCCAACCAGGAACAACACAGAAAACAAAGAGTATTCCAGCAGTGAAATCTATATCAAAAATAAATTGTCAGGATATACTGAACAAATTAATATGCTTGGAAATCTGCATTTTGTATTGTAATGTTACCTGTAGCACAGATTCCAATTAATATCAATAACAATTAAACTAAAGCCCAATTTCGACAGGATTCGTTTTACAGAAGGATGTCAGGTAATTTAATGTATCACATGCATTGTCAGTGATTTTAGTCCCATCCTAATCTACCGTGTCTGTTTTTTGTTTTTCTTTTCTTTTTTATGGACATCCATGATGATTATTACACAACAAATTACCTACTGTTGTTCGTTCAACTCAGAGGTCCTCTGATAAATGTAATCCTGTCTAAATGGAAATGGATGAAATTAACACTCAAGTACATTTTTACAAACATTTTGACTATTGTACACTGTAGGCCCTCTTTGAGCATGAAATTATTGTCTAGTGCTCCTAGAGTGCAACTGAAGTGCCTTTCACAGGAATATATGTACACATGCCGCTGTATACTACTGTGACTCTGTTGTTGTGGACATATCAAAACAGTCTGTCACTAATATCACTGGAATGAGTAGCCTAACAGCACCTACCAGTTGTACCACCTGTTGGAAATCTGTTGTGAAATATGAAAAAAAAAAAAAAAAAAAAAAAAAAAAAGTGGTGGAAAAATCTGTGAAGAGAGACGATCTTGCAAGTTGCACAGATGGATGACTGTAGCCTACAGTTTCAGGTAGCCACACCCATCTCTGTAGTATTGGGGAGATATTATAGAGATTCTTATTTCATCAGAATGGGTACATGAAATTACAGACACACTAATTTCAGTAATTAAAACTCAAACATCATTTGGGAAACTAATCCCATTTGAATAGGGCTTTAGTATCAGCTTAGACTCTAACACACTTTATTTTGAGTTTCCAATGTTAATATTCAGTTTAGTTTGAATTTAGTATCTAACAAAAACCATAACACAACTGATTTAAAGTTGGTAAGAAGAGAATTGGACAGGTTGATATGAAGTTAGGCATCATTTCAAATCTCAACTCAACTGACACAAAGTTGAGTTGAATATTAACATTGGACAATGCAAATAAAGTGTGTGATTCTGTCTCTTTTAGGGCCACATATACTTCAGGTCTGAGTCAGTAGGACTAATCTCTCTGTAATGTAATGTCTCTGCCCTTGATCAGGAATAACTCAATGTCATTCCACATTTATGAGTGGAAGATCTGCTTCGTTCCTCACCAGTTGTTTGCAGCTTGTGAAACATGGAGCTAAGTAGCTCCCTATGCGCATCATCTCAGAGGAGAAGGCAATGTGCTGCATTTCCTCCCCATCTGTAATTAAAAAAGCAATTTGCACTAATGCAAACTAACTCAGTGGCAGCCGAGAGCTGGGGCTGCTGCCGCCACACTGCACAGTAGAGGATTTAGGCCTACAGCCTCCCCGCCACGCCATTGGAGTTTGAATTAAAGCCACAAGACTCAGCAAGACAATGAACACCCAGTGAAAACTCCCATTTCCTGCTCCATCTGGGCCCCCTGTGGACTTCTTCTGTAGACTCTTTTCCCTCATCAATGGAAATCAGGAAATAGTGTAACAAAGTGAAGGAATTGTGACTTTGTGTCTTTTAAGAACCGTCTTGTGAAAGGAGTAAACATGTTCAAATTGAGATTGAGGAATGGTTTTGTTAAGGAGTAACGAATGCACATTCATCGCTTTTCTTTTGCTCCTGTGATTTATTCAGTGAGGGAAAACTCCTTGCTTACTCAGTCCTTTCCCATATTATCTTTAGAGACCAACTGTACCTTATGTGATTTCACTCACTGTATTTTCTCTAATCTTCTGAGCTGCGGGCAAGTTTTATTGTCTTACTCATTTGTCTTTCTTCCACTGTGTGCTCATTCCCTAGATTTACAATGAAGATTAATACCCCCAAACCCAGTGGATTAAATTGTGTCACTATATTTTACGTAGTTTCCTATTAAAATGCCTTCAAGTCACAGCAGTGGAATACGCAGCAGTGCATCTCCTTATAAAAGTCAATTTGTATGATTAAACCAAGCCTTTTGCAGAGGCTTGATGTAATGACTTTTTCCCTGCTACAGTCAAATTACTTGTCGTAATGTCCCTACTGAGTTATTGGACTATCAGCTCCCACACACTCACCATCAGTGCTCCCAGTGCTTGATACTGAACACAGTCACTGCTATGGCCACATCTCACCTCTTAGCTAATATTAGAAAGATGAATTAAAGTCAAATTAGATGTTAGCAATAACATTCACGGCCCTTAAGTGAAATAAATAAATAAATCAGGTTGGATAATGCTAGAGCACGCACCAGGGTGCTCATCTTTGCAGCGGCATGTTGATTTCTAGAGTCTCACTCATGGTCCTGGTGGCTATCATCGACAATAGACATAAGAGGTAGCAGCTAGCTGCAGGATCCCACTCCTTATTAATAGCAATCGAACATCTGCCTCTGTTTAAAAAGAATCCAAGGGGAATGCTGATTCTTCCTAGTATCTCAGAGAAGAAATATTACAGCCAGGGAAGGAGATATTAAACTGGCCCTTCAGTGCCTATTGATATAGTACATTCTCATGATATATGGACATCTTTATCATCCTCAATAGCTTTCACCAATTAACACTTTGCAAACTCAGCGGAAGCAATGTGCAGGTATTGATAGCCCTATTTCCTCATGTGTTAGAGTTTTGTATGTGTACCAATCTTGCTTAGTGAAGAAGATTACAGTGGCTGTAGGTTATTGCATGACTCAATGTCTGTGTGCAGAGTTGTGGATTAAAGGGCTGATCCACAGATTTGAGGCTGGATGAAACAGCATGGAGCCCTGGTTACATTTCTCCTCAGCTTGTCAGGGGGTCAGCAAGCTCCGACAGAACTCTGTATTTTACATCAAGACCACCCACAGTGTGGAAGGTCGCAGGTTCAGATCCCAGCTGGTGGCAGACTGGAACACGCTGACTTTATGTACTTGCTTAAATGAAATATGTACAACCAAATGCCTTGACACTGCCCGGGCTTCTTAGTCAATGGCACCTTTTAAAAAAGAAACATCCCCAACTTTCTCTTGCCCCTCTCTTTGACTAGCACTTTATCCTTGATCTTGAAGGTCAAGTTTCCTCTCCCCCTTTTTTACCTCCACTCTTCTTCTTTTCCCCAAAGTGCCCGAGGTGCTCCTCTCTCTGTGAGATTAGCAGCTAATCCATGAAAGGTAGCGGATTGGCTGTGCTCTCCCTTTGAATGTTATTAAAGGAGGCTGTCCTGAGGTGCGTGTGTGTGTGTGAGCTGTTTGTGAGGCATGCGCGCGTGAGTCTGAGGTGTGTATGCAGGGTGTGTGTTCTTGTTCTAATCCTGTGATAACCAGACCCGGGCCCCTGAGGCAGAGAAACGGAAGGAGGGCTGGGTGGATAGAGGGAGGAAGGGATGGACGGGGAGCAGAGGTGGAGCTCCGAGTTCAGCAACAGCAGAGATCAGAAAAGATGACTTTCACTCTGTAAAGTCAAAGGGTCTGGCAGCTGCGGGGGATTTGGACAAACAGTTTTTGCTTCCTTTTCCTCAATACCTTAATATCCTTCTTGAATAATGGAATCAAATGACCAGTAGGACTAGGGCTCCTGGGGATATTGAAGGTGCTCCATGTAGCATTTTTAAACATAATATTGTGACATCATCCTTGTCAAACAGGCCTGAGTTACATGGACAAAATAAAATATCATGATATGCTTGACCAAATACCGTATCAACATTGGGTGCACAGGGCTGTGTATTTCATGGTAAGTAGGTGACAATTAGCAAGTAAAGTATTTAAAAAGTATTTGAAAGTACCGCCTAATTACATCAACATTTACTTAAAATATATATCTAAAACTGAAACTTTTACTTTTACTGTACCGCCAAACTCATTAGATGAATATTTCAAATCAATTAACCCTTTGATGCATGAATTATGAAAACCTGAGTCAAGATTTTTTTCTTAAGTGTTTTTACTCTTCTTAGGGCATGAACACATTTGTGAGTCTCCATACTTCTTTAAGGATGCAGGACTGGTATTACCATGTGATGATACTAGTATTAATATGTTTTCAGCAACAAGAACTGACAGTCTCTGTATAAACCTCGATGGAGGGGAGCAGCAGAGAGCATTCTAACAGCTGATACGCAATTCCACCATAGAAACCATTGCATTTAGGAGAAAATGACTTTTAAACAGCTGTCCACTGTAGTGAACACTATGCGCCAAAGGGTTAAATCATAAATATGATACCAGGGTTGCCACTCATCATGGACTTTCTGAGGTGAAGGGTGAAGTAATTTAGGAGTAATTTCAAAGAAATTTCAAACACAGTACTTGCTAATTATCACCTACTTACCATGAAATTCCAATGTTACCCAATCTTCAAACAAAATTGTAGGGATGACTATTGGTGCTTTCATAAGATATTTACACACAAAAGAACAGGTAGAACCAAACAATAGAACAGCTACACCGGAACAGTCTCATAAGTACAGAAAATTACATTCCTTCACTGTGATGCAGCCTTTAAAACCAGGAAGAAAACATCTCTTGTGTAATATAACAATATTACAATATTAAAAATCCAAGATCATATCTAATCTCGTATCATGATATCATTACGTCAGTGTATTGCCCAGTGCTATAGTCAAAGTAAGTGTGATAACGTAAAGTGAAGTTATCAAAAACTATAAGACCATGGTGGAAAGAGAACTGGTAGCCTCTATCTCATTATTAATGCATAGTGTCTTTTCAAAATGAAAACCACATGCTCTTGCCTTCTCTTCCTTCTTTGGTCAAAAGTTTTCACTTTCACCTTACAGAAGAATATGAATATGTTGAAAGATTATTTTTTGTTGTTGTTGAATGAATGATTTTTCTTCTTCTGCCATTGCAACAAATCCTAAAAACTTTCACTTTGTTTAGATCTAGGAAAACAGCAGCTGTCTTGCTGTTTATGTGCTGTAAAGCAATCCAAACACTTCCTGTGCGAAATGACCCGATGGCACACAAGTTGCACAAATGCAGCGCAGAAGCAGGTTAAGGCTGCCGATCCTGTTTGCAATAATAATGCAAATGTTTCAAATGCTTAAATGGTCGCAATTTACTGATGTTAAAATACTTCACAAAGCACCTTCAGTGCCTTGAAGCAGAGTCTGGTGCAGATTTTGGCTCAACTACTGGTAAGGAAGAGAAATGGGCCGAAGATGGTAACAGAGCTCCTCCATGCAAGTTGGCACTGGTTTTTATAGCATTATGTCTCAAGGAACACATTAGTTTCAGTATTGTTAGGTTCTGAAACAGCAGGTGTAGGTTTAAACTATAGGTTTAACTAAATAGAGGCCAGCATCCCTGTGTAGCTTCCAAGTAATCAGCTTCATCTAACCTAATGTGGTACAACTGGCTCTTTGTTGCCGTTTCTTCTCCAAGCCATCCTGGCAGACAAAGGGAGAGTCACCTGAGGAATTAAAGTGAAAGAATTTCCCTGACATATCATGAGATCATCTTCCTCACACTTATAATCGCAAGTTGGTTCCGCAGCCAAAGTGATTTCAGGAAGGCAGACTGAGGTCAGACCGACCGGCTGAGGTTGATGTTGTTTTGCCAGAAGGTGTAGAGAGTCAAGCAGGAGAAGAAACGGCTAGCTACAGTGAGATCCCCGATGACAGGCTGTACATAATTGATTGTTTATCTGTCTACAGCCTGAGCAGCAGCAGGCAGCAAGGATATACCTTGCCCACACAAACACACACACACACACACACACACACGCACACACACGCAGGTTTTAAAATCAGAAGGCTACAACACCTCCTTCCTGCAGCACAGGCACAAATCAGGTTATATGAATATCATAAATGGAATAATGTTTCATTTAAGATTTCAATGTTACGGAGATTTGACAAAGTCCTGTGATCACTCAGATACATGCACACACACACACACACACACACACACACACACACACACACACACAGCACCCTGCCAGCACTGCCACCCTGTCAATTCAGAGGTACAGCTGGCTGTTCCCTGCGCTCTGGCAGCTAGATACAGATACGACCTTGTGCAAACCACCTCGTTCTCTCTCTCCTCTCTCCTGTACTCCTGTTACAGGTTTTATATGCCTATGAACAGACTTTAATTCCACCTATCAGCAGGTGTGTGTATGTGATGCAGCAACAAGAGCAGCAGTGGGCCCTCCTAAGTGCCCTTCAGTCTGTCACACACACACACACACAGACACACGCGCGCACGCACAGTGCAGACACACGCATCATATCCTCGATGGAGGAGCTCATCACAATGTCACTTTCAATTTGGATGAGCCTACGGTCTGTTCAGGAGACATAATGGATTGGATGATGGCAGGGAGATGGATGAAGCAGCTCAGGTCTTCTGCAACAAGCATCCAGATTTCTGATCCACTCTGGGTGCCATCTTTGTGTCGAGTTTCATCATCGTGCACAATCATATGTGTTGAGAATGAATTAGTATTTATTATGCACAAATATATTTAATCTTTTTTTGTTGGAAGGCTCCTAAAAACTGCATCCTGTGTGCATAAAATGTGCAGCTGAGAAAAATGTATTTTTTTTTCTGTCACCTGCTAGGTGCAGTGTGGCCCAGAAATCCACTAAAACAACAAGAAGCAGGCCAAACTGCTGCCCCCAGATTAGCAGCGAAGTCATAGTGTTTTCATTTTCTGAGAGTCTTAACCTTTTAAGGGATTTAGTCAACTACTTGTTCTTTTCAGCACCCGCTGAATACCGGAATCACAGCCAAGTTCTTTTCGCTCTACAAAAGGGAAAACTTGTCTGGTTAAATGACTAAAAGCAGAGTTTTACAAATAGTGAGGAAACATTTTCGCCAGAAGGTGGATCTTTTATTCTTGGTTTCTGCTTTACATTCTTATGGGTTTGTGACTGGAGTCGTGACTGAAAACTGGAATTTGGCTCGTATGAATAATAAGGCACAGAAGATTTCAGAAGGTTAAAACAGTCCAGAAAGTTCCCTGTATATCAGCCAAAGGAGTGCTTGGTAAGCAAGTACTTATCAGAAAGCAATATTTATGTGGAGCTCCAAAATAGACCAGGGAGTATTCTTCTTTGTGTCTTTCACAGGGATAAAGATCAGTGTTTGTGTTGAGAGGCCAGATGAAGGTCGTGCATTAAAGCGCCTGTTCCGATGTGTGGGAAGACACAGGACTGAACGCCCAAGAATTCTTCTGTGAAGTTTAAGCCTTACGTCAGCAGCAAATTAGCATTTTCAAATCATATTAAAAAGGATTTGCTGTTGGGATTTAAAATAAAACCACATAAATATATGAAATGAAAATAAAATACAATGTGAGCACAAGCGGCTGCATCATTATATGTGCAGATTAAGCAGTTTAGCTGCAGCGGGGATTAATGAATGGAAAATTCATCACTGAGTGTTCAATATTTCATATTTTGCCAGAGAAGCACAACAAATTACAGTGAAACATTTGAAACAGTGTTTTATTATTCAGATGTGGATGGATAACAAGCAATTCAATCTACTACTGAGTCTTTAGTCTTACAAGTGAAAAAATTTGCTCGTGAGATAAGGTCATCTCACTTATTTACCATGCAAATAATCATGTTCAAATAATTTTCATAGTAGTGTCGTGTGTCGTTTTATTGATACTTGTTGGGTGACCTTTCTGAAGATAATGACATTTGAACTGTGGGAGAAACCAATGGCGTATTGTCATCTGCCACTTTGATATAATGGCAACTTGTAGCAACATGGATTAAACATCATACGAGTGTGTTAAATAATATATATTTTCATATGCAAATAAACACAACATCAGGCGTGTATTTTCTAATTTGTTTACATACTCTTGTACTGTTATTTTAGGCTATCTTAACACCGCTGAACACAACCAGCTTGTTCAAAATCACAGTCAATGCAGCAGTGCTGTTGAATGTATCAAATCTCCAAAATAGGATAATGGAAGTCAAGCACAATGCCATGCCAAAAAATATTTCAAAAACATGTTTTGCAGATTTTTTGCACATTTTTAGCGACAAGGTCCAACAGTCAGGCCTTGCAACCTAGTCTACATTAACAAGAAATGGGCCATGACAGGACTTATTGTTCCTCCAATGCAAAAACAGCAAAGCACAGCAATAAACCAGGCTGGTAAATCTAAACAATCCACCTAGTCCAAGTGCAAATTATTGATGTGTGAAAATTACTGCTGTGGGCTAAAATAATTAAACCCATCTGGGGATACAAACAGCAACTGAATCCTTTGTCCTACATTAGTTTTTCCACTTGTTCCCTATAGAATTCAAATGTCTCAGTGACGCTGGTGTTGATGTTCAGTCTCCATCATCTTAATATTTCACTTTTCAGCAAAGAGTCTTCCTCTGAAAGACTTTGAAGTTGAGCCTTAGCTCTGTTAGGGTGCGTTACCTTAGCCATGTTGGTTAAGGTAAGACTGATTCCAGAAGTGTCTCCAATTTCACACAAATGATTCAATCAGAACTGATCTATTTGGTAGAAAAGTAAATTCTATTTTTTCTTCTTTGCATCACTGATGGTGAGAAGAAAAAAATGGTACACCCCTAGTGGATGAAACGTCCCTGGGTGGAACTGCACTAGAAAGTAGAAACAAGAGGAATCATCTCATCTAACGGACTGGCAATTTGTCCATAATTTTGTTTCACATTTTAATAAAACAAATGCTGTATATGAAAGTGAAGAACTTGTCAGGATCCATCTCGTCAGGTTTGTGGTTCTGAGGTGTTGTGCTCTCCTGTTTTCAGAGCATGACGAGTGCCTCAGCGGACTCCACAACTGTGATGAGAACGCCTTGTGTTTCAACATGGTCGGGGGCCACAGCTGCTCCTGTAAGCCCGGCTATACAGGCAATGGGACTGTCTGCAAAGGTAAGCACTGCCAGATATTTAGTTTTGTGGTAATAATGTGACTAGGATTTATTAGGTGTATTAATTACAGAATAAAATATATTGAATCAATTTCAAGGGAAAAAAACCCACCTCCCCTGGCATCTAAGCCTTTTGTGTGTTTGCTTTTGTTTTTATAATCTGTATTTATATGCTTTGTTGCCTTTCAAAGCGCTTTGTGATGAGCCTGTTTAGTTAAAACTTATTCAAAAAGATGTGAGGAATCATCTTTGTTCCTGTTACAGAGGCGGAAAGGACAGAGCTTTTTTTGTTTTCAGTTCTCCCACTCCCATTCTTGCTATTGAGCTAACAAAAAGTAATTTGTGCAGAAATTTCATTCATTTCTGTTCCATTCTGCCAGCTCCCATGACCTCTCTGTATTTTGGGGATACATTAACTAACAGTCCATCCACGAATAATGAACATTTTTGAATTAACCTCAGTGAGATACATTAATCATGCTAAGGAATGTCGTGAGAGGCTGTAATGAATCACATCACCAAATTAGCTCTTATTCTGTATGCAAATACATATGCTGCTGCTGGTCTAATTACATAGTTAATGCTCGTTAATCTTGGTGAGTAATGGCTCTTTTTCCCTGGGCTACCTCTAGCTATGTGTGACGGATTATGCCAGAACGGGGGAACCTGTGTCTCACCAAATAACTGTGTTTGCCAACAAGGATTCACTGGGAGGAGATGTGAGACAGGTAAGAGTTCACTTCAGTTCCACTCCTTCATCTCTCCTCACCGCCTCAAAATAACTCAAAGGAGACTTTGGACTCAATGCATTGCAATGAGGAGCAGGAAAGATAGGTATCACCTTGTGAAGTGTTTCCCGTTCCTCAGATTGAACAGGAAAAGGACAAAAGGAAAGCGTAGGGGAGATTATTGTCGGAAGGTGCATTAGATCAAAGTTGTTGTTTTAGTTATCTCGGCATATCTGGGCTCTTGTTGAAAATGCAGTGATTACTCTTACTTTGTGGAGCTGTCTTTGCTCTGACCTGGACAAAACAGCTGACATAAAATTGTTGAGATGTTTGCAGCACTCCCCAGCTGCTGTATACAGCGTGCGTGTGTGCGCGTGCGTGTCTGTCTGTGTGGGTCTGTGCTCCGTGGTGAGTAATGAGCTTGTACCTCTTCCCGTGGCCCAGTGGAAGATTTGAACTGCAGTTGCAGCAGTATGGGAATTACCCCGTATCACAGCCTGTATTAATCAGCATGGCATTCCTCCTTATAGGCTTTATCCCACATCCAAATTACAACGGCATAAGCTCCTGATGTACAATTTACGATAGGGCCCTGATAGCTTAACCAAGTATTAAGCCTATCTGTCAGCTTGTGTCGCAGCAGAACACATATCACAACTTGCGCTCATGCATGGAAATATGTCAAACACACGGCTGTGATAAGAGTCAGGGCTGTGGAGTCATTTTTATTCATTATTCTATTCAGCGTGTTTTCCTCCGCGGTGTAGAACACCTCTATAATCCTACAGGTTATGGTTGATACAGTTTACGCCTAATCTAAAGCAGCTGCACCTCGCTCATAATGCATTTCAGCCTTTCAGAGATTGTCCTTCAGGAGACAAGTGACCGAGCTAATAGAACGTCAAGTTGTGACAGTTCCCACATGTCTCCCAGCGTCTGTGCTAGTGTGTGAGGCGAGGAAACACAGCCTGTCTACTTTCTCATTGGTTCAGGTATTGATTGCCCATAAAGGACCTTTTTTACGAGGCGTCCTTTTTACTGCCCGTCTTAAAGTAAATGAATTTCCTCATAGCGCCGCTCTGAGATGCTGAGGAAGGAGTGTGTGTGTGTGTGTGTTTGTGTGTGTGTGTGTGTTTGATTCTGAGAGAGAGAATGTGTTAACACACCTAACCATAATGACTTATCCTCCTACCCATTTTGCAGTAGAGATGGTTCTGAGGACTTTGTCCCCTCGTAATGGCATGGTCCAGGCAATCACACATTTCATTACCTTCTATAGTGTTTTAGACCACCCACACATACACACATTCTCTCTCTTTTCTCTCTTTTGAGAGTATTCCACACCTCAAAAGCAGTCCAAGGGCAAATCTAACAATAGTAAATCATGCGTTTCTTGCAAGGCGCTTTCATTCATTATAGTTTCTTTACTCAGTATTTCAAAAACAGAAATAATTGCATCCTGCGAATTTTTACTATTTTGCAGTGCAAACTTTTTTTTTTTGTTTTGCAGTAGCTCATATTTTTTTTCCCACTTTCATGCCAACAATCCTATTCTCAGAGTAGCTGTTATCTTTTTTCCTCTTCTTCTTCTTTTAATAATGTATATCTCATTTTGGAATGAAACTCTTCAACTGTAAAATGTTTTTTTTTCCCCCATTTGACGCCACTGTTTAGTGCCTGAAACCCAATTGGTTGCAAACAAACAATCTCCACATTAAAGCGCAACCATGTATTTCTTAATCACACACAATGAGACGGGGTGAAACAGTGGTGATTGGTGGCTCAGGGCTCAGTCTATTTTCAGGCTCTTCTCCACTCATCACCAAGGTTGATTAGAATTCACACCGTTGAGGTTCGAGGACGCGCATGTAAACAAGTGCGCACAATGCACGCAGAATCCCTCACACGCTCCTCATGCCTCAGGCGACAAGACATTTGTCACCACAGTTGCTGCTGCTGTTGCTGTGTGTATGTCTCTCTCTCTCTCTCTCTCTCTCTCTCTCTCTCTCTCTATCTCTATCTATCTCCTTCCACCCACACTCTACCACCATCCCTCTCTCGCCTCAGTCAGCTCTGTGACAGCTCCCAAGCATGCATCCCTTTTACTGTGGTTTTACAGTCCAAGACCACCATTAGGGCCCCAAGCTGCAGGGCTGAAGCCGGTGGCACTGTGAAGAGACCTCACCATGTCATTCAGTGTGATAGGAAGTCCTTCTTGTGTCTCCTCACAGCATGACAGGAGATCCCAGTGAAGCAAGTGTCTATCGGAGAGGCTCACAGAGATGTGTGAAGGATAATGCACTGCTGGATATGGTACTTTCAGGGAGGATGGGGAGGGCAGGCCGGTGTGACGGATGAAGGGAATAAAAGGGAATAACAGAGACAGAGAGAGCAGTAGTTTGGGGAAAAGGGATGGAGATGTACGGGGAGAGTGGCAGAATTTAAGGAGAGAAGGGGAACAGAGGTGAAGAGGAAAAAGGGGGGGAGGGGAAGATGCAGAGATGTTGGGAAAAACCGGCAGATGCATTGAAAGAATGGGAGATGCGAAGAGAGATGGATGGATGCAGGGTTGGGGTTAGTGAGTTTGCTCTGCATTTGGATGAGGAATGAGGCTGGTGGAGCTGGTGCAGGAGGAGAGGGAGGAGGAGTAGGGGGAGGAGGAGAAGCGAGGCTGGGTGGATGAACATGGAAAAGCTTTCACTAAGACTGGGCTCCCCACCCCCAGAACCCTGTGAGCTTTTAGAGGCCTCCCCAGGGACTCAAGCACTTCTATTGCCGCAGAGGCAGACTGACGGCCTGTCATGGGAGAGGGAGAGAGGGTTCTTTAAGGCAGTGTAGATACACACACACACACACACACACACACACACACATAAAGTATAAGCATGCACGTATGAGAGGGTGCTAACAGTTTGCGGATTGTCAGCCTGCTGCCCAATTTTGGGTCATGCTGTTGCGTTTTTGTCTTTGTGAGTGAATATACATTTTCCTTTGTGTTTGTGCCTCACTGTTTGTATGCATATGAGTATGTATGGATGTGTGTGTGTGTATGTGCGCGTATGTATATGATGCCTGTTTCTATTTGTGTCTGTGACTGCCTTTGTGTACAGTGAGTTTGTGACGAGGGCTGTGTGTGTGACTCCTTCTGTGTGTGTGTGTGTGTGTGTGTATGCTTGTCATTATCATTCAGGAGGAATGGATGGGGAGGGACAGGGGACACACAGCGCTGACAGACAGACAACAGCTAGTGGAGAACTCTGACACAACAATGAATTATGCAGCATACAGCTGCGGAGAGGCACATACACTTCAGTCATGGATATAAATGGACTCGGGGCCAGCCATGTAATATGCGCCCCAAACACGCTGCACAGTCGACATGGTAGCCCCGGGATACCACCATTCCTTGTATGGCTTGGGTGAGAAATGCTGGCACATTATGTTTATTTTTCAGTAAAATGGTTGTTCATTTCATTCTCAGGGTTGGAGGAATTCAGCATAAAAATGTGCTAGCTATTAGGCTGTTTCAGACATAGGTCAAAAAAAAATTTGCAAGTGCATATCATGGTTTAATTTAGTCTACAGCACTTACTAAGGCTGAACAATTAATCTAAACATTATCATAATTTGACCAAGTGCAGCATCTAAATTGCAGGAGCAGCTGATTTTCATAAAGGAATAATTAGTGGCAACATATCATTATTAATCAAAGTATTGTGGTGCTATAGAGATGCCCTGACCTACAAATCATACTCTTAAGACCTAAGAAAACATGGTTTGGTACAGACCTCACCAAAATCACCATTTTATTTTCTTTCTTTCTTTCTTTCTTTCTTTTTTTTTGTTAAAATTAAAAACTGGCATTATCTGTAAAAAAAAAAAAAAAAACTGCAATATTTTTGCAAGATTTTTTTTTATTTTTTTTTATTTTATTTTTATTTACCATATTATTCAGCCTTAATACTTAGGGCCAGATATATGGAGTCTCCTACAAAGCTCAGAAAAACAAAAGGTCAGTGTAAAACATTTAAAAGTGAAAGTTTGTTTGACCTGGTAACATCTGAAGTGATCTGCCATGATTAAAAACCACTGAAACAAACCCTACTGGCATTAATCTGCCCACATGTATGTATTATTTTCCATTTAGTTTGGGTTCATGCTGCGAGTGATTTCCGAGTGTGTGCCTTTGCTTCAGTTTTAAGCTTTTGGTAAACTATGGAGGATCAAGTTGGCTTATTAGTCAAAATTAATTGGACTGTAATGCACTTGGCTTTAAAGATTTTTGCCAGCCTGTAGTCCCTGCATGAAATAATTGGTGATATCCTCTGTAAACATTCCCTTCTCTTTTTTGACCCTTGATGGCGAGTTTATTGACTAAATTGCTGAGCTGTTCCTATGAGATGAATGGTGAGGTAGCCCTCGAATTTCTGTTATTTTCAGCTCATTATTGTCTCCTTTCATGGTTGTAAAGCCCTTCCAAGCTTATTAGGATGCTTGCCTACCAGTTAATGCGTCCTGTCACTGTGCTGTCAGTTCTGTGACTAATGGCCATCCGTGCTGTCTTCAGCTGCCCTCTTGGTAGCTTCTTAAAGGACAGTGTGGGCACAAGGCACTTCAAGGGAGGAGAGCATTTGATCCAGTGCTTCAGATGGACATCTCCCTCTTTTATCTCTCACTTCATCTGCAGTCTACATCTCTCTCTGATTCATGTCTTCTTCACAAGCACTTTTAATCAACCACACTGAATCACACAGACGGACGTATTGTATCGATGGTGTTCTTTAAGGACAAGGAGAAAGAGATAAAGATTTTTATGGTCGGCGTTAATGATGCAATTTAGATTTGTGACTCCTACACACTCTGCAAAATATCCTGGAGGGATATGTTGACGAGAACCATCAGAGAGCTCCGGTGCATTACACCTACACTGTAAATTGATGTTTTATTGCAAGGAAAACTCTCATTTTCTCAAGTCATGATCATTTACCAGCTCTCTTCTTCTTCAGAAGTGTTCCTCTCATAAAGCAGAGTGATCTAAAAGAAGGGGCGCATACTGTTTAGTGAAATTGTGCCTTTTCATCAATCATATTTTTTTTTCCCCCTCAATGAAATGCTGAATGGGCTTTCACAGCCTTTTTACTGTAAGTTTAAATTTCTACTTCTCTGGTGCAGAAATGTTTCTTTGTAGTTCCGCGACTTTTTGAGGCTAATGTAACGTTAATCGGAGGAGAAAAAAGAACGAAGAGGAAAAGTGAGGGGAGGAGAGGGGGAAAGGAATGAGAAAGACGAAAGAAGAAAGGACAGGATATTTAATAACTGGATGATAGCACATTAGAAGTGAGAGAAGAAGAAGTGGGAGAGAGAAAGATAGGGAACCTAAAGAGAGGGGAGGAGGAATAAGAAGTAGAGAACGCAAGAGACAGGAAGGGAAGGGAATGAGGGAGAGGGGGAGGAGAGGATGGCCAGTGATTTTATGAGGTACTTTGAAGGCTGTGAGAGGAGTGTGGAGCCCCGAGGTCATGCTGGCATATCGACTACGACAGAGAGCAGAATGGGGCCAGACAAACAATTTGTTCCCTCAGACCTAATTTACATCGAGGCCATGCTTTAGGTAGCTTGACAGACAGACAGACAGACTGACAAGCGCAAATTCGCAGTAACTGTGACCACTTATGCACATGCATCCACGTGTGCATTCTTTCACACACACACACACACACACACACACACACACAACTTCACAAACACTTGACCCCTGTGGCATATTTCACCCTCCGAGGGCGAAAAATGTGGCCGCTTAAAGGGTGGAGAAAATGTTGTGAACTGACCAACTGACTGAGTGACAAAGTGAGCTGGTGGTCGCAGCTAACAAACGGACAGACAGACAGGACAGACAGACAGGAAGAAGACAAATATCAGACAGGACGGCATACAGAAGGTCAGGCAAATATTCTAACAGTCAACCAAACAGATACAGGTGGAAAGAGACAGACAGGCTAAGTATGCCCAGTCAAACAGGATGGACGGAGTCACTTATGTATGTAGACAAAGAGGAAAAACATCCAATTTGGGCGCTATTGCACTGAATAAAAAATAATTAATATATGTTAATACATGTTGATGCTGTGCTGCGCTGCACTTCCTATATGGAAATCTGTCATAAGAACATACAGTATGTGCCCCATAAAAAAGAAATATTGTCATATATGTTACATCTATAGGCATACATGAACCAAACAAATATGTGGGTATCTGTCGGTATGGTGATATATGTATAGCCCATATTGTGTAGGTTGAACTTTGTGTGTCACTTATATATGTGCATGTATGAAAACAACAGGGAAGACACATGTAATATATGATAGACATATGCCCATATATGAAAATGTGGCAAATTCTAATTATGTTTCATGAGAAATATGTGTATTCTGTATGCATTGTAAATAGTGAATGCCGTGGTATGAAACATAGTGGTTATATAATGGCAGGCAAGAAAAAACATCACAGCCTCATCACAGTTGAAATCTCCCTTGAGCACCTCCCACCCTGCACTCAGACACAGGTATTGAATATTTAAAACCATCATAATTTTTTGCCCCTTGACAGCTCCCATGATGCATCACTCCAACTCTCTCTCTCCCTCTCCCTCTCCTTCACCCTCTCCCTCTCCCTCTCCCTCTCCTTCACCCTCTCTCTATCTCTCTCTCGCTCTCCCCTCTCTCTCCTGTCTGTCTCTTTTACTCCACGATTACCCACAAGGCCCGGGGGCCTGTGACTGTTTAAGCTCAAGCGGCTTGTTTAAGCACAATGATTATGTATTCATTATTTATTTAGAGACGGCCTTACAAAGCACTCACTCCATCACCCGTAATTAGTGTGTCTTAATTAGGCCTTGGTAATGGCCAGTGCTGTCGTTTAGCTGAGCGCAACCTGCTGCTTCTGGCTAAATGACACATCTCCCAGGGATTGCAAACTACAGTAGCTGCTGCAGAGCACTGAACTCGCCTGAGCACTGGACAACTGTAAAGCTACAACAGTGGGAGGAATTATACAGGTAAGCTGAGACACACTCGACGCAAACTGTATGAGCTTGCAGCTACCCATCGTATGCGTGTCGTGAACAAGGCTTGTATCCAATTTGCTGTTATTACTCATCCACTCTCCCCACTTAGAATTTTAAAAGGCCAGGGCTCAGAGATATGGATTTGTGTTTCATTGTGTCTGTTTCATCTTCAGAAACCTAATTTGCAACCCAGTTTGCCCTGGGGTTCATAATGACTGATCGATCAGTTCAGTGCGCTCTGTCTCACTGAGGACTGAGGCTCATTGACAGTCACTCCATTACACTTTACTTTACATCTCAACAGCAGGGATCCACAATCCATTCCATACCTTATCACCACGTCTTGTACATGCCAATAAAAGGTTTGTACACCCAGCTGACTTCAAGGTAGCGCCGCCTTTCCACACCCCGGTTGTAAATGTGATCTGACATTGCCAAGAACGATACATGTTAAAATCCGCTTGATGCAAAATGGCAACTGAGGTAGACAAGCAGGAGGAAAAGTCATATTGGGAATGGGATTAAGAGGTGTCTCTGAATAACTCCCCCTGGAGCCTATCAAGGATTATCTTGTAGTTGTCTACAGAAATGGAAATCAGCTTGAATTAGGCTATTGTATGGAACACATACATGCGGCAGCAGTTACTAGTTCAGTACTGAGTAAAGTAAGGCAGCAGACTTCATGCCAGCCTTCAGGGCTCACTGTCCGTCAAAGTAAGCATGGAAGGAAGGAAGGAAGGAAGAAAGGAAGGAGGGAAGGGTGCAAGGAACTGTCAGACAGTGAGGGAGAAGTGAGGATGAGGGTGGAAGGGAGGGTGGGAGTACAGCAAAGAGGGAATGATAGACTAAACTCTGAACTGCGTCTGTTTCAGCTCAAAGAGAGACAGAGCGAGCTGGAGGGATGAGGAAAGGTGAGGGCACAAGGGCATCCCTGTTTTTGCCTCGGCTCAGAGACAGGCAGATAGACAGGCTGAGCAAAAAAAAAAAAAAAAAAAAAAAGCAAGACATGGAGAGGTGAAACAAAAGAGGAGAAAGGCAGAGTGTGTGTTGAGCGCAGACCAGCATCAGCCCAGAGGGGTGCAGGAAGAAGACCATCCGCCTGTTCCTCGCTCCATCCCTGGGGAGCTGCCTTAATAGAGCCCTTGTTTCCAGCTTGTCACTCAGGATAATGAGTGGGATAACTGCGGTTTGTCCCATCAAAACCCCTCCCTTTCCTTTACCTCCTCCTCCTTCATGCTCCTCCTCTTCCTCTGCCTCTGTGCTCTGTTGCACCCCGTCTTTTTCCTCCTCATACACCCCACCCTCCTCGTCGTCCCTCTCTTTCACTGGGTGTGTTTCTCTGTCAGACTCCATGTCTTTCAGTTGGCAAGGTAACTCCAGAATAACAGCGCTCTTCAATGGCTTTGACCTCTATAAGAGATAGAGACAGAAAGCCAGTTTTCATTTTGCTCATCGTGTTGTTTATTTTCCGAGAAGAGAGAGAGAAAAATGTGATAGCAAGTGAGGATTGTGTGCCGTGCAGAACTAAGCTTCAACAAAAGAAAAAAGCTTCATGATGCAACAGGACAGAAGCTCCCAGGCAGCAGCTCTATCTTTAGTCTTTGTCATTGACTGTTTAATTGAAATGATTGCCCATTATGTTTTGCACAGGATGATAAAAGAAGAGGCAAACACTTTGCAAGTTGCATTTTATCCTTCCTGTGCATCATACATTCATTCAAGTCAAGTCAAAGTCCAAGGTGTGACAATAATGAGCTTCAATAGATTGCCCTTAGAGACTCCAGTGCTTTCAGAGATGATTTGACAAAAGCTCAGCAGCTTTGTGCAATAATTGTAGCTGACAGGTTCAGCTCAGATAAAAGAAAAAAATAAAGATAAGTGTTTTGTTAGAGTTGCAGCCCTATGTTGCTATAGCCAGATGGTCAAGCTTATGAAACATTTGAATAAAACAGGCTAAAAATAGCTCATTTGTATATTTTCAGGCCTCTTTCACTGCTGGCATTTGTTATAAATAGTAACTGACTGCTCACTTGTACTTTGAAGAATTTCCGACAGCCTTTCTGGAGAGAAGCCGATGATTTAAACAAATTCAGCTTGATTTTTTTTTTTTTTTTTTTTTTTTTTACTGGCAGTGGACTGCATGCAGCGTTTCTCTTTCAAAGACCTGTGTGCTTTTATCACACTGAAATTCACAGGCAACAAAGAGCATTGGATATTTCTCTTCACAAGTGGGGAGAATTTATGTTAATTTTCAAAGATGAGCTAGTCATACTATTTGCTGTAACCTCATGCTTTTTAAACAAGTGTCCTTTTCACGCAGTATTGCCATCCTAAGGAGAGAAAATGAGGTGCTCTGCTCTCGCCCAACTCGTGTAATTAGTGAAATTTGAGTTGTCGCTTTAAAGTCTCCCACTGAAAACCACACTGCAACATTAACAGAAAGTATCGTGGTGATAGCCTGTGTGGAAAATGTGAAAAGGAAGAGAGATAGCTTCTCCTCACTTATTCCTACGTAAACCTGCGGGTGACTCAGACAAATACGGGTAATTCTTAAATAGATAAGGCCCTAATCTGCGGGACATTTGATCAATGGTTAATCTGCTGGTGAAATTCTATTAAAAGGCTGAGGGCTCATTAGCCAATAGATCTTAATCCTATTACTGCCTAGGCGGTTGGAGACCATGAGCCAGTCTGGCTGTCGCTCTATGGGGGATCCTATTGCAGGCAGTCATGGAGAAGGTCAGACGAGGCACACCGCCATTTTCATAATGAGAGCGTGGCATCATGCATCACGCACAATCATAAAGAGGCCATCACCGGCTATGCAGATGCATTTAATCACGCCAAATGTCTGGGTATGTTTTGCCCTACTGTGTAATCACAAGCTTTAGCTCCTCTCTTGTGTGGCCCTGGTCCCTGGTATAATTAAATGGTTGTTGAAAATCTCAGAATGTTCTGTTTTCTCCATGTGTTTAAGTGCTGTCGCTGATTATGATACTGGATTTGTTCTAGGTGAATTTCCGTAGGAAACAGGGATGGAGACAGGGATGATTGTTGAAATGAATGGGTTGAAAGTTGGCATACTGTGAAGAGAGCGAGATAAGAGAAAGGAAGATAGAGAAAGGAAGATAAGAGAAAAAAAAGATGAGATTGATATTAGTAGAAGCAAAAAAATCAGAGGTATACAGCCTGAATTCTGTATTAAAAACAGGAGCTGAATGAGGAAGCAGAGTCAAGGATATTATGGCTGGGCCACTGCAAAATGGGTTTTTGTGCAAACAAACATTAGCTCCATCTATTGACAGCCACCCACAGGCTGTGTTGTAAAGCGTGCTCACTGCCTTTTGATGAGCTTTGCACTTTGGCTCATGGGAAACCACAACAAATACAAATACAACAAATACAGTGACACAAATAAGAGCGTATGTGTGCTCGTTTGTGTGTGCACATAAGCATGCATTGTATGTGTGTACCTGCATGTGTGTTGCAGGGTTAGAGGATTTCACTGTCATTTCAAATTACACAACAGGTATGTTCCTGGCTTGTAAGAATGCTTGTTAAAATAGATAACATTTACTCGTGCCCTTTCATGACTTTTTTTTTCTTTTTCTTTTTTTTTTTGGTAAATACATCCTTCTCTGGCTATGCAAGTGTGTTTGATCAATAAACCCTATGGACGAGATCCCCTCAAATGCTGGACACGTTGTAATATCAATTATGAATCAGTCAATGCTACCAGGCAAGAAGTTCAATAGCCCAGTCACTGTGTAGTGCACATTCTGAAACCGACATGTGTAATTGATACAGATGCATATGAATGTCCTCTTCTCTTCTCTTCTCTTCTCTTCTCTTCTCTTCTCTTCTCTTCTCTTCTCTTCTCTTCTCTTCTCTTCCTTTTTTCTATGCCCCACTCTCACCCCACCCCCACCCCTGTCTCTAGATATTGATGAGTGTTCAGATGGCTTTGTTGAATGTGACAGCAAATCCACTTGTGTCAACCTGCCTGGCTGGTACCACTGCGAGTGTCGTGATGGCTACCATGACAATGGCTTGTTCTCAGCCAATGGGGAGTCATGTGTAGGTGAGTAGGCCTGTCTGTCTCTCTACAGTGCTATTAAAAGCATAATAAAGAAAAAAAAAATACCTCTGAGATTTTATGATTTTGTTACTAAGGGGGAGTAAGCATGTAGTCAACATATTGTGTAATTGGCCACTGCATGTATATATTTATCTCCAGCTGTGCATTCATATATGATATAGACTCAATAGACACAAGCATGTGGTGAATACATCATCTTTTGATTAGCCCAAACATTGTTGAAATATGCAAGTCTTCCCCTATTGGAAATTCTGCAACTTTTGTTTCATAAGATGTTTTTCATGCTTGTGTAAGTAATGGTATGATTGGATATGTCATTACTGGTGTGTTTTCCTCTCAAAATGTCAGTTTGCTTTTTGCAGCCTGTTCAGTTTCTGGAACATTCTCTCTGATATAGCCTGTCAGGAGAAGTGTCACCTGTCAAAATGGAAACCCTCAATCTACTGTAGCAGCGAAGCCTTGCCTGTAACAATAGTGCTAGCTCTGCTCTGCTCGCCGACCCCATCTTGGCTGTCAGCTGGAGTAGTGAGAGGCAGAAAAAAGCACATTAAAGGCACTCTCAGAAAAACCTGTCGGCGTTTCACCAAGCAAAGTTATAATTTGACCAAAAGTAGGTTTCTGGGTTACATTTGAATTGTACATCATACTGTATGGCGCCCTCAGAATTTGATAAATGTTGAAGAGGTGGCTTACAGTTGCATATTTGGATTTTACTGATGCTCTCATGTGGAGCGACGTACAATGAGTGAGCAGGTAGCAGGTTGGAGTCTTGCTCAAGGACACGCAGCTGTTCATGAGATTGAACGTCCAACCTTTCACCATCATTTACTAATAGATTTCTGACCTGGAACATGAGATTTAAAATAAATAAATATATATAAATATAAATAATAAATAAATAAATAAATAAATAAAAGTTTTCAATGATTCTCTGGGTGACAAAGACTTTAAATTTCCTGCCTATCCATTCGATTTTACTGAAAGATATAAACCTTAAAGACAAAATGAAATTGTTTTTCATTGTATCGGTTTCAATTAAGTATAAAAATGCCTTTTTTTATGAGAAAGTGCTGTTCCTGGAAGCTGAGTCTAACTGTACGTGTGGTAGCACTTGAGTGGAATTTACTGTTAACATCATAAATATTTACCTGCAACTTGTACAGAAAAAAAATGGGATCATTGATTGGGGAAAAATTTGACACTTCTGGGAGGGGATGACGATCACTGGTGCAACCATTACGACATCCTGTTACCAAAGCAGATAGTATCCATCATGCTTTGTTTTCATTTTAGGAACACACTAATCCACCCTGCCGCGAGCCAAGCATAAACCATGTGACCTGTGTCGAGCATATGTGTGATGTCATCTCTTTTTGCTCACCGCAGATATTAATGAATGCAAGACGGGGAGGAACACCTGTGCCAACGACACAGTGTGCTTCAACCTGGAGGGGGGCTATGACTGCCGGTGCCCCCATGGGCGCAACTGCACCGGTGACTGTATCCATGACAACAAGGTCAAGCACAGTGGGCAGATCTGGGTGCTGGACAGCGATAGGTGCTCCGTCTGCTCCTGCCAGGTGAGAGACACAGGGAGACAGACAGAGGGAGAGAGAGAGAGAGGGAGAGAGAGAGAGAGAAAGAGAGAGAGAGAGAGAGAGAGAGAGAGAGAGAGAGAAAGAGATGAATAGGATGACACAGAAAGACAGCTAAAGCAAATGTGCCCAGAGATAGCTGACTAGTTAAAGGACCATACCGCTGTTTTTGCATGTTTTAGCCAATTTACAATAATTCACACATATTACATCCCTATTTTTGAGTGACAAGACACCTGGAAACAGTTGGTGTAGAAAACTCATTCCGTCACCCCAAACAAACACATTTTCTCGCCATGATGATCAGGTCACGGACCAGTCATGCTTTGTAATTCAGCATTTCACTCAACCTAATGCCAAGTGTCTGGCACTGGTGGAAGGTGATTATAGTGGATTAGTGTCGGTAGTGAATGATCAAGCAGTAAATTATTCATTTGATTACAAAAGACCAGGGTAGAAATTGCGCCCTAATTAAATGAGTCATTTTAATTGATTTTAGAGATTGAAGAGCTGCCTGTCAAAATTAGTTGCATTGAGCGGTTGAGGGAGCAGAGGAGTAAACATGTTATTGTTTTGGATGGGGGCATGTGCAGCTGGATATTATGGCGAGAGCCGTTACTAAGTGACAGGAGAAGCCAAGGTCAAGCGTCAGAGAAGCAGCAACTGGGCTGTGTGCAGACCAGCACTGTACTGTGTGCAAACAGGCCATTGTGTTTGGTTTGGATCACCAAATAGGTGGGGTTTACTGTGTCATCAACTCAACTCAGGCAGGGCTGCCAATATAAAAAATGTTTATTAAGTTAAATGTCAAATACATCTGTGATTGTCAAAATATCAAATATTTGCCTAGGAAATATTTGCTCTGCTTAATCTGTATGTACAGTAGGATGCACCATCTTTTGGGGGAATAAATTGTTAATCTTTTTTCCTCAATTTAAAGTGGTAACACCCTGTATGGGTGAGAGACTTCAGTTGTGAAAGTCATGAAACGGATTCAAAGTACGTGGAATGCACCTTAAAGGAAAATTCCAGCCTAAAACATTTGAACACTCTTTAAAAATCTGTGTTTCTGGTGCTGTTTTGTTTTACTTTTGTTATTTTGCTGCTAACTGGTTCATATTTCTGCAGCCACTGACAATGGTATTTACTTGGAAAAAAAGGTCTACTCAATCTTAAACACTTCTTTCTCACATTAAGCTGCTCTGTAGCTGCAGCTGCTCCGTGTATGCATCATGTTTGGCCAGTTGATCAGCAGGAAAACAGAATTACACCATAAAACAATGTAACAGCGCTAGCAACACAATTCTAAGCCACTAATTCCTGTTTTAAAAGAACATAAATGTGTTTTAGGCTGGAAGTTTCCTGTTACTCACTGTGCCACCAGAATTGCCCGGTAGAAGTCGTTTAATGCTATAGTGATGGACCTAAATTAATAAAAATGTGTGTGTGTTAATATAGTATATCTCTTTTGGAGTGTTTTCTCAACACTGGATCATAAAACCATAAAAATTGGACACAATCACATCAGACTGATTGCAAAAAAAATATTCATGCTCATGTATGTGTTTGTGCTGTGTGCTCAGGCTGGCCAAGTGATGTGTCGTAGAATGGTGTGTGATTGCGACAACCCCAACGCCGACCTGTTCTGCTGTCCCGAATGCGACCCTCGGCTGAGCAGCCAGTGTCTCCACCAGAACGGCCTGTTCACCTATGGCAGCGGGGACACCTGGGTGGAGAACTGCCAGCAGTGCCAGTGTCTGGTGAGTATAGAGGAGGTTTCAGTTGAATCAGAGATTAAAAAAAAAGCCAAATTTGTGTGCATTCCTGTGCCAAAATACAAATATTCTTGTCTCCATATAAATGCCCATAAATGACGGAGATGTCCTCGGGAAAGAAAGTTTTTGGCGGAAAGTAGGGAAGAGAGGGGAATGATTAAGAGCTGAAGAGGAAGGTTGCAGAGAGGAGAACGTGGAGTTCAGTTTTTGATTCATGGCAGGAGAAAGGGAAGTGATTGGTGAGATTTTAAAAATTCAGAGAACCCACGGCGCTGTTGTCTGCTCTGTGAAATGTGTTGTGATGGAATTATAGGTATTATTGAAGGATAAGTTCAAGGTTAAGAAGAAAGCAGGTAAAGACGTGTGTTTGGTGCATCTGTGTGTGCATGTACGTGTGATCTTAGAACGAAGTGAATAGTTTATATTTGTGTAGAAAGGTGTGTGTGTGTGTGTGTGTGTGTGTTTCTGATTGAGACTTACATGCAAGCAAACAAATCCTGCTTCTCATACAAAAACAATGATATTGTTGTCAGGCCTCCCGAGTCTTCCGCAGTGAGATATATGCATTGTTTTCTTTGCTTTCACGTCATGTGCTGCGTTGACCTTTTCCAAGGTTTCCGCACCCCTGCTGTTCAACAGCAGGAAGGCATTTCATGAGCGTCTCCTACTAAATCTGACACAAACAATGCGTTGTTATACCTGCAAACTGCTTCTCAGACACCGCTCACCACATAGCCGCATGTTTACAAAATGCAAATGTCATGCTTTACATTCTCCCCCATGGTGTCACTCATATTTAGATGCAACATTTAGCAACACCGGCGTCACTCCTTTCTGTTCAGTGACTCACAAATCATCTTCAGAGTGGGTCTCACACAGGCATGTCCTTTCTCTTGGGTGGAGGGGTAGTACATTTTTTTCATGTACAACAGGCATACTTGTAGCCAATATAAGTTGGCTTCCATCTCACAGATCCACGGTCTGAGAAGCAGGAGCAAGGCCATCCCCCACCCCACTAGTATTATGCGCCCTGAAGCCTGAACCTGAGGGCTGTTTTTTGGATTCTTACAGCAGGCCATTACAGGACGGCTGGAAAATCACTGTTTGGCTGAGAGGCAGCAGGGAAGCGCAGTTGACTGAAAATGGCCTTGCTCTGCTTCACTCTTGCTGAGGCTGTACTCCCTGTAAGCACTTATACAGTCTACGTTGACACAAACACATTGGAGAAGAAAGACATGCTTGTCACAGCAGCAAGGCATGCACGCAGGCGCACACACATTCGCGTATATGCATACACATGTAGGCACATGTGCATTATGTGTGTATGTACTCAGAGTTTGAGAATGTAAGCTCCCCTTTCATTGTAGTATCATTTTTACATCCACACACATGAGCGCACTAAGATGAACACACACATACACACTCGCAAACGGCCAACAGCCAAACAGTACAAAGAGCAGCGCTTGAAAGGGCGGGGGAGAATGGTGCTGTGCGATACCGTACAGGGGCTCCGGTAGCGTGACAGGGACGTGAAATGAACCTTGAATGCTTCTACACTTAGCAGAGCCACGGCTGTACAGGCTCAGTGGGGGCCTTAAAATACACAGTGACAGGCGACGAAGGGGCAAAACGCTCTCTCAGGACCGAGATGGGAATCATTCTCAGCTGCAGATGCAATCATTTGAAATCAAGAATCTGGCCTTTGCAGAATTTGCACACATGGGCCACTTGTGATATGACATCTTGTTAAATCTCCATTGGATCAAAGGAGCGGTGCCTTCCTTAGCCTCAGGCTTTTCTTTAAGTCTTGGTATACAGTTTAGAATAAGGAACATGGCTGTTTGAACTGGAGGCTGGCTATGTCACAGGCTAATTTTCCAGCAAAGATGAGGTGAATGAATATCGCTCGTTTTAATCCCTTGTGGGCATTTTGAAACTAATACACAGATGCCTTACACAAGCCTCAGCCTGATATGCAGTAGCAGAGAGATTAAACATCGCTCAGAGACATTGAAAACTGGATGCAAAGCCAGATACAAAGAAATGAAAGAGCGGCGATTTTAGAAGTTTGATCAAGTTTCAGTACCACACTTTTCTGTGTAGACTGGAAGTCAAAGATTGTTGTAAACCACATTCTCTTTTGTGATCATAACCCACATCTGCATAGGGTGTCAAAGATGACAGCGTGCCTTATTGCTGTATGGTACAGATACCCGAGGCTACATTCAATCCCTCCCTCTGGCTATGGGCAAAGAGTGCCACTCTGGGGATTTCCCACTTCAAATGTTTACACACTACGCAAAGGCAGGGAGTGGGCATTAGCACGGCATGAGCCTGTATTTTATAGCCTGCCTAATTTACTACAACTTTTCAGAAATGCTGAGCCAGACAATTTTCAGTGATATTGAATATTCCCAGTGGGAGACTTGCATCAAGCCGTATTCTTGCAAGGTTTTGTATGTTTGTGTGTGTGTGCGTGTGTGTGTGCGTGTGTGTATCTGCTTGTGAGTGTCCACATGTAGTATGTGTGTATGCACAAGCTCACATTTCATTTCCAAAGAGGGTCCAAAGCAGAGAAGCTGAGGGGTGAAAATGTAAGCAGAAATGGGTCAGGCAGAATGGCACAGCCCAGCCAGGATCTATAAAGTTGGCCAAAATATATGACCCGTTTTCTCAAGCCAATTGAAAATGGCAGCAGGAGAAATCCAATAGGGCTTTCTCTGCTGAAAGTTTTGCTGTGAGATTAATATGGGAACAACAATGAGAGAGGGAGACTAGAACAAGTCAATTAAGAAGCTGGAACATTTACCTCTACAACTGGAAAAAAAATGCTGACTGAGGTGCAAGAATGCTCTGCTCATCTATATTTCCTAGGTACCTTTTTTTTCATCAAGTGGTGATGAGACAATCCCTCTAGCATGCAAATTCACAGCGTCAAGAGAAATATGTGTTTTTGCCTGAATAACTAAAGAATGGAAAATGCAACTGTGCATTTGCAGGGATGCCAGGTTATTGTTTTGAAGGTGACATTTTCTTTCTTTGTCTATCTATCTATCTATCTATCTATCTATCTATCTATCTATCTATATGTCTGTCTATCTATTCTCCTTCCTCTCTCTCTCTCTCTCTGTCTCTCTGTCTCTCTCTCTCTCTCTCCCTCTCTCCATGCAGCAAGGGCAGGTGGACTGCTGGCCTCTGTCCTGCCCGCCTGTGGACTGTGAGTTTACGGTGGTGCCGGAGGGCGAGTGCTGTGCCCACTGTGTCACTGACCCCTGCCAAGCTGACACCATCCGCAACGATATCACCAAGACGTGCACGGACGAGCACAGCATCCCCCGCTTTAGCGGCTCCTCCTGGGTTAAACATGGCACCGAGTGCACCCTGTGCCAGTGCAAGGTAAGGCATCGACCCTGCCGGCATCATAGGAGCACCAAGTTCTAATTCTCTTGAAAAAAGTGGTTGAACATTGAGTGCTTTGTGCTTTAGTAAGTCATAGACAGTACACTGAGGTCCAGAGTGCTTTGCAAGGGCTATTGTCACATTTGTCATGCCTCAGGACCATATTTCCTAAGTGTTTGCAGTGGCTTTATTGCAGTTGGAAGCCTAAAAGTGCTGATTCAGATCAACTAACTTGTGTGCACAAGGGGAAATGGGGTAGACACCTGGCAGGAGACATTAACTGTGTTTAACCAAATTAGTATCACTCCCATTGATTTGCTGGAACCAACACAGTATTAAAAGCCTAGAGGAAGCGCATCCTAAGTTCTCACCCTGAGAAAGCCATAACTTCTGTGTTTTTTGTTCCAAGGCACCACAGGCAGAGAGAGAATAGTACATAAGAGAAAGAATGAAAGTGAAAAAAAGACTGTTATTGATTGCCATGTCATATTCATTTTTTATTAGAAATAATCATTTTAACACTGTAATAAACTAAAAAAAAATGAAGTGTAACCTTGGCTTTGAGGAGTCATGCTATTCTTTTGGCCCTTGGCTCTGCTACAGTGAAGATATCACAGTCTGCTCTTTCCCAGCACGTTATTAGAATGACTTGCCATTCGTGTTCCACCTGGTACTGTAGATAATATGCACAGTAAGTGCTTATGTTGTGCCTCAGGTGTTCTAAGTGGAAAATTGCAACTAACTTAGTTTGCATAAGTGGGTTAATAAATCAGGCACTACACTGGAGAAAGCTGCACTCCCTAATTTTGTGCACATGGTAGTAAATAGCACGCCTTTTAAGACTGTATTTATTAAACATTTAGGAGTGCAAAAGAGTTTTCATCTTATTCACTAAGAAATTTATAAGAAGTTGTGGCACAAAGGAATCCCTTGAAAAGGACAGTGAGCAAGCAAATAGCCCCTTCATTACCAATTGCAAGTGTAAATTGCATACTTCAGCTTTAGGACTAATCACCCTTGCACCCTAAAGTGCCCTTTATAATTGGATCATTCTTTGATCTGGTCTGACTTTCTAGGAGGAAACTCAGACCTCTCCCTTTCATGCCTCACTTGACAATAATGTCCAGAGCTTTAAGAAATGAGCCACTCTGAATCTTTGTATTGCCACACCTACATGTCATTTACATATTCATGAACATGACAAAAGAACCTTTGTCTTTGGACCAGCGCTATTAGACATGCTCACTCACCACTCACCACACAGTCAGTGAAAAGCATGGTGTTGTGATTTGGTCATTCTGATGATCTAAGACCTGCTCTTCCCCTGCAAGTCTTTAGTGAATCTGGGCATGTTTATCCGCCCGTCAAGTCTGAAACCAAAGTTACGCTGCAGACATTACAATTTGTATTCTCAGTAGATTATGGTCTTGGATCAGTTGGTACCAAAATGATGCCTGATGTGATTCTAAATGTCAAACTGAGTCTGTGCTACACTGCACCAAAACATTTAACTAACATCTGAAGAGCCTCAAAAAGTTTGCCTGAGGTTGAAATGTGACAACGATCCATTCATACTTTTTTCTGTTTTTTTTTTTTTTTTCTTCCCTCTCAATTCCAGAATGGACACATCTGTTGCTCAGTGGACCCCATGTGCCTTTAGTCCCGGCAGATCTGAAGGCACCTGTACAGTGTTCTCCATGTAAAAAATAACACCACTCTACGTCTTTTCACTGTCCTCCTCACAGACTGGGGTCAAATAGTATTAGCATTTTTAGCATTTGTTATAGTCTGCTATGAGTACCAGATGGATGGGGATTACTCATCAGGATAATTCAAACAGTGTCACATTGTCAATCACAGAAAAATCGTGTGTCCTGTGTGGTCAACCCCACCCATCTGTTACCCCAAGCAGGCTAAAACAAGCACTAAGAGTTATTTGCAAATACTGTGACTCATGTCTGCCTCCTCAACTCCTCTTTATACCAAATGCGAACATATACCAAACAGACCATGGACTACAGTTTCCACAAACCCACTCTTTGTTCAGCTTCACCAATCAGAGTGAACCTTTAAGGATCACCGTTCCCCACTCCAAATCATTGCTACATGAATCTGTAAGATATTACTATTACTGGCATGACTGTGCTTGATGTCCAAACATTTTTGCTGATTTCTAATCTCTTAATGATGATACCCTAGATAGAGTAAGGCCGTTAGCATAAGTTTCCGTTGCCACATTTACAAGAGTCGTCTATATTATGTGGTGCTTTGTAGCATTTTGTTCCAATTCTCTTTTCTGTAATTTATTTCCAAGCTTGTTATTGTGTAATGGTGAAATAAAGTATTTCCATTTACATTAAATACATGTTGTAGTCTGTCTTTGGGTTTGGTGCTCCAGTATTATTTACCCATATTCATTATGCCTGTAGACAATTATGTCATTATCTGAATATTTGGTTTAAAAATCCCAGACCTATAAAATGAACCATTCACATATTATCAAAACCCCTTCATTCATCTCTGTGCATGTAGAGAATAAATTCCCAAAATGCTTACATAAAGGAGAAAATGTGTTTTTTCATTATCCCTGAAATATAAAGTATCCAGCTTATCACAACCAAGGGCTAAGTATTCTTTAAGAAAATGACATTTTCTTTTACTGTTCTTTTACTTTAGTGGCAACATGTGTCAGCTTTGTTAACTAATGGATATATGTTATTTCAATCTTCTTTCTTCATTTTTTTTTTTTTTTTTTTTGTCACACCAGTCTGTGTAAGTGAGGAAGGAGGTGATAGTAAGGTCATGTAACGACAGAGATGTGATAGCACATTGAGATCAGTTCCAACACTCACAGCCTATTAGCAGTCCACTCATCATACTCATTACATCTGACCTCTCGTGTTACTCCTACAGGCAGGGTGTGTGTGTATGTGTGTGTGTATGCTGAGTACCTTGGGTAAATGATGCTAAAACCAAAGGGATTAAACTGATGTATCTGTCTGGTCAGAGAAAGAGTCGATGACCAGGACTGGAGGCTACAGCCTTTTTAGCCCCACTGGGCTTTCAGTGTGTATGTGATTAAATGTGCTCAGTGAACTGGTCAGTAGATACACAGACATGAATGAAGTCAGGAAGTTTTTGTTTATGATGCATGGATTGATCATTTTGCTGAATAGCTTAATAGGTCACAGTTTATGATTTAATCTGTATATAATAGTTTGTTTCTAGTTCAAATGTGCAATTTATTATGAGGATTATGCATATTTGTAGACACCTATTACAGATTAAAGGTTCTGTCTCCCACCAAGCTGTCAGATAATAACTGCTCTAATTAGCTGATGCTGAGATTTAGATCATTAAAATGCGTGGTTTTCACAGATTCTGATTCTAATAGCAAATATTATCATTTGGATTTGAAACCAGGCCTACATCTCAACATTTGCATGCTTAGATGCAAAATAAAGGCTGTCCCAGTTGGGATGCCCAGATTCCATTCCTTCCTATTTTGTCCTAAGCCTCTCTAGAGGTAGTAGTAATACTTGGATCATAGTAGAGCATTTAGAGCTCCTAATATAATTATCATACTCACTACCAGTTCACAGCAACAGAGAAATGAGTTAAGCCTGGAGATGGCTTTATTTCCCTGTGGAGCAGTCTCACTCCTACCAACTTATTCCCTGGCTCTACCTCGCAGCTGCTTACATTAACAAACACATAACGTAATCGGCCCCATTTATATTCCAACACACTCTCTCTCTCGCTTGAGTTTTTTCTGCATCTATCTGGCTAAAAACTTTACCTCAGGTTATCATGACTCTAAACTCATGCCTGACTTGAATGAGAGAGCAGGGACGTGACGGAGTGGGCAGTCCGCAGTGGCTGCTGGTGGGTTGGCAAGGGCACCATCTGGACTGCCTTGGTCCACTAGATTCTAGCCGGTGGTGGCGCGGAGCCAGTGGGCACCTGAGTAGTGGTGGCACAGCGGGGCAGAGTGGTCCTCCAGCTGGCTCCTAAATGTCCAATTTTCCATGGCAGTGCTGAACCCTCGGCAACAGATGCCTGGACCCACAGGGAGTCCACTTTACTGCCTGTCCTATATTCATTGTTAATGGCCACACATATCATTGTGAGTCTGAGGCAGCAGACTTGAATCAGTTTTACTTTAGAGATCTTACACTGATCAATTGCCTTGGCATGCAATGCGTTTGTTTTATAACATGTTCTTGGGCTTTCGGTGATCTTCAGTTTTTTCAAAAGGCTCTAAATGGTCTGCAGAAAGTTTCTCTGATATTAAAAGGATCTCTGTGGTTAATATTTTCTCGACGTCAAAGACAGCAGAGGCTGCATAGCAGCGGCTGGAGCTTTTACTTATTCATGAAGTATTCATGAATAAAGTAAACTGTTTATATGTAAATCTACTAGAATGCTGATTAGGTAATATAAGGTAAATCCTCCAACTACCATATATTCAGGAGAATAGCGTGTACATGTGTAGTTTAAGGAACCCCTTGATGGGCAGGTGTTTTTTTTTTTTTTTTTTTTTTTTTTTTTTTTGATGAAGCCACTCACGCTGTATTCACTGCTATTGGATTCTCCCCCAGCAGGTGTCATGCAACGGGTCACTGGCTGTTAAGTTAGAAGCACCTACCACTGGCAGACCATAGAAGGTGCCAGCGGTGCGTAACGCTGCTGCAAAGCACCTCAACAATGCCATTAATCATAGATATTCACCACTACACTACTTAGTACTCCTTCACTTGTGATGACCAGTTAGAATAAATGGATGCCCTTCCCCTATAGAGGAACAGGAAAGCAAGTAATTATTAAAAACCCTTGTCTGGGGAGCTGGTCTTCCAAGTGAGTTGTTGGGATGTGCTGAGGGATTTGTCCTACTCACCTTCTCCTCTGTAAGGTATCAGAAACATTCAGCAGGAATTAAAGATGAATCCTGATTCCCATGTGGCTGCTGGGGATAGAAACCATCTCTGGTTCAGTCTGGGGACTGAGGGAGACCTGCTAGCTGGCTAGGACAGACTGCACTGATAAATTTCACAGGGTCTCCCAGGGTCACAGAGCTGTCAGCACAGAATGATGGGCCATGCCAGGACATGATACGCTGATCTAATTGGAAGATAGCTCAAAGACAGTGGACAAGTGGCTTGCCTCCTTTGGGGGAGTTTTCTGGTTTATATTTAACCACAACCCTAGCAGTGATATTTGACTTTATTTATTTCAATCAGTCTGATGTCATTTCTGATTTTGGTGGCAGCAGATCTTTTATAAATATAATGAAATGTGGATAATGTGAAATATTTCAAAATACCTTTGGAAAGCTTGATTCCAATGGCATGAAAAAAGAAGGGTTTAAAATTTTGATTTAAAGCAGAATATAATTGACCACAAATGCTACCAACACAAATGCTCCCATTGCATTTAGGAAGTAGTCAATACGCTGGTAACACAACGTGGGCGCCAGGCTCCAACACCCCAAACATTATTGAAACTCAGGCTTTGATGTGCTCCCCCAATTACTGCATGGTCCTCCAAAAATCAATATCTCATTTCTCAGCCCAATGGCAGGCCTGGAAGAGGCCTCAGTCGAACACCTAATACTCTCTGGCGATGAGATATATTTTCCCATACAAGCAACGTGCCACAATACAAACCCAGGCGTTCACATAGCTGCTCAGCTTTCAAACAGCAGATATTCCAGATCTTAGCTTTACATATAGAGTAAGACATTTAGTTGGAGCTCTCATTACGGGTGATTTGCAGTGAATGACACTGAAGATTGGGCTGCTGATGGACACCAGACTATTGCAGGGATCAAACCAGCGGTATTGTGGTTACAGGACAGTCTGCATCCTGCCACCCACTGGACCCCTTCTGTCTCAGCTCACTCATGTGTGCACATTTTCTGCAAGCTAGCTCTGCCGTTAAAACTGTCCACTTTTCAGCCATTACATATTTTTCATCCAATCTGTAACCCATTCGCCTGTGTACATGTTCAGTAAACAAAGGCTGCCTGTAGAGAAAAAAAATGGTTGAAATTGTTTCTTACTGGCATAAATCAAACAGGCATTCTAATCTGAGCCTGGCGTCATGTGTATGCAGGCAACATATTCAAGTGTCCTTGTGAAGACAGTATCATTATCTCTCATATTGCCCATATTAATTGGGTCAGCAGCTGCAAGATTTTGACCTGTGCTGTTGCTTGGCAACCATGTGCCTAGCATATAGAAAAATGTAAACTAGAACTTTTCTCACTGGGAATTATATAAGGAGATCAGCAACCTCCTTTTAAACTATCTTAATGGCATTCAGTTGCACAAAGTAGTCAAAACAAAACAGTTTTGCATATAACAAATGTATTAATTCACTGGTAACAAGATTCAACAGAGTATTGAGCAAACATTGGAAGGACTTAACCATTGATTTGAAAGAAACACAAACACACAAACTGACAAAAGTCTGTCAGTAATGCAACAAGATACAGTGTAAAACAACATAAACAGCATAAAGATAAACATTTATTTTTGACCTGCAAATGATACATTGAAAAGATGTTGTTAGAGCTCCTTCAGTCCAGAGAGGTTATGCCCTTTGGTGAAACAACTGCAGGTTTAGCTCAGCCAATATCTCCAAAAACTGACAAAAAGTTGAGCGGAAATGACTTCTCAGAGCTGTAATGTATAAAAAGGTGATTACAGAACCAATAGTTGCAAACCACTTATGCAAACCAAATGAAGCTGTGAGGATCTACACACAAAACAAGGTTCAAATGCACATAAACAGACATACGCACACGTGCATCTGTGTGTGCATGAGTAAAAGCATGTGCACACGCGCAAACATGCACTATACAGTATAAAACATCCTTTGAAACACACACACACACACACACACACACTCTCACACAGTCATATCTAACACACAACATGCGTGCAAACACTCACAAGCACACCCCCAGTCAGAAGCGCACACACAAACACACAAACACACAAGGAAATCCTGCACAGTTGGGTGACCACCGCAGACTCTGTTATTGGAAAAAATTACAATGACATAGCACAGTTTCGGTTGAAAGCAAATGTCACAATATGTTGAACAAAATACAAAACTCCCACTCTCTAGTATTTTACTTGTCAGTTTCATGCAAATAGTCCCTTATTCTCCATTTTGCCTCCTCAAACGGTGACCCTGATATTGCATGTGTGTCAGGCTTCAGGGGAATGGCTAACAAGTTGCTTTTTTTTTTTTTTTCAATATTCCCATTGTTTTAGGGAAATCATTTTCTCAGACAATACCTGTATTAGTTTTTCTGAGTTGTTCTGACATATTTCATGCTCTCAAAACAGCCATAGCCATCATAACATAGCAATCTAAAACCCTTATAATTTCACAAAACCAGTCATTTTCATTGCCAAGTACTGAACTACACATACCATGCTATACACATATAAGAGCCTGTAAAAAATACTTTGCACAGCAGTCTAAACTCTTTATCATTTTAAAAGCAATACTACCTAAAACCCATAGTCTGTTAATGTCTTTTCACTGTAATCACGCAAATCATAAAACTATATTTTCTCTGAATACTCTGGCCTGATGTTAATTAAAGAAATGATGAGGAAATCATTGTTTACAAGGCTAATATGTGAAAAGCAAATTGTAAATTTTACATGTTGATCGATACAGCCTCTCTGTATAATGCCCAAACAAAGCATTACCAAAACTGATCATCTATTGTGTACTGTTAAACTGAAATATTGTACTATTTCCAAATTTTGAGGAAAAAAACCCCAAAATGTGAAAGAATACATTTCATCACCAAATTATAAAGGATTGTGGTAGCTTTTGAGAAACAATATTTTTGGTATTTCTGTGCGGATAGAGCTGAATATAGCATCTAGTCAATAGATGTTATGTCTAGCTTTGATGTTTTTGATTTGGTTTCTATTGAAATATAATTTGAAGAGACATTTGCACTTCATTTTGAGATGGACTTGGCCTTTTTTTTATAATGACGGTCGATGGTTTCGAGGGTTATGGGGACTGTTTTGAGAGCACGTTCAGAGAAATTTGCTGAATCGAGAAAAAACGTGGAAGGCAGTGATGTGGCAGCTCACTCCATCACACTGTGGCTATTAAGTATTCAACTCCTTTGACTCTTTTTTTTTTTTTTTTTTAACACATTTTATTCTCCTACACAATCAGTTCAGAATAACATTTGCAATTTTTGGGCTAAAATCTATGTAAAATACTCTTTCCATTAGAGCGAAAATTCAAGAGACTTTACTTTATAAATTTAGTTAATATTCAACCATTTATTCACTTGTTCTACATTGTCTCGGTGGCAAAACATTTTATAAAATGCATTATTCATTATTCATTTTTAGTCACAAGAAAAGCTTTCTGAATATATATCCTCTTTTCAAAATTCCTTTGGTGTTAACTGTTCTTGCAACAAGCGTCATCCCAAGTCCTTTAAACACTTTTTGATGAAATTTGAACATGTTGGGTGTTTTCTACTCCAGAGCACTGGAGCACAGAGGTGAGGACTGGTGTCTTATGGGTGGCATTTGATTCCAATTATATATTTTCTTATAGAAAGAGGGTACACTGCCAGTGCATTTCTCTTCTCTAACATAACTATCGAAGAAACAGATTTTCGACCAAAAATCCCAAATATGTTTTTTGAACAAATTTTGTGGCACAAAAAGAAAAAGAAAGTGAATGTTATTTAGAGCCACACAAAGATGTTTAAACAGACTTTGAATAATTTGGAGACATAATTGGTACAGCAGGAGAATGTTCCAGGAGAGTATCATCTTTGTGTTTACCATAAGTTAAAAACTACTTCTTAGGTTTTCTGAGCATACAGAAGCCCCGGGCTTGGCTGCACAACTCTCCCCTGTACATCAATGACAACTTTATGCCAAGGGCAAAACTACCTTTCTGATCTCATTGGTATTCAATCCAGTGTCACCAGCCACATAAGCAATCATGAGGTGACTTGTTGGTTTGCTATTTGTTCTCGGCTGATTACATTTATTATCTTTCAAACGAATAATATGAGTGGGGAAATGAATAGGTCATCAACATTCATTGATGTTCATAATCATGTCATTTAAACAAGAATGATGCACATGAAAAAAGTAGGGGAGACATCACAAGAGAATAAATTAAACTGAGAAAATAAGACTGAGGATCTGACAAAGTAACAACTGTCCATGTGATACAAAAGCATATATAACATGTAATTAAAGCAGAACAAACTGGGATATCTTCCAGTTTGCTGCCTTTAGTAGTATAGGCTGCTGGAAATGTTTGTCCATATCTGAACGTATGAAATATCAAGGCACTACTGCAGGTGTAATACTGTTGTAATACAATAAAACCCACAACTGTAGAAATACTCCTCTCATATAGGCACCAAAATACTTTAGTACAAGAAAATTGAATTATGAAAACACAAAATCTAGCGAGCACCATGTCAGTTACGTTGCTGTCTGAGTTTGCATTCTGTTTTAAAAGATCTGCTTTTTGGAACTGGTGCAATTTTAGAGACCTTGAAAAAGACTGTTTTACAAAAATATACTTCAAAAACTGCAAATGAATACAAGCCATCAAGACTTCCTTGGTGGTCATCATGGGTGATAATTTCCCATTTCTTTGTTCATGATATTCTCTTGAAACCCCAAACCAGTTCAGCATCTGTCCTGTCTAGAGGGCTGAGGGCACTAGCATCACAGCATGACCCACCATCGCTACCTTTTCAGTAGAAAACAATAATTCAATATCTTAATGCGCATAACATACTGCCTTGATATCTGTAAAAGATGAGCCCTCCAAGGCCCTTACATGATACAGCCTCATTTTCAACCTTTCCACAGTCATATAGTTCATAGCCTCCAGGGTTGTAAGGTCACGGAGATGGTTTGTGGACATCAAAAGAGACTGCTGGTTCCCCCTGTGCTGCATTGTCAATCACAATACTGGGATGTGTCTCTTGGGTTCCTGTGGACACAGGTGAGGTTGAGTTAGTAGAGGGTGTTGTTCCAAAGTGTGGTCCGTCTACTGAGAGGAGCATGGGCGTGCCTGATCTTTTCAGAGTATCACTCATAGTTATACATGCATGCATGTCTTCTGGTGTCACACCCATCTCTTTGCTGTACTCCGATGGTGACTTCCTTTTGATCCTCTCGTAGGTCTTGTCTTGACTTTCCGGGAAGGTCTCACTATCCTGGAAACGCCCAAACAACCAGATAAAGAACCCAAACAAAACGAATGCCGCCAAGCTCGGGATGAAAGCCAGGCACTTGACATCCAGGCTGGCTCCTATGTAGCGGCTGTGTAAGAACATGTCCCGTTCCACGTAAGTCAGGTTGCTGCTGGGATCTATGTTGGTGGAGCGCCACTCATAGGTGAGGGTGCTGCGGTTGAAGTCCCTGAGCGTGTCTGGCTCCTCCACTGTGTAAATCTTCTCGCCAGGCCCCACATACTGACCATACTCGTAGGGTTTGTAGAAGATCTGGTTCTTCCACATGTTCAGGTCCAATATCAGCACCAGGAAGATGATACCGTAGTTGAACCACTTACCTATATGGAGATGCATGACAGCCATTAGATTACAGATCAAAGTAGACTGTCCATGATAGATTAGCAGACAAGGAAAAGACAATGGAAGACAATGGCTTTGTCCCAGTACCCACATTTGTGGTCCTGAGTGTGCATCCACATGACACTGAATACAGTAAGTGCGGAAGACTGCCCCATGTCTGGACATGCCCAAATGCAGGTACACTTAATCAACACTTAATGAAACCTTACCCTACTACTTGTGTGGCAGAGTGGAGTTTTTATGCAGAAAGGACAGTGTGGCAATTAAGATGATGGGCAAGAAAGGTTATAATAGGTTTCTGTAGCCCGTATTATTGGGCAGTATGACCAACATAATTTAGGTTAGTGTGATCTAATTATTATTTAATTATTATTTTATCTTATTTACTTAGACCCTGATTTGCTTATGACTTTGGCCGCCTCTGTAAGTTGATGTTTGGATTGTTAAATGCTAATTGATATTTAATTTAGTATTTAGTAATTTAAGTATCCACTTTTGGTCCCTCTAATATCATAAACACCAGTGACTGCTGCCACTGGAAACATCCTCCTTTAGCCAAGTGTGTCCTGACATCTGCTGACAAAACCTATGAACACTTCACACCTACTTATACATTTTGGCTAGTTTCCGGAAGTACACAACTCAATTGGCCACTTGGCTAGGTACAAATTCCAAGCCTACAAGGCACAATCCAAAACTCAAGAGGGCAGCTGGATAAATATTCAGTCACATTAATTCAGCAGGCATTCCTCTCAGTCTCTGTATGGGTCATGTAGTGAGACTGATTTGCAGGTGCTAGTTCCTCCACAGTATCTCCTAACAAGATCACTACATTACTGTGAGACAGCCATCTCCCCAGGTTGACTGATAGCAGGGCAGATGGCTTCCTGGGTATATGTGACACTGCTCCCATCCTCTCCCTGCGATATGCTGTTAATAAGCTTTTAGTTAAACCAATCACGTTGCGCTGGAGCCATTTCCATAATGCTTAATGGATATGCAATGCATTAGGGTTAACAACCTTGTGCGAATCAGTGAACGTTTGAACAGCTTAACATTTAGCACAGGAACATTAGTTTTTTTTTTTTTTTTTTTCCCCGCTTCCCCTTGATGGTTGTGACTGGCTGTGTGCATGCTGCAGAACGAAATGGAGAAACCAGGAGGATGGTTTTAAATGGGAAATAGACTCTCGCTGAGAATATGTTTATAGACACCGAGACGTGGAGATGTGTCTCGCACAACAGAGGTGCTTGGAGAATATGAGGAACTGGAAGAACAGTCACAGCAGTGAAGACCCGTGTGTGCCCCATCTGCTACAAATATATTATACATGCTTGCTGTGGTGCATCCATCAAACTCCCCAAATAAACATAGACAGAAAATAGGGAAACCAGGGTATATCTGTGGCATACCAGATTTTCAGAATACAGTCAGATGTAGACCCAAGTTATGCTGCCATCAAGGGTATTCTCATTTCTCTCTGTTACTTGATTGATCAGGTTATGTTTTAGTGTTTAGTTTACTCTGTTAAAGAGCAAAAATTAAAGTCTGAGGAGCTGCTGCTATGGACCAGGTGAACCTCTGCAGCAGTGAAATGACCCTACACTTGGTATGCAGCAGCTGTGCTTGGATCTTCCCATACCTGTAATGTGAATGTGGTATTCCTCTTTAAAGATGCGCTTGCAGACAGGAAGCTTGACCTTCACGTGTGTGGTTGACAGTCCTGGCAGGTTCATATCCAGGTCTCCCATGAAGTGAGGGAACTCCCAGTCCTGAAAAGCAGCCACACACACACACACACACACACACACACACACACACACCACCACCACATATATGAAGTATTTTTTGTTTCTTTATTACGCACTCAAACAGACTAGGTTTGGAATCAAAAAATAGATATGAGAACAAAACTATCAACACTGCAAATTAAACTGTTTTATTGTAATTAAAATAAATTTGGGATTAACATGCAAATCCAAAATTTTCTTCGCAAATCCACAAAGTTTTGTTGGTGAATCTAAAGGTTTTGCTTGCTGTGGAGCTGAATCTCATGGGTGGGACCTACGCTGAAAGATGTCAGACATCTCTATAGGCCTAGAGTTATAGTGTAATAATATAGAAGCCGCTCTGATCTACTGTACACTTCCATACAGGGTGGCAGTAATACTATTTACTTTATAACTGTGGGTGTTGCTGAGCTGTCACTCCAGTCAAGACTGGATAATAGAGACGTGCATCTTTCAGCATGGGTTCCGCCCATAAGATTCAACTCAACAGCAAGCAAAACCTTTAGATTTGCATTTTACTCACAAATTTATTTTATAATAAAGCTTGCAGTAAAGCACTTTTTGATTGCAGTGTCGATAGTTTTGCTCTCAGATGCATTTTTTGACTGCAAATCTGTTCTGTTTGATTGCATAATAAAGAAACAAGAAACACTCCATGCACATACATATGCAAAATTAAATGCATTAAAATAAACGCGCTGAATCACGGCCACATGCTCAGCTGGATGCTGAGTACAGTGGTGTAAAGACAGAGCTTTCGCATATAAACCCATATTTTGTCTCTATGGAGTTCTCATAGACTATCTGGAGGTCAAACGAGGTGTTAGGAGCTGTGGCCACGGTACAGAGTATGTTTACAGGCTTGTGGAATGTAGTAGTGCACACTGGGATTTCAACGCGTCAAAACACATCAACAGGCACCCCAAACTGACATTTAGAAGCTGCCCATGGTGTGACTTTTATCTTTTTGCCAGCATGTTGTTATATCTGGTGCCTACTGACTTCTGCAAAAAGCAGCCACTACTCTTCCTGAGATCCACAATCAGAAAAACAGCAACAACAAGATAAAGATACATAGTGGTGACAAAAATACTGATACTGTATATTTATAGATACTGGTACTTCATTTCAAGTGTGTGATAGTGAAGAACACTGTGCATTTTCTAAAATTGCACCACCCGAATATTATCTGACTTATTGTAGTTTGTCTTTTCACATGTGCCATGCAAATAATGCAATGGGTTATGAGTGGGCATAGTTAAGGGCATTTCCATAATGTCTTTCACTGGCGATAAACACAAGGATTAATATATTTTAGTCTACGTGTTGGATTTAAAGATATAATTCTCCTCACTTACTTAGAAGTAAAAGTCCTATTTTTTAAGTACTCAAGCACAACTAAAAAAAATCTACTCAAGCATTCACAAAAAGTGTTTTTTTATACTGAGCGGACTTAATCATCTTGCAAATTGGCTTTGGCCCTCTATATTACTTAAGATAACCCAGATACACATAATTTCTGCTTTTTCAGTTAAGCTAGGATTCCCCTTGGTTCCTGTTATTTGCACACCACCACCATTACTGCATGAAATTACCATATGTCTGAATTCAATATATCCTCATGTGATACAAAACTTCCTATGTCAGTATCCACGGACTGCATTACAGAAAGGGGATCGCCCCCTTGATATTAATTAAGTCCTCCACTCCTCCGCAGTAGTCTGTTACTATAGCACTAACAGGCCTGACATTTACACCATGTGCAACCCTCTACAAAATAATGAGTCTCCACAACATATATGGATAGTAAACAGTAGGGATATGCATATATGTCCATACAAGTGTACCGTCCACATATTTAAATGTGAAAGCACAAACTCAGACACACAGGGATTCACACGGGACCTAGAAATCTGGAATTAAATTGAGCTTATAATGAAAATCTCTTTGGCAAATGCTGAGATAAAGCACACTAATGCACAAAACTATGAAAAAAACTCTACAGCTGGGAGGTAAATCCAGCCAGGTCACTAATTGGGGCATTAATTAGTTTGAGAACAAAAACACCCGTCTTTTCTCATGGAGGTAAGAGATTAACAGTGGCACCCAGAGCTCCTATAGGTGGAGGTGAATGAAGCTGTTCGGAAAGCTGTCGCAGACTTTTTATTGACTTACTCTGGTGGAGTGTTTTGACGGCCGCCACTGCACGGGCGCCAGAACGGCACAGCCTAACTCATCTCATAAATAACAGTAGTAAACATGCTTGCTGTACACTGCGTAGAAAATGAGAAGAGCCCATCGTAAAGAAATCCATGTGAGTGGGAACTGATATTTATTTATTTTCTTTCTTTATTTATTTATTTTGGAGCCTTCCCCAGATCCATGCCTTGCAGCAATCCTGTCTCTGAGCTCTGCAGGCAGTTCCTTTGACCTCATGGCTTGGTTTTTGCTCTGATATGCATTGCCAGCTGTGAGACCTTCTATAGAGAGGCATGTGCAAATTATGTCCAATCAATTTAATTTACCACAGGTGGACTCAAGGTGTAGAAACATCTCAGTAACAATCAAGAGAAATGGGAGGCAATTGAGCTAAATTTAAAGTGTTGTTGCAAAGGGTCTGAATACTTATGTGTATTTCAGTTTTTCCTTTTTAATAAATTTGCAAAAATTTCTAAAATTCTATTTTCACTTTGACATTATGGGGTACTGAGTGCAGATTAATGACAGAAAAAATGAACTGCAACATAACAAAAATAAAAAAAGTGAAGGGGGTCTGAATACTTTCTGAATGTAGATGCATATATATATATATATATATATATATAAATATATATATATATATATATACACATACATACAGTACAGGCCAAAAGTTTGGACACACCTTCTCATTCAATGCGTTTTCTTTATTTTCATGACTATTTACATTGTGGATTCTAACTGAAGGAATAAACACATGTGGAGTTATGTACTTAACAAAAAAAGGTGAAATAACTGAAAACATGTTTTATATTCTAGTTTCTTCAAAATAGCCACCCTTTGCTCTGATTACTGCTTTGCACACTCTTGGCATTCTCTCGATGAGCTTCAAGAGGTAGTCACCTGAAATGGTTTTCCAACAGTCTTGAAGGAGTTCCCAGAGGTGTTTAGCACTTGTTGGCCCCTTTGCCTTCACTCTGCGGTCCAGCTCACCCCAAACCATCTCGATTGGGTTCAGGTCCGGTGACTGTGGAGGCCAGGTCATCTGCCGCGGCACTCCATCACTCTCCTTCTTGGTCAAATAGCCCTTACACAGCCTGGAGGTGTGTTTGGGGTCATTGTCCTGTTGAAAAATAAATGATCGTCCAACTAAACGCAAACCGGATGGGAAGGCATGTCGCTGCAGGATGCTGTGGTAGCCATGCTGGTTCAGTGTGCCTTCAATTTTGAATAAATCCCCAACAGTGTCACCAGCAAAACACCCCCACACCATCACACCTCCTCCTCCATGCTTCACAGTGGGAACCAGGCATGTGGAATCCATCCGTTCACCTTTTCTGCGTCTCACAAAGACACGGCGATTGGAACCAAAGATCTCAAATTTGGACTCATCAGACCAAAGCACAGATTTCCACTGGTCTAATGTCCATTCCTTGTGTTTCTTGGCCCAAACAAATCTCTTCTGCTTGTTGCCTCTCCTTAGCAGTGGTTTCCTAGCAGCTATTTGACCATGAAGGCCTGATTGGCGCAGTCTCCTCTTAACAGTTGTTCTAGAGATGGGTCTGCTGCTAGAACTCTGTGTGGCATTTATCTGGTCTCTGATCTGAGCTGCTGTTAACTTGCGATTTCTGAGGCTGGTGACTCGGATGAACTTGTCCTCAGAAGCAGAGGTGACCCTTGGTCTTCCTTTCCTGGGTCGGTCCTCTTGTGTGCCAGTTTCGTTGTAGCGCTTGATGGTTTTTGCGACTCCACATTTAAAGTTTTTGCAATTTTCTGGACTGACTGACCTTCATTTCTTAAAGTAATGATGGCCACTCGTTTTTCTTTAGTTAGCTGATTGGTTCTTGCCATAATATGAATTTTAACAGTTGTCCAATAGGGCTGTCGGCTGTGAAGTAACCTGACTTCTGCACAACACAACTGATGGTCCCAACCCCATTGATAAAGCAAGAAATTCCACTAATTAACCCTGATAAGGCACACCTGTGAAGTGAAAACCATTTCAGGTGACTACCTCTTGAAGCTCATCGAGAGAATGCCAAGAGTGTGCAAAGCAGTAATCAGAGCAAAGGGTGGCTATTTTGAAGAAACTAGAATATAAAACATGTTTTCAGTTATTTCACCTTTTTTTGTTAAGTACATAACTCCACATGTGTTCATTCATAGTTTTGATTCCTTCAGTGAGAATCTACAATGTAAATAGTCATGAAAATAAAGAAAACGCATTGAATGAGAAGGTGTGTCCAAACTTTTGGCCTGTACTGTATATATATATATATATATATATCGCTGAGCTAAAGAGAGAGCGAGTCGTGGGTCCAGACTGGCCCAGGAAGTCAAACGGAGATGTCAAAATATGGAGCGTGCACTTCATGTCACATCAGCTCTGTGGCTGCAGATGGGAGGTGATGCAGACAGGAAACTGAATGAGCCAGTCTCAGCCAGTCACTGGGATTTCTCTGAGAAAAAGCTTAAAATAGGCTGAGCTCTTTCTGCGTATATCTGAATAATCACAATTACTGGGTGAATGAATGGGAGAAATGCCTTAATGTGAAGTAATTACTGGCTGGAGCAGCCACAGAGAACTTCCCTAAAATAATGAATTGTTTCAATAAATAAGTCCAGAAATCTATTTTAGCAGCACAGTTGTTCTATCACGACATATTACCACGGGACTTATAAGGGTGTCCTTGCCAGGCCTCTGTGGAGTGGTGCATTTGTTACACTAGAAGCTGCGCTTCCACGCAATAGCAGATTCTGAGTAATTAGCATAATCAACAGAGTAGAAACGTAAATTTAGGGGATACTAAATATTAGCCTTGCAACGTGTCCTCTAATACCCACCAACAAGGCCTAATGAAATATGTTCATTAAGCATTTGGAGGAGCTGTGTTGAATTAGGCTCACATTCAAACCACATTCGTGATTGGCCTGCGGTTCTGGCTCCTGGCTAGAGGCTTGAAAGACTCTCCCTCCCTCTTTTTCACCCCATTTCCCTATTAACTCCCCCCCCCCTCTCTCCTTGATACACAGTTATGTGTTTTTTGCCCAGACTAACACATTTACATATTCATGAGCCACTGAAACAGGCTTTATTGATGTATAGCCTCCTGTGGGAGGGAGGACATTGGGTGGGAAAAAAGGGGGAAAGAGAAAGTGAGAAAAACTCCAATCTTATGAGTCATCATTAAAAAAAATAAATAAAATAAACTAGGTTTGCAGGGGAGTAGGAGGAGAGGGTGAGCTGATGGCTGAGGTGAAGGCACGGAAGGATAGAAGGATAGGAGATGTAAAACAGTAAACAACAGTTTGCATGTGTGTATATGTGCTTGTATGCGTGTGTGGGTCCATGCCAACTGAGAGTGATCAAACACACTCTCTCTGCTCTGTGCCGCAGTGGCCCATTGATGAAGAGGGAGGGAGGGAACTGGCAAGCTGGGTAGTAAAGTACGCCAAGAGACGTCCCAGCTCCCTTTTTTAATTGGCCACGGGGGAGCGGGCTACCTGCATGACAATGAGAAGGTCGAAGACCAAGATGAAGGAGGCCAGGAAGGCTCTGGAGACCTCGTCGCTAGGCAAGAAGCCTCGGTTTAGGTTGTCCCAGCTGATCCAGTCAGTGCTGATGACCAGAACCACCACCGACGTCAGAGAGATCAGCACTGTCCTACAGGGGAAGAGAGGAGAGGAGGGAGAGGAGTGAACAGGAAGTGACAACTGTGAATGACACATATTAGGGTTTCCTCAAAATAACAGGGGAAAAACAGATTTGAATATAATTTCAAATCTAGCTAGCGGAGGTCCACTTAATTTGCCTTGGAAGACAAACAGCCCCATTTCAAGCTTTGTACAAATTCTTTCAAGTAGCTGACTCAATAATGTATTGAACAACAATTTTACCTGGGCTTGAAAAATGGCAATTTAAATGGCTCTCCGGAAGATGAATGTGCACTGAAGAAAACTGTGGAGCTGTGAATGTATATGGACAAAATATGATGACAAACCCTGCTACATACCTATTTTCATGTGTTTATATATATAAGCTATGTAAGTTGAACCAAATAACTCGATTTTCCTGCATGCAATGATTGCAGTAATTTTTCTCCATTCTCTCACGTTATCTTCGCATTTTGTTCATCTCACAATGCTGTAATTCCGCCTTCACTCTGTTTACTGGAAAATTCCTCTGCCATCTGAAGAGAAGCGCAATGACAAAGGCTAGTATTTTTCTCCGCTGTGTATTTGTGTCAATGTCACCCACTGATTACTGTGCTGTTGTGTGCTTTCTCACACCCCACAACGGCTGGCTGCATTGCAGATAGCAAATGCCAACTCATATCCCATTTCAACTGTTAGGAGATAAGTTTTGAGCGTTTTTAATATTCCACCCTGGGATTCTTTTCCTCAACATGGCTGACTTTTGGCACTGTCGCTCGCAATATGCCGGGACTCTTTGGCGCATATTGACAAGATATATCCAACAACGTATTCATCAATCACATTTCAGCCGCTGAATTTCAGATGATGGCTCGTCAAAACCCAACATTGATTGTGACAGTGTGTGCTGGGGCATCCATCAATAAGACAAAGGATTGCAGAAAAAGTCACAGTGCCACTCCTCTGCATGCATTCTAATAGAAGGTGGATCAATTCTGTGAAAGGAAACGCTAAACACAAAGGCCAAACTCTTTGAAGTTGGAGATGTGTACATATCAAACAGATGTCAAACTGTTCAACCACATCCACTGCATCACATGTCCTTCACATTCCACTGTGACCCTAAAATGAACCACTGGAGAGGCACTGAACCACTTCAGTGACGGTACACCGCAGGGACCACGCATTAGTCGTGCATTACATCTCAACAAGCAACACTTCTACATGTCTGTTTAATAATGGGCGTATCAGACATTGTTTGCTTCAGCATTTGTTTAGCAGTTATTTTAGGGTCATGGCGTGTGATATGTGAAGCAGAAGGCAGCACTATGGCAAGCCCCGCGACCTTGCTGTGTCTATTGATTTCTCCCCCCTGTTCTCCTAATTAAAGGTGCTGACACTGAGTGAGGGAAGATTAACACAGCTATTGACTGTGTGTAACCCTGCAAAGGGCTGGAGAGAACACATAACCCACACACATGCACACACACATATTCCTTGTAGGAATATATCATAATATATAATACCGCAAGCTGGGACTTCAAGTAGTTGCACTGAAATCTCAGACAGATGCAAATATACATGCTGACACACACACACACACACATATCTGTGTACAGCTAAATATACACGCAAAAGCAGACACATTCAATTTTTGGCTAACAGCAACTGACTTGAATTCAAAATTCACGAGTTGGCAATACGCTTTAGGAACTATTTTTCTTTCTTTCTTTTTTTTTTTTTCCTCAAAAGATTCAATTGGATTTGAGTTTGTAAAACATAATTTGTTTCAGTACTTTTAGTCAAAATTTAAATCCAAAAGTCCCTGGATACCCACACAGGTGTTTTCAGTTATGTTGGCTCTGCTCAGGACTGCAACTGCATTGACATTTCAGTGGCTCACCTATCACAGTTTTGTTGCACCTGTTAAGGCACTGTCTTACAAAAACAGAGGAAAGCAAGCAGGAAGCAGCTACATGTATCAAACATAATTTTACATTTCAAAATTTCTGCTGACTGACGTATCTTCAGATCAAATTTGTTTTCATTGACAGAAAACTCTGGGCTGTGGGCAGCCACTTTGAAAATCATCTGGCACAATTTAATCGTGTTACACCTAGAATCCTGAATTTATGTGACTTGATTGTCTGACTTGGAATGGTGTGTTGTGTGCTCGACCTGCTGGAAATTTTTTTTATCATATATTCGTATGATAAAACCAACACCACATGAACAGAGCATGAGTATAAGTTTAATCAACCCACATGATATCTGTGTGAGTGCCCAGGAACGTATGCAATAATGTAAAAATTGTTCTTATAAAACGTGAAACAAAAAACAGACAAAAGAATGACTTAAACATTATTTATTCTAAAAAAAAAAAAACACTATTTACAAGAAAAAGTTGTACTTTATAGTATTCTGTTAGATCACAATGCTAGTTTTTTTAAGAATTGTATATAAATCAATACAAAACATTTCATATTATTTCAAGCCAAAGTGAGAGTGATTCATTTGTTTTAGCAGACTGAAACAGTTGAATCGTCAGAATTTGTAATTGATACACCGATGCAGAGATTGAAATGTTACTTTCATATATACATTCACTGTCGCAGTTTATTTATCTCACAATAAGCTGCAATGGTTAAGACAGCATACCAGAAGAGGACGATCCTGTTGTTGCCTTGTTTCCAGAACCTTCTGGCAGCTTTGCCCCAGTATGGGTAGTGCTGATCCTGGAGCATCATGTCTGTCACCTGCAGGAGACACAGGTCAACACATATGACACACAAGAGGACATGATGGAAAATAAACCCTAAAAAGTTTGCACCCCTTTTTAAACTGATATACAGTAACTCCTCATGATATTAATTCATACTATACATTACAGTTGATAGTATCAGACTGATAATCTATGTGAAAATAGGATGTTTAAAGAAAAAATATTTTTATGATGATGATGTGATAATGATGATGATGGCACGACATGATTCAATGTTGAATGTTAGAATATGCATCATCAGTGATTAAACAGAAATCAGTCTGTGATTACCCTCCAGAAATATTGGCTTGTGTGTTATTATTGATGTTGCAACAGCACCTGTCTGGTCATTGCCTATGGCTAAAAGTAACTGAATGGCAGAATCAGTTGTTGATAATTCTTTCATGTTGTTGACCTTGCAGGATTCTGCTGATCATTAAAATAATCAAGAGTAGATTTTCTTTGATGGACACTGACCTGTAACACAGGGGAATTAAACTCATGGCTCTGAAACTCCTTGCCTATTGGAGAGGATCCGCCTCAGAGGCAAGGTCAATTCATCAATAAGATGCCTCGCTGCAGATACTGTGGCTCATGTTGGATAAAGGATTTGAATCAGGCAATTGGTGAAATTTTTTCTGGCATTGCAGTTTTGCAAAAACAGACACTTCCTGTCCGCTCATCTTCCGAAGACACATTGCAAATCTGCTATGCAGAGGAGACACAGAGGTCGTCTTCAAAGTGCCTTGTTGAATTAATCGAATGTAAAAAATGCTGTGAGTAATTTCTGGAATCAGCACTTTGGCTTGCCTGGCCTAACTCTCCCTCTCTCTCCATCTCTGTCTCCCTGAATCACCTTCTCGCTCTCCCCCTTTCCCCTCTCCCTTCTCTCCCTCACACCTTTACATTTCCCTTTCCCCTTCACCTCTGTTTCTTACTCGTTACCTCTCTCCTCCCCTCTCCTTTCTTCCCTCCCACCTTTTCTCTGCAGTATGTACAGTAGAATACTAATGTGAATGGTGAGGGATCTTGTCAGGTTGTCTCCGCTGTGTGCATGCTGGTGTCAAAGCCCAAACCCTCCCACCAGTGGTAGTCCACTCCCACTGGAGCTCTCCTCCTCTATGTTGACAAATGAACAAGCATGGGCAGGAGAGGAGCTAGGTTTCCCATCCAATCTACCTCCACCAAACCTCACTGTAAATCCATTGTTTCCTATGACCCCCTTTAGCTCACCACTGTATGTGTTATCCAAAGGATTTGGTAGCAACATGGCTATTTCTCTTTGCCTTGCCATGATAGAAGAAAATCAGGCAAAATCAGATAATGATCAGGGTGCACAGGAGCTCCACAAATCCATCTGGGATAGGTCATTTTGTCATTCCAATTAAAATGAAGACTTGAGGTCTGAAAAGAAATTCTTCATTTGCTTATTTTCATGTGGTTTTAACACTATTACTAGTAAAACTTGAAACTTGATGACTTTGGTGACATTGTGAGTCCCTTTGTGGTGATATTTTAACTTTTCTCTTTGTGGTGATATTTTAACTTTTCCTTAAAAGGAATATGTATACAGGCGAGAATGTGAAATAAGTTTTAATGACAACTAAATGATGGCAGTGGAATGAAGTTGTGTGAAGAGGTGAGATGATTCTCCCACAGCAGAAGACATGTTTAGCAGGAGCTAAATTCAGTCAGTCAGTCAAACTGCTTCCTCACCCCATATTGAGTGATGCTTGCTCATCCACTAATAGGCACTAATACTGTTTATAACAATAAATAAATAAATAAATAAATAAATAAATAAAAATAAAAAAAACTTTGCTAACAGATTTGGACTCTGCCTCATTTAGAAGGAAGCCTCCACAGTTAGGTACAGTTTTAGGAAATACAGTGGCCCAGGACTATCTCATTACACCAGGGGGGAAAAATCCTAGTTAGGTTCCTCGATTTAGCAAACGGTAAAATCAAGTGGTTCGTTAAGCTGCGACAAATATTCTATAAGACTGTGCGGCACGACAAAAACTTCTCTCTGGTCGTATCGTAACCAGAGAGCTTATCCCAAGGGGAGACAACAATCAGTGCTCTAAAACACAAAACGCTGTACGGTGCGAGCAGGGAGACCACAGGATCTTTTGTTTGAATGGCAGTCAGTGTAAGCAATGTCTTGGAAGACTGCAAAAACAGCTTTTTGAGAAGATTGCTTATGACATGTTCCTCATGTCATGATAATTTCAGAGAAATCCAGTCAATTGAATCAACTGAGAAAAAAAAAGCTTTCTGTGAGAGACTGCAAGTGAGACTGTATTGACTGTAACAAGAGACTGCACTGCTGGAAATTTTGAAAGACTGCTTCATGATGTTGGGGGCTGATGGAATTGGCTTAAAATGGTGTGTGTGGTCCAGCTGACCGTTATAGCTCTGCTCATGCTGATACCTGTGAGTCTATTTCATTCTTGTATAGAAAACATCTGATGTAATATAACTTACCTGGCATAGCTGCTAGACGTCCTGCCAGAAGTAATCAGATAGACTTGATCAGTTTATCAAACAACCAAAATAGGCAGCGCTCAGCTCCAGGTTGTGGTTGGTGAGTAGTGGGCCTTTGGTTGTTTAATGAACTGATCAAGCGCCCTCCCCTTCACCAGAGCACATAGTGAACTGATCGCTGTGTATGCAGAGCCAGTGTAGCAACAAACTATCTAAGAAGTATCCAAGAAGAACCCATAAATTGGACCAAATTATGTTATGATCAGACACACTTTTTTGTTGATTAGTCATGGAAAATGAGAACCTTGCAAGTTTTCCATTTGTATCAAACAGCAAAAAAGTTGTAGCATGACGTGTTTGAGTTAATTTGCCTTACGTGACACCTCTTGTCCTGCAATGTGACTATTGCACATGCGCACATCGCAATGCCGATGCTGAAACGATATATTGTGCAGCTCTAATAGCCACTACATGCCATAGAACTGGACAGCTGTGCATCTGTACTTGTCTGTACCAAAACAACAAGAATGACGCAGCCCTCTTCCTCTTTTTGCTGAGGCCTGCACCCAGGAGACAGAATAAACAGAGAAACCAACCCTTAAAATAAACCCATTTTCACCACGATCATCTCATTTTTCTGCATTACACTATGCAATCAAAATGAACTGAATTAGAGATAGATTGAGGTAAATACTCATTGGGACTTAATGCAGGATATGAATTCAGATTTTTGAGTTCAGCGATGTAAAACAGAGTCTGCCTTCTTGATAACATGCAGTATGTGACAGTAATCCAGTGCCTATTTATATCAATGGACGCATCAAAAAAAGCAATTGAGGGGACAGACAAAACAGCTGGACTCTCACCATCCAAGCAGTGACAAAGTCTCCCATCCATGTCCCCACTGCAGCAATCTTCATAAAACTCTCATTCCTGATGCCCATGTACTCTGTCACCATGTGAGGCCTGCAAGAGAGAGCGAGAGTGAGGGAGGAAAGGACACGGAGTGCATCTGTGTTATGAGTGCAGTGGACAGTAGAAAAGCAAGAAGGCAAGAAGACTGACAGAAAGAGTCAACAGAGGGAGAGAGTCAGTGGAGGGCGAAAGAGAAAACGGTCACCGCTGCTAAGTGTCATGATGCTAGCTGTCAGAGTCAATCAATATCAATCTGATCCTGTGAAAACAGTGTGCAATGGCTCTACCTGCCATAAAGCCCTGAGAATTGTAAACAATTTACACCAATGCCATAGAATTTACACAACAACGTTGTTCTTGTTCAGCCCTTATTTGTCTCCCTAATGTTTGGCAAATTTCTCATTTGTTTGCCAAATTTGTCTCATGTCAAGGTGATTTCAAATCAGCATTACCACAATAACAATACGTCTCCCTTTAATGCAGTAGGCCTGGGTGAGCTCACTTAGCAAAACCGCAGCTGTGTCAAGCAAAACCTAGACCAGACAAAGACACGCCATTAGTGAAGCAATCTCGCATGCAGTAGTATTTGATAAAAAATGACATGCTTTCTTTGGAGTCCTAGTTATGCGCTGGTCTCTTTAGAGTGGGTGAAGATGAGAGGCTTTTGTTCAGCGTCCACGCCCCCCAAACACACACACTCACACACACCACATCACTCCATTTTCTCCAGGTAATAGCACAGGGAGGGAGGAAAAGTGGGTCAGTCGCCTCCTATATGGGACTAGTGCCGGGGAGAGAGGAGGAGGAGAAAGGGGAGAGAGAAGGCCTGTTTGATCTCCTGGCAGCCAACATCTTAGAGGCTGAGTGGAGCAGGTGGGCACCCATCACCTCCCTGCACCAACCCTCCCCCTTTACCCCCCACAGGTCACACTCATGAATATAATAGATGGCGATGGATAGGGCTCTGGCTGGGCTTTCAAGGGGTCGTATTTGAAGTCAATGGCTCCATTCGTCTTTGTTTTCCCCGGTCATTTTCTGGCCGCCAGCAAACGCCAATAAAAATGTTTTCTATTGCACAGAGGGCCCTGGAAAATCACACCTTCAACCTTATCGATGTATAGTTTATTTTCTATATTTCCCCTGGAAGGTTTTTATTTTATCTTTTAGCTGATAGTGGTATGCATTAAGAGTTCAATTCTGTGGGCTGCTCACTTTGGAAATGAGACTTTGTCAGACAAGATGAAACAATCTGCTGAAAACCAGTAGAGGATAATCCTATTATACTATTAAATAACTTAGGCAGCTTTAATAGGTATTCATCTTTAATTAATACTAATTGCTCCTCCTTTTTCACATTAACTTCATTTAGTTCAGAATAGAAAAGCATAAAACATGTTCATAGGCAGTCCAGGAAAAAGCACAATCGGCTGTGGCAAGTCAGTGACCCAAAATGCCACAGTCTTCAAGTGCCTGTGTACTGTAATGTGAGAGAAATACTTGAGCGAAATACCCTTCCCCAGAAGGGAAGACAATAAATCATATTTCATCAATGCAGCATGTATTTAACGGCTTTGACGGGACTTTATTGATGAAAACGTGCAGTACCACAGGTGACGTATTGCCTCGCTCAAGCCCGCAAATAAAATGGCCTTGATTGGAATGGCGATTTATATCTACATTAAGTCAGTTAGGCATTCAGAGGCTTGGCACTGCTCCAGTTACCAAGGAGATCCCATCGGGAGTCGTTTACCCGCAGCGAAATTCTAATCGATACTTCTGGAAATGCTGTCTGGCACCACATGCAAGGCTTTAAATCTGAAGGAAAAAAAAAAAAAAAACTGCCGCCAACACCGGCTCTCCTCACATATTTAATTGAGCAAATGCTACCCCTGTACTAAGAGGGAGGGCTTTTGTATTTTTTTTTTCTTTCCACAGAGCACCTATGATGAGTTTGGGGACTCTTTGCACTGCATGATCAGAGGCAGCACTCTCTGACTTATTCATGCTGACTGAAAATTTAATGGCCTTTAGAGCCGGATGACCTAATGAGAGGTTTCAGTGCAGTGGAACATCAGTACAGTAGCACCATGAATAATCAGCCCCAAAATGGCTCCTGTGGCTCAAGCATAGAGCCAGTCACAGTGTCAATGCCAGAAGTGGCAGCTCAGCCAGCTTTGACCCTCTGTGGAATGTTATCAGGTTTCCCACACTCGTTCAGTCAGAATATTCAAGGACATTACAATGCCCTTCAAAGTCTTATTCTGTCAATTTAAACAACAATTTGGAGTTTTGAAATTCAGATGCTACGTTGAATAACATAAACCAATATATAAAGGTCATTTTAAGTGTTGCATTAAAGCGGTAATCAGAAAAATCCTTGGTTTTATGACAGTGATGCAAAGTCATTGCTGTGGTGTTTGTTTCACTGCATTTTCCAGAGATCACTTTGTAATAAAACTTTGAATCTGGTCCTATGATGTCTATTTATTTATTTATTTATTTATTTTTTTTGGTGTTTCTGTCGATGAAGTCTGGCTTTCTGTTGGTGGCCTTTTCTTTCTCTGTTCAGCCATGGTGGCTTTCTCTGCTAATGCTGACTACACTGACCTCTTATTTATTCCACATAATCCATTGTTGCTGGTTCCAGTAGTGTAAACTTCACTTGATAATTTTTTTGCTGGGAAGACCTGACCAATGTCTGGTGTTTAGAACAGCAAATCTAAAAGCGTTTATGATTGATAGATAGAATCACTATTGTCTTGTATTAATTGGCATTATGAATACTGAACCATGAATACTTGAATGTGAGTAGCCAGAGGGTGTCAGTGAAAACAACAGTTTAACAGTTTCATCCACTGTTCTATATTAATGTTCACTAATTCATTCAACTGAAATTAAACTTACTGTAACTAACCATAACAATAATAAAATATAAATAAACAGCTACACTAAATAGCTGGGTTATGATAAGCTAACTACCACATTCTGCCTTGTTTACAAACTCTTAATTGCTTCAAAACTATTGTGCTTCCCTTAACTACTGTGATTAATGTCATACACATTGCTGCAACATTTGATATCAACATTGACCAAGACATTTGTGTACATATGTGCCATACTTGATTCATTTTGGTAAATCCTAGATATCTACGATGCAATGCCTCAAGCTGAGTAGCCAAATCAGCTGGTAGCGTTTCTATTGTTAGGCTGCTCCAGATATTAACCTGACCCATATTGTGGATAGAAAAAGCTTTTATTTTCAGAACATATCACTTGTTAATGTAATTAATTTTAACACTTTTTTTTTTTTAAATGTTGGCAAGTGGCCATGGTATAACGGCGTTATGCACATCTCTGCCAAGTCTGATTATTTAAATGTTAAGCCACTGATGCTAAATCAAAATAAAGCTGTGCAATGCAAGAGGGCTCTCAGTACTGTATAGTGCTGGAATGGGCTAAGACTGCATGGATGGGACTGTCAGGAAGCTTCCTACATTTACTGAAGCACGTGTAAAAACCATCTTCCCCCCCCTGAAGTTTTGAGCCTCCAACTTCATCAATAATGCACACTGCAACAGAGTGCCTATTAACACTTTTTGCAATATCATTCTTTGCCATAAGCCATGCGCTCTCTACACCTCCATACTTTGATCAATTTTTAAAACTTTTGTGGCTCAGTTTTTTTTATTTATTTATTTATTTATTTTTAAAACAAAGCTGCAACTTTCAAGGATTTCCAAAGCCCTTGTGAGCCCTTATAATTAGGGTTTTAAAACAGCAAGCTGAGAGAGTTTTCACTCCTTAGTCATCAAATACCTCTAACCCTCATTCCTTCTCATGTTTCCACTGTCCACTTGGAAGTATATGCCTCCATACTGGGTTTTATAAGCTTGTTTTCTCTGTCAGACGGCCAGTGATTTAGTGACAGTGGCTATTGGGTGACCTCTCCTGCCCCATAAAGGAAGGCTGAATGCGTTCAGAACATTATATTGGGTCCTTGGCTGCCTCCACATTGAAATGCATCAGCTGTCTCTTCCCTGTGCACTACAGTGCCTAATAACGTATTTACAGTATACAGCACTGAGCAGCAGCAGTTACCAGAGAGCATAAAGCTGTCAATACAGACCCTCTTCACTATCGCTATACCATCTCCCAAGGCAACTTAGAACCTCAATCTCAATTCATCACTCGCAACTGAATCATCCCACATATTGTATTAAACCGGCTGGAGATTGAGTCCTTTAGCCCTTATCATTCCTCGGGCTCACGAGTGGGAGTGAATAACCATCAGGCAGCATCCTGGACAACACAGTATCAGGCCCCCTATCCCGTCTATCAGCTGTCCATTAAAACACCAAGGTCCAAAATGAAGTCTCCTAATCCAACAACCTCATAAATTTGCTTATCCATTTTCATTTACACACATATGCACACACACTGACACACAAACACTGCTTTTTTTGAGAGGGGGCTGGAAATAAAATTTGTTCTGCACTGCATGTGGTATTTAGAAATGTCAGAACAAGTTTTATGAATCAGTTTTAATGGAAAATTGGCTGCAGAACAGCACTCAGAGTTTATGCAGCAAGGCAAGGCGACATGCACAACACTTGGCTTTTAAACAATGGTATTAAAATGTTATCAAACAGAGTAATGGCTGATGTGAAACATAATGAAGAGCTGGCAAGATTGAATGAAATGAGTGTGAAAAGGTTCACAAAAACATGCACACTCACACACTGTATATTCACAAGGTATCCATGTCAGCTGCTGCACACACACGATCGCAATCCACCTTCTTTGAAACCCATCTTTATACACATGCAATATTTATTTATATACATGATTCCCAGTGGACTCATGCAGCTGTCAAGGTTATGATGTTTGCTGTTTGCAATTGCCTATGTCTATGTAAAGATGACCTACAGCATGAGGAGGGGCGGGACCACTACCCCCTGTCCCAGAAAACAGCAGGACAAGGTGATCTAAGAGAAACTGACTGACCTCACTGACTCTGACAGCACACAGTGACTGTTTCTGGAGACTTCTGGGTGGCAAAAACGAGTTAAGAGAGTAAGCTTAACTCTAACTTCACACTTACAATCATCAATTATGAGTCATTTTTGAAATTACAACTGAATGTGTGTGAATGTTTGTGTGTGTGTAGGAGTGTGAAGGACAAGGAGATATGCTTAGAAAATGTCTGTGGGTGTGTGTGTGTGAGAGAGATGCAGACAAAGAGAGACAGAGATAGATCAATTAATCCAGATCAACACTGCAATGACATCATATATACTGCAGTTTTCCAAATGCAACAGTTTTCATGTTTTTTCTTAAGTATAAAGCTGTTGACAGTTAAGTTGTTGTAATGAATACCTGGGCTGAAAAATTAGGGGCATATCAGCGGATTCAAACAAAGCAAATCCCTAACATTATCCTATTATCCTACATATCCTCTGCCCTCAAAATTATATGGAAAAATAAATCATATTGAATGAACCATCTCATCAAAGTGCATAACATGATCACAACATCCACTAAAGAGCAGCGTAATATATTAGGCTGTCAATACTATGCAGTGGCAGATCCTTGACCTCGCTGGTCATGGTTAGAAATATGCAGCTCAAAGCAGCAGGGTGTCCCATCTCTGAATCCATGCAACAGGAGGAATTTAAATACCACAACAGGCTATTTATTCAGCCTTTTAAATCCACTTGTCCATGGTGTTACCCCAGCTCAATGCCAGACATGCAAACAGACAGACAAGGGGGACTAGTATGCACACGGCACAGAGGGAACATGGTAAACAAAGACAATTCGCTTAGATGTGCTCTAATCCTGCTTGGGGGTATCTCTGAAGTCAACTGCTACATCCACCCATCCCTCTCCTCAAAGCTCAGAGATACCTGTCCAGTAACCGCTCCCCTTCCACCCAACTTCACATACTCTGCCACCCCCTTTCTCTAAATTAGGCATGATTAATGGGTACACCTCACATCGGGCCATCTTAATTAAATAACACCATGTAATTAGGTGCTGATTTCTGCAGGTAATGGTGCTGTAAGACGTTGGAATGGGATTGCATGGCATGACAGAATGTCGGAGAGGGCCGTCAAACTCCCTGGGCGGTCACACTCCCCTGGTTTCACACAAACAGCCCCCTAATCTGACAGTTACATTAAAATGCAAATAGCCCAGATGTGAAGGCTCAGTAACAAGTGTGGATTACCGCCCCTGGGGAGCCACAATGGACAGGTTTTTTCCATGATATGACATAAGCTAGGTAGCGAATGAGTTGATAGCTGTTGACCTAGAAGCACCTGTTTAAATATTAGTTTATGCATCGTGGACATGTGTAAGATTACATAGTCCGGGTACATAGTCTATTTCAGCTGAGAGATAACGGCATTAAAGAACACATTTTCTATGAGAAATCATTTATAAATATGTCATGAAAAAAGCTGCACATGTTGAATCTCTTATCAATGATCGTTTACCACAATACTGTCATGACTAGATAATGAATGGCGTAGTTTATCTTCTCTGCTTGCAGATATATTGCTAGCTTTAATTAAATCAAGTGCAGTACCAACTGAAAGGTCAGAGAAAATGAAAGCATATTAATGAGCAAAGGGCACAGGCAGCATACAGCATCAGGTCAGGGAGACAGCAGGGAGACAGATGCCACAGCCCAATAGCCCCCCACCTCTGCCACACCCACCCACACAATAACTCTCTCTCAATCACACACACTTTTTCTCTCCAACTCACACCCTCACATACACTCTCTCTCCCACTCACAGACACAAAAGCCCCACACAATCTCGTCTCCCACGCAAACACACACCCATAAATGTCCGCACATCTAACTTGAGATGGGTGTGAGACATGAACAATATGCGGTTGTGTGTTTGGGACACCCACACCAGCCACCAGAACGGTCTCCCCTGCAGTGCACCATCACGGCTTGATGTCAAATTCAGCCAACCCATGCCAAAATACCTACCCTTTAAAAAGCATTGGCACTAATAACACCTCACAATGGCTTGTCCTTTCAGTGCAGATGAAAAGGAAAAAATACCATTCATTCCCACAGAGGGGCAGCTCCTGCCACAAAGGGATATTGTACTTTTCTTTGTGCTGTGGCACAAAGAAAAGTACAACACGCTCACAGTGGGGTGAAGGAATGGGCAAGAGAGAAGGGGGGATGCAAAAAGGGCTTGGACACAGATCAAAAGACTTAAGTTTCACTGCATCATCAGAGATGGAGCACTTCCATTCTCAATCCTAACTCTCTCCCAACCCCTTTCTCTCCCCTTCTCTCTCCCCCTCTGTCACCTTTTTGCTAACTCTGCTGCATTCATGCTATTCCAGCCTGGAGCCCATCTTCTTGGGGCCGTCCTGGCAGAGTGTGAACATTGCTTTTACATGTCGGCCTTCAACAGAGATGTGAACACTAATGGTTTTTGGCAGGGCCCAGGTCCTCAGCAGACACACTACTGGAGCAGAAAGAAAACAAGGGGGAATAGGGATGGGGGAAAAGAGGGGCAATGAGTGTGGAACAACTACCAGGTCTCTTGGCAGGTGGGTTCACTCGCTTTACAACAGCACCATCTGTCTTTGCAAGAAGAGCTTTACAGTGTCAAATAACTGATGTCATTGCACATCACACATAGAGAGCAAATTTTCATGGATGGGGTTTATTGTTATGTCAGCCTAGTTGATTGTTTAATAGGTTGTTATGGATGTGACTTGTTATATCTGGACAACTGAAGCAGCTAATATGAATAGCGAATGCATGACTCATGCATTTTAGAAGCATATAAATTATATGGTGCATCCCTCAAAGTGACAGAATAACTCATTATTTTCTTCTTAATAATATCTGGATGTCATATGGTGGCATATTCTTGACAGTTTAAAAATGCAGTGAGAGATATAAAAAGGGCCCCTTTCTTGACATTTCAAGGCTGAAATGAGAGGCAGTAAAAAGGAATCCTCCGTGTGACAGACACACTCAGTGGGACTGCAAATGCAACTTTTTCCTGAGTGAGCAACATTTATCGTCTCGGCGGACCTGCCCCTCTGCTCAGCCATGCGCTTCCCTTTCTCGGCCAAACAGCGACTGCAGACAAGATGGATGCCAGTGTCACAGTGCTGGCCAGAGTGACGGATGGGCTGATTATACAAACTCATCCCTCTGGCCGTAGAAAAACACAACACCTTGCCTGCTAGCTAATAGCCTTCATCTGCCTCCACCTTATGGATAGTGGAAGCTCAACGTTAATATGGAAGAAAAAAAAATTACATGGATAGAACCCATCACAACCCTGGTCTCCTTTTTGACAGCTTTCACTCAAACAGACACCTGCCACATTGGTTTTTTTTACAGCCCAAACAAACAAAACGGTAAATCACCCCCTGGCGACCTGCTAGCTGGCTGGTTGAATCAAGGGCATGTTTTCTTTCCCCCAGATGGACACATTGCAAATGTGTAAACGGATTCCTGTCACTGGCTTGATGTGTGGGTGTCACGCTCTGCTCTGCACAGTTGTTTCTCTGTAGGTAGGCCAGGGCAACAGGGAGGAAAGGGAGGACAAAAACAGAGAGACATAGCAAACCATCTTGATTGTTGGCATGAGCTGTCAAAAAAAAAAAAAAAAAAAAAAAAAAAAATCAAGATCATGGGAGAGTAAGTGCAGGTGGTGAAGGTGATCCTTCAGGATTAACCACCCTCCCCTGGCCTGCCCTGCCTGTAATTTAAAGTCTGGGTTGACTGATCAGACAGGTATTGAGTCCCTACTCAGGCGAGACGTTTGGATCAATCATGCCAGCCAAATGGGAGTGTGCAGTGGCTCTGGTAAGCGGAAGCAGAGAATGAGGAAAAGGGAAAAGAAGAGATTGAGTGGCTTACCCCATGCTCCCAGCCATCAGCAGGAACAGGTTGTAAATGTGTGAGAAGAGGAAGAGGAAGAGGATAGTGCTGAAGAACATGGTCATCCAGGAGCCGTGATCCTCGCGGAACATTTTCAGGCGCAGGTATCGACCTGTAGGGAAAATGACAAGGACAAACCTGCTGAGTGACTGTTCAAAAAGCATGTGCAGAGTCCACCTTCCAATACGTATGGCCACAAAATGAAGATAAAAGGCTATGACTTAGTCACACACATTAAAAATGTCCTATTCTGTCAGACATGTACCCTTCAGGCAATGAAATGATGATTAAAGACCATTTTGAAGTGTCACTTCCCTACCCTGAGGTAATTTTCTTTTCCTGACCAATTTCCATAGGGCCTTTGCTTGATATACTAACAGCCGCTATTTTAATGCCCTTAAGTCTTGAATCCCAAAAGAGAATATTCCAGACATGCTTATTTCCAAGGATGTCGTGGAAGCGCCGTCCCTGCAATGACGCTTGCTTGTGTTTCATGAGGTGAGTTGAGCATGATTAGAGCGATTATTCAAACATTTGTGACCTGTGGTGTTTTTTTATACTCTCCTAGCTCAGAATCAAATTATGGGGAAATATCTCTCTGGCAGAGCATGAGATTGATTCAGATACCTGGCCTTCTGCACAGAATGCATAATCATACAAACTTGTCCTCTGGTGGCGCCATTCAGCAGACAACTAGTTCTATGATACAGTTGTCAGCTGTTTAGACCTTGGAAACACTGCAGTAGGTGAATGAGTCTTCAGTGGCTCGCTGTAAATTTGATTTGGCTGTTCATAGTGACAAGCAGAAAAACTTCATACCTGTAACTCAAGGCTTTGCACCTTTTATGATGCATTCAAAATGAGATGAAAAGGCATTACAGGAGTATAAATCACTGACAGATGTGAAAAATAACATGTGTGATCCAATTAGGTATGCATAATGTAATTACATAACAGCTGCCAGAGTCCTTGAGCTACCTCCCACACTGCTTTTGTAACAGAAACAATCTACCAAATGATGCTGGACCTCTTTGCAAATCTCCTGTCTGCACCCAGAGTAATACCATCATTATTCAGGGTCAACCTGGGTCAACTAGAATTTGCAAATACTTTTTTGATATCCGTCCTAGCCTTCTTGGTGTTCCAGATGTCAAGAAATCCTCTTTGACCAAGGTCAGCTACGACTACACTCCCGCTTCCACTACGTTATACGTTGTGCACAGATGATATACTTCAAGGCTCTCCCTCTGTTTCAACTCTGCGAGCCCTGATCCAGCGCCAGAAGCGAACATCTTCCTAGGAACAAGTCTTTGTTTTTCCTCTCCTCCAGCTCAGTCAGCCTCCCTTTGAGTTACAGTCCCTGGGAGAGCGCTTTGTGTTTGTGTCCACATCCACACAGCCAGAGAGACAGCAAAGCAGAATGCTCCATTTATTTTCCCATTACAGCCTAGCCGGTTTACTCTCCAATAGCTTTACATGCTGTTCAGTCTCAGCTTGCTCACTTTAGTCTTTCTGCTGTGCATATAAAAGCAGAGATGTTGAGATTCCTATGGAGACGAAGTGCTTTGGTGTGTTAATTTGCCATCATAATGACTACCACCCTCCTGTTCAAGCATGGCTACACACTGTATCATATATATAGCATCTTTAACACAGTAGAAACCAACAGATATGCCAAAGATGTTTGAACTACAGTCATTTATTTGCTGAGAACTTCACTGTGCAGCAAATACACTTGAATATGTCCTCAGTAACACTATTCAACCCCAGTGTTTTTGAGGTTGTAGCAACACCAAGTATGCATGCCTAGTGTGAGGCCATACCATACGTCTTGCTCTGTGGTATTTCAGGGCTCATCACGGCTGCATAATTGAATTGACTTGCATGGGTGAACTTAATTGCCTCCAGTGCCAATGAGCCCCAGCTTGGGTATAGGTGCAGAGTGTGTATCGGCAGATCTGACTTTTAAAGCGGCTAGCTGCGCCAGTGAGCACGGCAGCCCTCTCACAGCCCATATGGGTAGGATTTAACTAGGGGGTGATTCAAGACTATTCAGCCAAGCCATTTGAGTCATTGCACCTCCCCACTGTAGAGCACCCCGATAAGGAGTGATTCATGAGCACTCTCTATTTCGAGGCTCGGCCCAGCAGAGGACAACAATACACACAGGCAACCACAAACACACACAGTCACACACATACACGACAGAATAGCCTATACACTAGTCATGCAGGCACACAGACTCCCTTCTGTACATCTCTGTCTCTCTTACTTTCACTCACCAGCCCACCACATTCACCCGCGCACATTCACAAAGCAGTGTATGCGTATTCCGCAGATGAACACACGTTTATTTGAGATTTTAATGTTGACAATAATTGTTCTTCCAAAATTGATCTTCTCTCATTTTCTGTTCTGCCCTCAAACCATCCACTTTCCTACACGCTTTTCTGACTGACAACTCAAACATGTAACCTTGTCTCCATCTAGTGGTGGTACAATGACATCGACTACAGGGCTTGACCAGCAGGAAATGCAGCAGAAGCAAACACACGGAGCATGATGTAGTTTCATCGATAAGCACTTTAGCCTTTACTGCCAATACACTGTGGCCTTTGCATTACAGCTTCTGCAAACTGATAAAACACCCCCTGAATTGAAGTTTTCGTATAAGGTGTTTTTATCCAGGGAAAGGTTCTGCTCAGCAAACATGCTCCTTTTCTGCACCACCCTGCTTCAGATTCCAACAGCTGTACACATTCACACCTGGGAACTGTCCAACCCAAGCCTGTTCTTTAAGGGAGTGTTAAATAATGCTGTGTTCTCTTATGTGCACTGTCTTGCCCTGTATAATGCGGGTTTTGTATTAAATGGCTACTGTCTTGTCCTGTGACCTTTGTGTGCCGTCCTGTTCATCTCTCTGTGTTTTCCTATGTAATGTGAACCTTTGGAGAATATTCTGATATTATCTTAATATTGTCATATGAGACTAGATATCCTCTGGGAATTAGGACATCGTGACATGACATAAGTGTTGTCTTTTCCTGGTTTTAAATCACAGTAAAGGGATGCAATTATCTGAGCTTATTAAACTGTTCTAGATGTTCTGTTATTTGCCTCTATCTGCCTTGTCATCATTTCTATATTACTACTGAATATATCAATCAATCAAAACTCTCTAATGCGTAAATATCTCATGACAGCACCAAGAGTCATCCCCACAGTATCGTCACAACATCAACATCGAGGTATTCAGTCCAAGATATTTGCTTTTGTTTGTATTGCCCAGCCCTCACTGCCGTGTCACATATTTGCATGCATTTAGCACAATTCATCACTGATATTTTCATGTCTGGAAAAACACATTTCTATGGCTGTGAATGTAGTTTAGTCTATAGATAATAGATTCAATTATAGTTCATTGTCAGAAGAACTGAAATTCATCTTGCATTGCATGATTATAGCCTTTACTTAATTCCCAATTCACAATGTCTTCAAAACCATCCTACATTAATCAATGAATTCCATGAATACGATGAACCCAATGATATGATAAATGGTGATCAAAACAAAAAATTCAAATGGTTGAATAGTGCATTGTTCTGTGAGAGGGCATGCAGTTTGGAAATATTAGCCATAGCCATAATTATAACCATTTTCTTAAAAAATGCATCTTTAAAACCATGCGAATAACGTAAAGCAATAAAAGAATTCTAAAAGTAAGAAAACAAATGGCAATGAGTTTATCTTCAAATTCCCTCTTCGACCCATTTTTTCCCAGGAGATCCAGGGATTCAAAGTGCCTCTCTGACCAATAATGAGATAATAAGATTCTGGGAACTCTGACACTATAAAGTCACTGCGGTATCTTGCAGATTTATAGCAGTAATCCACTCCACTGACACACGGGAGCCTTGGTGTCAGACAGCTGAAATACAAACACACCTTGGTAAAAACTAGCACAGGCCATTGGTCAAACATTCAGAGGGACCCAGACACAGACAGGAATAGAATACAAACACAGGCACATGGACATGTTGCGACACTAGTTTTGCCTTACTGTCTGTTTAGTGTATTGTGCACATTCATAGGCGTGCGCACACACACACACACACTCACACACTCACACACATGTCAGTCACAGTTAAGGCAGTGCACCGGCAGCTCTACACAGATGAGAAGCACACGGCTGGTGGAGGTGGAGTGAAGGAGGCCTGAGACGTGGTCGCTGTCTCACTTGTCATGATACACCACCTCAACTTCTCTGACATGACCAACGACGGTAAGTAGAGTTTATCTTGCTCTAATTTAACATAAAGGGATCATATAATAACAATACTCTAAACAGGGTATGATTCATCAAATATTTATAAAAATGCATAAAAACTAAAATTGTTTGGAAATTATGTTGTGTGACTACTGTATAACATCAAACTGCAGCATCAATATCACACCAAAGTAAAATACTGTCCTCACTGTCTACTATGATTACTTACAGTATAGCTGTACCAAGAACATTCTTGAGTATGTTAAAATTAAGAAAGCCTTTCACATTTCTAAGATGTTGCATATTGATCCAACATAACGTTAATTCACACAGAATAAATGCTGTGATCACAAATTTTCCCATTTTTTCTCTCTTTTACTGGTGAAAGAGGCAAAAAGGCAGACAGGCAGGCAGGCAGGCGGGGAGACAGAAAGACAGACGGTGTATGTCGAAATGTGATCAAAGTAAATGTTACCCTCGGCACAGCTGGGCAAAATGAATGTACCTTCTCTGATTAAGTGCAAACAGAGGCTTCCTTATTGAAGGCAATAGATCAACAGTCCCAGCTCTCATTGTTCGCAGCAGACATTCAAGCATTCATTTCCTGGAAACACCGGTGATGCTTGGAGACTACGGAGACAGCTTGGCTCAGGGTGTATTGTCAATATAGACGGCTCTGGGAAAAAGAGTGGGCGAACAGAACTCAGATTACTCGTCATGAAAGCAAGGCTTCCTGGCAGACTCAAAAAAAAAGCCTACAAATCATTCATTCTAATCAAGTTATTTAAATACTGGAAACCACAAGTTTATTATAGATAGTGTATCTTTTATGTTAAATATAATACCAAAGATCCAAAGTGTTTGAATCAAAAAAATCACAGGGTGTAGGTATAACACTGTAAAAGCCTAATAGTGTGCACAAGCTGCTTAGAATTAGTGTGCTTATTGTGATGATCATTTACTTCAATCCATCACGCAGGACATCAGTCTGCTGATGGTAAGAAAACTGGGACACAAAGTATTTGAAAACAGGGCTGAGTGATATGGACAAAAACAAATATCCTCATATCGTCAACCAAAAACCACAATATTGATATTATGACAAATATTTTAGGAATGGGTGTTGGTGTTTTCATTTTGACACACAAGAGATTTTTGACAGTCATTAGTAATGTGGATGTGATTACTGAGGAGACAGAGAAAAGTCTAATAGGTTCAGCCTTTAAAACCAGGAAAAGTCAACACTTGTTATGCCATATACAACTACTTTCATGTTATGATATTGATATAATATGGATATATGGTATTGGATATGGATATATGGTTGCCCAACCCTATTTCAAAATTTTTCTATTCCTGCCACATAGGACACTCTACTAAATGCCAGAAGGTTCAAAAACTCAGGAAAAATGTTTGAAAGTCAATTTATTGCAGTGTTCTCTGACATACAAATTACCTAACATGTTGTACTGTAAAACACCAACTGGCACTGGCAAAATAAAACAAACACTAAGAGCTATTAGCAAGTGATATCTGATGCAGATTTGGATGGCAACTGTCAAACAGACTAGATTTTCAGCTCTCAAAACCTCTTAACGAGAGTAATGGCATAATTGGTTCTGTCTCATTTCTTCTAAACCACAGAGCCATTTCTAGAGTACCTGAACCAGTCAACAGCATTCTGCAGCCAGTTTAAGAATGGCCAGTGGTACTGCTATATCCTGCTGGTGCTCTTCACCTTTGCTGTGCCTGTGGGCATCCTGGGAAACATCGCAGCACTAATCAACTACATTTGCTTCAGGAAAACTGCGAGCACCAGCAATGTTTTCCTGCTGAACTTGGCCTTGTGCGACTCAGCCTGGATTCTCACCCTCCCCTTCACCATCTACTTCAGCCTCCAGAGGCCCTACCTCAAAGACATCCAGATCTTCTGCCAGTTCAAGAAGATCTTCTTTAACATCAACATATATGGCAGCATCCTCTTTCTCACTCTCATCAGTTTTGACCGGTACGCTGGGACGGTTCACCCTATCACCTCTCTCCAGTGGTGGGACGTGAGTAAAGCCAAGTTATGCTCAGCCTGTGCATGGGTCATCCTGGCTCTGGGCTCCATTCCGGACTTCTTTGTAACCTTCGCCATCCGGCGCCCGGGAAATGCCACTGTGTGCATGGACCACATCCAGGGCCCCTTCATCTACGTCAAGACAATCACCATTATTAGAACGTTAGTGGGTTTTGTTCTGCCCTTCAGCATCATGCTGGGTTTTTACGTGATGACGGTGCGTGTGTTAAGGCGTCTCCCGCGGAGTCGAAGGCTCAGAAGAGATCAGCGGGTGGGAGGGAAGCCTATGCGGCTCATCACTGCCGCCCTGCTTGTCTTCGTGGTCTCCTTTGTGCCCTACCACGTCATGGTCATCACCCTGGTGTTCATGAGGATTCGCAACCAGGTCACCCCAGCTAACACCAGCGTCCTCTACGCCTCTTATGAGTTCTTTGAGGCGATGTGCAGCGTGAGCAGCTGCCTGGACCCACTGTTATATATTCTGGCCAGTGAGAAGTTTCAAAGGAGATTGCTGGCCTTGAGAAGAGACCAATACAGGAGACTGTGCTGTAGAGCTAGCAACAGGGTAGGAGTAATTAGGTGATTCAGTAGACCTGATGCATGATTTTCAATCAGTGCTACCTTAGAGCATTGACTCTTTTAAGTTTTACAGAAAACCATTAACAATTCTTGTAAGCGGATGGACAACACCAGAATTATATTGAGGAAAGCTAACCATAAGCTTTTCTTTGTAAGACAGTTATGGAAGTGTGTTGAGACTAGGGAGGCTGTGTTACAGTTCTACAGAGCTGTGTTGACCTTTTCCATAACTGTGTGGTGGAAACACAGCAGCACATGAGAAACTTGTGTACTGCATCCAAAATTACTGGCTGTGAACATTCATCTACTGCCTCTATGAAGGCAAAGAAAACCTACAAAGATAGTTCTCACCCAGCACAGTCTCTATTTAAACTGCTCCTTTCAGGAAAAAGGCTGCAAAGCATGAAATGAGAAACATCATCATCACAGCACTTAACCCTCAGCCATTAGATTCCTCAACTCTCTTAAAGTACATTATTGTGCACATGAGGGAGTTTTTTTTTTTTTTTTTTTTTACTTACTGTGCAATAATTTATTTTACCCATATTGTTTCTGTTTTTATGTAACATATATTTTAAATTTTTTAATTCAATTTCTTTTTATTGTATTTTAGCTCATGTATGTATTTATCATTGGAACCGTTTTATTACTGAATGCCTTTATAAAACGGTTTCTGGCTGGTTTTAGGAATGATTAAATGTTATGTTGTGAAGTTATAAACTTAGATTTTAACTTTTTTTGTGACTTCAAGCTTCACTGAAACAAAGTTTCAGTTGTTAACTGTGTCATTGCTATGCATTGGCCAGTGTAAAATGTTAGTGTCATATGTTATTTTAACCAAAAAGACACTTGCAATTAGTATTACTGTAAGAAAAAAAAAAAATCTCTCTCTCTCTCTCTCTCTCTCTCTCTCTCTCTCTCTCTCTCTATATATATATATATATATATATCTGTGTGTGTGTGTGTGTGTGTGTGTGTGTGTAAAAAAAAAAAATGTTTAGATATTCTTAACTTAGCACTTAGTAATCACTAAAGCCACAGTGGTACAAATGTGCAATGATCTCATCGACTTTCCTGCTTTCACAGCTGCAAACAGTAAAATCTTCTGATGGAGATAAATTTCTGTATATGTATATCAGGATGAAGAGGGATGGAGAGTATAAGTCACTGGGTGTACTTATTTCTCATGGTCTCTGCACATACATTTGACTTTTAATATGATCTCTCCAACAGTATAAGAGAAAAAACAGGTGAAACACAAAAATGTCCTTTTATTCATTTTTAAATGCACTGGGATAAAATACCTGATACAGTCTTATCACTGCAGCCTGCAAATACCCTACAAACACCCCCTGATCAAATATTTTGCCTGTGCTGCAGCGAACCGGATACTGAACATGGAAAAGGTGACCAAAATGAATCAGTCACAATAACAGAAGTAAACACTGGGCTGTGAAAAACAAAACATGGCTCATGTTTGATCATAATATCTGTATTGATTCTTGAACCACAGATGACATGGTCTTTTGATCCCAGTCAATCCCTCTTGTATTACAGCATCTATTTTAGGGTCCAATATGAAGGTCTACTGTATCCTGTTTTGATTTTCAGTGTAAGAACAAAACTCCTGCGCTCTGTCAGGATCCTAATGAAAGTTCTTAGAAAACAAAGCCCAGTGCCTGAGCCTGAGCTATGGCTTAGGCTGAAACTTAACATTTACACATGCGCAACCCCATCCATCACAGACCCGGCCGTGTTGCCGGGTTACAGTGTCACTGTGGGCTTGGGAATAGCCTTGACGACCATCACTAAGGTCCCCAGAGCTGCAGCCCCCATAACTCGGTGTCTGGATAATAAATCAGAGGCGGGGAGGGACAACAGCTCTCCCTCCACAGGGAGACTGCATTACTTAAAGCTCAGACACAGAGAGCTGGCTGCTGGACCAAACCACTGTACCTGGCAGCGGCTTGTTGAATTACTTCCTTTTGTTATTTGTGCCTTGGTTTTGGAGTCACGCATTTTGAATAAATAAGCAATTTCCTTTTGGTTGTTTTCCTCTGTTTGCCAACCCTCATATTTATTGCTCTGTGTCTTTGTCTCCCTCTCTGCTCTATGTGTGCTGTGCGTGTTTTATCTCTTATTGCAAGCAGACAGACAGGGCAATGAGTTCATTCAATGAGAACAAAATGACATCTCATGACGTTGAGACAAATGAAGGAAGAGATAACCCATAGTGAGGTTTTTTTTTTTTTTTTTTTTTTTTTTAAAATGAATACACTATGAATACTAATGAATACACGTTTTTAGTTGAAATTATGAATGTTATTAATTTGGTCAAGCCAGAGTAATGCTTGGATCTCTGTAAGGAAAGGTGTTGAAGTGGAGACTGCAGAGGACAACGGCACTCACAAATCTGCAGTTTCAGTTCTCTTGAACTAAACTGCTGTTGGGGCAAAACCATTTAACAGCAAAATACACACCCACTCACAACAGCATTTTGCACACGTGGGATGAGTGCTGGATAGTGGCATGGATTCTTGAACAGCAACAGAACTGCATGCATAAACACACATTAACACTGTATTAAAAATATCAGCATCCACGATACAGCAGCTTCATGTAGTGAGACAGCACTGTCGGGGGCGAAACTGTGCTCTGGCATTGGACCAATCATCTGTTATTTATGGAGCAGGGGGCAACTTCTGAGGCCAACTACTGGGGAGAGGTCTAACCTGTTCGACAGCAGAGAACATACTACTCTGCGGGGTGCCATATGTTGTAGACGGCTGAACCTCATCCAGTGCATGAGGCAGATGACTATGCAGATACTTGGAGATCAGCCCAACTGAAGCTGGCGTTTGTCGACTCATGACATACCGTAATAGTGCAAGAACGGTACCCACACAAATACACAGGGAACGAAAAATATATTTGACTCCAAAATGCAAATTTGCCAATTCACAAATGTGTTTTAGGGCTGTGAATATAGCTATTTGGAAATGTACATGTTTGTGTGAAAATGCTAAAATACATATTTAAAAATTTAACTGTTTATGTCCAAATCATGATACATAACTGACAACTGAAAAACATTCATTCTTAAGTGTTTTTACATATTTACAAGTCATTTTTTATAGATACAAATCATTCAAAATGTATTTGCCCATTGTACATATATAGTTAAAGAAAAAAAAAATTCACAAATACTGGAAGATATTTTTCATTCACTTAACATTTATTTCCAAAGATAACAGATGGAAAAACCTCTGCTTTTACTTGTGAAACTGTTTCAAAAACATGTGGTGTCTGACTTACGTATTACTGAGTCATGAGATATTTGTGCCTCCCTCTCAAACTGTTTTATCATCATACAAAACACACACAGACACACACGCACGCAAACACGCACACACACACACACACACACACACACACACACACAGAAAAAAGCCAAGGACCATACACACCGACGTAAGGATGCACAGTGGTTATCACACTGTTAAACGCTGCGTATTCTCTCTGTCTCACACACACATAACAGAAACACAGAGCCAGAGCCACCCACACACATACAAGCAGAAACACACATGCAGACAGCCTCCAAATCCACCCACCCACCCACACACACACACACACGCGCACACACACACACACACACACACACACACTCAGTCAACTTTAACCCACAGCCACACTGTGCCATATATAAGGCATTCCAGCCTTCATGCAGCACAGTAACAACATATGACAGAACCCAGATGGCAACCTCCAGGCTACAATCATCAGGATCAGGGAAAAGCAAAGAGAGGCACTCCAACAACAGGACAACCAAAGACACGTCTGACAACTCACACTCTCTCCCTCACACACACACACACGCACACATACACATGACATGCACACACACAGAGCTCAGCAGGAGGGCTGCTGATGTTAACGTCTCATCTCTGTGATCAAAGCAAACAGGATCTCACGTTACAGTCATCTTCTCTTGTGCTGTTCACATTATTTTGCAGCCTCTGTTGAATAAAGTAAAATTGGATGTTTGCTTCAGTGTTTGCCTCAATGAAAGTAATCAGTAATCTTGTTTGGATTGCCTTCCGCAAGTCAAAATTATCCATCCATTTACCTTTTTAAAATTCACACAGCCTTGGACAGAGATGGGTTGGTGTATTACATTAATCTAGGTACTGAATCGGCACAAAAGAATCAGTCATTTACAATGAAGGTAGGCTTTTGTTGTGGTGCTGTATCACTGAAGAGGGGAAAAGGCTAAAAGAAAGTGGATGTTTTACATTAGAGCTAAAGACTTCTACAGCCCACTGAGAGTAAATGTTAAGCTGTTTCATTTGGACCGCTTGATTGCATCAAAATTAGCTTGGGCCACTTACCCACTTGTGTAGAAAGTTATGCCAGACATCCTGGTGTGAGCTTAGATGTGGCACTTAATTTTGATTATCTATTCAGTTCAGAAGTGGAAGCCAGCTTTTTTCTGATTAGAACTTTCTCCAAAACTCTGTTATGACTTTATCTGCTCCCATAAGAATTACTGTAACATAAATATGTGCCAGTCGTCCATGTTCTGCCTGCAAATAGCTCAGATCACTGCTGTCAGGCCTGAAACTGGCATCAAGATGAAACACATCACCCTTTCACTGGCTTCTCCTAACTGGTTTGCAGAATGATTTAGAATCAAGGTTTTAAAATAATAATCTGCATTTTTATATGAATAAATGCTTATATTGCTAATCTGCATCATCGGCTGATACGACACAATATTGATTCAACCTGTGGTCATCTCTTCAAAGTTTTGCTGTTCTAAGCACCTGGTACTGAACAGGTTTTTCCTGTGCAAAATGGTCAGGTGCACAGGAAGTGATATGTTGTTTTGGATAAACAGAGGGAGAACTGGGAAGAGCCACCATGGCTGAACAGACAAAGAAAACAGATTGGCCTAAAGAAAACTCCATTATAACAAAATCTGAGATAAAGCATGACAAAGTACTGGCCACACTGATTGCCAAGTGATCTCTGAGCACCAATAACTACTAATGACCAAAGATGTTGCCAAGATAAGATAAAAACAAACAAACAAACAAAAACAAAACAATTCCGTTGACTAATTTAAACTGTCTCAAAACCCATCTGTTTATGGACATGGATGTGGACGTGATTTCAGTTTTTTTCTGTTTTGAGTCGCTGGTCTGCAGACTGCAGTGCTTTTTTAACTTCTGTACAGCACTTGGTTGTTGTGAAAGAAAATTTTGGAAAAAGAAAAAACTTGATTTGATAAACTCTCCTTTATTATGTTAAGCTGTAGGCCCTACCTGTGTTATTAAGTGTGATTTGGCAACATCTCTGGAATTGCTGGGTGGCCTAGAAAGACCTGGAGTCATAACCACAATGTCTGCTAATCTTTATTTCTAAAGGAACCCAAGGCTTTGCATTTACATGGCAACGGAGTGAAAAACACAAAGTAAAACTGAAAATGATGCCCAAATGGTAACGGAAAAATATCAATATTCTACAGTGAATTCTCCATTTGGCCTGAAGATTATCTGAAGATTATCCTAGATTGTTGTAACAAAAACTGAAAAGGTGCCTTAATCTGATCCATGGGTAAATGCAAACAAACCACATGGAAACTAAAATAGACAGCTCACAAACCCTGCGTGACCTAAGTTTTAATACAAATGCATAATGACAGCCAGGCTCCCACTGAATGACCAGAAGTCACTGGCTACCGCCCACTCGATTAGAGAGCACACATAGCCTTGAGTGGCTGAACGGGACAACATAGGTTGTTCCTTGAACCTCCAACATAGTCTTAAACCACATAATCTGTCAGAAGCCATTCATCATCTTGACTTTGTTCTACCCGTTATGCCATCACCGAAGCAAATGCACAACAATACAGGGTACCTCTGCCCGTTGCCCTGGATAGCGGCTTGATTCAAAACATGAAAAACAGGAGTGTGCCCTGGCATGGCATAGTTTCAGCCCAGAGAACCATAACAACGCACAAAAGAGAAAGACGTGCAACACCATTTTAGGGTGATAAATGTGTGTATTTAGGTGAAGACGGTATGACGTTGATTATCTAATGTGCAAACATATCAACTATCAACTCATTTAGGGCTGGACTATTATTCAAAATATTATCAAAATCGCAGTATGACCAAATGCAATATCCAAATCGCAAGAGCTGCAGGTTTTGTTTGTTTGTTTGTTTGTTTGTTTGTTTGATAAGGGTAAAATGTGTAAAAAAAACACTGGCATAAACACAGTATTACTGTGGGACAGAGGTGCCCTGGCCTACAAATTGTGCTTTCCAAATGTATGAACAAACTCAGACTTGGCACAGACTCCAGCAAAACTCACACCATGATCATTTCATAGCTTTTCCAGTAAAAATTACATTGCAATTGCAATATCTGTAAGACCAATCATAAGATGATTGTTTTTTTTTTTTTTTTTTTTTTTTTTTTTTTTTTAACCATATCGTTTGGTCCTACCATCATTTGAAATTGGTGACTTTACCTGGGCAAAAAGCAATTAACTTTTTTTTTTCTTTTCATGCCAACAAAGCACCTTTGAATTTAAGTCTTAATTTTAAAAATGGAATACATGGACTGCAAACAAACTACTTTGTTGCAAACAGACTTATGTTTAAGTGTGCTAATGTGGGGGTAAACCAAATATTGCATGAAGTGAAAAAAGAAAAGAACTACACTGCCAGAGGGAGGTGGAGGTGTAATTCACTGTAAAAAAAAAAATGTTCAGATTTTCTAGGTCATCATAAATGATAAATGATGAAGGGAATGTGTCAGCTTTAAAAAAAAAAAAAAAAAAAAGTCTGGTTCCAATTTTGTGACAAATTGATAAGAAGTTGAGCATGATTGCAAATAGCAGGAACTTGTACAACTGCATGACTGCACCACCATGTTAGGCAAGGTATTACATTTATAAAATGGAATTCGAAAAGCACTTGGCTCTGCATGGCAATGACTGCAGAGAGCATTTTTAAAAACGATAGTAATTTCCGAAGTACTTTTTTCATTTTTTCAGCTCTGCACCTATGGAAACATACGTTCTCTTGCTATGCTATACTGATGTGTTCCAGCTGCCTGTTTACATGCCAGAAAGTTAAGTACAGTTAAGACAGTGGAGAGCGCTCGGCAGTGATGTCCTACAGGCTCCGTGTTGTGTTTTAGGTTGTCCATATGGGCCTCTTCCTATGTGGAAGATTTATAATGCATGATAGATCTTACAGCAGGCCTGGTTGGTTCCATGGTGCAGCTCTTATGCACTGCCTGACTTTACGATTGCATAACAGCTTCAGTAAAATGTTTTGCAGAACACATATCCCCTCTCGAATCTCAACATCCAGCCCTTGCTCCCCCTCTCTCTCTCTCTCTCTCTCTCGCTGTTTTCTGTTCATCTGGCCTTTCTTGCACGCTCAATTGTTAAAGCACACTCACATAGACCTGTCCACTCACACATGTACTTATGCACATATACTTCACAGAAAAACACGCATGCACACATCTCTCTCACAACCTCACACGCCCCCTCCCACACACACACACACACCCACACACACCATCTGTGAGGTTTGCTGAAGTGCATTGCATTAGTCCTACCTGGCTCCAGGATGAGCTGCATGCTGCTCTCTCTGTGCTCTCTCTCTTTCTGTCTCCCTCTCCCTCTCTCTCTCTCTCTGCCCTCAGGCCTTTGCCACTGTAGAGCCCTGACCTGGATTCACTGGCTCTTAGAGTAAAGCCTCACTGGGAACTGACTGAGGCTCATAATGATAAAGCACCTACCTTACTATTACAGAAGGTGTGCAACTCCGCTCCTGAGCAAAAGGAAAATGCCGGTGAACTCATAGACATTGAGTTTTTTGAAGGTTGTGCAATATTTACAAATGCTATGTTTTGCTGACTGTGACATGAATGAGCTCTAGCCACAATACAGCTTTTTTCAGTGATTAAATACCATAAAAAGACAGATTGTGTGTATTGATATTACAGATCCTAAATAAGGAAACACTTAATCGAATCATAAGATTGCAACTTGAGAAGAGCAGCTGGAATTAGATCCGCTAACTGGCCACTCTGGACAGAAAAAGCATGGTCCTAAAAGCCATTTTCCATTTCCTTTCTGAATGAGGATTCTGTATTTGCAAAGAGCATATTAAAAGTATCATGTCATCATGCACTCTCTTTGCCTTCTATTTATGCTTAGAGGAAACAGTGCGCCACTCAAGAGACTGCAAAAAGATCTTTCACACAATGACTCCTCCCTACACACACACACACACACACACACACACACATGCACGCACACACATGCACACACATACTAATTACGGTCATTAATGCCTCATCCCAGAAAGATAAGCCAGGGTGGCCAATAATATCTGGCCCTAAGTGAGTCGGGAAGTGAGTAGGAAATGAAATGTCTGAGTTGCAAAGGAAGCACTCTGAACTCTTGCACAATTTAAACAAATGAAGGGCTCATGAGATTGGAGCCACAGCCTTGTGAGAGGAGGGTGAGATGAGCTAAGTGAGCTGGCAAGAGAGTGACAAAGGAGAAGAGATGAGGTGGCAGGAAGAGATGAGAAAGATGGCAAGCAAGTGGAAATGCAGCATGGAGGGGAGGGGAGGGACCAAAGTGGCATGGGAGCGTCAAGCTGACTTGATTCAAATAGCATCTGCAAAACTTGTCAGCGTTTATTTTAACCTTTTTGGAATGCAGAGTAGATTGTCTGCTTGTTGTTAATTAAAAGAATGTATATGACTTTCAAATATGTACCACACAGCAGGTTATAGATGCCTTATGCATAGTGCATGCGCACTGTCTTTTGTATAAAACTCCCTGCTTTCATTTGTCAACACATGCTAAAAATGTATTGCAAATATTTGACTTTGAACTGGTGACACATGAGGAAAACAGGTAGAAAAAGTGTGAGATGGAAGAAATAAGTGTGTGGACAAATAATAATGATACTGAAGTACAGCCTCACACACAAAAAGAGTTAAATGAGGAGAGCATGAGCGTAAGGTGCTTTGTACTGATGCACAGCCACAACCAAAACAACTCACAAGGAAAGTCCCCTCAGTAGAACCATTACTCTGCACATTCCACAGCATTATTCTGCGCATGACTTACCAAAGAGCCGGCGGTGGAATATAAACTTCCCAGCTAACAGGCCTGTGATAATGGCCAGTATCCAGCACATTACTTTCAGGACGTTCCATCCTCCGCCGGGGTACTTGTTGAACAGGAAGGAGAAGCAGTTACCCACCACAATCATATGAGCCTCCGTCTGACTGTGAGAGACAGGGTCCTCAGCAAAAATGAGGAAATTAAAGAAGGTGACTAGGTAAGCCACAATCAAACGCGACCACGGGTGTTGGAAATAGTAGCGAAAACAGGCATCTATTTCCATCCTGCTGAGCCCCTGGCCACAGAACACCTGAGAGTGAGAGAGACAGAGAGAGAGAGGGTTTCTTTCAGTCAGATTACATTACACTCAAATCTACAGGGCAGATTAGAGTGAAAACATCCCTCAGAGGGAGATTACTGGTGGGAATATCACCATGGCTTGGCCCAGATTCTGATTATGCTACACTTTCTTAACACTGGGACAGGTTGTTTATCATTGCTTGGATTATCACCCAAACATGAGAGAGAGAGTTCCTGATCCTACCAGTTAGTTATTGTGCCAGCATAGCAAAGCAGCAGCAGCATGAAAACATGTTTGTTGTTGAACTGGTTAAAAGATCATATGACGTTTCTGATGGTTTAACATCGTATTTTAACAAGCGACCGTTCTTCAAAGGTAAGGACTGAAGCAAATGTTCCTCAACGCCAAACCATTTCATCAGTCAGAAGAACAAGTAAAATGCCATACCTGGATCAGGTAGAATCTTGACGCACTTAACTATAAAGCAGCATCTTTGAAAAGGCTTATGCACTCAGCCTGCCTGCTCTATGTTCCCCTCAAAACTCTGGCAGTGTTAGGTTGTTGCTTTGGTAGGGAATTCCTGCAAGGCAGTGTTTGGGTCACTTACCAGCAGTCAGCCCGCTGTATTTTTAAACCCCAGCAGCTGTTATTCACCCATGAACTCCTTGTTCCCTCACTCCTCCCCCATGACTGGGCTGACTTCCCTGTGCAGGACCTCCCAAACCAGCCCCCTGCAGCTGACACCACCAGTTCCTAAAATACCCCACAGTGGGAATTGTGAATGGTGTAATGGCCACAGAAATAGATTTGCCAAGCTGGAACCTCCATGTGGCTATTAGATTTCGCAGGCATCATGTTTTGTCTTGTCATTATATGCCACCCTGGGCGCTGTTGATATGGCATAGTGTAGTATGTCAATACCTGTGTGAAGTGACTCTGGGATGAAGAAATGCATTTAGAGGGAGGAAAAGTACATGCACATGTAGCCATGAACGCATCATGCTTGTAATAATCACCTTTTGTTTTCAGGTTCCTCTTAGCCCCCTTGTTTTTCCCTGGACCACCTTAAAAAATATATTTGGTCATGCAGTGGCCAATAAGAAAGACGGGTGTCAAACTACTACAGGAAATACTCTGAGCAGGCACTGTCAATTTTCAAGTCTCCCCTGTCCGTGTCAGTTCTGGCAATTTCTGAATCAGCCAGCTTATAAGAACATAAGTGAACACGCGCATCCCTCAAATGTCACCTCAGCGATGCCTCCAAATGTCACAGCAAATCCAGCCCATACACTGTATCTCGGAAATAACACAAGCTTCACTGGAATTATCTGATTACACAACTTGTGCACAATCAGTGGGATCTGGCATGCGGGGTTTTCATGCAAATACCTCGCCGCTGTATTTTGGCTGCAAACACACGCACCTGCTCCACGCCGTTTTTGCGTTTTCCCTCTCAATCGACAGCCAGGACGAGAAGCCCCGCTCCCGCACGGCTCTCCTGCCACATCAAGCCGACGGTGGCGCTCTAATCATCCCAAAGACGAGATGATATGGGAGGGCTGTGGAGGGATTATCCATGCGACCTGTTGTTGCTATACGACAGAGGCACCCCCAAATCCTCTGCCATTGTGCTGGGTGGCCAGGCACCGGCGGGCTATAGGTCAGCCAGGCGCTGCTTCGTCAGCGGGATCCCCCTGGCCTGAGCAGGTTCTGGGATGCTGCTGTTGCTCCTACTGAAGATGCGCTGGGCTGATGATGGAGAGCGCCGGATCCCCACAGCACGCATACCATCAGTGCTCTGCAATGTATCCAACACACTGAGCCTCACCATTGTCAAGTCGGACCGACTTTTCAAAATGAACTTCCGGTTATGTCATTCAAAGCAAAGCCCTCGTTGATTAAAAAAAAACAAAAACATCTATCTATCTATCTATCTATCTATCTATCTATCTATCTATCTTTAAACCATGCATGTGGACATATTTACTAATACGACCTTCAATCTGAAATTAAAATAGTAATAATAATAAATAAAGTTTTCATTTTCGACATTTCACATTTCATGAGACAAGTAGATGTCATACGGGCTGCCAGCAGTCACAAAATATATTGCCAGTCTATACCAGACAACTTTGAAGGATGCTTACTTTGAAATCCCCATTTAGCGAGGCGGAGCTCCAGTTACAGTTCTTTCTAGTCTCCTTTTATTTATTTATTTTTACACTTTTATTCTGAAGGCAAAACCCCCTCGCTTCCGGTGTGATTCTAGTTATCTGTGGCTGACTTGATGCCGATCCGAGGTTCCCAATTGAATGCAGGATGATTGTGCTGCTACAAAATCTTTTCAGTTATTTATTTATTTTGAGGAGAGCAGGGCCAGACAGCAGAGAGGAGGCATTAGAGAAAAATTAAACCCGGTGGCCTCCAGATGTTGCAGGATTTCACGCCAAATAGGAAAAGCGAAATATCTCCAAATCACATTATGCCTACATCTAGGGCCTTGGTCTAATCGGGTGACATAGCCACAAAGACAATTCACATGTGACAAAGAAAGAACTATATTCATTTACAGCACATTTTTATTATAGGATGACTATAACAATGCCTTAGATATATCGTTACTATTATTAAAGTAAAGTATTGAGTAGTACTGACATCTCGGTGTTCCCAAAAGGTAGAATCCAGTTTAAATGCCATACAACAAAGCAGCAAAAATATGTTATTGTTGTAATCAAATCCATCACTATACTGACCAAGTTAAAATTAATCCTTAGCAGCTGTCCGAGAACTAGGCCCATGGAAAGCCAAAAAACAGCCATATTTTGCACACAGAGTTTTGCACACAGACTTCCTGGCTGCCATAAATCCACATGACTTACATTCACTGTATGCAAAAGTAGTGCCAACTGATGCAGGTTATATGGAGATAGATGTTTGTTGATACTGATGATACTGATGCTTCATGATCGCCGACTGGAAGTCACAGATTATCTGATTACACTGACTGCGAATTTGGCGTGAGAATTAAACATTGCGCAGCCAATCGAGTAAATTGTACTTTCGACTGTGTATGGCTAAGATTTTTTAATGAATGACTCATGGTTATTTCTTGCGATTCTTATGTTTGAGCATGTGATGGAGATGTTGATGACGACACGTTTGGGGCGGATCATGTTACTGTAGTCCACTTCCTGCTTCTTCGCCCTGGTTTGCTTGATCAGCTACAGCAGTCCCTCATCCTACAAAAGGCATAATGTCACATCAAACGGGCATTCAAGGTAGATGCATTTCTCGCCTTTTCTTCATTGTCGCTTTTCTGCGTTGCTTTGTCTGTGCGGGTGTGTGATTCCCGGCCAACTTTTAAAGACGTGCAGCAATTCACTGCACCGAAAAGCTATCGGTTTTCGTTAAGTTAGCTAGCCACTCCTAGCTAGCTTGAGCTAACGTGATCTGTGTGGTCAGCGATAGCCTGTCTCGACTGTGGCTGTGTTTGATTTGGCCGTGTGACATTATCCATTGCATCGTTATCCGGCTTACGAGACGCCGTAGCTTTGGCTATACTTTTGATTTTTACGGTGTTTCAAAAGCGTTTTAGCCCGCACTTTGGGGTGAGCCTTCTGAATGGTTGGGCAACGCCTTCATTTAAACAAACCGCTGGGCTGGTAAAATTGTTAACCGGTGTAATAATTCACCATGAACCTTAGCACTACCTACAGGGGACTATCTTCTCACAGAAATGGACTTGAGAAGGACGTAATGTTATGGCCTAACGTTACTTTTTAGCATCACCGACCGCTCAATTGTTCCCAGTGTGTAATGTTACTCTTAATGCAGCTACCCCAGATGTGAAACCGACACCATTTATGGTAACAACACTGTAGTAATAGCTAGCTAAGTTAAGCTGTGAGAAGTCTGCGAGATTGTAGCCGAGTGTGTGGCGTTTATGGCTCATCTTGTGGCATGGAATTTCGAAATGATAGGGTGGTGTCCCTGGGTGGTGGTAAATTAGAGCGGAGGACTGTGGAGAGCTGGCACATCTGAAAGCTTTAGGTCGCTGGCTCAAATCTGGCTCAGAGGAGACCTGTGTTAGGGCGCCAGTGTTGTGGTTGGTGTAGGAGAGAGCGAACCTATTCTCTGCCTCCTCCCGAGGGATCTAGCTTCTTGGGGCTGTGGGAGGTCCAGCCTTTATTTTGTTTAATTGTTTATTCATTTATTTATCTATTATCATTTACTAACTTAAATATAGCCACGATTATGCCTGTATACATTACCTCACTACTTTCTTACCCAATTCCCATAACCCCACGCACCACACACCACTCTTACCATCCATCAGTCTTTGTTGTTGTTTTTGTTGTTACATCTGTGTTCTTGTGTCAACACCCAGTCTGTAACCACCTTATATATATATATATATATATATATATATATATATATATATATATATGTGTGTGTGTGTGTGTGTGTGTGTGTGTGTGTGTGTGTGTTTATATATATAAAAAAAAAAAATAGAATTTAAAGAAAAGAGGAGAGAGCAACCATCACCCAGGCTCAAACTGTGTGAGGAAGCACCTGCCCAGCTTAGGTGTTCTTGAACACAACACTATGACCTCTACAGATGCCCATTTGCAACTGCTGCTGTATCACATTTGGAGGCCTGGGTGATACATCAATATTATACTGATATTATGTACTGGTAGATATTGTAGATATGGCATAAGTGCCGTCTCTTCCCGCTTTTGAAGGCTGCATCACAGTAAAGGGATGCAGTTTTCTGAATTTTTCACACAGCTCTAACTGATTTATTATATGTTTTGATTTGCTTGGTCATCATATCCACATTACTAGCAACTGTTTATCAAAAATCTATTGTGTGTAAATATTGTAAGTGCCAGTAATCGTCTCTACAATATTGTCACAATATTGATATCAAGGTATTCAGTCAAAGATATGGCAATCAACCAGCTCTATAACAATGATTTCATTAGCCTGTGCTGCTGTCCTTCATAGAAAAATCTAGGCAGCTGTGTAAATAAAAGTAACATACTGGATGAGCTTCCCAAACAGTCCGCTTCAATCAGTATCAACCCAAATGCAGCAGTGACGGATATTATATATATATATATATATGTGTGTGTGTGTGTGTGTGTGTGTGTTGAATATGAGAATATAATTGTAGGTTCCATGTTAGTTTATGTGATTTTTAAAAGGCCTGTTATGACTCATGAAAGCATTTAGGTTGAAACTTAAAATCCTTGGCTTGACTGATCACGTTTCTAAGTCTGTGCTGTGTTAAGTCTGCTTATGAACCATAAGAGGGTGACCCACTCTGTGTCTTTGCTCAGCGGGTAACGATGTGAAGGACGTCTTTGCCAACGCCAAGAGTGGAGACCAATATCGACTTTTAAAGATAGTGATTGAGGATGGTAAGTACTACCCCAGAGGTCATTGAATATGTTTACAGTTATAGCTCCTCTGCCAACCAACCTCTTAAATCTGCTAAGGCTGAGCTTAGAGTGTCACCTTGAGTAACAGATCCATATTGAACACGGTGCACCTCTGACATGTTTGTCCTTGACACACCTGCTTTCCAGAGCAGTTGACACTGGGTGGCACCAGGCAAGCATCAAAGAAGTGGGACCAAGAGTATGACTCCCTAGTGCTGCCGCTCCTGGAGGATGACCTGCCTTGCTACATTCTGTACCGGCTTGACACCTCTAACAACCAGGGCTATGAGTGGATCTTCTTGGCCTGGTCACCTGACCACTCTGCTGTAAGAAACTCATACCCAGACTGGGGTAGTTTAACATGCTTGACAATTGCGGAGGACCAAAACCTCACCTGGATACAACAGAGTTTATAACAGTGAGACTACAGGAGCTTGTTTTTTTCTGGTTAAGGAGAACAGCAGTTTCAGGTGGTGTTATAGAAGCAGCCAGTCCCGAAAAATAGTTGAAATGGACTGTAAACTAGTTTTCTTTTACGTGTCTGAACATGCCCTCATATTGTCTCATGTCTGAAACAGGAATCTGACACCTAAGTAGGGTAAACAGACCAAATACATATTTACACAGGTATGGTCTAGCCATGCTCAAAGAAAACATTGCTTGAAAAATAGGGAACTATAGAGATTGTTGGGCAAAGGACCATGCTTTCCCAATAACTTAACACTTAGCCAACATGTCTCATCTCTGTATGCAAATCCCCCCCCTGGGTGTGTTTCATTGAAGTAGGCACACCTCACTGAATTGTTTCTTAGTTGGCAGATGTCCCTTTGTTTTGGCATTATGGTATGTCATTCAGTGTCACATAAGGGACTCAATCATCACAGAAACTTGATGAACCACTTGTACTAGGATTTGTCATGGCGATTCACAATTGGTGTGACAGATAGCTGGAGAAGCTTTGCTCCTGTGACTGTGGAACAAGGAATGTTGCAATCTAACAGTCTAATCCATATTGGAATTGAGTGCAAAATGCTTTCACACAACACATGGCTCAGCTCAACATTCCTGTCTGCCGCTGAAAGCAGAGTGCTTCAGGTTCAGGCTTGTCTGGAAGTTGCAGAGGCTTGAAAGCTATTGCACATCAGATTGGGCTTGTGTATTTTTCTGTTGTACTCGCTCATCTGGTCTCACTTTTGGATAAACATTAAATGAAGCGTGCAAGGAAATACTCAATTGTAGAATTATTCAACATATTAGTGATGAAATAATATAAAGCTGTTATATCTGTACCATAAAAGTCCCTGAAGCATCTAATTGATTGATTTATTCTCCAACATTTTCCGACAGGTGCGACACAAAATGTTATATGCTGCTACCAGAGCCACGCTGAAGAAAGAGTTTGGAGGTGGGCACATCAAGGATGAGATTTTCGGCACCGTAAAGGTTGGTCAGATTGACGAGACAACAGTCAATGCATGGGTTATACCCTCAAGAAACAGACTTAAGTTTATGTGATACAAGTTTATGACAACTGATATGACTGGAGCTGTGTTATGTTACTGCATGACTCATCTGCTATGCATGTTTCTGTTGTTTTCTTGCCCCAGGATGATTTGAGTCTCAGTGGCTATAAGAAATATCTGACCTCTCAGGCTGCTCCCCTGCCTCTCACCGCTGCAGAGGAGGAACTGAGACAGATTAAACTTAGTGAGGTATATTCACACACACACACACACACACACACACAGACAGTCGCTTAAGTTTCCTCCTCTAAACATCATTTCCATTCGTGCTCAAATTACAGGAAATAATGCGTTGTAGGATACTCATGCACACAGGTGCCACTCCCTGTTGATAAGATGTCTTATAAATAGTACTATTTGGAAGTGGCACAGTTTCTTTGTGTTTTGTCTCTCAGGCAGGTTTAAACATTAGGTGTGTTTCAATGGGTGGAGATTAGGGTTGCTCTGAAAAGGCACACAGACGAATTGCCCTGACAATCCAAGTTTAAGTAGGTGAAAAAAGTAGCTTACATCAGCTCACAGCCAAATTCATTCTAACTGCATCTCCTGTGTACGTGTTGTAAAATCCCACAGAAACAGTGTTGTGTATCAATGAAGGCCAGTGATGCATCCTCTCAAGCAGCACAAGGTCAGCAGCAGTGCAAGAGTGCATATGCTTGTCCGGCACTAATAACACAGCTCAAAGATGCTGATGTACTAGAACAGCAGGATGTTGGCAGAGATGAATCTATTAGGCTTGTACAGCCTTCACCCATAGCTTTATGAAAGTGGTTTACAATCTAAAATCCCATTCAACCCAAGCACCAAGGAGGTTCAAAGAAGTGCTTTTAAGGAGTACAGTGAGCTAGCTCCTCCAAATGTAAAAGCTGATGCTCAATAATTGGCCTGTACTTTGCACTGTTTGCAGAATCTGTGCAAAGCACTGAATAATTGTGTTTTGTCTGTGCTTAATTTCAGTGGTAAGTATAGGAAATGCTGTACTGTGAAAGTGATGGGTGTTTCGCTTGGGGCGATATGCAGCCTATGAGATAAGAAGTTGAGAAAATAGCTTTTGGTGTTTCACTCTTGAGATTCTGAGAGGCCATCCCTATAAACTAACCCTAACAAACTCTTCTATTCAAGAACCAACCTACTCCAATTGCTGCTCTCCCAGCCTGCCACATAAACAAGAACTGTCTTCCATACCATATAAGGAAGTGCTTTGAGGAGTAGCGTCCCTGTCCAAACTATAGTCAATTAAAGGCAGCAGCCAAAACGGGAAGTCAGGGTTGCGTTCCTCCCACTTGACCAGCTGTTGAAGGAAGATAATATACCATTAATCTGTACTGCTTGGATGAAAAAGAGGCTTCTGAAATATTTATCATTGCCATGCCTTGGAGACTGCTGCCTTTTACTAAGCAGATGGATAAAAGACCCACAATCCTTTTTGGTATGCGAGGTAGCTACATCAGAGGCTCAATCATGTTTGCACGGCATTTTGTGGGAACAGGGCTCTAAAAATAGATGCAATCCATCAGTGTAATCCCCCCAGCATTTCCAGTTTTCTATGTGATTTTGTGGAGGCGCCTTGTCACTTCAGATACAAGCACCTAATCTGTCATCATCGTGCTCCAGCATTCAAGCTGTCTGCAGCAGTTGTAAACCTTTTTGATAGTATCACTAACATGGTTATATAGGTCATATATTGTACTTTGATTCTCCAGGAGTCATTTGAATAGTAGGATCACTACGGGCAGTCATTGGATGGAATATTCAACAGTAAAAAAACAGTTCAGTAGAAAGATGTTGAACACGTGGTTGGTCCGCGACTTTTAATTCCCTGCTACCAGGGATCACGGTATTGGGAACAGTTATGTCATCATGCTGGCATCTGTGTATACACACTTGAGTGTAAATGAAAAATAAATCAAGAACAATGCATGCTAGAACTTGAATTTACACCACAGCTTAGCCCTATAAAGTAGATGATCTGATTACATTTTGGTGTACCCATAATGCATTAATTTGCATTTTTTTTTTTTTTTTAAACTATCACTCCTTATTCCTTTATATTTTTATTAACGGCATTCATGAAAATAACAGATATATTGTTTGTACTGACATAGAAATTTTTACTAAAGAACGCATGCATCATGGTGATTAGGGCAAGATATTTGGCGGCTCAAGTGTCTGTTTTTTTGTGTGTGTGTATGTGTGTGTGTTCAGGTGCAGACGGACATCAGTGTGGACACCAAGCAGCAGACTCTGGCGGGAGTGGCCTTCCCCTTGCATGGAGACGCAGTCAACGCACTCGAACGTTTTAGGGACAAGAAACTCAACTATGTTCAACTTGTGAGTCCTTAGGTGCAAATCTTGAGTGCATCATTGGGTGCTAACCTTTACTCGGTCAATAATATGAGTAAGCAAATCAATTCTGTCTTTCATCAGGTAGAGTTTGGGGAGATAAAGGGGTTTTTTGGTCAGGACTTGTTTACAAACTGACACAATGAATTACTCTTTCTGTCCAAAGTGCCATTGTGTTATTTCTGCTCATTGAAATTCAAAGGGTTCATGTCACAAGATCAGATTTTAGTACAAAGGAATAATTGTGGCACTTGGGTCTGATGCAGCTTTGTCTTTGTACCCTTTTAAACAGCCCTAATTGTTCAGTCATGTGAGAGCTATTCATTAAATGGCACAAAAAATAAATATTTCTTTTATTTATCTAGGGAAGGTTAAATGCTGAGTCACCGCAGCCAGGAAGCTGAGATTGTTTCTTATTTACTGTGCCAAGTCAGATTTTCCTAGTTGGTTTGGTATTCAGTCACAAGCACACTTCTCCAACCTTGAGGATAACTTTTCACTTCCTTTATTGACAGGAAATAGACTTTGAAAAGGAGGTGATCAGGTTGTGTAACTCTGAAGCAACAGAGGTGAAAGACCTGCCCATGAGAATCCCCAAGGACGCTGCACGTTACCACTTCTTCCTCTACAAACATTCCCACGAAGGCGACTACTTGGAGTCCACAGGTGAATAAATCCACACTCGCCTTGATGGCCTATTGATGCATGCAATTCTTTTTGGACACCTGGTGCTCAGTGTGTGTGTTGTTCTAAATAAATCTTTGTGTCTGGTCTTGTCATGGCCTTCCTCTTTCCATTGCAGTCTTCATTTATTCCATGCCTGGGTACAAGTGCAGCATCCGAGAGAGGATGCTCTACTCCAGCTGCAAAAATCCCTTGGTCGACATGGTGGAAAGTAAGCTCCAGATTGAGATCGAGAAAAAGGTAAGGAGCAGTCTGTCACACTGACAGATTGTGGCTAGTGGCAAACAAACTGTGGTGTGTTTCTCTGCAACCTTGAAGCAATACACTTGTTGTTTAACAAAAAATCAGATTGATCAAATTAATGTTCCGGAAACAGAGTCAAAACTGCTATTTCTTATTGCATAACATCAGGTTGTACAAAGAGTAGGCTTGTTCCTTTAGAAGAACATGCTAAGTTTTGGGGAAATTTGCTTTTTGTCTTTTACCTAGAGTCAGACAAGATCAATACTAGTTTCACCCTGTTACATCCAGAGAAAAGATAGCAGTGGGCTGCTTGCCATCTGAGTTAGCTCAATACATGTCTGCAGGGGGGGAAGCCACTGGTTTTACCTCCTGTGAAGTGAAGGAAATACCTTCCAGCATCCCTAAAGCCAAGATATTTAAGCTAAACACCTTGTGTCTTCATGACAGGTAAAAATAAAAACAAAAATCAGATCTTAGTTGTTTCAAATGCAACTACATTTGGGACTGTCAGTGATTATTAGCTGCAGTGCAGTTGTGCATACACACATCAATGTGTTGGTGGTGCTGGAAGCTTGCCAGGTAAGGAGGAGGGCAATGGCTGCTGTGGTGTTTTCTATATGTACAGTGGTCTCGGATTTGGTGGAAACTATTTCTACCTGGTAAGTCAAGCTCACAGTCAGTGACAGCTAGTTCAGCCCCATTGCCATAACAGCACGCACAGCTCTATGGAGTTTGAGGCACGTTCCTGATAGCTCTACAAGGGCTCCCACTGTAAAATCAGCAAGTGTATGGAGGCTGGACTTTGAAGCCTTTTGTGTAGATTTTGCCTGAGGGAATTACCCACAGTTTATGGTGCTTGTGATTTGAAAAACAAACATAACTAAGTCATTATAAACATGTAGCTCACTAGTTGTGATTTATAGCTGGCACTTGTTTGTACAATAGTTTTTCATTTTTTGCCACTGTTGGTTTCCAATCTGTTTTCAGTTGATGTGATTCAGAGAACCCCAACCGATATTGGCTGGTGATATTATTATTGATATTGGCTAATCACAGATACATCAGTATTGCTGTATACGTAAATGCAATTAAAGACAATGCATATTGCAGTAAAAAGCACTTAAGACAGTTTAGTGTAATAAAATAGTTAACTCAACTGATTCCATTGTTTATGTTACTTTGCATAATAACTGAGTAGGCAGAGAACAATGTATCACAGCTGAGCAGATTGTGGTGTGGATTGTGTTAAGAATTTAAGAAGTTTATTGTTCAGTTGTAAGATATTAAGTTTCTAGTGCATATCATTATTACAACTGTTTGATTAGCAACTGTGTGGATTCCTTCCTACAAAGGGATGTACATGATGTGGCCAATATATTGTCATCAGATGGGTATAGATCAGGCTCTGGTGAACATAAGGCTCCTATTTTATAACCAGCTACAGCAGTGTTGTCCTATTCCTCACATTTACATTTTTTCAAGTCCTTGCATCCTCTGTAAGTCACACGTTCATGTTGAGCATGCAGGTGACAAGTCTGTGAGCGTTCAGTGCCTTGGCCATCCTGTCAACACTGAGATTGGGCCGTCGCCAACAGTGTAAACAACACGGCTTCAGTCAGCTGGGTTTTGTCAATGGTAATGTTCCTGCATGTGTTTGTGAAGTTCACACATGGCAAACACCAACTCACACTTGAACTAATAATCACTGCACCCAGTGGACAGATAAATGGCTCTTTGTCAAAGGTAGATCTTGTCTCTTTTTGTTATATTTGCCAGAAAGACATAAGATGTATCGCTTAAATAACGGTGCTATAAATATCTCAGCCTTGGAGATTTTGAAAGGTGTCTTTCCTCACTTCTCCGTTACTAAACCAGTGGCTTCCCCCTGCAGTCATGCATTTAGCGAACTCAGCATGCAGCCCATCGCTATCTTTTGCTGCATTCCTGAGAAGTGGGAACTGGGACGTATCCAATTTCCAAATAGGAAAAATCCATATGAGCAGATCTCAAACTAGACTTCCTAGTCAGAAACCTGGGGCTTTGTCAGTGCTCCCATTTATCCAAAATGTAGTTTTGAGACATCATATTACTACATGGCGATGTTTGTAGGACAGTTACATGAATTACAATGGTGTATACACAGCCAGAGGAGTACACAGGTAGAGAAACAGCCTATATACATAATAAAGTAACAAATAATAACCTTTATATATTCTCTTCTACCTGGGTTTTTTGTGTGTTCACTGTATTCCAAAGCTCCTGCTATTGTGAAAGCAGCTAAACAAACCCAGCTTTACTTCCAGTATCCATTTTGTTTCAACCTCAACCACTTGAATGCTCTGAGGTGGGAAGGAGGAAGTCGAAAGTTGGAAACTTCCCAGTTCCTACTTCTCATGAGTGCAACATTTGTACTGACAGACAAGAATGAAACTGCTGGTTTATCTTCTTGTCTGTTTCTGAGTGAAGCAAATTTGTCCCAAAATTTGCAATGTACCTTCAGGCTTTTGTAAAGTTGCTTCAGTGCTGCATTTCATCTAATTTTTTTTCCCTTTATTTTTCCAGTTGGAGATTGACAACGGGGATGAACTGACCAGTGACTTCCTGTATGAGGAGGTCCATCCCAAGCAGCATGCACACAAACAGGCCTTTGCCAAACCCAAAGGCCCTGCTGGGAAGAGGGGTGGCCGCCGCATCACCAGACCACCTGCAGAAGGCGAAGAGGAAGACTAAACAGACCTCAGCAACCCCCTCCCACATCCGTTCCACAGTGGAACATTCCGAGTGATGGGGCAAATCATATTTGACACCTTTGTTTAGAAGAATAAGACAACATCCTCAATTTCCCACTAAGTTCACTCCAAGACCGAACTATGCACACCAAGGACAACTGAGCAATGACACACACTTTAAAATTTCCATTTGTAGCTTGCCAAATGGAAGATGTATGAGTATATGTATGTAACTGCATTCACAAGCTATCTTATGATAATTCAAAGAGGCTCAAATAAACGCAAAAAGAGGCTTTTACATCGTTGTTGCCGACTCCAAGATTAAAAAAGAAACATTAGTGCGACTAATATGAATTTGTGCCAATGTGATTTAAACAAAAACATCATGAGTTCACATGCTTGAATTCTTAACTTGCATTCCTTAAATCAGTGTCGATTTATGTTTCCATGTCTGTATCAAGACGTTTGTCTCCAACTGTTGTGTGCACGACTGAGGTGCTCCAAATCAGAAATGATTTAAAATTATCCCACTCATCACTCACTTATTTTAACAGTGCATTTTATATTGGAAAATTGACTTCTTTTTTGATATAACTGTGGTTTACATGAAAATGAAAACATCTGCTGAGAAACTTATTTTTCTATGCAAGTGCTGTATATGTACATACTGTAGCTGTGTGATGCTCTGTGATTTAAAAAGGTTTTTTTTCTGTTCTGGTGATCTTCACTGTCAGTTGAAAGAACAGGGGCTTCCAGAAATATTACATCAATACATCTCAGATTTCAATAAGAGGAAGCTACTGTTATTGTGCTGGCTTCCATTCAAGGTGGAAGTCCTGGCAACTGGATAGGAAAGGGAATATTAGTACCCTGATCAAAATGTATGCCACATCCACTTGTCTACTGATGAATATTAGGCAAACTACTTAGCTCACCTCATTTTCAAAGGGAAAATCCCTTTACATTCATAGTGTCATTGTAAAAGAAAAAAGTGGTGTTTGGTCTTAATTGTTTTCTTATAAATCTTTCTTTTTAAAGAAGAAAAATAAAATATTTAAATCATGCATCTGCCCTGGTTTTCTTTTTTCCATAACTGTCTTACCACATGAAAGCCACATTCTGACTATGGCTTCAAAAGCATACTTTCTGCAACATGTGTATATTAACTGTTGTAGCCCTTTTAAAATGTTACACTATTAAAATGTTCAGTTCTATTTCAATATAGGTTTTTTTTATTACAACAGTGGGGAGAAGGGTGCTTCTTCCATGTAATACTCAAACAAAGATGATAAATATATATATATATTTATTATTACAAAAATGCAGAAAAAATACTTTTTTTGTACTGGTCACAGTTTACAAACAAATTGTTTTATCAAAAGCCTTGTTGTGAAGGAAACTTTGGTTGAAGGCGCAGTGCTATATCAGGACAGGCCCAGAAATCCTGTCTTCTTATGCTGTCCATCACTGCTGTACCTGTGCCTTGAGTGAAATGCTTTTGACAACTTCTTCAAGTTCCGACAGGACCTGTGAAAACAGATAAATGAAACAGAGAGACTACCATTGACACCATGTGAGCCTTTTTATCTCATCTTTTGCATACAGATGAGATTTCTTGCATGCAAAAAAGAAGGTTCAGACACTGGAAATACAGGAAGCTGATCAAAGCTACAGGAAAGCCCACATTTTATTCAGAGTTTGACTTCATTGCTTTAGGGTTTATTTCTCTGTCTGTTTGCTCCACATCAAAGCTAGGGTGTTTACTTTCCTTTGCTCTCACTATCTATATGGCCCCGCCTTTGAGCTGAAGGGTCAAAAAGAGCACACAAGTCTTTTTTACAGGCATTTCCTTTGTGATTTTAGTCCTGTTGAATGTGCATAGGCCTCTGTGCTTGACAACTTAAAGATTAATGATAGCAATCATTTGACTTTATTGATCCTCACACGGAAATTCCATTTCCAAGTGTCAGCAAAAGAATCCTTTCTTGAAGAAGTCCCCTTGAGTAAGGCAGATGCTGTATGACACACCGCTCCAGTAAAAAGACACTCTCTCCACTCAATACACTACACTGCTACCCCTAAAAATACATTTTTCTCTCTCAGCATAAAGCATGTCTCATGCTGTACAAAAAAATGAACACCCTATTTTCTACCTATAATTTCCAAAGTCCTTACTGTACCTGTTTGATAGCAGGCCGTCTGATCTTCCTCTCATTGAGACAACTGCAGGCCAAGGAGTAGACACTCTCCACCTGGGCCAGCTCCCAGTCCCTCATCTTTGTGTCCAGGAAATCCTCAAGGGTCAGGTCGTCATCCTCATCGTCAATGTCGTACCTCAGCTCCATCTGGGAGGAGCCAAAAATCACACCACAGGTGACCGTAGGCAACGATGAACAGCTTTTTATGCCACCATGGTGGGCAAGAGTCATTTTTTGGAAAGTGCATCTCCTTTGCATCCCTAATATTCAAAAATATTACTTGGAGTAACCCCATCCAAACAACTGTTGATTTAAACATATTAAATATATTTAAAAATATATATTAAGAAGTTGAAATCATTTGCTTTTTGATCATCATTTGGTCATAACCCAAGGTGGACAGTAAGTAAGGCCATTTACTTAAGTACTGTATTTAAGTAGAGTTTACAGGTGCTTCACTTGAGAATTTCCATTTGCTGAAACTTTAGAATTTTATTCCATTACATTTATCTGATGACTGTGTCTTGGCAGAATAAGGTTTTGCATACTAACATTTTTAGTATGTAAAATGTAGTTAGTATGCACTGTTAGAGTTTAAATGACCCAACAGTATATGGAGTAGTTAAACCAGCACCACCTCGCCCACCTTAATCAAGACGGTTGTTACCTAAATTCTTGTACCCTTTTCAACATCTCCAGTGTTGATAAGGAAAAGCTTTTGCACTAAAATTAGGTAAATGATGTCCTCATTTTTTATGGAGTTATCAAAGCAGCCTGCATTAACAGCACAGTTCTCCAGCTTTCCAAGAACAGAGGTGGCCTAGCACCCAACTTTATCCAGTGCCACTGGGCTTGTAATAATCCGCATCCTTTTAATTGGGTGGGTGAGGGGTCATCTTGCCATGCGCTCCCTGTCATGCTCCTCACCACCACAAATACCAGCGCAAATCCAGTGGTTACCCATTCCATCAAAATATGGACCCAATTTAAAAAGCACTTTGGCATACATAGACCATTCATCCTGGTTTGAACCATCTCACTTGGCTCCTCCTCCTTTGTGTCTGGTTCATGCACAATCTTTATAATGATGGGATGCTCCCATTTTTTGTCAAACTCTCACTGAGGTCTGTTTCCACTACTATACAGAGAGTGACTGCCCTCACCACACTGTAGTTTGGCATCTTATTCTTCTCAAATGGAAGCAGGCTTCTCCTCCTACTTGCTCCAGATGGACTGGGGAGGCTTTGCAATGTTTAAAACTTGAAAAGAGCAGATTCTCTCTAAACAGCTGTGCAATACAATTCAGAAAGACCTGGGCACCCGTTTCAAATGATATAGACATGATATGATATTTTGCTTATTATACACAAAATGCTGAACAAAGAAATTCAAATAAAAATGCTTCTCCTAGGTTATCATCTAAATGATATTACAATCTGAAAGGAGCTGTTCTTCAAAATGACTGCTTTTACTTTTCATACCTATGTATATTTTCTTACTGCTAACATTTCGATGTTTTTGCTTGTGTACAATTTTGATTGGATGAAATATTTTTCAAGTATGGCATTGCTACTTTTTACTTTTTACACCACTGGTGATTATTTTGTAAAACACCAAATAAAAAGCAGTGTCTAATTTCTATGCTAGAATGGTAAACTGTAGATGTACAGTGAAAGCCCCTATTGTGCTGCTTACCAGGAACTGCTGCTCGCGGTTTTCATCAGCTGGCGCGAGTCCAGATAATATTTCTAACAACACCTGTACATGACAGAGAGACGGGGTTAATCACATGGCTCTGGACAACAGCAAACCATTATTACACCACCACGCACCGACCGGCTTCACAGAAACTGTAGTGTTCCCACAGCTGTCATAACAAGAACCATAAGACATACTAGCTGTGCTGTACCGTATATGGGGTCAGCCAGTTTAATATAAGGAGCTGATCTCATATCATTATATTGGACTGGTGTCATACAGCGATGACATCTTTGATTTGGATTATAACACTCAGCTTTTCAGCAGAGTAAAGCTGCTACCATAAACTGATATTCAATTCTGAAATTTTAAAGGGAAATAACGAAAGACGATACTCAAAAAAGACCTCTATTTTCGCAGAGGTGTATATTTTGTTGTGTGTCGTGTAATTATGTATGTGTCAGTAGTTTCAGGAGAGTCCTGCACAGAAGTAAATTGCTGAGTTGTGCTCTGTGTTTTATATTGCAGTTGCAGTTTCTCAGCCCTTTAAATAGACCACTGTATTCCCATCTGTGTGTGGGCATGCGGGTGTGAGTATGTCTGCAGATCAGCCTACCACTCCAAAGCTGAAGATGTCAGATCTTGGTGTGATCTCGCCCCGTAGCGCCTCAGGTGCCATGTATGCACGAGTACCCACAATCCTCTCTGTCATCATAGTTGTTGATGACCGCTTGGCCGAAGCCCTCGTCAGCCCGAAGTCTGAGATCTTTGGCACGAACGCTTCATCTAACAGAATATTTGCACTGGCGGAAAAGAAAATCGCCATGTGTGATCTGACTGGCATATCGGATTCTCTCTGTTTGTGGTAAAGGAAATAAACACAGCAATCTGGAAGCACATGATATACCTTTTAACATCTCTGTGCACATGATGGTTGTTGTGCAGATATTCCAAGCCTCTTGCGGTCCCAACAGCTATCAGACATCTCCGTTTCCAAGACAGTGGGGGGCTTTCATCCTATGAGGACAAGGAAACACTTAGAACTGAAATACATGGTACAATAAAAACATGGAGCACATAATTTGATCGTCTGTAAGTGTATGTGGCTCTCATCACTTAGACTCCACATGACATGCTTATTACATGTTTTTTGCCTGCTGAATTAAAAGGGTCCTCACTTAAATCAAACCTTGGCAATTTTACAGCGTGCCATTAAGTATGATTAGTAAAAGAGGTCACTGTGAGGTTGCTTTAAGAGTGTTAAATTATGGATGCATTAACCTGTAAAAAGTATTTTAATATTGTAGGTTTAATTGCTTTATATACTTCTGGCAAGTTTCACTATAACAAGGCATCATAAATTACATCTTCATGTTAAGGATTTAGTCATCATACAGGCATCTCATGAATGTAGTGCAGTTAAAGTATAACATCTCACAAAATGGAAATACTTATGTAAAGTGCCAGTGCATCAAAATTGTAGCTGAGTAAGTGTGCCTTAGTTACTTACATGTTTGCATAAGAATGCAGCTACCAGAAGACAGAGAAGTATAAATAGTGCTTACCAAACAAGCCAGTCGGTCTAACAAGGACCCATTAGCCATATAGGCGTATACCAGACAGGGATGCTGTCCATCACAGGAAAATCCAACCATGTCCACCAAGTTCTCATGTTTCAGCCTGCAGAGGAAATCATGTTCTCAAACCACGCCTGTGTTAATTAGCATTTGCGAATAATTCCTAGCACTTTTTCAGCCTGCTTAGAGTACCAGATTGACAGGGTTTACGACATGAAGGCAGTTCAAATGCTAATTTGACTCCCATGTTCAGTGCTTCCCTGTGAAGCCCACAGCCATGTCACATATAAATAAGCAAAATGAAACCATGAGATTTACGTATAAGGTTTGGCTAAAGTCTGTATCAAACATTCCTACTCAAAATGCAGAGAGGTATCGGTCAGTGCTTTTTTCATTGAGGTACTCCTCCCAGAATCAGTTGCTGTTATCAGTCTCTACATTTCCATTACTTTGATTTAGATGCCTGCTTAGGAAGAGACTCACGGACCTGCGCCCTGGCAAATGAAATAGATGTGTAATGGTTATGAAATCCAGAGGGCAGAGAGGACAACCTGCAGGACAGGTGGCAGACAGGAAAGAAACTTACACCAGCAGAGTTTGGATCTCTTGGTTGAACTGAACTCGCAGCTCCTCCAGCGGGATGTCCTCCATCTAAAAGGAGAATATTGTTTGGTCAGATTACAATGGATTTATTCTTTCTGAGATGTATCCTACATGACAAAAAAAAGAAGATTTTCTCTCACTGGATTGAGCCTTTTCACCGCAACAGGTTTTTCATTGATGAGACCTTTGTATACGGTCCCAAAGCCTCCCTCTCCCAGTCTGCTCCCACCATCGGACATGGGACGATCATCAAAGTTGCCTGTGATCTTCATCAGCTCATGGTAAAAGAAACTAGAAAAACCTAATCACCATGGACAAAGGATAAAGTGACATACAGGGTTAATTCCATGACCCCAATGCTGCCACCTACTGGCCACACAAGTGCCTAATACAAGTTTGAAGACAGCGTCAATTGAGATTTTCCCCTGCTCCACGAGTATTACTGTTTGTCAGACACTATAAAGAGTAATACATATGGACCAGGAGTGTGCAACTTTTTTCCCCTTTGTTATTTTCAAGTCTATTTCTGGTGATCAACACCTTAAAATTACCTTTGGTGTGCATTACTTTTCCATTGTATAAATTGAGATTTTCTGTCACACTATATTTTTTGAACCCCTTCATGCACAGAACATTATGAATTAGGACTAAAAGAAAAGAGCACTAACAAAGCTTTAAAAGATGCACAAAGGTGGATTAAGTATGAAAATGTGCATGATGATCAAAAATAATATTTGGAAGATTAATCTATCTGTCTATCTATCAACCTAGATATCTATCTTGAAAATACACCCTTTTCATTCAGTTCATGTTACACTGATGTTCATGTATATTCATGTATGGCTACTACTCATTATGACTTTATACAGTAATGCATATCATAAAGATCAGATTAAAATGTGCCTAAAACCCATTTCACAAAATGGATTAAATGGTGTGTAAAATGAGTGAGGATGAGTTTAACCTCCGCTAGATCCCTCAGTAAGAGTGCAGCCACCTGTACTGTCTGGTTCACTCTCTTCCGAAGGAAGCTGTGGTTGCAGAATAGGGCTGACTGGTGTTGGCTGTGCCTCTGTCTCTCCCAGCACCCTGGTCGGGCTTGTCCCATCTACTTCCACTACCGGAGAGGCCTGCTGTAGCTTTGCAGGGATGGGTTCTTTCTCTATGTCTGGATTTGAAAAAAAGAAGAAGAAAAGAAAAAACAACATGCGATTGAAATAACCAAAACATTTCACAATAATATTTTCATGGCACAGTCATGAACCCAGAGGTCACAAGCCATGGCATAATAAAAATACACATAAACAGGCTGATCTGAATTCTTGAGGTGCTGATTGCTTGGATTTCTATTTTGTTTTCTTTGCTGCAATTTATTTTTTATTTATCTTTGGTGCTATGTAGAGTGGTGAGGTGTTTTTGTATTGCACCTCCAAGCAATCACTCCCTAGCCAATCAGTGAAGCCAGAGGCCTACTGTGATGTTTATTTCCTTGGATTTTTTGCACTGATGGAGTTTGAGCTCCTGTAGGTGCTGGCCTTCTTTTTGTCTGTTGAGTGATGCAGTTTGTGCGTGCCAATGTTAAAAACACAGTTATTCTTCTTTTTCTTTAAAAAAAAAAAAAAAAAAAAAAAAACTATTGTTGCTGCTGCTGCCAGAAACATAAATCAAATTACTTCCCGTGTGCAGATGATTTATTCAAAGAAGACAACCAAATGCTTTGGCTTGGAATAGCAATGTAAATGTGATGATTACAGAAACTGGGTGCAGATCAAATCACTATACTTCATCAACCAGCAAAACAGCTGTTTACCAATAACAAAATGCCACCGATCACTACTTTAAATGTGAGTTTGGAACATACCAGGTAACAGCACATGAGCAGCAGCCAGTAACTTTTGGCTCTTCAAAATGTCCACTAGTTCACCCACAGTGCTGTTGGTTGTCCCCCAGTCATTCAACAACTCAACTGTGGGACTTCTTCCCTGTGCAACAAGGGCTTCAAATCTCCTGGGTGGGGGTCATCAGAGAGGGGGGCACAATTGCATTGAATGATTTTCATTATACTGATCAGTGAAAACATGCAAGCAGCCAGGCACCATTTTAACACCTACCTCACATGATGCTGGGAGTACCGTGGCTCCCCACTAGCCTTGTATATCGACACAATAACATCTTTCCACCTGTCTTGAGGGTCCAAAAAGTCCGCTAACTTGCGACGTGTACTACAATTAAGATTGCGAATGTAAGTAGCGGAAGTTACCGCATTATTCATTTTTTTAATATCAGAAATACTGACAAAACCTCAGACAGCTATGTAGACATTATACTATGACTATAACTGCGCCGTCAGTCGTGTTTTTACCATCTCCTGGGTGTAACATGTAGTTTAAAAGCCCGGCATTTGCAGAGAAGTCTCTTGCAATATGTTTTTTTCCGATATTGAGCAACTTCCCCAAACGTAACACTGCATCCTACTGACGTCCCACTGACCTGCCCACCTACAATGCGGAAATAAACTCCACTGAACCTGTACAGGGTGCACCCCAGTCCAGTGAATTAAAGTACAAGCAAGAATACAAAAGATGTGGTGTTGTGCCCTAGTTTGAAGCGAGAGAGAGAGAGAGAGAGAGAGAGAGAGAGAGAGAGAGAGAGAGAGAGAGAGAGAGAGAGAGAGAGAGAGAGAGAGAGAGAGAGAGATCCTTCTGCCTTTGCTTATATAGCGTTGCAATGCCCTCTAGTGGACACAAAAGGGATAGGGAAGGGATATCTACAATTTTAATTTTGTAGCCAAAATGAAACTACAGAGGATCTACAGAGCCTTAAACAAGTCTCTCTCTCTCTCTCTCTCTCTCTCTCTCTCTCTCTCTCTCTCTCTCTCTCTCTCTCTCTCTCAAGGAGCTTTAGGCTACTGGCATGAGAAACAATGTTTAGATTGCCAAAGCAAGTGTGTTGTGTACATTAAACACTGGAAATGCCATTAGAATTCTATATACAGATGCAGATATAGACAGAGAAGTAAAATAAATAAATAAATAAATAAAAGGAAATGTAAAAATTTGCTCTCACAATTTAAATAATGAATAAAAATGTATATTAATATACATAAGTGGGACCTATGCAAACACTGCAACCTTTTTTTTTTTTTTTTAAATGAATGTGTTTAAAGATATTTGTTCTGTATGTATGTGCGATAAATGTGTCTATATACAGAGATCATTGCAAATGGTCAGCGCAGGTATAATACACAGGTGACTGATGGTCTTCATGGTGGTTATCTTCCTTTGGACATCCTTTTCCGGTCACTTTTCCAGCTGCTGTGTTTACACATTGTTGTATTTTACCCAGCAGATATGGCAGCTTCTTGTTATTAGCCATGTTTTCAAAAGTCTTTCATGGTGGCTGTGATCTGTGGGTATATCTCTGATGTCCTGGTACAGCTGGCAGGTGGTTAGAAAGTGCAGCTTGGTCTTCACCTGCTGCTGGGTGCAGTGGGTGCACAGTCTTTAGTCTCTGGAGAGCCAGGTCAGCCTGTGGTTCTCTCCCTTAATGGAACAAATAATCTCATCAAATCATGCCTGTGTCACTGGCAAATGGGTGTAAGCATTACTTTGAAGCGGCTCGGAGTATAAACTTTTTGTCTTTATTAGCAATATTTGATCTGTTTATGATGTGTTAGTGGGAATGTAATCAGTTCCATGTGGCTTGGTTGGCCTGGCTGTCTAGTTGGATGGGTGTGTGAGTGTGTGCGCATGCAACACCTCTGTTGTTGTTAGCTGAAACTGCTAGGCATGAAAAACATTTATGTGAACTCATAAATAAATGCACCTGATTTACATAAAAACCTGAAGCTAACAGAAACTAAAAAGTCTGGCTGCAGAATCAACTGAAATACAATAAAAAACAATACATTTCTTCTGAGATTTAGTCACGTTAGCTTTGCCGTCACCTCACTGGGAGTCAAATGGAGAAGAAACCTTGTCATCATGAACAGGACCTGATCGATGATCAATATGTTATCAACACAATGATGCCTACAGTGCAGCTCCAAAGACAGTCCTCTGTCTGTGTCCAGTGCACACAAACAGCTGCCACAGTCAATATAGCCGTGACCATTGACAAACTATACCTGTGAGGTCAAATTAAAAACAATAAAACAATAATAATTATATGAAAATTAAATCAAAACTAAAGTTGTACTTTTATTAAAATGAAGACCAAACTAAACATGGCAAATGTTATTGTTAAAGTAACTGATTTGATAAATATGAAAAGTGATGGGATTGATCTGTGTGTGTGTGTGTGTGTGTGTGTGTATGTGTGTATGTGTGTGTGTGTGTGTGTGTGAATATGGGAAATTATGGCCAGCAGACTGAAGTGTGAAATCGCTGCATACACATGGCCGTTCAGAAACAAAACACACCCATGACACACACACCAAAACAATCTTTTTTTTTTTCTTTCTTTTTTTTTTTTTTCAGTTTAGATTTAATGAAAATCATTAAAGTCCTGGTAATAACACAACATTTTTTATGATTTTTGACAGCTGAATGTCTCTTTAATTCGTGCTGATGCAAAGGGCGTAGGACGGCTGATCTAACCCAAGAGAGTCAAGTGTCACACACAGCCTGTTTGTTATGTTTCTAGGCAAGGTGGATGACACGAGGCACGACACTCCTCATAATACACACACATTTGTAAAGCCTTAGTGAGTCATAAACCAAGAGTGCCTGCATTTTTCCCTAATGGACTTTTTATGTCTTCTAACAGTGTGTACACATGGTCCAAATCACATGAAAAGGAGGCTTCTCCACATGTGTAAACAAACTGCAATTAAGTCATTTCGCATGGAACTGTATAATTAGAGCCATTAGTGTGGTTGCGGTGACCAAAAGTGTGTATCCCCTTTATTCATGATGTTTGATGCAGGCTTTCACAAACACACACGCTGAATTTATGAGCTTGCTAAGCGCTCACCAGGGGTTTCTCATGAAAAAGGGCATCTCTGTGTGTTCAATGATAAACACACATACACACATAAACACACACTGTGAGCATCTATGTTAGTTTCTGAAAGTGACTTTGTGTGCTTGCTAAGCAGCAAAGAGTGTCTGCATTTCTATTTTTGTATGCGCCTGCCCTTTGTGTATGTGTGTGTGTGTGTGTGTGTGTGTGTGTGTGTGTGTGCTTTGTCTGTGTGTCAGCACAAGCCTGAGGTGTGTGTGCAGCTTGGTGTGATGTTTGTCATGTAAAGATATTGCATGGTGCCTAAGAGACCTTCAAAGGAGCTCCACATTTTGACAGGGGAATACAGCTGAGAAGCTGCCTAGTTGTGCATGTGTTTGAGTCTGAGTGTGTGTGTGTGTGTGTGTGTGTGTGTGTGTGTGTGTGTGTGTGTGTGTGTGTGTGTTTGTGTGTGTGTTTCATTGCACGCACCAACGTGGGACAGCCCTCACACCTGCACACAGGGGGCTCTTTGAAGTACCTAATCATCTCCTGCATGCCTCCCCTAACCTTAATGGAAGGATCCGATCATCACACACACTGTTCACATGCAGAGACAGGGAGCAAGGCCAGCTCTGGGTTCAGTGCGGTGCACACAGAGAGTTGGCGTACACTGATGTGGACGTGGGCAAAGGAGAGACAGAGAGCTGGATTGATGCAGCCAGACAGGTGGGGAGAGTAAGAAAATGAGGGAGCAAGGCAGGAGAGGCGGGCGCCAAATTGGAGGAATTAAAACAAGGACACACACAGTAAACATGAGTGAGAAGGAACAGGGAGGGCAAGAGGTTCCAGGAGGGAGGAAAGCGGCGAAGGAGGGAGGACGGCAGTGAGACAGAGCAGAATGGAAGATCCCCTGCCGTTTGGGAACAAGGGTGGGAGGGGGAGAAGTGCCAGAGTGGCTTAAATCACCAGGGAGGAGCTCTGCAGGTGGAGGAAATGATCAGAGGGAGTCATGTGATGTTCAGGGCACCGCTGTGGTAAACAAGAGGGACAGATGAGAGGCGGTACTCGCCACACTGGTGAGATAAAACATCTGCAAATGTCAAAACAGCCATGACATAATACAGAATATGTCACTGTTTTCCTCTGTTTCCTGATGATATAACTTTGCCGCGGGGATGTAAGTATGCACCAAAAAATAATAAAGAGGAACATCCCATAATGCAGCACTTTGAGGGGCAACTGGCCTTGTACAGGTGCGTCCGCTTCACTTTTTTAATATTCAAGAGTCAACCCCAAGGAGCCATTAGTGTACAGTTCTTGTGATTAATTAGAAGTCTTGTCATGTAGTGTAACAGTTCGCCTGGCTCGTCAGAGGTCTCCAATGTTGGAATTCAAATGAGCCAAATGAATGAGAGGACCCGCTCGGGTTAGAGAGAGGAGCCACAGGGGGTAAGGGCACAGCATCGGGCTCTAAAAGAGGAGCTTCAGTGTAAGCCTGTATGCCCACTGTCTGTCCATACAAGGCCCTTGGCAGTGTGGCACTGATGGACATTGAGAGTTCACTGGCGCTGCAGGGGTTCTCCACTCAAACTAGAACACTGTTTGGCTACGAGAATGTAGTTTCTTCATGGAAAAAACTCCAACATCAAAACCCTGGGAGTGTACAGACCCAGACATGGTGATTATACTGATTTTTATTTGTTTTGTTTTTTTGGAATGTGTTTATTGGTATGATCTCAGAATGATTTTTTTTTTTTTTTTCACACTTTTAAGAAGCCTGCCACACTGTACCAAGCTTTAGTAATGCACATCTTGTTCAACTGAAACTGCATCAGTGAAGTGTAGTTGCCAGTGGTACACATAGAGGGCAGTAGTAGTCTGCAACAATTCTCATTCAGCAGAGTGGTCAAGATTAGCGCCTATGCTTTAACATGATGAAAACTGGATATGGGTTAATGATGAAAGTAGCTTACAACACAAAGAAAATAACAACAACAAACAAACATGTGAAATGGTGATAAACATTTCTTGAAAACATATGCAAGGTTGTGCATGCCTTGCAGTCCATGTAGGGTGAGGCGTTACAACTCAACACAACCAGAAATTAGGTTTACGTGTGTGTTGCAAAATGCTAACTGGAGCAGGTTTTGAACAGTGAAGAATAACTAGCTCCCCTTTCCTCTTTTGTAGATTGTAGCAAGTCTGGGAAAACATCTGGAGCAGCTGTTTTGGTACATGGGCTTCTCTCCTCTGCATATGCAACACTTATACACTCTCAAACACACACACACACACACACACACACACACAGCTCATCAGGAGTCCTCCTCCAAGGAATAATCTGGCAGCATCTTGAGTGGCAGCTCGCTGTTGCGTTGCACTCGAGTGGTCACCGACACTGCCTGATTGCAGGAGGTTGCCCTCTCATATTTCCTCAGAAATCTCTGGCCACAATCCCAAATTATCCGTCCAGCCAAGCGCACCAACATGAAAAAAAGCACACCCTCCCAGCTATCTCCAACACAACTTGTTACCCTGGTGTACTCTTGGATATCCAGGAGCCAGGAGATCAGAAATGTGAGGAAACACCTGAATGGCAGGATGCACCACACACTAGTCCAAAGTAACCCTGTTTGGTGGATTTATTTTAAAGTCAGTGTGGCCTCATTTTTGTCTCACTGGTGCAAACATGCATGTGTTTTATAATGGGAGTTGCCACTTTCTTCTGTATGTGCATAATGCCTCACTTCCTAAGGGTCAGAGCTCTAGAGAGATGCATTGTTGCTCTTGTTGAGTCTGTAACCTGTTTGGTGTGAGGTTTCTATGGGGGCTCTTTTCGGTGGGTTCGCCGAGATATTAAAACTGGGGTGTAATTCATGGGGATAGGGGGGTGGTGCAGGTCAATCATGACCCTTGAATGTTGAAAAGCCTTCTGATCTTCTTTAAGCAAATCATTGATGGTAGGTAACCCCTGCCACTGATGCTTTGGTCCACTGAGGGTGGAGGTGAAAGGAGCCAGTGTGGCCCTTTGACATCCCAGCAGGGACCCTGTAATCCAACGCTCGTCAGTGCTAATCCACGGCTTCACAACCACCAAAAAGACCAGCAACACATGTGCTGCAATCACTAACATTCCCTTGACATTAACAAGCGCATGGGTACCTCAACAAACGCCTCAAGACACAATGTAGGGGACACTGCAAGCAGGTTTGTTAGTTAATTCATCTTTTCATTTGACAGTTTGAGAAGAATAGTTTTAGTTTTCCTCAATGGCAATGCTAGACTCTGATTGGCTGTCCATGGCAAGTAAAAGGTCAAGGGTCAAGTCACTGACATTTGAGTTGGTCTCTCCCTTTCATTCTTACTGGTTGTGGAATGAAAGTTTCCATGAGGTCTCAGAAAAAGCAAGATATTTGAGAGGAACTTTTGCTGTTACATTTCAGGATGTAGAGGAGGTTTCAAACCCAGGTGGGCAAGACTTCTAAGCTGCTGGAATTATAAATGCAGTACCAATACAAAGTAGACACACAAAAAAGTTGTTTTTGTCTTAAGGGTTCACAGATGTCTAATTGATTCGAGGCTTTATCATCTTTCTCTTTTCTAGTTTTTTCCCTTTCCCTGTACCTTACATTGTCATCTTATAATACTCTGAAAAGATGCCTGTCTTTGGCTGGATAAATAACCCAAGGTGAATTGGAGTGGTTACTCCAATCATTCATAATAAGCTTCTCTCAAACTTCAAAGCAGATCTAAGAAGCCAGCTCTGAGGGCTTGAGAATATGCTTGGCTCACAAATGACAAAAGACACCCACAGGTGCTTTATTCTTCAAACTATAAAACAATGCTCCACCTTATTTGTTCCTCCCTTTTTCTTGAGGACCTGCAAGAGCATGTTGATGGATTAGGTTTAGGCCTAAACAAAGGAAGGGTAAAGGAGATTACTAAAGGCCTTGACACAATGACGTACACTGTTACTTTTTGGCTATGGTTTGCCTATATGCCTTGGGGTGGCTGAAATTATATGCAATGAATTTCCACAGCACATACAGTAGAATACGGTGATATATGTATTTCTTTGATGATACTGATTGATTTTAACTGCATGCGGCCTATCTGCCTATGTCTGTCTGCTACAGTAAAATAAATGTAGTGATCATGACATGATCCAGAAATATTACAGATACAGAAACATCTGTATGAACAAATACTTCCTGTGGTGAAAAAAATCCCTTTAATTCAGATTTATCCATAGTACTCTCAGTAGTTGTAGATTTATGGCCATGACTAAAACATTACCTTGAATTAAAGAATAAATGTACAGGTTATATTAGTATTGGGCTGCAGGCTAGTGGCTCACCGGATAAGAGTGCATATCAGTTGTTAAGGCTGAGTCCTGATCGCAGCCTCCTGAGTTTGAATCCAACCCCAGGCCATTTGCTGCATGTCATCCCCCCTCTCTCTCTCTCTCTCTCTCTCCCCTACCTTTCCTGTCTCTCTACTGTGACTGTCAAGTAAAGCAGAAATGCCCAAAAAATAATCTTAAAAACAGGCTGCAGCTCCCCAACAAAGTAGGAGTGTGTTTTCTCTGCTGGCCATGCAAGTTAGAACTCATATAATTGATCCTCACACGCACACACATTGAGTTTCTATTCACCACGGAGAGGACTGTGAGTGTTTATCACGCGATTCATCCTTCCCAATCCCCAACAGCAAAGCCTTTTCTTGTGTATTATTAGCACTTGGGGTTAACGCCCACAAAGCTCTCATAAGCACACCTCAAATGGAGAGTCATCTTAATCCCACAGATTTATCCTTTATCCACAGAGAAAACTGTGCTGGTGGCAATGTGTAGTGGACTATAAATAAGAACAGCTGATAATAATGGTGGCTGTGGATGATATGGAGGATTGAGCATATCCACCACAGACCAAGTCTATGGATTAAACAGCCCAACAATGGTCAACAGGGTGGTTATGTGTGTTCATGTGTAAGCAGCATGGCATTAAATAGGTTGCTTTTGACACCCCAGTGTGCCCATATGGGGAGTCTATTCTTCCTGTTGGATCAAAACAGCACAACCAGTGTAACGTGACAGTCCAACATCACATTTAAATATGTTGTGAAACTGAACATGAGGATCCCTGACAAGTTGACATATTTCATCATTCTTATGCAATACTCAGAAATGTGCTAACCCAGTCACGTTTTCTATGTCTGTATGTTAAACCAATGTAAGGTTTCCCTCAAGAAAAAAAAATATGAGTCTTTCAATAGGCTTTAAGTCACTCATGCTTCACCTTTGCACCTCTGGAAAAGCTAGCACATAAAGGGAGGCTTGTGGATGTTCAGAACAGGGGCCCCATTTTCCAATACTTAGCTGTCATGTAAATCCACGGGTGTCATCATAAAGCAACGCACACACTGTTCAGCTGTAGCCCCATCTGTTACAAGGCATAATGTGATTGCATGTTACTTTGTATGAAGCTCAACGTAGCTCGAGTTTATTGGCAGGGGAAAGTAACAGGAAGAATTAAAGGTCTAAAATGATAGATTACATAAAAGAATCAAGAAATAACACATGTAAATTCCCTCAAAAGTTAATGCCCTTAAGCGTAGCTCTCTAAGATAGTCAAGCATGTTGCTAAATTATCAGTGTGAGTCCTTTTAACTTCAATCACCATCTTTTGGGATGTGGAGGTGATTGCTACATGGTGTAATTGAAGAGTAGATCAAAAGCTGAGGCAGAAGTGCTTGCAGCAGAAGTGTCAGGCCCAGTCCACAGACAGAGCTGCAAGTACAGACCGTGGCACTGTTGGGAAACAGAGCCCTCCAGATTATAGGCCTGGGATTATCATTATATAGTCACTGGATGAGAAGCAAATCCTGCTCTGAGTGGACTGATCTACAGATGAGTTTAACAATATGCACAGCTTGGAGTCCATAATAATCTCAGTCTGGTGAGATACATTACATTTGCATTATGTAATTTTTTTTTTTTCATAATTTCATTGTTGACAGCTGAAATTAATGTTACTATATTTCATGTTGTTTATAATATAATAATGCAATGGCCACTTGCAAACAATAAAAAATAGAGAAAGATAAGTAACATAGAGAGCACTGTGCTCTGATCTGGAAGAAAAAATGTACCCACACTATTTTCTTACCGTTCAGACAGCCTATCAATGGAGATGCTAAGCCTACCAAACTATTTGACAAGCATCACTAAATCCACAATGTTTCACAATGCTGTGGAACATTATGGATTTAGTGATGCTTGTCAAATAATGTCAAATAAGATGCAGTTTGTTGCTATTACAAGGTGTGTTTGAAACTTTAAACTTTAGCCACACTATGTGTACATTACACAGTTTGAACCCAGACCAAACTAAAATGATAAACTAAAATGATCCAGTGGAAAGAAAAAGGACCTCACACACTTTTTTTAAGCATATTCTTCTGCTTCTTCAATTACAGCACAGGCTACAAAGCACAAACGTCTCAGCCAAAGTCTTTTTCAGGCTCATTGCTAAGATCAAATAAACTAATCAAATATTAGGACTATTTGAGAGGTATTGAGAAGTTACAATGTATAAATATCCCTAAATCACCTCTAAGGCAGTGATAACATTCTAAAAGCAATGCTACAGGCGTTGGCAGATGTTTCAACATGCTCTCCCAGGAAGCGTCACTGGTTCCATTCACAAAAATTCCAAGGTGTAGGTGAACTGAGGTTATGAACAGCCATTTCCATCGCATTCCTGACAGATCACCTTGAGTGTCCAGCAGTCCCCTATCCCCCCAAGACACCCACCCATATATAAACACACATGCAGGCAAGCACACACACACACAGACACACACACACATGCACACACACACACACACAGACACACACACATCCCAAACCCCTGGATTTGCCACACCCCGTCTGTCATTGATAATGTACAGATGCTATCAGGGGGATACATGCCTCCAGGTCTGCAGGCGACTGGATAAGACTGTGTTTGCTGTCTGTTGTGCACTGAACACCTTCTTTTCTCTGAGACCATTATAGCCAGTCAGCCAAAAGAAGAGGGAGAGAGGGAGGGAGGGAATAAGAGACAGATCTGGGCCCCAGATAACACAGTGTTTCAACCAGACCTTCTGGACCGCTGACACATGTAAAAAGAAACATCTGACGCCACTGTGGAGCGTGTGTACCATCAAAATTAGGAGCTATCCTAGGATACTGGTGCAACAGAGTCACGCAGTAAATCATGGCAATGGATTGACATGCAAAAGGACAAGAGGTGACATAAATAATCCAGGGGACGCTCATAGGCAGTTGTAAAACTATATTCTGTCCATTAACACATAACCATAACACAAGTCCTCAGGGCTAAGGAAGACAAATTGAGGTGTTTCAGACAGATGCCATCAATGCTGAGTTAACCGATGAGGAGAGAGATACTCACCAGAGCATTTATGGGTCATATATTTTGAGTGTGATGGAAAGCGGGGGTTTGCACGTTGGCTTGTGTTTTTGTAGGTGGGATGGAGGGGGAAAGAGTTTGAGGGTTGCTTGGTATGTGAGGGAAAATGTCTGTGGGTAACAGAGCAGTGATTTCTTGTGATGTCTGGAGAGGTGCTATTAGGCCATTACCTCTGATGTCCTCTCAGACGGTAAGGAGAGGGTCAAAGGGCACAGAGTACACTTTGTTGTCTCCATCTGCTCCAGACTGGAGATATAGACTGATGTATTGCTAGAAGAGAAGAAAGACAGTTGGGCGACTGGAGGAGGATAGACATTGTTTGGACCGTTTAAACAGAGGAAGACAACACAGTGTTAAAGAGAGAGCGGAGGTAGAAGTGTTTGCTATGCTTGTCCAAGAAATTCAGCTCTTACCCTTTTTCCAAGGACAGAACATAGAGTTTGAAATGTCATGTACACAAATGTCATAACCACTTGGGTACATTTTATTCTGCTTTCTTGTTTCCATTTGAGTGTCTTTACTTGTTGATCCATGTTTGGCTTGTTCCAACCAAGGCATGTATCCCACATCTTTCTGTCTGGCAAAACGAGCTGAACGAGTGTCAAACATGAAGCCAAACACAAATGTCCACGCTGTTAGACATTACTAAATAATTCACACCGTACAACATTCATGTCTGATAATTTGTATGCATGCAGTTTGCACATCTGCATGCTCAAACCAACCAGCATTTGTATTTGTTTCCACCTGCCTCTGGAAAAAATAGACCAGTGTCTCCCAGGCCATGATTACATGGTACATATTGTCTTAAGATTTGTAATTAGAGCACACTCAGACACAGAGGATATGGAACAAGTTGAGTCACAGTTGGTTTGGTGTCAGGAAAAGAGCATTCTGTGGCTTCACATTCATTCGCTTACAATACACTGGTCTATTTACTCTGCTATTTACTCTGCTTTACTCTGCTCTAGTTTTATTAAAAATTACTGTTTCAGTCTAGATTTGCACCATTAGATTTTCCTAAAATTTAACCATTTTTTTGAATGGTACCTTTTTATTCTGCAGTGAAGGGCTTGTGCCCTGATGCTGACCTTACAGGAAGGCTGTAAGGTTCTCCAGCACTGTACCAACGTGCATTTTTTCCATTATTCCCTGTGTGATTACATCCATGATGTAATGCGAGCAGCAACACCCACCCCTGGCTAGAGGGGGACTTCTGCTGTCGGAGGAATAAAATGCAATCTCCTGTTTTGTTTGTTTTACCTCACATTGGATGGAATTCCCCTCTTATCTAAATCCAATAATTACTTAAACCTGGATGTCAAAACACTTTCCATTATTCTCAACACCCCTTTTCCCCCTTGTCTTTGATGCCGGTTGTTACAGTGCAGGGACAGTCTCTAGGTCTTTGTTAGCTCAGCCTAACATGTCAGGATTCATAACCACAACAGTTAAGTCCATCCCAGGGGACATACTGAATGTGTCTGTGATCTCAGCATATACTGCTGACTTGGCAAGATTAAGGTAACACAATATGCAAGTTTCATTCGTAATAATTTTCTTCAGGGTGCATTTGTTTACAGAAAACAAACCACACTTGTACACCACATTGGCCTTTTCATGCCATGAAAATGAATTAAAAATAAATGAAAGACAAGATGATGAGGATGTTTTTTTTTGTGGTAGTATACATTAAGAATAAATTTAGAAACTGAAAACCACTTTAAGGAACTTAAAAAACACAAAGTTTATGTCAATTAATATGCATTCTATGTGGTGTATTAATCTATGTATGTCTTCCTCAAGGGATTATAGTTTTTAACACTCTTACTGTAATAATAACACAGCATTATTTACTGTGTATTTATGTAACTACCATTGTGGTGGAAAATACCTTTAGGCATTGGAGGTGTCATTCAGCATTAAAGCTTTTTACTGTCTTGTGCATCTTGTAAATGCAACCACTGATGCATATAACTGAACTAATAGCACTTACAAATGTGGCACTTAGTCTAAACGGAAGATGCTTCGTTTGTATAAGGCTACAATGATTCCCATCAGTTAATGCATTGGCACCAAATTTGTCAGCCCGTTTAGTACTTTGAGCATAATCCCTCTCTTTTAACCAATGCTGAGATCCTTTGTTGAAGTTTTGGGTGTGTGGTTTGAGCTGCCGTTGATTGGGTTTCAGGCGATGGGCTGTTCTTTCACTGAGCCGATTTTGGTGCATTTGCTGTGTTACCTCACTTTTGTGCTTGTGCATTCTTTTGTCCCCTCAGCAACCTTGTTGATGGAGGAAGGGGGGAAGTGTTTTGAGGCAATTAAAAGCGGGTTTAGGCATGGCTAAAAGCACCAACGACAACTCAAAGCGAAGGGTTAAAGGCCATCGGTGGGTCCACTCCAAAAGGCTTTACAAATTCCACAAGTTCTGCTGACAGGAAACTTTCAGTGGCTGAAATGATAGGTAAAAGTATAGTGGCGATGGTGGTCATTCTGTGGTTTGGGATAAACCGAAAAAACTGGTCAAACAATGCACATAACCCTCACTAAATTTCAGATGAAGCTATGCATTTTCATCGACTCATTTCCAAATTACTTTCTTTCAATTCACGCAAACCATTTCTCTGAAGGAGCTGTTGTTGGTTATTTCCACATTTTATTTACTTGTTTTCAGAGATAATTATAATCTTTCATTAACCCTCCCCATGTTTTATAGAGCACTCACAAAACACTACAGTAGGGCAATGCAATTTTTCTCACAGTTCTAAAGATGAACCAGATGGGCGGATAAGAATTAGGAGGAGGATGCAGGCAGCTCTCAGCAGAAGCCTACCTTACCTCCTTCAGGGCTTGCCTTGCATGTCTCCAGCCTTTTGTGCTGTAAATAGCTTCACTAAAGTCATTAGTTTCTTAACTGGACCAATCCAAGATGTTTTCCCAAGGTCTTAAGTAGTTTACGATTCAGAGACACAAACACTAAGAACTGCTGTTTCCCCTCGCCCTAAGGGCCAAAGGTCTGCATGCCATGTGAGGAAGTAGGGAGACACCTGTGTCACATTTCCCATGATCTCTGTATAAGAGAGATAGTGGCATGTCTCTTATGTTGATTAAATATTGGTTCTCCAGAGTGAACACATAATGGACAGCCATGTCCTGTTTGAACCTCCTGAAGGCCCGTGTGGGGTTAAGCAGGAAGACTTGATGACAATTAGAAGGTGCACCAGTAGGAGCCCGTGTTCACTCAGAGTCACAAAAAAGAGTTTTCATTCCCCCTCACCCATTCCTGTACCATCCATGTGATTTGAAATCGCATCTGAATGGACAGGCCAGGCTACAAGCAGCTTGAGGTGTCTGTGTTTCAATAAACTCCAAGCATGATATTTGCTGTATATTGTTATGCAAGGTTTTGTACCCTGTGGAGGTAATCTAGTATGCTCTATGTATTGAATAGCAGGAAGAGGTCCTGTCTGGGGATCCATTCTTTTGATTTACAAGGAATTCCATGTAAGTAGAATGGAAAGCATTCACTCATATAAATGCAATCCAATCCCCTTACTCTCCTTGACAAAGATGAATGGTTGGCTATAGAGGACTTTTAATCAAGCCACTTTCAATCAAGGCTTAGGAATACAGAATGTATCATGTCGCGGGCCAGCAAAGCACTTCTGACTATCAATAAGAGATCTGGAACTTTTAACTAATGAAAGTGCACCATTTGACTTGTGTCTGAATTGTGCAAAGACACTGCAGGGACTGTTTTACAGTCAGCAAACTTTCCAAGGATTTCTCTATCCTTCAACTTGAAGTGACAAACAAAATCACAAAGATACCTCCCATCCATTCTATGACATCTCAGTCATCACTTTTGACGAGAGGACCCTCTGAGCTCATTTGAATCAGAGTGGGCTGAGTTTCCTGGAGCCCTAGTCACCTGGTGTTGTCCTGCATGCTGCATCTAGTCTCAGTTTTCTATACCTGCACGAGGAGGAGACAGAGGAAGAGGTTGCGTGGAAAGTGTGAATGTGTGATGTGTTGGTGGCCACAGGAGGACCTTTTCATGCCTCTCTCCTTTCTTCAGCTGGACCAGGAGCCCCTGCATGGGGGCCGCCCCCTCTGACATCAGCGGGGCCCTGCAGCCCTGGGAAGTTGAGCATGTGAGCTTCCCCAGGTCATTAGGGAGAGGCTTGAAAAGACTGTCACCAGGAAGGAGATAAGCCGCGAGGGGCGCAGTAATAAGGCCCTGAATAATAGCCCTTCTGTGGAGAGCCACCGAGGACACAGACCCAGGGATTAAAGGGAGCCTGAAAAGGAGAAAGTCAATGGACCTCCACAAAAATATGAACCAGAGTGCCGGTGAATGGTGGGGGGACTTATCAGCATTCTGGGGGCTCCTTCCCTGGGCCCCGTCAAACTCAAGGAGTAGGGAGGGGGACCGTGTTGAGAGTCTCTCCTGGAGTGAGACAGACTGTTTTAGAACAAGATATTCCTGCTGTGCTGGGCATATAGTTTCCCTTAAGTTTAAAGATACCAAAAGAACTTAAATTCACACTCACTCGCTGACTCAGAGGTTGAAAAAAGTAATGCTGACACGTCTCAGTTGTTATGCGATATCTTTCCTGCTGCAACTTGGATGTCCCGTTTTCACACTGCATAAGAGTGTTAATCTGTCTGTGTGATATGTACATGCACTATACAGGGTGTGTTTATGTGTGTTTTTGAGTGCACGTACTGTATGACTGTGACTGCATGTGTTCAATCTAATGGCAAATGTTTGTCGACAAGGCTTTGTTCCTTCCTGTTGGTTATTTCTGATAAGATCTCGGTCACCCTTTTCACCCTTGGTCTGTCCACATCCTGTGAAAGGAGAGACTTTTCCTTCCCCAAATCTTTTCCATAGAACACTAATGCAGCTTATCCCTCTCCACTTTGATTGAGGGTGTGTGACATGAAAATAATCAAGGTCAGCTAAAATAGCAATATTTAAGACATGAATTTTATACAAAACACTGCTGATGTGACGTTTCTCTACCCATGGCATGGAAATGTATAGAATAGGGCAAATTAGTAACATAACTGCTGTAAGACACAATTATGGCCCATGTTGAACTGGTTCCAAGCTATGTGTACTGACCATTTCCAGGTTTCCCTCTAACAGGACAGCCATTGTTGCAGCTGGAAATCAGTCTAAGTCCATATTCTAGTAATGCCATCTCTTCTTAAGCTGAAAATTACTTTCCTAACTCAGGACTTTTTCTGGTGCAGTATTGATCACCAAAGTGTCTTAGGACTGACTGACAGTCTGGCTCAATGCATACTGGGTTGGGCTGTAACACAAAACTGCAAGACGATTCAGCCTTATATCAGGTACTGGAAGAAAGGAAACCTCACAAAGGCCTCTAATCTGTTAAAGGAAATTCAATTTTTGGGGACACCCCTTAAAATGTAATAAAACAATCGGGGGCCTATTTGAGGGTCGCTCTTGGGGAGGTTGCTGCAACTGATGAATTGCCAAGTAATTAGGTCATTCCCTTCAATGCACACTATCTGAATCAATTTCCGATCTTACCGCAGTGCTGTGCAGCTTCCCATAATGTGAGCCACATTGTCAGATGCTGGGAACAGTAATGTGAAGCAGACACGTGAGACAGGATTCAGGTGGGCCTGATTCTGTCTGCTGGAGCCAAGAGGACTGTATTGAGGCTGCTCTCGAAGCCCGAAGTCAATTGTCCACTTATGTGACAAACAATGACAAAGTCAGACATTAATATTCTCTCCTAATTGGCTAATATTCAAGCAGTAATCAGTTACTGTACATGAATAAGTCAATACACATTCATTACAGATCACACACTTTGCCTCCATGAACAGCCTGGCCCCATAATTCCTGCAGTCACATACATTACACCACAGCATAATGACGCCACACAAACACAGCTTGAACCCAACAAATTCCCCAGAGCCCCAGAATCCTTACACACCCTCCCTGCCATCACCCCACTCTCATCTGCACAAATGAAGTCTGGCCCACAAATGCAGCCTGCCCCTTTCACTTCAACTTGTATTCACCAGCCCAAGAAGCACGGCCCCCTGAAACTCAACCTCTCATCTCACCCCACTGTCACCTCCCACACAGCTGCTTGCCGCCGCTTTGTCCTCCCATCACTGTCAATGTCACTGTCACCACCAGGCGCAACACATGCCCACCCCGCTGCTAACCTTTCCTCTCGCCGAGTCTGGCTCCTGGGGTTCGACTGTTGATTGTTCTGGGACATGACTGTGGAGCTGAGTGGCGAGGCAAAGCCCTGCCCTTCCTCAGCAGGAGACCCCCTTGACTTTGGCTTGCTTTAGCCTGATCGGGAGGCAGCCCACAAGAAAACCAGAGTTCATTCCCCAGATTTTTGCCTTAAGAACCCCCCTCCTCCTCTCTTGCCCTCACCACCAACCAAATCCTCAGCCAGGAGCGGCCCAGAGAGACAGGCAGGGCTGTGAATAGGAGCCGAGACTGAATGGGCATTTCTTCAGAGAGGGCTGATGGGTGGTCCCCTGTACCTCGGGACTGGACTGCATGGAAGCAGCTGAGCCAAAAGAGCTCTCATGCAATGTCACCTCGAACAATAATCGGCAAAAACGTTCCAGAGTTTGGACTTCCTGGAAAGACATTTACTTTGGCCCAATTCTTTTCGTTGAAGGGATTTTCAAAGGCAGCTCTTGCTGAGCAGTGAGGCTGTCTTGAACTCAGCCCTCCCTTTTCTCTCCTTCTCCCACTCTTTTCTCTGTTTGCTCAAGAGGTGTAGAGGATAATGGTGTCTTCAACTCACAACGCTTTTACCTGAGAATTCTTGTGTCATTCACATGCCACGTTTGCAGTTACTGAAGCTGAAGCCATGTAATTTGCACATTCACTGCTCTATTGATTTGTTAGCAAGGTTTCTTTCAAATGTCGGCATTAGCTCTGCCTCTCTGCACTTATTTGAGCTCTTATGGTGGTCTCAGTCCGCCGGCCTGCGTTCACGTGAGGTGTTGGAGGCTGGGTGCAGGTGAGCGCTCTTTTCCCGATTTGTGTTGTGCAAACAGAGGCTGTGAAAATGCAGTCGGGCCCCTGGAAGAACCACACCAGACAGATCTATGTCTGTCATCTCATTGTGGGTCACACGCTCGCACAAACACACACACAACACTGAAACCGGCTGCATGTAAAGGTGCCTTTGATCAGAGTCTCTCTCAGATCTTCAGAAGCTTCCCTACCATTTAGAGATGTTTACACAACTTCAGACTCTGACAAACAAAGGGACAATACCTAGAACACCCATTTGTGGGGCTGGGAAAGATGAGTAGTGGGGGGTATATTTAGAGGAGTTTGCTCTGTTTTTATGTATTTTGTGTTCATCATTTCAGCACCGTTATGCTTATTCATATGAGCTGTCATGCCCCTCTCCTTCTGCCCGTCTTCTTCATCTGATTATTATATTTACTCCTCCTACTACAAGATAGTAAAGCCCTATCTTGTAATTTCCTTTCAATCCTGACCTGAATACATTCAGATGCAAAAAGTGTCTCCCCTAGGTTGGGTGCAGAATCAGCGCCAGTTAGTTTTCCAGTTGGAAATATATTAAAATAAACCTCATAGCACTGTCTCCATGCCAAGCGTTTTGTCCATGATACAGTCCTGTCATCTGAATAAAATAAAATGCTGCCATTTTACATTTATGCATACCAACAAATATGTTGAAATTTCGGTGTTTCTGAACCAAAAATACCCATAATATATAACATAGCTATCATTAGCTCATTAGCTACTTTAGCCACTTTTGTTTGCTATATTAGCTTTGTTTACCACCAGGGTAGGAAAAGGTCATGGTTAAGGTTGGGAAAAGGTCATGGTTAACATAAGGAGACTTTAACTAATGTTTGCTACTAGTAGCTAGCGAACATTAGCTAAAAACAAACGCAGCCTGTTGATTTTGAACATGCCGTTCAGCATCATGTTGCTGCATGGTTAGGTGACATTGCTTTCTCCACAGGAAATCAGTGGCACACCCAGTGTAGACCAGTTTTACCGCTGATCATGTGTCTGCAGCCTTACAGCACAAGCATGTTAATTCAGAACAATCCCTAAGTGTTGCTTACAACACATTAATCTGTAGGATTTTGTAATGCTGTCCATCATACCACAGCTGCACGACAGAGGCAACATGATGCAAGCTGCTATCCGTCACAGACCATATCATGCTTGACAGATATTCAACAAAGTTTTGTGAGCTGCAATGCTAAGGTGGATTGTGCTGAAATGCGTATAATGGAGATGAAGCCAAGGTGGATGGAGAGGGGATCAGAAGCAGGTGGGAGTTGTGATGACCGCTTGCTAAGCCCTCACAGCAGCTTGCACTCCACTGATGCGGTTGGGGGCTAAATGAAGACCACCTGGACTGGGGCTAATCCCCAAAACACCGTCCTCCTCCCCGGGACCACTTCATGGACTCATGCCAGAAGATTTACACAGCTGAGGATTTGAAACAGGATTGAGAGTTGTTTTGGTTGGACTGGACTGGTTGGACTGGTGGAGGAGGTAGGAAGAATGGAAGCAAGGACCCTTTCCTCGCAAATCTCAAGTCTCTGATGTCATGAACCTTGGGCGGGTCATGGCTCATGGAGTGCTGTACAGAACAGCACGTTCCATTGGAGGCTGTAATGAGCGATTAAATTATCATCATACAATGTTTTCATACTCACAACTCTCAGTTCCCAGTGTCTGTTTTGGATTTGTTTGTTAAGGTTGATTGCTTTATGATCTGGAAATTTTGCTCCATGAAGAGCATTAAAAAATCATGTGTCTGCTTTCTTCAGTATATTTGCATCAGTCTCAGGGTGACATCAGTTTGGTTGTGCCTTGCGCTATCTGCCGTTAAGGTCTTCACTGTAAGTGTATTTAATGAAGATAAGACTTGTGGATACAGTCTGCTTTGAAGCTGTGCTTGTGAGATAGTGTCCTGGAACAGTAATGATAATGTCAGATTTGACTTCACTGCAGCAAATGTAAATCACATACATCTGTAGTGCACATAGACAGGATATACACACACACACACACACACACATGCACAAGCATACACTAACATACACACACAGCTCATCAGTCTCCTCCAAGGAATAAGAAACACACATGCATGCATGCACAGATATCATGACTAAATAGGCCATGGAGACCGGCTGTCTCAAGATATGGTAAAAATCAGCAGCCAGTTAACAAGTGTGGCACCCATTTCCTCATGGTCACAGGCAGTCCAGGTACTGGAGAGCGGAAACAAAAAGCAGAAGACCCTCCAATGTACTGTGGTTGATCTTGAATCAAAGGCTGTAAAGAATCGATTGGCTTTGCTGCGGTGTAGATAGCAGCAAAAGGAAAACCTGGATGCTGCCCAATAATGTAACACAAGTGATGCCATCTATCAAGCTGCTGTTGAAAACCCCCTGCTTGTTCACACACACACACACACACACGCACACACACACAAGCAGACACACATTAAATAAGTGCACATGCACACACACACACACATGCACAAAGATAGTTTTTTTTAGTCCGTGTTTTTTGTTCTTTTGTCCCTCTCTCTGCGCCTTGCTCTTGCACAGAGTTTTGGGATTTGAACAAAGTGACTACCACTGTGCAGTGTGAAATCTCAAGTAGTCTTATCATGGGGCATTCTGAGAAAACTAATTTTAGACACAGTAGTATCTGTGAAGCCAGGTTATCTGTAGCCAAAAGTTCCCTTGGTCCCTGGGAAATGCCATGTTTTGCTGGGGTAGAACCAGGTCTTCATCAAGGGACACCCTGGCACACTGACACCCTCCTCTGACAGGGTCAGCTGAGGCAGAGAGTGACCACAACGTGTGTGTGTGTGTGTGTGTGTGTGTGTGTTTATACAACACCTCTGTGCTGCAAGGCCCTAATCCTGCCATAAGGGAATGAAATGAGATGAAAAGCTGAGCTCTCCTTTGTAAATGCTCAGAATAGCAGTCTGCTCTGTGGGTGTATAAAGGGATGAGCTCTGCTTTAGACAGACTGACACTGTTAAAGCTGATCTGCCATGACTCATGTACAACCACTGGTGGTCCCAAGCAAAATGGACAAATAATCATTTGCATTTTGACAGAAAAAAAGATGTTTCTCGAAACTGATGACTAAATTTATCAATAAAACATATTATTCCAATTTTCCAAAATATGTTGTAGTCAAGACTTTGACTCCAAAATAAAATGGCATAACAGATAAATGTCACTCTATATTTCATGCTTGCTTTCATTTGATCAAAGTGGATGCTGCTTTTTTCAAATGGTGCAAATTTTTTTGCACCATTTGAATTTTGGAATGAAGCTTCATGGTCCCACTGGCTTCAGAATGCAAAAACATGCTTGACGAAAACAAATAATGGCAGGATCATCACTGATTTTATTAGGAGTGCATTCTCTTGGTCAGCGGGGGATATGGCGCAGCCTACAGTCTGACTTGAAATGCCTCATAAGAAGTGATTCACTCCCTTAACAATTACTTGGGTTTCACAGTTCTGAAGTTTACTCTTTTCTAGTGCTGGCAGGTGACGTGTTACTTAGTTTAAATTATTTTAAAGTAACCTATTTGTTGTTCCAGCAAGGATTAGTAACACCAGTTACTATTTCAGATTTGAAATATTACAGTTACCTTTGTTATTACTGTCACTGTCACCCTCTGATTTGTAGTCTGCCAGAGGTAGAAAGATGTTTGTAATTTTTAGAGGTATGATAGGATGAAAATACTGATATGTGAGGTACATATGAAAGTAAAGTGGTATAATATAATGAGTATATACTGAATCACTGAAATACTGAAATAAAAAAGAAACTGAAAGAGTCCAATATTGTTGAAACTTGTAAGTAGGCTAATGAGTAATTAATAGTGCATTACCTTTTTTAAGATCAACCCCAATGCTGCTTTTTTTTTTTTTTTTTTTTTTTTTTTTTGCAGTAGATTGTGATGATTTTGTCCAGAGACAAGTCGCCTCTTCTCTTTGGAGTTTAAATTCACACCTGCTGTCTTGACTGTCAGCCCAATGTCTGGTCAATGCCAAATTAACGCAGCCGCTTGCCCTTTTATGTGGTTTGCATTAGATGCTTGACTGTATCCAACAAGATGAGTCAGGGCAAAGATGAAGAGCATGGCAGAGTGGTCTATGTCACTTTAATCCAACATGGCAGAGTTTAAATCCCAGATCTGCATTCTCACCTGAGTCCATTACATCATGCCAAACATTTTGCTGACATGCTCACTCCCGCAAGAGGCAAACAGTTTGTGGTATACTTATCTCACTCATCACAATGTTACGTTCAGAATGTTACTGAGACAACTCACAAGAGAAATAAAGTATTCAGCGTACAGTACTTTGTGACCACATTTGCAAGAAACACAAGAACATTCACAACAGACCAAAATGACATGATGTCTGTAATCTTTTATTTTATGTTGAGTAAACAGAATGTCCAAATTGCTGATTTGCTAACTTGCCTTTTAAATTTATCTAAAAGAGCTATGGTTAATTTTTCACATTTTAAAGAAAACAACATAAGATGAAGATCAGCTCCTGGAAGCATTATGGATTTCCAAAGCTGCATAGAAAAAAAAAAACTGTACACTTTCAGCATATACATGAGACACTGAGTCTTGATGTTATTTAAACAAGCACTCTAAAATAAAAAGACAAAAAGTGATTAAAAAACACTTCAAAAACTCACAAGCTCGCAGGAAAGACATACAGCATCTTGAAATGTATCTTTGTCTAACACTATAAAAGGGAACCAAATTATGACATGAATTCATATCTGGGCTGTGGAGAAATCACACTGTACTCTTCCCCATCATCTGTCTTTTTCAAAGAAACATATTTTCTCTCTTCTTCGTGTGATTTCCTTTGTCTACTGTTCCTCCTACAAATTTATGGAATAAAAAGTGTTTGTAAATATTTGAGACAGCACAATTTGAAGATATTGGTATTCCTTTGCCTACTTAAGGTAATCACTGATTTTATGCGGATGTTCAAAAATTAACTCATAATTCATTCTTACTGTTTGTAAGTGCAGATGATCAGACCGCAGAGCAGGGCCAAGTTGAGGCTCATGGACAGACCAGCTGTCAGCCAGGGAAGGTTTTCTTCAAACTTCATTCTCCAACGTGACCAATCTACCAGTAAAGTTTGTACTCCATTAAAAAAGATTTGCTATTCAAAATCCAAAATATTGATTTCTGTGTACATGAACAGCAACAGGTCAGTAACATAACAACATCATGCACCAAAATCAAATCAAAATCCTGTGGTGACCAGTTTTGTTCCCAAACCATAAGTATGACAACATTCACATATATTTAAATAAAACCAGAACATAATGGGGAATCCTTACTGTATATGATTTCTAATGTCTCATGTTGTCTAAATATTTATTTCTCAATGTTGTTTGAATAATCTACTACTAGCAAATACTAGCAAAGGATCATTACTCAGTTTTGATGACAGTTTCTTTTTGTTTGATGCCACACTTCAGTTCTCAATTTTGAACTGTCATTAAAAATGTTCTTTGAAAAACAGTCATGAATCACTAAGTTTCAACAGGAAGCAATTCCAGTGTTCTGAGGATAACCCTCTTAAATGATGCAGTGCCTAATCTGGAAAAAATGTTTTTATTATGCGTGCTTAATGGGATTTTGAAACTGATTTAGAGTTGTGGAGTTTGGCATTAAGGATTAGGACTGAAGCTCCACTGGGAAAAAGCAGTTGTAAAGGCAAATTTGATCCAGGACAGCGTTGTGTGTGGTAATTTTGCACAATGCACTGTGCAGTTTCAATACTTTCTCTGATTCTGATCTACTTACAGGTCAGTGTGGAGCCCACTGTGTGGTTTTGCACAGGAAGTTCAACCTCAGCTCGACCCAACTCATTGGCGCTGATGCATTTGATACTGGTGTGGCGGTACTCAGTCGGGGACATGGTCAAGGTGCTCTTCACTGTTCGGATGCCTTTAGAGCTGGTGACGGTGTAGTCTGTGAGTGAGTCCAGCGGCCAGGTGATCGGTGTCAGAGGAATCCCCTGACTGATACACACACAGGTGAGAAGCTTTCCGTCGACTGTACACTGGGATCCATTTAAGAGTGTAGGATGAGCTAAGAAGGGAAGACAGACAGAACAGGTGAATGAAAGAAACAGTAGGGAAAGGAGAAAAAGAGACAGAGGGGGGAGAAGAGAAAATATGAGGTAACAGACCAAATATAATCACTGGACTGAGAAACGACTGAAAGACAGGGTCGCTGAAATGCTTGGGTCTAACCAGTGTGGTTAACCCCACGCCTGAGCCATGCCATTCTCACACACTATAGTAGATGATTACATAAATACTGCAGCATACTCACAGTTTACTGCTAAAGTAACCGTTGTCTCCACCACATCGTATTCATAAACTGCCGCGCATGTAATGTTGGTGTTGTGGTCATCTGCTTTCGGCGTAAAGTTCACAGTATTTCCAATAAGCTTCTTATAAACTCCGTGAAGAAACTCAGTGTGCCCATTAGCTTTGGTCCATTTCCAGTAGACACTCGTCGGGCCGGAGCATAAAGTACTGCTGAAACAGCTCAGTTTGGCTGACTGTCCTGCCATCAGGGGAGGAACTCTCACATTTGGCCTGACCGTTAATGCTGGAAATAAACAAATATATTTAAAAATGTAATAAATGTAATACAAACACACAAAACAATTGAAATTTCCTGATGCTTGTTACAGGTCACAAATTACATCTCTGTGAATGGGTATTATAAATGACATTTGGAATAAGTGAGCATTAAGACACAGGCCTATTGATTGTTCAACATGATGCATCAAGCCCCACTCAAAAAACACTGCATGATTTTTTTTCAGTGTATAGTTGATTTAATATATGAATTATGAGTTTTTTATTTTTATTTTTTTTAAATGTCATACAATAAAATCAATCCCTATGAAATAATTATCAATTTTTTACTCACCAGATACTGAGATCTGAACTCTCTCAGGAAAAGTATAAGTCTGATTACATCCCCATTCTAATTTGAAACCATACTCGTACTCCCCTTGCGGCAGGCCATTTAGGTTTAACGTAGCTTTCCCCTTTGATTCCAAATGAGTGGCAGCCGTTTCCTTCAGGTACTTGTGTGGATCTCCTTCAAACCAAATTGTTTCAAAGGGGATGGTGACTTTGTTTGTTGGATAGGTAAACTCATACGGGATCACGATGCAGTGACCAGACTCCACTGCAATGTGTGGGGTAACGCTGATTGAAAACTCTGCGTCATGAAGAGTTTCTGCCAAAAAAAGGCACAGTTGAAATGATCAGATTCTATCAAACGAGGGCTAAATTCATGCGTATTACTGAAAAGTAGAATATAGTCCATCAAACCTATGATGCATTGGCACTTGTAAATGCTGGCCTTCATAAAGAAGCAGAAAATCACTGAAGAGATCAAAGTCAGCATCCTCTGCCTTTGGAAGAGCTGGAGTAAAATGATTAAACTTATTTTAAATTTTATTTATACATTATTTTAAATTAACAAATTATACACAGTGCATGAAATTCACGAAAGATTTAGATCATTTTTCTTAAATGGTGAATTTCATTTTGGAAATACAACACTTTTAAAATGTCTTTGCTTAGCTGTGGCTTTTAACTTAACCAAGGCAGCTAAATAATAAAAAAAAAAAACAAAACAAAACAAAACTGTTTTTACAGATTATATACGTTATTCTACAGCAAATATTTATATGCAACTTGTGAACTCACCCCTCAGTGGTCCGTCAATGCTGTTTGTTTCTTTTGGTCACATTCATCTACTATTGCAGTTGCATTTGATCAACAGTTTCTTTCGGGTTCTTGCTGTGGGGTGATGATTTCCTCTTCTTTTCACAATGTGGGTGGGCAAAATTCAGCTACATCAGTTTAAAGCTTTTCTAGTTCTGGCATAAGTAACTTTGCTTTGAATTGTGACGGTGCTATTTAGGCCAAGTGTTTTAGGAAGTGGTCATATACAGGAAACACATCAGTTAGTCATTTGGCTACTGCTTGTGCTCTCACAAAAAACATCAACATGAAGAAATGACCAGGGCTGCAGTGAGAGTTGATGATGTGGGTATACTATTAAGTAGATGTAGATCGCTAACAAAGAAGTTGGTATACTCTTCCATATACTTAAATGGATTTTTGGGTGACAGGCGGGTATACTGTAAATCGCCAGAAAAAAGAGGTGGGTAGTCTCTGAATACCTGTGTATACCCTCTGCTGCACAACTGGAAATGACCAACTAAGGCTTCTTAGTAAACCTCGATAGTAGGACTTCATTTGAGAGCAGCCGACACAATAAATCCCATGGGTCTTGAGAGGTGTAAAAAGATGAAATAATGCAGTGCCTGTTTTTGTAATGTAAGAGATGTTTCTACCAATGGCCACATGCTATCATGGAGAGGAAACTAAAAGGATGTCGAGCCGTAGCCTGCCTCCTGTGAAAGGAGAGAAAGTTTTTTAATGATAGCTGACATACTGCATACTGATGCAGAGCAAAAATAAAAATATAAAAAACAAAGTGTTAGTTGTTACAACAGAAGACACATTCTTAACTAGTTTTGACAGTTAGCCTAGGATTGTTCAAAATGAATGACGAGATAGACATCCTTGTCTCTCTCTCTCTCTCTCTCTCTCTCTCTCTCACACATACACACACACACACACACACACACACATATACACAAACAAACAAACAAACAAAAAGGCAGTGTGTTTCTTTTTGAAATCATTCTTAGTTTGATATACATCTCAACCAAACAGCATTTTTTAATTGTCAGCTTTGAGCTCTGTTTTACACAATCATAGATGAGATACCTGGTTTCTATCTTTGAAAGAACCTTGTTCAAGTTTATACATTTACACAGAGCTGTATCAGGCCAGAGAAATACAAATTATGATTCCTAAATTGCATGGTATTTCTCCTTGAAGTGGAGTCTCTACGCATCTAAACTGTTACAGCAATACAGGTCTGCTGCATCTCTCTGGAAGCAAACTGGTACTCACCTCCATTTTTACATCCTCATGTCTGAGGTAATAGATATGCAAAGACAGGGTTGAGCTGAGGGCAAAGAGCTTGCAAGTAGTCACCCTTGTTCATAAATTCTTATCCACACCATGTATTTTTAGGTTGACTGTGAGATAAATCTAAACAGCTATTTTGTATTTCTTGGGTTAACCTCTCATAATATTTGCTGTGGTGCCTATCTGGCTGCCTCTGCTGTCAACAGAACATAAACGGGTGAGAATAAATGTTTTGCAAAGCTAACACCCATACTGAGATACCTCAAGCAACACTAGCTGTTTGAATGTACCCAAATGGTGTGTGTGTATCTATTAGCAGTGGAGCAGGGAGCTCAGTTTACCCCGAGAGCACTCAAGGACATCCTCGCAGGCCCTGCTTGTCTTCTATGGGGATTCTTGATGGAAGTAGAGACCGTTTTACACCAAACTCTCATTGGGCAGTATTATCTATTTCCACTGCATGTGACTCACTGTTATTTTGGTTGCAGTTCACAAATAGTGCAGCAGTTGTCCTGCCTGCAGTCTTTGGGGATTTAATTACATCCAGCAAGTCCTCATCTTCTTCTCCAAAACATGAGAATCTCGTAAGGCTAGGCCAAAATGCAAACTTTCCTATCGTGTGCCATATGTGTGTAAATATATGATAATGGAAGGAATGATAATATACTGGTGTGGAAACTTAGGCTACTCTTGCCATAGTGCAGTGGTTCTCAAACTGGACCCCCCAGGGGGAGTGAGATCATTTTTGGGGGTCACAAGTTGATGAAGACATAAGCCAAAGGAAAAAAAAAAAAAAAAAAAACATTTTCAATGCAAAATTGTCAGGATTATGGGGTCATATATTACTCTTTTTTCTGTTTTGTTGTGAAATGTGGAGTAGTTTTAAAACGCTACACCTCCTCTAATAATTATGTAAATGAAACAGCCTGAACAGGTGGTCATTCTTTTGGTAGACTGTTCATCACTGTGCATATGCTGCCTATGACAGGAGGTCGCGAGTAGGCACTGATAGGCATTGGCATCCATTGTGGATTCCAAGAGGGCTAATAGGGCAGGGGTACAGGAAATTTAAGGATTTACTGTGTGTACTTGTGTTTTGTGTGTATGTGGGCATGCAAGGGAATGGATGTCATCTCTTGGCACGAGGCCATCAAGTAGTAAGTACACAGAGTAAACGAATGCCCCCCTGAGCTCTGGGATAACTGAGCATCACCTGTTGACCCCGATCTATTGAGACTGGATTAAGAAGCACGTGGGGCGGAAAATGAGGATAGCATGTCTGTATGTTTGTATATCTGTGTGTGGGTATCTGAGAGAGAGAGAGAGAGAGAGAGAGTCAGTGAGGCAGAAAAGATACCTCACAGTGAGGATGTGATTGAGTGCCCACATGAGAAATGATTCTCAGCAACACTGAGAGATGTATATGAGAGTTACTGAAAGCTAGATGTGAGACAAAAAGAGAAACAGAGATGAAAATGGACATGCAATTAATCTAAATAGTTCCTTATCACCACAAGTAGGTCCATGACATCTATATCTGTCACATCTGTTAGCTGTTTCCACATGAAAAGCTTGTAATTCCAGTTTTAGCAGTCATCCTTCCTTTTTACTTTTGAAAATAAACTTTACATGTCCTGTATGCCTTCATATGTTTAATGAATTCCATGACCACAGGATCCAATCAGCTAGTTTTTATTAGTTCCTGGAAAGCTTGCTTTTTCTGAGATTTTCATCTGTCAGCAACGTTTTCAAAGAAAACACAGGAACAGAGCTCAGACTAGGCCCACCTTTAACCCTGACCTTACACGAAGGCTTCCTTTCAAGGATATTGTGCATACTATAAGTGGACCGTAAGAAAGATCCAAGGACCCCTCCTGGACTGTCATCAAATCTCCTGGGTCGGAAAACTTTAAGCTCACAGCTGTTAATCACCCAAATACTCGGCAGCTGTCACTGCCATGGCTTTTGCCACTTATCACTACCAGATTAGTCGACTGCGTGACACCAGAAAATGCAAACCCCTGCAAAGTGAAGTGGTCAGCATTTTGCCTTACGGTCAGAACTGGAATAAAATGTGTTGAGTGTCTGTGACTTGGTGCATGGTGTTCCATCATGATGTGGACACATATCAGGTGACAAGTTTGTTTCTCTCATAAGCCGTAGTATTTAATGTCAAATTTTCCCCTCTTGTAAGCTGGCATGGCATTAAGGGCCGAAACAAATTATACAAACTGAAAAGCTGCTGTGTAAATCGGCCTCTAGCCAGTGTATCAAATAAAATACCAAGTGTGGTATTTGAAAATCAAATTCCATAACCAAAAAAAAAAAAAAAAAAAAAAAAAAAAGCAAGATATTGTCACAAAGACTAAGTCACTGTTGTACCTCAAAAGGTACATTATGCTTTCAATTCTTGGTAGAGAAAAATGTGGGAAAGTGGTCAGAAAAGATTCCATTCCTGTTTCAACAGCACACACTATCTCTATTGCAGAAGGGATAGAAACATGATTGCCTCCAAAACAGACAGCCGCAGAAGGGAATACATTTCTCAGTGAAACCTGATAACTCAAACACATTCACATGACTTATAGGGCAGGCGCTGCGATGCGGGTAGAGTTGGGAAGAATACATTCTGGGCAGTGAAGCACGTGGCTTCTGTTTAGATCATCGTCCATTCTACAAAATGCTTACGCACTGCATGGCTTATTAAGGTTTATAGTCCCCACTTAGTGTCAGATCTTTTTTAAGTAAATTTCATCATTAAGGTCTCACTTTGCCTGACTGTGCTCAGAGTCTATAATTTGTCTTCCATCTCAGGGTAATAAATACAATCATGTCATGCATCAGCCTGAGTCGTTTTTAAACAGCCCTCCACCGACAGCCAGGCCTTTCTCTGCCATCCTCTCCCCAGTCCAAACACACACACACACACACACACACACACACACACACACACACACATACACACACACACACACACACACACACACACACACACACACACACCCAAACACACACACATAAACCCCCACATACTCAGTCTCACCTTTCTTCTCACCTCTGTCTCCCTATGGTCCCCATTAGCAGTGAAAATGTATACAGTTCCTGATATGGAAAATGTAGCCTAGTACGTGTTTGGCCCAAGAGGAGATAAGTGGAGAAATCACAGCCAGGGGATGGGAAAATTGTAACAGTTTATATTTATAGAGGACAGGCTTCATTTAATGAGGCTGTTGCTGGGTTAAAGCTCTTATTGACAAACAGAATTCACATATGGACCAAATCTAAGGTAAGATTAAGAAAAATAGAGGGATTGGGAAGGAAAAGGAGTGCAATTTAGTACCTTCATGTCTATCAGAGCCAGTTTGCTTGAAATGGTAGTGTTTTGTGGTACTCTGTCAAATAAATAAATAAATTCAATTCAATTAAAAAAAAAAAAAAGAAGAAGAATAAAGATTTCATTGACTCCCTCTTCACCTAGTGTATTTATTCTGCAAATCGGTCAAATGCTTCACTGAAATGTTATCTTTTAAATGAAAGACTTTGAGAATACATATTGACATTATTTTTTTTTTAAAGGGCCAATTTAATGGAACATTTCACCCAGAATACAAAAATAAATATTTTCCCATTCTCTCCTTGTACATTCCTTTCATCCGGATGGCTTCTATGTGATTTTTCAAGGTTTCCATTCTGTAAACTGTATTTATCCACCCTGAATAGGCAATGGGGGTGGCTTGAGTCAATTTTCAAAAGTTATTAAAAGCAAAGGAATGTCCTTGGCCATGGAGGCTGTGGATTGTGCCAGGTATTCATGTCATTGTTTTGGAAAGACCTGTTGATGTTAAGATTTTGACATTTTAATTTTTGAGCTCCACAAAGGAATACCCATCCAGTCCCATTGTAATTGGCTGCCACGAGACAGAGAAGGTCGAGGCAGAGCGGCCAGATGACACAGAAACTGTCTGGATGGATAGACTGCACTCGGGGTAAGTTGCAAGATATCTTTTTTTACAATTTGGGTGAACTTTTCCTTTAATCTAGAAAGGTGAACTGGTACGAACAAAGATGATTGCTTTTTTTATCAGCTTACACAGTGGACAGCTCACAGTGTTTTTATGTGTGATGTCATGCCCTCAGCAACACAGTGATAATCAGGAGCTTTTCTTTTCTCTGAGGATCATTCAACAGGTTCTGCGGTGTAAACCAACCTATCAGGTAAGGTGGATGTCAAAATACAAGATTTATATTTGTGAAAGCAGCAAGACAATTTATTTATACAAGAATACAGCTGTATTCAATACAATCATGACAGTGTACAATGAAAAGCCCTATTGTCTGGATCCTTTCAGCAAATGGAAATCACTTTGTTTTCTGTCAGTCTTTTTGCTATTTTGCCATAATATGGTGAGTCATTGATGGGACAGTACTCAAGGAGAGTGGTGAGAGAGCGCTGCTTTGACAGTCTTTTTAAGCTTTCTCCAGAGCTAAGACAGACAATACCTCACTCGATGGGAGCAGGAAAGACTTTGACAGACTGGTGTGTTTAAAGGGAACTAGGACCTCAACGGCTTATGAGGCTTCGGTGCAGCAACAGGGGGCGGAAGCATCTTTAGGGGGGCCTTAATCTGCAGTGCAAGCCAACACAGGTCTCAGGTGGCCGAGCTCCTTGATCACTGCACCATGAGAACCACCTGAACGGTCAGACAGAGGGGACAGTGGGAGATGAAACAGGAGGGGAGGTGGGGTCACTATGTTATGGTAACTCCCTCAGTGACACAGTAACCACACCACTGCACTTTTCATTTATCTTCAAATGATTCAAAGTCATGGTACCTTGCGCATTTAACACTGGGCAGATTAATGAAGAACATGAGGAACTCAAAGTGCAAGTCTCTACCTTGGTGCCGCAGCACAATGCATGCTGTGTTATGGCATGAAGTATTTCAATGTGCTCTGTGGTTTGTCACGATGAGCTCAATGTCAAACACAACTGCAATAATGTGCTGTAATGTATCGCAGTTGCTGGTTACACTTGGAGGAAACACTGCCTCTGGTCGTGTTACATTCTCTGCAAAAGAAACTTCTTACACGTGCATACACGGGTCAAAGAAAGCAGAGGTTGCAACACTGCAAGGAGTGGCCGGTGAAGGTAAAGCCCTGATGTATATCAGGAGGTATAGATCATTGTTATGACTGCAGAGTTCAAACCCACTGAACCGTGAGAGGGAGAGTAGCTCTGGAGTTGTTTGAGCTCTCAAGGCCGGGCTTTGCTCAAGCTTGGGGGAGGCTGAAGGGGTGAGGGTGGGGAGGGGCGGGGGTGTGGGGGGTCAGACCCGTAGATGATAAATCACCTGACATGCCAGTGGAAGAGCTCCCACTGCTGCCTTTACTTACAGACTACAGTAGGAATGACTGAGCGGTGCATCAGCTTTGGGGGAGCTCCAAATCATATCTGACAAGAATATCTGGCATTGATTCTCCTTGACTCGATTCAATGTTACATGATACCTTAACAACATTATTTTTGTTTGAACAGTGTTCATATCAGCCAAAGCAGAATAACAAGAGTTTCCTCTTGAATTATCATTCAAATCCTGCTTTTTTCTTTCTTTCTTTCTTTCTTTTTTTTTTTTAAATCCCCTGTCAAGTTAGCCCACACGCCGTAAATTTTCCTCGGATCCATCTCCCTAAATTATGACACACATAACATGATTTTCAAGTATCAGTGGTGTCACAGCATTGCACTGCTATCATGCCATAAATCAGAGTCAAGACACAATATTGAATGGAGTAAATGATCAACTAAGGGGAGAAAGATCAGAAGAGAAAAGATAGAAGGAAAGTCGCGAAAACACAACTGCTACATATTTATTTAACATATACCAACAGCTGAAAAAAAAGCATCACTGGAAGATAAAAAAGAAAGTTGCAAAACAAACAATGGAGCTATTTGGTGTGTAAACAGAGATTAAGCATGAGAGGATCGGACATGAATGAAAGGAAGAGAAAAAAGTTTCAGTCTGTTGTGGTCAGTACAATCCATCAGAAGCCCATGCTTGGGATTTCTATTGACATCCTCTATTGAGTCACAATTGACTGCTGCCTTAGGGGACGATCCCACTGCCAAATCACTCACATGTGAACAGCACTAAAATTCCCTTCTTATAGCCTACTACTGCTATTAGAGTGCAACTCTTCTCTTCTGCTGAAGACAATCTTCAGCTCTAAAATCATTGTCACCATAAAGACAAAATAGACTTCCATTTACATTTTTGGCATGTAACTGGTACTGTAATCCAGACCGACATGCAACCATATGCTGCATTAGAGTAAACTTCAGCTCTGCAATTGCCAACAATACCACAAAGTCACAATGCTCAGATTATAAAATATAATCAAGGGAAAAAAGATTGTTTTCTCAACCTTTTCTCCACTAATTATAGATTTAACATTGTTTAATATGGCAGAATATCATAAATCTGATTCGGAATCATTTTACATCACATATATCATGATGATAATCACCCTCAGTCGTTAGTCCTTAATTGCACATAATTTTCCATAACCTCCCCCTTCCCCTGACCCTACAGGGTCACTACGGGCCAAGTGCTGAGCGAGGAAGAGAATTGGTCGAGAATATATCACTACAGATGTGAGATGGTGAATGGATTAACATATGGGACCCATAGGCCTCTAAGCAGCACTTCGTTACTGGCATTGTCATTTGATCTGCAAGCAATGACCTCAATATGTGGACAATTAGGGGCTATCAAGGGGACAACTTCCTGCTGCATTTTCTGTCAGACATACAAGAAAAAGAAGGTGTTATTGCCACTGCAGTTACCGATAGGCATTTGTGCCCTTACAACCATTACAGTCAAGTCCATATGTAGAAGTGCGTGTATGTAAATTGAACCTTTCGCCATTTGACCACAGTCAAAATCGAAGTCGAAGTCGAAATTGAGGCCAAAGAGAAAACCGCTTGGACACATTAAGTTATTGAATCATTATGTGCAGAGACCTGACTCTGCGCATCTGGTGATGAAACAAACTCAGAACTTGTGAATATTTCATTCATTAAGCATAGCATCTGGGTAGCAATACACGAACCCCCAAAGAGCTATCCAGTGCAGTCTTTTGGCTTGTGTGACAGCTTAATAATGTGCCGTAGGAAATAAAAGCTAGTTACTAGAAGGGTGAGTGAAGTTAAAGGGGGTTTTGACACCTGTTTGGCATGCAGCAGAATCCAAAAGCAAACTGCATTTTCATTTAACAAGTTTTCATTCAGCCTTAAAGGACCATATCAATGACCTTGCATGTTGAGCATAATATCTATCTATTTGATTGTATTTACCTCATGTTTCTGCTAATCTTTTTCCATGTTTTGTAACTCTGATATAATTTTTCCAATCTGTTACCCATGGGATTGCATTCAGTCCATTATGATATGATAATTAACTTTCAGAGACTTTAAACTTTATCCACACTGGTATTCCATCACTGTAATAAAGTTGTCTGTGTTAATTTTCCTAAAAGCAGCTGCACTGCTGGGTTTTGAAATTAGGCTGAGTGAAACAATCTCTCCACTGGAAAGTAGTCCCCAGGGAAATGTTTGCTTTACACAGCCAATTATCATTATCAGAAGCAGGATATTATAAGGTGGGTGTTTCAACCAAAAATTCAAATTTGAAAATCAAGGTAGTTTAATTATGTTGTTAAATCTTTAGTACCCTATATGATTTGTAAAATGCTGATAAATTGTAGTAAATGCACCAAACAATCAAAATGACCAGTCTGGTCCAAGATACAAGAGCACATTTTTGAGATCATTTGTTTCATAAATTACATTTTTTGTTTGTTTGTTTGTTTGTTTGTTTTTTGTTTGCTGTGTCCATGTTTGGTGGATATCCTATATGAACTGCCTTCAGGCCAACAACCATTTTTTGTAATATAACAAAATGACTTTTATTTCAGATTAGTCTTCATTTCTTATTTTGTATTTATTATTTATTAGAAAACACCCTATTGTTATGCAACTTTCATCAGTGTGATACTCCTTAGAATGAGATAATAGCTGTTTTTCGTAATAAAGATCTGTATTTTTTGTTATAAAGATCAGTCTAACGTGGAGAGTAAACTTGATTTGTGAAATAAAACAGTTCATCTGGGAGTGCGCCCCCTGTAATGTCTGTGTAGAGTCTACAGTGAAGAGCTGGTTTCATATCATGGGTTCATCACCTTTGAAGAGTAGCGCGTAGTTAATATATTGGACCACAACTGGTTTCTTTGTGTCAGATTCAGTTCTTTGCACATTCTCACTCTGGTGTTGATCATGAAAGAGCTCTGACAGCGGTTTAGTGGGATAAATAGCTTCACAGGAGGTTTGGAGACTGAATGAATAACACATCAGGGAAGCATCAGAGGAGTTACAGTAAAGAGATTTCACTCAACACAACAATAACTTCATCTCAGGAGCTCTGAAATTCAGATGCCACTTAGGCAGCTTGACTTGGACGCTGAGACCACAGCTCATTTGAATTGGCTCCATTCACTCTTACATGCATGAATGCTGTTGTCGGAAAGGTTGTTTTGTTGTTTTATTAGTGAGTCCACTGTCTTTCCAGATGTGCTTTGCACTCTTCATTTATTGATTACTAACTCACCTTAAAGTAATACAAGTAGTATGTTCTTCTACAAGGAGTTGAAAGAAGATGTGGATTTTTGAGGATTGATAGCAGAATTTTTGGATTGCAGCTGCTGGTACACAGTGCTTTGAGTCTGTGTTCAATATCTTGAACATCATACCAAAAATGTACAAATATTCAGTGTTTTTCGATCTTGGCAGGGTGGAAAAACCTCTGACACAGCCTTTAATCCATCATAAAACACATTAGGTCTCCACTGAAAGCCAAAGGTAATTGTTTGTTTGCAGCTCTTTAAGATGGGATGACCCAACCTAATCAATTGTAGCAGAAATTTTGTGATTTATTGGAAAAATAATTAATTTAGAACAACAACAACAACAACAACAACAACAACAACACTGGTATGAATACCAAATGTGCAAAAAAAAAAAAAAAAAACTTTTTTAGACACTATTCTGTGTAGCTGTGGTGAGGGTAGAACATCCATCATATTTGCAACATATTTGGATAACATGACTGAATATCTAATAGCCTGTTCAACAAAAGACCTATGGCAAAGCAATCGTTTTAACCTTAACCCCAATACAGTGATTTTGTTTTTCCTCTTGGCATTCCATGTGGTGCGTAAAAGGCACCAACTTCTCAGTGTGTTCTTAAAATAAATAATTGCCATGACTTGGAAACTTAGATGTTTTGTGTGAAGTCAAAGAAGAAGAGCTTACCGGATTCAAAAGCGTTTCCGGTGAGCCCACCGAATCTAATCACGCACAATACTGTGACATTAGTGGCCAAAGGAGATGAAAACAAGAGTCCTTTCACACGTCCATCAAGTGAGTGTTAGACTTTACGTGCCCAAATGATTAACGAGAAGCTGACCACATCATAGCCAAAGAAGTCCACTTCCTCCATTAGGCCCCAGTGAATAATGTCTCTTAGTGCACTTTGCCAAACCTTTTTTTTTTCCTTCTTTTTCACGTATACTTGGATGACATTCTCCCACACAACTTTATGATGAAGAAGTGTTGTCATCCCATGGTGAGTTTCATTAGGACAGCTAAAAATAAATCCATAAGATGAATATTGTGAAACCCAGACAAAACTTAATTTTGAGACATATATAAGTCCTTTTTAGGAATATTATGGGGTTAACGGGGTAGTGCCAGCAACACACCATTGCCACACCACTATAAGATCAGTATTACGTGCCTGAGATGCCTTAGGTAATTGTGTGAATGTCAGTGATTTTTAGTCAAGGCTTTACCTGCTGGCGTAAATGGATCACACGCCAGTCGCATAAGATGGCAAATCTGAAACTTTATAATGCTGATTGTTTGCTCAGGTTATGCTCATGGTAACATCCTCTGTAATAAACCACAGCAGCACACAAGACTGCCCCACCGAGTGTGTGGTGGTCGTGGCGCACTCACTATTGGCTCCGGAGTCTAGGGGCGTTGCTTCTGAAGTTGGTGAGTGCTTAGGGTGCAAGGGGTGTTCAATGGATGGCTAAGGGAAAGCGTACTTGGCAGTGATCCCTCCTCTCTGTATAGACTGCAGTTTACACTAGAAAGCATTTTTTGGGGGGAGAGGAATGTATCATAGATAGTGCGTGTTTATAGAGGGTAGTGGATGCATGTTTAGCAATGCGATGAGGCCAGTGCACTTTGCAAGACTTGCGCTGCAGAGAGCCTCCGCAGATCCCACGACCTATTGCTGACAAGCCGGGAAAAGGAGAGGGGGAGCCGCTTGGGAGCGAGAGAGGGTACTGCCTTGGAGACGACAGCCTTGGTTTCTTCGCGGAGGAAATCATGCAGTTTGCAATCTGGCTGGTTGGACTAATGTGTCATCTGTCAGCACTTGTCCGGGACTCCTTTGAATACCGATTGCATCCGAAACAAGGTAGTCTTTTGTTTTGATTTTGGGGGATATGACACTGTTAAGTGATAAAAGTTGAAGCTGCTTTAACAGTAGCCTGTAGTGTTTGAGATTGATGCCTCTTGTATGCTTTAGGATTGCCAGGCTGCGGCTGAAATTATTACACTGTTGCGTGTATAGTGATACCGCTATATTTTGATTGAACGCCAGCCTATTATAACTTTCACTGCCCTTTTGTTTCGTCCAGAAACCTTCATCAAGCAGCTGTCATCCTATGAAATCATCAACCCGCTCCGTGTAAATGATTTCGGAGAATCATTCCCCCACACGTTGCACTACAAAAGGAGACGGAGAAGTTTAAATGATGACCTGTCGGGATTACGGGCTCACTACAGAATTGATGCATTTGGGGAACGCTTTCATCTCAATCTGACCGCAGACTCCGGCTTCATCGCCCCCTCATACACAGTGACACACTTGGGAGCGGAGCACAGTAATGACTCCCAGCACCAAGACCCCAGCGATATGCGCCACTGCTTTTTCCGCGGACGCGTCAACTCCAAGGACGAGTACCCTGCCGTCTTCAGTTTGTGTACTGGCCTTGTGAGTATGACTTTTCACCCCTGCTCAATTTAGATACTATTATCAGGCAATGCTGACAGGTCTGCACTCATCTTACCATTTCATCCATGCATACCCTCTGTAACCTGCAGCTCAAGTGAAGTGCACAAGTGAAGTGTCGCTAGTCAAATGCCATTGGCCAGTACTGGGGAGGAGAGCAGAGCATCCTGATGTCTGCATGTCCGGTGATGCTGTTGCTCAGTGTAGGACTACAACCTGTCACTCCAGGCAGCAGGTTCAGCTAGTGGTTAGAGAATGGGGTTCCAGGCCATGTCAAAACCAGCATCCATTTTTCTGAAGTGTCATTCAGCAATACACTGAATCCCTACCAGTTCCACGGGTTCAATTCTGCAGCTGGCACAGCACTCAAAGGGAACATTTGAAATTATCATTATGATTGCAAAGCTGTGTTTAGGGATAAATCTATGTTCTCTAAATTTGTGTGAGGCATAGGATGCTACTTTATCAATCACCTTTCTCTTCATAGCAGTTCTAAGTGCCTCAATATTGACACAAACCCTGCTGAGATAAGCTTTTGTGAGACAGTTAATCTCTAAAATCTCTTAAGTCCAGTGTGAAACAACACTGCGCTTGGTATATTGCTTTACTTTAGATGTACTTAACAGAAGTATCAGCAATACCAGGTGTCTTTTATGTGATTGCCATTTTCTTTATCATTGGATCTTACTGTATGCAATTATAGGATGATAATGACTTTACAGCCCTGTTACAGCATATGACAATCCTAGTGCCCAAGTCATGTAGTTTGCAGAGTCCTGTGTGAGAGAATCTGATAAGTGTTGAAGGGGATGACTTCATGGGTCAGATAAGGTTACTGGTACAGGGGCAGGGGGTTGACCTCTGTCGCGCCAGCCGGATTCTGGTGTGGATTCTAGTGGGGGTGTTTGGCTGGCCACAGCAACAGAGAAAGAGAGAGAGGGAGGGACCACAGCCTTGGAGTCTCCCTCCCTGTGCCGCTCCACAACCCTTGTCAATGACATAATCCTTATTTTAATATGTGCACTGTGTACAGTACCAGGATAGTATGTTAGAATAGGTATCAGCTGCATGCCGAGGCTGATACATTCTTAGCTGACACGTTCACAATGCATTAGGTGATCACTGTGCAGTATAGCTCAGTGATGTTTGATTCCCAATCTTTGCACTCATAGAACTTTGGATGAAAGTGTCCAACAGCTGAAATATGTTATATGTATCTTTCATATTTATATAGCCATTTAAGGCTTGAATTATGCTGGAATTATCAGGGTAATAAGCCCTTAATTGCACCCCCGCTCAACTGTGATGTATGAGTCACTTACCCAAACATGTTTGCATCCTTTTTCAACCAATCTTTGTTGGTTATCCGCATCATCACTCACTGAGAATGACAGGACAATGGAGACAACACCAAAGGCTATTGGGTCATAAATGTGTCTGTCTCTGATCACTGGTGCTCAGTGGCCAGGCACATTTTGTTGAAATGAGGTCATTAAAGAATTATTAAGCCCTAAAACAAAGGGGTCATTCTAGAAAATGCAGGTTCCCCCTTGTCCAGTGTTGCTCAAAGCTGTCCCCAGGGGGCGAACAGGGGGGTGGGGTTGAGGGGCTTTTGGCCTTTTCAAAGTGAGCTGTGACAGACAGAAAAGAGGAGAAAATGCTGTGAAAAGGAGACAACTGCCAATGAACGTTGTGAGGAACTTCCCGATTACTCACACCGTGGGAAGTGTTGGTTCCCAAAGGAGCTCTCACTCTCAGGCCTCTGACATAATACAAGTGCATGGAGAGTCAACCATGTCCTGAGAAACAGGGTTATTTCTTCATTCCAGTGCCAAGTGATGTACATCTGTGTAAAGATCAGACTCATGACACCTTTATGCCCTATTTAACTTAAGAGATTGACTACAACTGTATGTCACATTGGATGACTCAGTATCCACCAGACTTGAGAGTGTCTTTGTGGACTTTGATACAATATATGTGTGCCAACAGTCCTTCCGTGCATGTCATGAGTTTGACCTTGCTTGGAATAAGAGTCCCCTAGTTGTAAGGTCCAGTTCAGCACCCACTGCTGAACAGCAACCATTGTGTCTGTCCAAACTTCTGCCAGATTTGCTGCTGGGCTAATGCTGGGAAACCCTGAAACTCTGGCCTCTCCATTGACTAAACAGAGCATTTGTCTGTTCAGCCCTGTGTGAACACCATATAACAACTCAGGAATGAATCAACCATAAACATATAACTGAGGTTTCTTCACCATAGATCGTGATTTAGTAGCTTCAGGTAAATGTCGCCCAGTTGTGATAGTGTATGAATCAGTCATTGTAGCCATTGCTGCAGTTTTTACTAAGGGCACACTGTCATCTTTAATGAGCTGTTACTTAAGTGGTTATGTAGGCTACAGATTATTGCATACGCAATAGATAACAAGCATTCATTTAAAAAAAAAAAATGCAAGCTACTTTACTGCCAGGTCATTGTGAGTCACTGTTTTTTCTGTATGAGTTAGTGCTCATGATAATTCCAAATGTTCATGATGCATGCAAATCATTTTGAGAGTATTTTCATTAAATGCCCTTTCTGTGCTGCTTTTTGTAGATTTCCTCCCACAGTCCAAAAACATATAATTCAGGTGGACCTGACATTCTGAACTGTTGTGAACAGGAATGTGCCTTGTCTGTCTTCATGTGTTGGCTATGTGATTGGCTGGCAACCTGTCCAGCATGTTTCCTTGCCTCATGCTGGGATAGGCTCCAGCTCCCCTTGACCCTGAATAGGATAAGTGGGTAAAGAAGTTGGACGAATGAGTGAATGAAAGAGTTTCATTAAATGTGCAGTTTAATGGCTATCAGCCTGCCTTTGGTCTGCAGTACTTGTCACTTCCAATGAATGACAAATCAAAGAGATTAATTAGTGAGTACTGAAGTTTGTTTTAACTTCTCCAATGAAGGCATGTGACACAATGTGCTCACTCTCTGACTTTAAAGTCCAATACCTGAGGGTGAGAAGTGGAATGCTGTCATCCCTGATGTCTGTCTTTGGGAGATAAAAGATCATCACTGATGGCCTTGTACAGATGCTCCTGGCAAATGCTGTCATGCCTCACAATGCCACATTGTAACTGGATTCTGTTAATGCTTTGGTCGATGCCAGCACAGCAGCAGCAGTTTCATTCATTCCTACTGACTCACCAGGCCTGAAGACTTAGGAGCAATGTGGAGCATCATTTAAGGTAGCAGTGTGCTGTGTTGTGGCTTTCAGGACTCACCTAGTGGTGAGGTTGTTTCTTCCCAGTGTCATGTTATTATAAGGTAGTCATTATACTGCCGCAGTGAACACGTCTAGCGCTCACAGCCTGTGCTTTCAGAGACATATGCATTGTGTGTTAAAGCCTACTAATCCTGCCCCATTTGAAAAGTGAAGAGGAAAGGTACACATTATGTACATGTCTTTCCATATCCGATCCGTATGTTTTCCATTGTCAAATGTCCATCACTTGTGGAGACGCTCAGGAATAATGCCGCCCAAAAGATAACATTCCAGTGTCCAATATCCTGTTTAAGTGTGCGCATGAAATTACCATACAAACACCATTGTGCCTCATGGCTGAGTGAGCTAAGCAGCTTTGGGAGGGACTGAGCTGCCAAATCAATATTAGCATTCCTTTGACAGCAGCTCTGTCCCTGTATGATGATGTCATTCCTCATAGTAGATTTCTCTCTGTCACTCCTTCAAGTCAGGTTGTGTGGGAAAATGTGTTTTCAGAGTCCTCACATAGGCATGAAATGCTTTACTAAGTCATAATCATATCATTCTTCTGCACTGATAAAACATAAAAAGCAGATTGTCTTACTCTTTTCCTGTTCTATCCTTTATCCCAGTGGGACTCTGCTTTCAGGGATGACTGACAGTGACATTTTACCTATAGTTTTTGACGTCTCTGAGATAACTTGTTATTTCGAAGTGTACCTGTCAAAAATGAAACCTTGTTCAGAAACATGGAAGTAATGTGCAGAATAGTGCTCAAGGGCAACACAGAATGACTGAAGTTTGACAACAACTAGTTATACGAAAGAGTGCAATAAACTGTGCGCCAAATCTACACATATGCACACGTGTAAGTACATGTTTCACGCTAAAGCCCTCATAACACCTTTTCTGTGTTGCAGATCGGAACTTTTACAACTCAACATGGCGAATACTTCTTGGAGCCTCTGATGAATGCTGCGGGGGAGGAGTTCGATGAAGAGCACAACAAACCTCATCTTGTCTACAGACATGAGAGAAAGAGGAACATCTCCCACAGCAATGCCAACACAGAGCCCTGTGCTGCCTCAGGTAACAGACTACAGACTGTGTAACTGCACTGCTTGCAACCACTGTCTGTCTGACTTTCCCACACACACTTAACTTCTGATGACCTGCATTCACTCTCTGAGCCGTGGCAATAAAATCTGCCCTAAAAGCGCAAATTATACTCAGTCACGATCTTTGGCTTGCAGGTTAGTGAGAAGATTTCAGCCTTGATTAAGGGGTGTTATTGAAAATTAAGCCAAACGCGTTCCAGCACTGCCTGGTGTTTTCACTCACGTTTAGCTGGAGCATTCACACCCAGGGCCATGGCAGGCGCACAGAGGGAAGAAATAATTACTTTTTTAGTTTGCAGTAGGGAAGAAAAGAACTGGAGAGGTTTTCTGCTTGAGAAGCTACTTGAATGTTCCCCCGGTTTCATTTGAATTTTTATGGTTGAGACCATTGGGTGGTGGAGAGGCCCTTGAGAGAAATCAGGGTGACCAAGCAGAGTTCACTGTGACGCAAGGCCTTAGAACTATGCTTGCAGGGAGCTTTGTGGGCGGCCTTTGTTGCTTGATGCAATAAATCTTTTATGTGCGGGACGCTTGATTTGCTTGTTGTCTGAACTCAGCCATTGTCGCCTGGTGGTGGCCATTGTGTGTGGCAGAGGTTTAAAGTAGTTGGAGTGACCTGATGGGCCAGGCCAATACCTCCTTAATATGCTTCCCTCTTTCACTCCCTCAGTCTGTGTGTGGTAAACACAGAGGGCAAAATCTGGAGGGTCTCTCAGCCCCCACTCTGGACTGCCTTCAAACATGCTGTCCCTTAAGAACCAAGGGCGGGAGCTTGGTGAAAGGCCTCTGATGAGGGTATAGCCTCCCATTTTTAGATGCGAAGCCTCTCTGAGCTGTAGGTGAAACTCACTCATTCGCTCGTAATTTTCCACAGGTGATCAGAGAGGCAGTATTTTATTGTGGGTTTCAGACTGGGTTCGTGCCAAAAATGCGCTGGACCTTCCAGTGGAACTTAATGCTTGTTAGTCTGCCTCCAGTCCACATATCCACACTCCAAAGACGTCAGTATCCTAGTCTGTCCCAGTGGATGGGTGCTTCTCTGTAATTAACATGTAAATTGTGTGTTGTACCTAAATGTAACATAACTGATTGTGTTTTTTATGCCAACCTAGCCAACCTCCTGATGATCACTGAATTTTCAACAGAGGCTATTACAGTTTATTTTCAAAAAGCTTGTGACAATGTCCAAATATGGTAGCTTACAATGCAAGCTGTGCCTGCGAGCAAATAAATAATTCAGACATATGCAATATCTGGCAAACACCATGGGTAGGCTATAGAACATGGGTGCAAATAAAGAGCGGGGCTTCGCATCTCTGACAGTGTATTCCTGTTTTTCCCTCTTGCTAAGTCACACCAACATCCAGTGTTATCTTGCAGTCATCCTTTAATATCTACTTAACCCTAAATGTGATACAGGCTTGAGTTTTCATCCCATAACCTCAAGCACAAACCCCAAACTCCTTGCATAGAATCAATACAGGGAGATAGTGGGGAGATAGATATGTACATGGAGGAGACACCTGCAGGGCTTCATCAAAGGCCAGCAGGTAAACAATGAGCAGCCGGATTAAAAGAGCCTGTGGGGCTATGAGGTGTCCCAGGCTGTGGTCCCACAGCCTTATCAGATAGGCCCCTCTCCAGATGCGGCGATAAATGGGTTCTTTGAAGGCCACACCAAGCCAAGACTATGGACGCCTGTCTTTTTATGGAAAGGAGTGCAGTGCACACTGCTACTGTACCAGCAGGTTAGATGTAAACACCGGCTTGGCGCGTGTCATTCTGGTTTTGGTTTTAGCAATGCTACTCACTGTTTTAGGTTGTAACTCTTTTTACTGGCTCTTATTTTAGCTTCTGTTTACTGATGGTTCACAAATGTTCCTTTTTTGGAGTTTAAATTTGATTTAATCTATGTTAGAAATGATGTATTGCTTTGTGTACTGTAACTTTGTGTGTTGTTTTTCCCTTGTCTTACCCCTCTAATGCTCCTCTACACCCTGTTCATATGTCTGTTTCACTAGCTCCTTAGTTTTTCTTTTGTTCCTCATCAGACCAAAATAGCTTATAAATATGGGGCTCCTAACCACAGCCTAATTACTGGAAGCAAAAAGTGTTGAGAAACACAGGACCACCATGGAGAATGCTGGTTAGCTGAGGAACTGAGACCTGAATGTCTAAACGACAGTGTAACCCGATTGTGCTCTTGAGGCGGTGAAGCGTAATTTATAGTAATTTATAATAGAATAGAATAGAATAGAATAGAATAGAATAGAATAGAAAAATGGTTTGGCATCACATCTAGGATGGCATCTTTCAGTTTATTACAGACATTTCTCGGCAGTTAAAAAATGCAATACATCAACTTTGAGATGCTGATCTTTCTCATCACTTTGTGAATAATGACAGAGTAGAGAACCTGTGTGTCAGTCGAGGGCAGATTCCTGCTCTCCTATCCCCAGTCCCTTCTTCTCGAGGAAGTATAAAAGCACTCTTTGTCAGGGTCAGTGATCTTATGGTCCTCTTTATCTCTGTCTCCCTCTCTCTCCACTTTATTTTTCTGTGAAAGGAGAGTCTTGTCTTAAATCAAAGTTGGTAGCTGGAGTTTGATTGTTGAGGGGAGTTGGCTGGTTTGGGATTTTGGAGGGGTTGGGGATGGGGGCAGAGGGGGGGTAGAGGGGTAGTAAGTCTATCTCAGTCGGTCAGAACAGACCTAGAAATGCCAATTGAAAATGGTTCCAGTCTGCTTGCCAGCCAGCCTGCCTCTCTCCCTTCTGTGCATTAAAAAAGACAATTGTTTTTCCAGGTACATTCACTTGCTGGGTTTCTTTCTCTTGGACCCTGATTCTCTTTACTGTTCCCTTTAAGGAAGCATATTTTTGTAAAAGACAAAGATGAAACAAACTCTGTTTTATCAAACTGACTTCCAGAACACAAACAAAATGTGTATCAGCAGGAAGATACCACAGCTGAGATAAGGTTTACCTTCAGATGCGGCAGCTCATGGTACTGCATTCAGTATGCAGTACAATAGTCCGGCCTATACTGTATCAGTTTAAGTGTAAGAGTTTCCAAGGTTTGCATAGTCTCTGCACACTTGTAAAAATGTGTTGAAAGGAACGGAAGCCAAAGTTTGAAGTTCAAGGGTGCCTTGTTTCCACTATTGTGCTGTCATCTTTGTCACACTCAAATACTTGACATTTTCATACATATGCCGTCACTACCTGTGAAGTGTTAAAAAGACAAGTCTACTGATAAGAGCTTTTAAAGTGTTACCTTGATGGAAAATAATGTTTTGTTATTTCAGCAGTCATGACATGACCGTATACCTGTCTTCAGCTGCTTTTCTTCACCATGTGTGTTCATGTGTTGTTGATAAAGCATTGCAGTTTCATTCTATGCACGGTTGGGAAAAAATCTTTACTTAAAACATGTTCAGCTTTTGGCGAAAGATGTTTTGTGCAAAGTTTCTGGTGAACAGCTGGCCTGTAAAATCAAAGCAGACCAACACTGCACCAAAAACAGTGGTAAATGAGTAAATCAAATTAATATGAATTGCACCAACATTAACCAGATCTTTAGTCTACGATGAAATTGTCTCGTGAAAGGTCTCCTCGACTTGTATTGCTAGCAACGTCTGTCTGTGTCTGTGTCAGCAGTCCTTTGTCTGTGTCAGCCAACCTGGGTGGCTTGGCCACTGTTTAGAATACTTGCAGAGTGGATAGCTGTTGAGTTGGCAATTAATGTTTTGAAGTTGTTCTGCCTGGTTTGGGCTTTTAAAAGCCCCTGAGGAAGGAGTTTGTTGGGCTCAAATCACATCACAGCTACGACCTTTAATGAAACACTGTGAGGGATATCGGTCTGTGGGCTTGCATGTGAATCCCCATGTTGTACTTGGATGGAGATAGCCACAAGGATGTGGGTGGCTATGGATAGGGGCAGATTCTTCTCTTTTTCCCTTGCCTTGGCTTTCTAGAATCCATGTGAAGACAAGCAAGAGACAAAGGGAAGGGGAGCTGCACAGTATCTCTCTCCCGCAAGCACTTGCTGAGAATCTAAAGCGGTGGGGTGTCATTTTGTTTCACTAAGGAATGTTGAAGTGAATATATAGACAGCCTGACAACAGAAATTACCAGCTGGAAACCAAGATACCAAATAAAGGAGGTTATATTCCAGGGTTTGTCCCTGGATTTCTCACCCATCCTTTCTCAGTTTGGTGGCTAACTCACGCTGGGCAGCTGGGACAGTGAAGTGACTGGCAACAGCTTTGATGTGGCAATCCTTGGCACACATAGCATCTGTGCCCCCTAGCTTTGACCCCCAACACAATCAGTATATAGGATTCCCCCCTTGGTGCCCACTGTGTATACATGGTAGTCCAAATGCTAGCATCAGGTCTTTGGTCAATGGGTTCATTTACATGGAAAAATGCCCTCCCCCGCCTGGGGTTTGAACTAGCCGACTTGAATCACTGCCCGCTCCCCCTTTGCGCTTTCATGTATGTGAATGGAAGCACTTGTTGATTGTGACCTCACTTCCCTCTTTGTTTGGAGTCACTCACTGGACGGGGGCATGTGACCTTGAGCTTTTCCCCCCTAGAGGTGCTCGTTTACTGGGCTCGCTGGCTTGTTTGCTGGGCCTCAGTTGGAACTATGTATGCATTAGGCCCATTGTTTTCCTCTTGTGCTGGCTCTTGAAAGGGGTCAGGAAAGGTGGCTAGCTAGGGTGTGATGGACGGGCGCTGATCACTCAGACAACCTCTCTCACCTTTAGGGTCTGGCTTGGGGTGTTGCGGGTGCTTCTGAATGTCAGTTGGCTCCACCAGGCTTAGGCCTGCTCTGCTCCCTCCTGCCCCCTGGACAGTCTGAACCTCTCCCACTCCAGGAAGCACCTTTTGTTGCTAGGCAAAAAAAACCTTTGTTTTGGAGTTTTTGTGTGTGTGTGTGTGTATGTGTGTGTGAGTCCACATCCATCCATCGTTGTGCGTACACAGAGATCCATGTTATCGGTGTGTCTGACTGCATGTCATCTCCTTGGCCCAACAGAGGGTGACATGTCCCACTGAGTGGTGGGAATCACTGAGCGAGCAGTGGAGAGGAATGGAGAAAGGAGCTTCTTTCTTCATCTGTTTGAGCAGTCCTGGCCTGCGCTGCATGTGCCTGTCGGCCTCGCTCCAGAGCTTGGCAGCAGCCCCAGGCTGTTCCCAAGCTCCCACTGCCCGCCTTTCTTCTTTTACACCTGCTTCTCTAAAGTAGCCTTCTCACCCACTGCATTGCCATTGGCCTACATACAACAGCCTGTGAATTCCTGTCTTTTGATTGTCCTCATGAATGGAAACAATGTTGGCTTTAAGCAGGAATCTTTGGTTGATAACGGCAGTGTATGAGGTGAAACAAGTTCAAAAACGTCTCTAGCTAACAATTGTCTGTTGGTTACTTAATGTAATTTTCTTCTCTGTGCATGATGCTCTGTCTCCTCATTGCCTCAAACCTCTCTATCATTGCATGGCAGAATGACACAAGCAGCTAATAATAAAACTTATTGCACTTGTTGCCATTTTGTTTAATGACATCAGATAGCCTAGACATTGCCGGGCAGCTATAGACGGTCTATAACTCTAATAGTTGCCATGTGTCCGCCTACCCTGCCTACCCCCTGCCTCAGCCCTGTTGCACCCGATGTGTTGTGTTGTCTCGGGAGTTCCCGTGACAGATTCCAGCTGGGGCTATTTTCTGCCGCTGTCTACTGTCTGGGTATTCTAGACAGACAGCGACTGATTGGGGCAGTCAGCGCAAGTTGAGTGACAGCGACTGTATAGTGGCATGGGTGACAGTCAGAGGTGAGAGGTGGTGACAGGTGAGGGACAGATTCCCTCCGAGGTGGCCTTGGCAGGAGCTGAACTGAGACCTGGCTGGTGAATCATCAGTGTCATCGCCTGGGACTGTGGCTGTCCGTCATCATAAATCAAAACTATAGGCTTGCTTTGTTAATGTCACTGAATTACCATCTATAAATGTATTCAGGCTTTTCTTTCAGTCCTCAATAGATGTATTTGGAATGTGTAAAAATACAGGAGACTAGTGACTTCATTCACACTGACTATGTTAGACTATACCAGACAAAAGACAGCATTGCTCATTGTGCAGGTGTACTGATCTACAGTGGATAGGCTTTCTTTTTATTCCTGTTCACATATCTCAGTGGGATATGTAAATTCGTATTATTCTTTCGTCTTTATTAGAAGCCAAAGCCAGATGCCGTGTTAATTGTTTCAGCATTTTGGTTTTATGGCACTGTAGTCTTCAGCAGCTTCGTGCCTTAATTGCACTCTGTTGACCATAACTTGCTCTCAAATGAGGTGCACATGCAGTAGCGATACAACTGAGCTCAGGAATTAGATTAGTTATGGACAGACACATAGACCCACACACAGACAGACGCATAAACAGACACACGTGACCAAACACATTATCTCCTTCAGGTTGCTGCCTGGCAGAGATAATGACAGAATGCTAAAGGAAAAAAAAAAAAAAAAAAACAGTACTTGAAGTTCATCAACATAGTGAACATCCATCCTGTAGAAATCTCATAATTATGTCAGCCAAAGACTTAAAGGTGCAGCTGAAGTGTGGCATCACTGGGTCACTTCAGTCTAAAGGATCCTTTCTTCAGTCCTTCCTAAGCAATTCTGCATAGTGCACCTTTTAGTCATCTTCCATCCTTTAAATTAGTTTTTAAAAATGCCCTGTTAATCATTTTGTAAGAGTAAATACCACATCTTCCAAATGCTGGCTGTCCCATCTCTTATTTATTTATTTATTTATTTATTTTTTCAAATCTGACTGTTCCAAAAAAGCTTGGAAAAACTGTCTATTATTTAGGAATCCAGAACCATACGTTGTTGTTCCCTCTCCTCTGAGGAGGCCTGGTACTCCAAACATGTTCTTCAATGAGGCCACCATGCTGTCTTTAGCAAGGCTCTGGAAAATAACAAGAGAGCTTCGAGAGTACTGTAAGTGCACAAAGCCCCAACATTTTCCAGTGGGGTCAAAAGTCATGCCACTCTAGATTTAAAAGCCCTCTACAAGCCTTCTACAATTAGCTGCCTTCACTTCTCCTTGTGCAGCCACAGAATTGCTCTTAATTGTGTCTGTGTTTGCAGGAGTTAAAGCCTTTTCCTTCCCAGGGCTGTACTGTCGGTTAAAACTGTGCTTACCAGTCTCTGACCTCATATAGGACTGAGGCATTGCCTACACGTAATGTAAGGTACACTGTCTGTTTAATTGGCACCCAGTGGATAGGGCGCTTTAACTCTCAGTGGTCTATTGTAAAAGAATGTTAATTAGCTCAAGAATGAATTGCGTTCCTCAGTGTTAGGCCCCTGACATTGATACTTTTGACACTGAACTGATGGAGGGTCAGAGAGGAAGTTCTTTAATCTAGATGGAAATCTCAGTGAGATCATTTGGGCCAGTCTGATTATGCGTGCATGGGCTGAGACAAAAAGCTTATGAGGATGATGACCATGCATGGAAATGTTTTCCACGATGTTTATGATTGAGTGTAAACATATGTATGCATTCAGCCCTGACTGAGATGTTTTGTTCAAAGACCTATGAAACTGTTTCTAAAGTGCTCTGTGTTCAGTAAAACAAGATAATGAGTGGAGACATAAACAATATTTACAATATGGCATTATGATAAAGAACTTTCACAAGTTTGCCCGCCAGGCATTGGACCAGACGAGTGCAGGTGGGATCTCCTGCAACCTGGTGCCAACCAAATTACAACATTTATAGATACTTGAACTTATTTTCCACCTAGAGCTCATTTTATTGTGCTCTCTAATATTGATCTGCTGACTTGGCGCAGCGTTTTATAGCCTCATGTCCATAAACTTTTTGCTTGTTTGATGTTTTGGGTATCTTCTTAAGGAATTCAAAGAAGTAAAATGAAAAGACGTAGATGTGTTTGTGATGCCCAGTGCTCAGTGGGTGATGTCATGTCTTTGTATGTCCAGTCGGTCGGGGCGCTCACCTATATCTTCTCATGGTGTAAGTAGCAGCTCAATACCCAGTGAGAGGGGGATTTGAACCTAAGGCGATTTGGGAAAGGTTGTGTGTGTGGATAATCTGAGCTGATTTAAAGGCTATTATTACAGTGGCCATATTTCCACCTCCTCCTCTTCTCCTCTTCTTTCAACTCACATCCTCTCTCTGAGTCTTAACTCTAAGTACTGTGATGCATCAGAGTCTTTTCTATGCTTTGATAATCCCTTTGATGTCAGACTGTCTGCAGTGATGAGTCTGTTTCAGGGTTTTAGAGAAAGGTTTGGCCTCGGAGAGATTTTTCCTGGAAAATACGAGGCTGTGTTCTGGCTCGGCTGCCTGGGCTGTGTGCATGGACACAGACAGGCTTGGCGCTGACTTGGATGCTGGCACTGGCACGGGGCTGGGCCTCACGGCGGCAGGAGCTGTGTGCCATTGTGCCAGGGAGTCACGCTCTGCCTCGTGTGCCCGCTGGGGGCATCGCTTGAATAATCTCGGAGTGCTCATAGAGTTTTCCTTTTTTGCTTTCCTCTTTCTCTCTCTCTCTCTCTGACTTAACAGTTCCACACAGTCTCTCTCTGTCTGAATCGGTCTGAATATCTGGAAAGATTGAGTGTGCAGAACACAATGGGACACTTCACTATTATCGGGTTATACAAAGGTGAAAAGAGGAGGCTGTTTAGGATGACGGACTCCAAAGTATGCTTGGCTCGTAAACTCTGAAAGTCATTCTATGTTCATTTTATATTGCTCATGCCTCAAAATGTTTAGTTTTATCTGCCTGATTTTTTTTCACTTTTTCACATTTTCATTCTTTTCTCTCTGAAATTATTTGACGTTTTTATTAAATAACTGATAGTATGTAGCAGTTAAACATTACCTCCAAATATATATATATATATAATTTATTAAACGTTTTGATTTGTAACTTTTTCCAGCACTGACTAAAATTAAATACACTTTTCTTGTTCCATTATATACTCCATATTTTTACATGGAATAAGAAATGATTAAAGAACTTGTTCTTTCACCAGGTGCTTGTGTTTCTGTCTTTGCATGGTCTCTCCTTCTGCATTGATTGAGCACATTGCATGATGGCGATTAAATCAATTTTTCTCCAGCTGCTAGACAACCGAAAATATTACAAGCACTCTTTCCTATATATCACCACATGTGGCCGTACATCAGTGAAGGTCTGGACAGCATGATGGCCTGCATGCTTGCACTCATGTCCTTTTCAACACAAATTGACTGTGCAAATCATCCAGTGTGAATAAATTATTGGTCTTGGCTGCAACATGTGGGCATTTCAGGCTATGTGCTGGAGATGTTTTTGATCATGTGTTTGTTATTGGTTTTAATTATGATGTTGATGAAGTTTTTTTTTTTTTTTTTTTTTTTTCCCCTTGACAGCAATTGATAACATGCATCAGTTAATTTAAAAGTAGGGGTGGTTTCTGGGCAGGATTTGATGTACTCTGCAGCTGTGTCTTTTTATCGGGCGGTTTGCAGTTGAAAGTGGAAAGCCTGCTCCCCTTGTGTCTTCCCCCCCTACCTGTCACTGCTTTTTCCAAACTCTTTCTCAGGCTGTAGTCCCAGGACCCATCACTGTGCACAGACAGTACAAGCATGTGTAATTAAGCCGTCCTCTCTATTAACCTCTGGAGGTTTGCCTGAAGCACTGTTTTCTCTCTCTTTCCTCCAACGAAACAAGATGCTCTGGCTTTCCTTCTTTCTTTGTCTCTCTCTTTCTCTCTCCTAACTTCACTTCTCTGTCATCATGAGGGAAAACCATCACTCATAGCCCAGTCAGCTTTGCTCAACACGTGCAGCTCAGCTGAGGTCTTTCTATAAGAGAGAAAACAGTTGTAAGGGATGCCAGTTGACCATGAATAGCATATAGTCATCATTTTCTTTTTTTTTTCTACCTCACACTGTTCACCTCTGGCCCATATCATATCAGTGCGGGGTCATGAATGCTTGATTTGTTTCATTTCAACATGATAGTCCACATCCTCTTTAATTTCACATAATATACTGGCAGTGGTCACAGTGGCATATCATTCGAGGAATTTTATGTCTCTCTGAGGAGTGCATACTGGGACAAGTCCCTTAGTGACTGGGGGGTAAAATGTTGCTGTGGGATTTTCTCTGTTTGTGTGGGTTGCACTCAGGCATAGGGGAGTGCAGCTTGCCTGACCTGAAAACTCTGAGCCTCAAAGCTCTCCAGTGACCCTGTGTCACTCGGTACAACTGTTTTCCCGAGCACTGGAATGACACAATAATTTATGGCGGGTTTTCGTCTTAGAAGTCCACTGTGCTGCTGTTATGTCATTGGAATGCAGCTAAGCTAAAACCCAGAGCCTTAACTGCGTATGTACCATACGTTCTCATGAAATGCCCTTATAAAATAAAGTGGGCAGTGTCTGGTATGGAAGAATTTCTATGTTTTATTGTTCGGTTCTGGCACGCTGCCATATCTGTGAATGCTTTACTCAACCTTTCTGTTTGTCATTGCCTTGTTATGAGCAAACTTTATTGAAAGCCATATAAACAAAGCATCTGTTTTTTTCTTATGAGTTGCAAATGTCTCTTTGTCTCTCCGAAATGTAAACAGATATCACTTTTCTCTCATAAAACAGATGACTTCAAGAAGCCAGTCGCTTTTGAGAGCAGCAAGGGTATGGGAGAGGAGCTGGACTCTCTCAGAGCCACAATAGATGATTACCACACCGACCACCACACACACACCAACTCCACCGCTGGTGCACACCCAGGATCCCCAAGCAGGCGAAAACGTTTCCTCTCCTACCCCCGCTATGTTGAGCTGATGGTGACAGCTGATGCCAAAATGGTGCGTCACCACGGACGCAACCTAGAGCACTACATCCTAACAATCATGTCAGTAGTAAGTAAGATAATGTTTCTAAAAATTATTACTTGGTCTTAATGTTAAATATGTATATTTTCTGCACATTATTGTAGAGTTGCAAAGTGGGCAGAGCCGCAGGTTCTGTAAGCATTTTTCCCCATTTCTTTTTGAGAATTGTGCTTGTACCTTTTTTGTCATTGAAGCTGCACTTCAGTGTAGTTGCTATTTGTTTATCCTGATGATTCAAATGAGAGAGTTTCATGCATATCCAAGTGTTGGAAATGCACAAACATGTAACACTGAATATGAGAAAATGAAATGGATTTTGGGATCGGAATGGAAATGGGACTTCCAGAACCATGGGTGCACAGTATAACCCCACTACTTTGCAAATCTATCAGACTGTCTGGTTTGTGTGGCTGGCACAGAGCAGAGTGGATTTGTATGAATGTGCACAAGCATGTGCATGCAATAACCATATTTCTATGTGCTCATTTGCCATTTTTATGCACACATGTATAGTATAGGTCATCAGTATTTATTTTGAAGCATGAGTTAAAGTCCCTCATGTGTCCAGTTTAGGCCACAGCCAAGGTCTTTGCATTTCCAGCCCCTGATTTCACTGTGTTTTATTTTTGGTTGTAAACCCCATTGTGACCCTAGCATGCTGCCACATTGACCAACGTGGGCCAATAAGTTGATTAAAGCCTGACTCAGCACCTGACCTCTTTACAAGCCCCATATCTGACTGTGAGAGTCAGCTTGTAATCAAGTCAGTAACATTCCTAGAAGCTAAGCTTAATGTGCTTTTACTGTCTGTGTACGCATTAGAGAGTGTTGGATGAGTCTGTGTCAGAGCATGATAAGCTATCAACTGTACTGAGCTGTACTGTTCTGTACCTTCCACTGCCTCTCTAGTGAGTATGGCAGACAGAATGTGCATATCACTCATTAACTTGTAAAGAAGTAATGATTGTCAGTGGAGTGTTACCTTTGAGTAAGTTTGACAGGGTGCAGTGATTGTTAGCAATGTGCCACCCATTTCCATTGCCAACTCGGACGCCATGACGATAGTCCTGCCATGCTTAGGTCCGCAAACACACACATGCATATACTATACACAAGCACATTCATACTATGTATGTACTACTACTACTACTATATACTACTACATATATACTACTTTTCTGCACTTTCTGTAATTAGAGTTGCAAAAGTTTCACCTTTTTCACAATTTGGTTTGTTTGTGCTTAGTTTTTAGGCCAAGCTTGTTTTCTACCACAGTTCGGTTTGGAAATTTTCAACTGACTGAGAGGCCTTGATTTCATCATATACTGACAATTCAGCACACAAAGTTGAATGGGGCTTTTGCCAATGTACTGTAAAGGATGGCGTAACAGAATGCCATTGTATGAAGCTCATGGAAAAGTCAGTTATGAGAGGCAAATGTTGTTATTAATCAAAAGCATTGTTGAATGTTTGACATTACGTGTTTACTGTAATTTTGCATTATATTAAAAACTGTTACTTATAAGAACTGCAGAAAAAAAATCATGGTTCACCACACATGTTAGTTCGGTGGAGTCAGGATACAGAATCACAGATTTTCAGGTTCAGTACAGAATATTTACATCCCTGCCTCTCTTGCAGTTTCGTAACCCTCAGTTTTTTTCGGGCTTTGGCCAAAATTTAAATGATGGTGCCTCTACTCTGAAGAGGGCACCAGCCAAAGTATTTGCACTGTGTTGATTAAAAAACAATGCATGCATGGTGAACGTAAAAGGGTTGAAGAATCTTTTTTTGTCTTTTTGAGTGAAAATCATTCCTTTCTTTAAGCCACAAATCAACCAAACCAACACAAATTAGACAGACCCATTCTGAGCGGAGCAGCGAAATCAACCAAGCCTGATCCATGGTGACAGCAAGTGAGGGGTTTTTGGGTCTTGGCCGGGCTCATGGAGAGTCCGGAAGTTCTCCCAGTATGCTGAAGTCATATTTTTACATTGACATCCGGAAAGGGGAAGGAGAAGGAGACGGAGAGAGAAAGAGAGAGGGAATGAAAGAGAGGAATAAAAGAGTGCATGTGTGTCTATGTGTGAGTGTTACTGTTGCTGACATTCCTCTGGACTTCCAGAGCTTGTTAGTGGCTGCCTTGCTGTGTGAGACTGCGATAGCTCAGTATCGGCCATAGCCCACCTCACTTGTAGTTCTTTAAACTGTTTATCATGCGATTCACCTGAGGTCAAAAGTCTAGTGTTGCATTTGGACAAAGAGCAACAAGACAAACTCCCTTTGCCCATTCTGCTGTGTCTCCCTGCTGTCCCGTTCAGCCCAGACCTGTCCTGAGCGGGGCTCCACATCTGCCCCCCCAGGCTAAAACAAGCTAAATGTTTATTGTGGGCTAATGAGTTCCTGTCAGGAGGCTGCACACGGCCCCAGGAGCCCGCTGACCGACTGTGACAGGGGTGAATGAGAAAAACGAGGCAGAGGAAAAAAAAACACAGAGGGAATGTTTTGTTGTCTCCACAGAGGAGTACTCAGTTCCAGCTTTGCTGAAGTTTCACATTTGTGGCTGGTTTTAGGTTTTATTTATTTTTTTCCCTTCTTAAGGTCTGTAGGGGAATTGTAATTGCTTTTAATACTCTGTTGATTAAACTTGCCCCGAGGGATTGGAGATATTTTTCCTTTCTTTCGCCTTCACAGAGTTGTTGCTATTTTGATTAAACTCCATGGAGCTTAATCAAAATAGCAATACCAATCAGGGCAGCTTATTTTTTCACTCTGAGTAGCAGTGTTAAGAAGTTTCTAACCTCTCACTTCATTGGTGTTTGTGCTTCGGTTCAGGTTAGTGGAGGTTTGCATTTTTTGTCTGTGTGTTTTGTCTTGTTACAGGTAGCAGCAGTGTACAGGGACCCCAGCGTAGGCAACCTCATCAACATCATGATTGTCAAGCTAGTCATTGTCCACAATGAACAGGTGAGTGTGGAGTCTTGAATGCTCACCTCAGCCAGTTCTCCAACATGGCTGACGTCAGTGCAGGTGTCCCTGGCCTGGACTTTAACTCCATGGGGCATGTTTGAGAGGACACTACCTGCCTTGTCAGACTCAAGTCTCAAGGCAGATCCAAGAAAAAAATGATACTGTTGTCGGCTAGCTAGCCACCTGCATGTGTTAGTGCTGAGGGGGCTTGCTGCACTATGCTTTGTCATGTTAACTAATGTTAATTAGTTGAAATTACCTTTAACAATAGACTTTTCTTACAGTCTGGCGAGGCTTTGAGACTATCAGAGACTATCAATTTCAAAAAGCGGCACAACTGCATGCTCAGCTCCCTGTCTGGTTTCATTGTGGTTTCTATCACCCAAAACAGGAAGGGCCCACTGTGAACTTCAATGCTGCGACAACCCTGCACAACTTCTGCGTCTGGCAGCAGAGCCAAAACGTCCAGGATGACAGCCATCCCTCTCACCACGATACTGCGCTCCTCATCACCAGGTGCACACTCAGCTCTTGCCTGCACTCTGAATGGAGATCTAAGATGCTTGATCACACTTTATATCTCATTTTGGGTAACAGTGCTGTGTTGCTTCTCTCTCTTTTTTTTTTCCAGGGAAGATATCTGCAGAGCAAAAGACAAATGTGACACGTTAGGTAAACTGCAGCCTTTTTTTTTTGTTTCAAAAATATCTCCACCTCCAGTTCCTTTCAATTAACTTTCCACTCCGTTAACTGCAGCTCATAAACTGTACAGTAATGAGTTTATGGTAAGCTGTCAGCTAATAATATTATAGTGACAGAGCAGAGTGGTAGAAAAGGGAGGAGGGAGCATGGATGGAGGGAGTCGGTGGCAGCACTAATCTCTCTTACAGAACAGAAGTTTTGATGGTTTAATCGCCTTTAACACTTAGGGAGAGGTTTTTTTCAACTAGCTGTGTGTGTGTGTCTGTATGTGTTGGTGTCTGTGCATGTGTGTATGTGCATATGTGTGTGTGACCCTCCAGGGCTGGCGGAGCTGGGGACCATGTGTGACCCATACCGGAGTTGCTCCATCAGTGAGGAAAATGGACTCAGCGCCTCTTTCACCATTGCTCATGAGCTTGGCCATGTGTAAGTAGCAGTAGTGAACCTTGAGCCCTCACCTTGGAGACCCCGCCCCATCCTAACCTGCACACCCACCCTTGACCAACAAAAGCCCTCTTATCAAGAGACGTAGAGCGCTGCAGACACAGGTGCAAAACATAATAAAGTGAAAAACGGGGGTTTTAATAACATGCCAGCCTTAATACCTTAGTGCACCGCTCAGGGAGTTAACCCTCTAGGTATCACGACTTTGTCTTGGAAGGAAAACATGCTCTGCATGAAAGAAAGCACCGATGCTTTGGAGGTTTTTATTGTTGCTAAACACAGTGACTAGACCCAAGAGATTCTTGGAGGTGGCACTGAGCATTTTATCACAAAGTACAAGGCTGTTCTGTTCAATGTTCCCAACGGTCTCCCGAACATCAACTCAAAGCTTGATAACACAACCTGGAGATGTCACGGTGCCGTCATACTACTCTGCGTTATTGGCGTGTAATGGCAGTGTTATCATAACACGCCTCCCTGCCAGACACTGTTTCCACAACAAGCAAATGTTACCACATGTGTGAAATGAGAGAAGTTCCCGTATGAATGACCCGTTTTATGGCCAGATGACCAAGTCACAAGATATGTGTGATTGTGTCTCTGATATGAGGCCCTCTGTTTTCTAAACAATGGGGCCCATCAGTCTCAGGCAGAATAGCTGGAATATGAATTATGAAAGATCACACATCTCCCCCTTTTAAATTTTCTTCTGTTTAATTTATTTCAATTAAAAAAAGCAGAGTTGCAAAGTGGTTGGAGCCACAGTTTACAGAAGTTCTTTGCCCGTTGTTTTTCCTCATTTGGAATTTTACTTTTAATGATAACTGCAGTTTTACTCAACATAGGATCACAGGAGTCACCTGGATGAATACACAATACTGTATTGTTTCAAATTTGTGTCTGAGAAAGCACTTTTTTTTTTTTTTAAAATCAGTGTGGCCTATGAAATGGAACCAGATACTACAGTACCCTTTATATATTCAAAATTTTATTATATTCCAGATCGGTGGATGCAGTCAGGAACAGAACACAGCATAGCTGTTGAAATGATCCAAGCATGTCTGTTTGAAGTTGGCTCAAAGTTACAAAGCTCAGCTGTCAGCACAGGCAACAGAACTCTCTAGACTTTTTCTTGAAGCAGGGCTATGTGAGACCTGTAGTCAGCTTTTCTCCTAAAAGTTGTTATGCACACAATCTTACACCTGATTGTAATTTTTTTTTTCAAAGAACCTGAATTATTTGAATAAAGAGTTTCATGCTCATGTTGGAAATGCTCAGGCTGTCACGTAACATTGTGTTTGGGAAAATGAATGGGAATGGGTGGTACTTCTGGAGCTCTGGCTGCCCGGTGTAACCCCTCCCACTTTGAAACTATTGGCATAGATTTCTTTCAATGCTGAGGTTTAGGTACATAACACACCAGTGAAAAGTATCCTCCTTTCCTCTCAACTAGCTCAGTGCATAATAGCAGAATGGACGTTTTTTTTGATCAGATGTCTTGGGATGTCTGTTCTTTTCCTCCTGCCTACCTCCCTCACAGAGTGCAAATGTGAAATGAGTTACAGTTTTACTTTCCGGTCTCCTCTGCCCATTTGTGCTGGTTTGTATAGCATATAATAGGCCCAGTGTCAGTGTGAGGCTGTGAGCCATTGGACAAGAATGAAAGTTATTCTGCTTCCTCCTCTGTCCCGCTCACACATTCTTCCAGTGTAGAGATCGGACCAGAGCGGCCAGATGACGGGTGTATAGGCCTCGGAAAGGGGAATGCACCCCCCTTCTCCCCTACATACAGACTTTCCCCTTGCGTCCCATGTGGATCTGTTTATGCTAAAGTTCAAGCAGCTGGAGGGCCAGTTGGCTCTGGCTCTTGGCGTGTTTAATCGCCGCGTTCACAAGCGTGAGCTCTTGAGTGTTTAGCACTCTGGGAAAGCCAGTGTCAGGTAGTGGGAGCCACTTGAGAGCGTTGCAGATTAAAGAAAGATTTAGGCTAATGGATGGGAGGCCTTTCTCAGATGACTGTGAGGACGTGTGATTACTAATAGCCATCATGGGGATTTTCGGTTGAGGCGGAGTCACTTGATAGCCGTTCAAAGGTGACACATACAAAGCTTCTTCAAGTTAGTCGTTAGATGTTGCCAAGTCTTCAAACATCTTAGATCGCAAATAATTCACTTACTTGACGTTTTGATATGTCATTAGGGCCTATGGCAGTAAACAGACTTTGTTTTTTAACGTTGAAATGTATTTCACACCAGACCACACCAGAAGACTTCACTTTCGGTTGAGTGTCCCGAACACACATGGCCCAAGCAGTCTGGCTGAGTGGATGAAATCACTCGGGTTGTCAAAGATAGTTTCCATTGTAGGGCCGTAAATTTGGAGGAGCTGAGATGGCTAATCCTCTGACGATGTAGCAATCCATCACCGGGCGCTAACTTCATTAGTCTCCAGTTTGTGTGGTGGCTCCCACTTTGTTTCCCAGCAGTGTGTGCTCTCTGATGTCGCTGAGCTCTCTCTTGCTTTGTAGAAGTGCTGACAAAGGCTGTTCCTGCAGACTTCTTTGCTGGCTGTGACTCTTATTTATGTTCAGCCCATCTGCTAGAATCCCCAATTAGGTCCTCATTGCTCCAGTGATATGTCTTACTCTCCCAGTTATTTATGGCATTTCAGCACTGAAATTTGCTTTTGCCTTGATGCAAATCAGGACAAACATAGGATATGAGGGTGTGATATTCTCAAGGCAGAGCAGTTTGCCTTCTTGAAAGCATTAGATATAAGAGAAGAACACTCACTTTTTATTACATTGAAGTGTGGATGCTAAGAATGCAACTCTGCAGTTCTCACTCTGCCCCCTGCAGCTGAAATTGACTCTCCTATTGATCTGCATCAGTATATCTTCTGAGGTTTACAAGTGGAAAGCCACAAAACTGCCTGATTTACAACCCAATCACTCTAAAAGGCCCTCTCCTCAAGCCAGCATCCTCATACATGCCCTTCAAATTGTTTGTATTTCACTGTTTTGACTACAGATTGGGTGGGGCTTGTCACAAGATTATAAGTGCCACAAAGTAAGCTAAGAATCATTAGCAAATTCGGTTCGACCCAGGTTTTGATGCTTTTGTCAGCATCAGACAGCCGTTTGGTCTGAGTGTGAGGACATCATTACTGTGCCAGAGGCAGACCGTGGCTCAATTAGTCCCTGGGTGGATGCCCTCAGGCCCCTGGCCCCTGTAGCATGGCCCCATGCCAGCCATGCTGTGCCTTGTTTGTGTGGTGGTATGGCTTGACCCTCACTCCCAGCCCAGAGCCCAGCACTGACCCACATCCTGTTGTAAACACCACAAACATCATACAGCTGTGTGTGTGCGTGTGTGTGTGTGTGTGTGTGTGTGTGTGTGTGTGTGTGTTTATATATGTGTTTGTGCGTGTGCAGTCGTGAATGTATTTATGGGTGTATGCCAAACCACAGCACAAAACAAGACATCCGCATTGGAGATCAGTATTGCTGGACATGAAACAGACAACTTGCTTTATGAGACTGCCAACTCCAGACAGTCTGGATGAATTCATTAATTTGCAGATGCCATGCTGGGTACCTCACTCCATACAGCTGTGGCTCGGGGAAGACCCTTAATTTATCATTTGCTGTGGTGATGGTAAAAAGACTATGGAAATCGGAGCAGCATGCGTAATAGGCATAGTGTGTGTGTGTTGATGTGGATGGCGTGCTGCCCCTATATTTCCCTCAGCATTAAGCCCTTTGAGAATGTGAGACGATGACCTTTGACCTCTCCGAGGTGAGCTGGAGGTGGCTCTCACTAGCATGTGGGCTTCAGTTGTGGAGGGGATATGCCGGTCAGATACACAGAGACAGACGATGGCATGTTCTGTAAAACGTCCCACCGCAAACCGGCCAGGTGGAACTTTACTGAAGATTATTGAGGCATTTGAAAACAACTGGGTGATAGCATGAAGACGGAGGTGTATGTATCTGGGAGGGAAATGCTGGTGGAAAAGTAAAATATGATAGTTGTAATATGACAGTGCAAAATCAAGATAAAAGTAAACTATGTGATATATTGCCATTATACACTGCAGAGATGCCTTGGCTACAAATCGTATTAACCAGAGACAACATGTTTGTTTGGTACGGACTATAGCAAGAATCACATCTTCATTATTTTAATATTTTTTGGATGGAGAGTTTTTGTCATAATTCACAGATGTGCGTGTGGCTGGGAGTGTGTGTAGATGCCTGTGTCTGTGTGCAGTGGTCCATAGGGGTGGTGTGAGGTGATCCCTTGTTAAAAATGACTCAAAATAAATCTTCTGACATTTATCCTCCCTGCTACCACTGATCCATTAAGCACTTGATAATCACTTTGTGTGTGTTCCCTCCATCCTTCTCTCTCTCTCTCTCTCTCTTCCCTGTTTCTTTTGTCCTTCTCTGGACCAGGTTCAACATGCCTCATGATGACAACCCAAAGTGCCGGGAGGCCGGTATGAAGCACCAGTATCATGTCATGGCACCCACACTCAACTATGACACCAGTCCGTGGTCCTGGTCCAAGTGCAGCCGCAAGTACATCACCGAGTTTCTGGAGTATGTACCTCCTTTCAGGGCCTGGACTCTGGCTCTGCTCTCCAGCTTTCCATTCAGTGTTTGAACAATTTTAGTGAACTGTTTTCTCAAAAAAGTGCCGGATATCGGCTTTTTATTTAAACAGAAGGGAATGTAATTCTACAGCAAATCCATCCTAATCTGATATCCTCACATCCACTTTTTAGCCGTGCATTTTTTTTAGTTGTTGTGACGTAATTGGCTAAGAAAACCGCTGCTACCTCTCTCAGAGAGCAGGGTACATAGGTCAGCACAATGTAAACTGTGTTGAGTTGTTATTGCCTGGTGTTGAGACAGTATTTCCTGTTTGAGTTTGGGGTTCTCGCTCAGCTGACCTGAGTGATTGATCCTCCCCTGCCCCTCCGCTGTCTCTCTACTCAGCCAGAACCCTGCTCTCAAGCTGCAAGGCAAACAGTCATGTAGTCACTGGCGTGCTTTCCCCACCATAACCTGTAACACAGGGCAACGGCTCATTCAGCAGCTCCCAAGCTGCGTGATGGCCACCAGCTCTGGTGAAGGGCTTCCCTTTAAGATGGGAAATGTCAGTTATAATTAGATCTTCCCAGGACATGACCCTTTGATCTTTTCCTCTCCTTGTCCGTTGATTGTGGACGCCTCCACAAAGGACGGCTTGTTGATCAGATGCATCTTGGGAGAACTCTCATGTTGGGCTTTAAGGTTATTCTATGCATAGTTTCCAGCTGGTGATGAGCTCAACTTTGAGTTCTTGGAACATTCAGCAAATGAGAGGATCTATGAATGTCTTCATTATTTGAAACGGTCATTGTCAGCTGCGTGTGGCTGATTGTCTGTGCGTTACTCCAAGTCTGAGTGTGAGGTGAATGTCAGAGGTTGTGAGCTGAACTCTGTGTGCGCCAAGTTATGACCATTAGTTAAACGTATGGGAGTTTCCTAAACAGTGTAGGTATGACAAGAGTGAAGGAACATCGTGTTCAGTGTGGGAGCCACAGCGGTGGGAAAGACTCTTGAGAGTGTAGCCCAACTGCTTTTGAAGTCCGTCTCCAGCCAACAATGAGTAGCATTGATTCAAACGAGCGCTTTCACCGCTCCTTCTCAGTGCGCTGACCTGGTCAAGTACGCCAGTGTTTTGACTGCCCATTCTCCCTGGAGAGCACTCCAACCTGCACCGCTCTCCTGTCAGTTTAAAGATGGAGGGCAGTGCTGCCTCTCAAACACCCCTTCCCTTTTCAGCAACCAGAGGATCCCCCTCCTCCTCCTCTCATCTCACTATCGCTGTAATAATGTGAACTGAACTCCCACACCTGAAAGCTGATGAAAAGTGTCCTAGTGTTGTATGGTGTTATTAAGTGTCAACCGCCTCATAAAGCAACCATTCATTCCGTCCCTGGCTCCCTGCCACTTGATTTAAGCCACAAACCCTAATATAAAAATAAAATGCAAATCTTTGAGTGTTGCCACCCACTAATTGTTGTGTACGCTGGGTGTTGAAACCACATAGTCATTAGTAGTGGGCAAGACCTATCATTTTCCATTGCGATGCCTAGACCCACACTTCATGAAAGCCTAACCACACAAACAGCAAAGTGAATTGCCTGCTTAAACATTCCCATGTGAAATCTCATTTTATCTCCATTTTTTTTTCTCAATAAAATCAAGATGGATGTATTCACATGTTGGACTGAATTTGCCCAAACCACAATGTCATTATTTTCTTTTATATCTGGATGTGCAGTAATTGGTACATGCTGTCAGGGACAAAATCCTGACATGGCAGCACTGCTACAGTTTGCTTGGCACTGTTTGATCAAACACTGTACAGAGATGTTCTGTGTCATTCAATCCTCGGTGCAATTCATAAATCTGATATATGAGCAGACTCCTGGCACTATCAGCTTAGGAAAACCCAGCAAGGTCTTCATGGAAGCGATTACTGTGTAGCCTCATATGACAACCGCACAACGGTAACTTAAAGTCATTTTCTAAATAAACTCACTTCAAGACGCCTCCCAATTGCTGCCAGGTGTGGAGTCTCCAAGTCTCCATATACAGCCGATCTTCTTAAAAGAAGTGGATGGATAAAAAAAAAAAAAAAAAAAAAAAAGAACGCATTGAGTCCCCCTCTCTCTGCCTGTCTGTTCTGGTTTTAATAATCATCCCATTAGGACGCTGATTAGACAGATGACCAACTGGTGAAAGACGCACTAATATGGCACTGTCTTTATGATTCCTTGACAGGCTAGTTCATAGCTTTCATCGACAGTATCTTCCACTACCGCTTTATTGTTCTTTATACAGTGATTCCTCTTACTCCCAGCGTTTGTGAGCCTTTTCTGCCAGAACAAGGCTTCTTACGTTATGAGTGGAAATGAAAGGGAAAAAAAAAAAAAACAAGTGATGGCGACTCAGGACAATCCTGTGTAATTATTGGCCTTGTCACATCAGCTGGTGCTGTGTGGAGCAGGTGTTTTAGCAACTCAACCCAGGGTGAAATTTGTAAGAGCAGTGCAGGCCTGTTGTCTAATTACATATCTTATACACGTCTCATCCCCAGTTTCCTTTCTCGTGCTTGAAAAGTAAACAAAAAAGGAACGGTTCCTTTGAGGCTTGGATGAGCGGCTGATAGTGTTTGACTAGGCTTTCGGGGGCCTTTTCAGAACGGTGCATCCTGGCGTAGACTATTGCTACATGCATTCAGTCCAGCTGTGCTTTTGTTGTCTCTGTTACTGTGTCGGGGTTCAGGGTGTGGCTGACATACAATCTGTCATTACACTGCAATGCTGGTGTTGGCCCCAATTTATGTATTTTAAAGGCAGACTATGCAGTTTCAAAAGGGACGACACACCACTCTTTTTTTTACTAATGTTAAGGATGAGGTTGAGGAAGGATTAAACCCCTCAGGTTCAGGGTAAGATTAATAAACCATAGAATTAATTTAACACTTTTATATGCCTGTCTGTCTTGAATCTAATATTTTGATGTCTGATGTACACAAAAATAAATCCTGGAGCGAAATGCTCTTATATTTTGAGTTTTGATGGGGTAAGTCCTGAGGCATTTCTAAGTTATATTCTTTTGAGAATTGAGTGGCAGTCATCATTCTTTACCACATCATAACAAGGTGGGGTGCCCTCCCCTTGGAAACAGCACAGCTTGCCTTTAATCAAGGTGCTTTATGATTTCGAATTCTCTTGTTTGCTCTCAGCACAGGGAAATACACATCGGATAAAAATGTCGTCAGCCTTCACGTCGTCTTCGTTATGTATGAAAATGCTGCTTTATGCAATCTTTGATGCCTGACTCCAGTTTCAAAGTGACAACGTTTACTAACAGGCCAATGGGGGGTAGGTGGTATCAGTCTGCTAGGTAGCTTTACAGACCACCCACATGGGAAAAACACATCTGAGGATGATCACTCGCAGACAGTGACATAGAGATGTTTGTCTTGCTTTTATGAAAGAGATGACACACGTTGACAGTCAGTCCATACAGGTATTTTTATGATTAAGGAGGACTAGAAAACTCTGGGTTCTCCTGCCCTGAGCATGTGTATGTGAGTGTGTGTGCATGTGTTTATGTGTCTATTTGGGCATTCCTTCCTCATTGACTGTACATACACTCTTCTCCTATTTAGCACCGGCTATGGAGAGTGCCTGCTGGACGAACCTATAGGCAGGACGTATGAGATGCCCACCCTCCTCCCCGGTCAAATCTACAATGCCAACAGACAATGTGAACTCATGTTTGGTCCTGGTTCCCAAGTTTGCCCTTACATGGTAAGTTGGACTACCATCGATGTGAGCACGACCTCACAGCAAATAGTGAAGAATTAAGGCTCTGGGAATTAAATCTGAAATGATGCTCTTCTCACCAGAAACTGCGTTGCTGCAATAGAACGACAGTAGAAGCTTTATTCTGAACCCTCAGAAATATGAGCAGACCAGATATCTAAAATAGCCCACTGTTTATTGTATGTACATGGTATTCAGTTAGTTTTATACAGCTGTTTGATGTTAAACCACAGTGTAAGAATTTGATCTGCAAAGTGTTTATCAAAGCATGCACATGTGTTTAAAGACATTTTTAATTATTTCTTGACTGATTCAAATTATTTCAATAGTCTGAATTTGGAATAGTGTTGTTCGACAGCTTTTCTGTGTCATCTGGACTAAATTTTTCTGTGTCACTTTGCATCTTTAAAGCAACATGTTTAGACATATCATATGACTCACTGCAACCACAGCCTTAATCCAGCCTGATAGCACATGGCGTCATGCACGCCTTAGATGCTCTCTGATGAGGCTTTGCACGGGGAAATCATACATACAACATCGTCTGCTGTTTTTAATAAGCAGTCTGGATGACCGACAGCTTGGGGGACATTTTACAAGTCAATTAGCTTCATCAGTTTTAACAAACCGTCAAGGCGAAGACACTGTTGAACATCCTCTCATGCTCAGATAACTGTGGCTGCTAAGCTGGAGAGTCTCAGAGCAATGTGTGGCTAATCTCCCCGTGTTAGTTATAGCTGTCCAGGCGGTTGTTAAAGTTATTATCCAGTTTTCTGCTGGCTGCACTGTCCATGAAGTCAGCTGCACACTCATTTCACCATAAAATACTCTATCTTGTTCACACAGGACTTTCATGTTGTGATGTAAAACTTGCAAATTACTTTATCTAAGGGGTAGGATAGTGTGGTAAGCTTTTGTACAGCGGGTGATTTCAAGGTTTTTCCACAGAAACAGTGCAAAAGGCTGTGGTGTACGAGTGCGGAGGGGGATCATAAAGGATGTCGCACACAGCATATGCCACTGGCTGATGGGACCGACTGTGGACATGGAATGGTAAGTCACAAATCTACTCAGTGGTCCTGTATTTCTCTCAAATCACAAATTGTACTGTTATTGCTTAGGGCCAGCACTGCTCATTCATTCATGTGCCAGTAGAGTGAAGTGAATGAACAAAGTCTCAAATTGATAATGGTACACTTTATGTTAAAATGGAGCGATGCCTGCGAGCTAGTACCTACTGTATGAACATTTATGTCCAATTCCAGTCTTTTTAGGTAAGAACTGTTTGTCTCAGTTGATACATTTAGAGTAAGTTAGAAGAAACTATAAACAATAACAACTTTGCATGTCTCAAGTATTTTGAAAGATGCAGGTCCATTTTTATTGACATCGTCACTGCATACAATAAACTTAACTATTCCAGGATGTGTTTTTTGCACTTTTTACAGTTACAGTATTTGCAGCCATCGCTAAATCAGATTACACCACAATTATTGTTGAGATTTCAGTATTTGATTCAAATCGATGTGCTTCTGCACTGAAAATGTTTCCTTCCACTCTCTATCAGCATTATTGTTAAACCTGGCCTCACTGGTATGTAGACAAAACATGTTTTTGACACAAGCCAAACCTCCCATGAAGCCCTTGGAATCCTGATGCCTTTCCCTTCTAGTTCATTTCCTCTACCAAGAAAAAGGAATAACTTAACATGCATTACTCCCTGCCTGCCATTGTGTTTGCAGCAACCCATGTAAATGTGGTCAGGTGATGGCCCTCGTTAGAAACCTGAAGCTTTAGCCTCAGCCTTGTTTCGGGGCCCCAACCCCCATTAGCCTTCATGTTCTCCTCGCTCTGGGATGCTATGCTAATTAGGGCTGAGACGGCGGGATGGCCACTGAGGATACAGGGGCCGTCCTGGGCTGGGAGGGGAGGGGTAGAGAGCCAAAGACTGGAAAGAAGAGAGAGAGAGAGGGAGAGAGAGAGAGTCTTGAGAGGGAAAGGTGAAGACGTGGGCCCTTTGAAAGAAGATGCCGCCCGCCGTTCACAGTTGAGTCACCTTGTTGTGAACCCATGACCCTAAAACCTCTTTAAAAGGCGGGTGAGTGGGTCAGTGGTCAGGCCGTAACAGAGCCCAGGGCTGAGGCCAGCCAGTGTGCACACAAAAGACCTCACATCAGTGATTCTGCCGAGCAGGAGGAGGGAGGAGAGCGAGGAGGAGGTACAGGGGGGATGAGGATACGGTGGGCGGGTGTTTAGCATTCGGAATGTGTATGAGCGAGAGAGGGAGAGAGAGAGAGAGAGAGAGAGAGAGAGAGAGAGAGAGAGAGAGAGAGAGAGAGAGAGAGAGAGAGAAGGGGGGTCCTCTCCTGTCTCTTCTTAACCTTTTGCCCTCAAGGAGTCTCTTGCAGTGTGGGTCCATGTAAGCCTTATATCCCTTATATCCCTTCATCTGGCTCGATCTCTCTCCTCACCATGTTAGGGCCTGGATCAGCCCCGTCTAGTGAGGAGAGGTTAACAGGGGATAGCTAACATCTTAATCCAACTACAACAACGGGACTAGACAGTAATGGTCCTGGGACAGCAACTCTCATTCCGCTCTCATCTGGTATGTGGGAGAAAGGCTTGAGGAGACAGGGATTCAACCAGACTAGAATAGGTGAGGATAAAACAGAACAGAATCGACGAGACTAGAAAAGACTCAAACAGAATAGAATTAAATAGAATAGAATTGAATGTAATAAAATATCTCTTCATATGAAAGTATTCAGGCAAATGTGTATCTGTTATTTCACTTCTCCAGTCACTCCCCTCGCGCTGTTTAAAAATCATATCTGATCCCTTTGTGAATTGTGTTTGCTTCGTGAACTTCAATACAACTGTAAAGCCCATTTTCCTGCTTTTTCCCCCCGTTTTCCCGCGTGTATGTGTAGTGGCACCACCTTTGTTTGTTGTGCTGGGGGCCCGGTGTCATCTCCAGGCTGGGGGCTGTTTGAAGTAGAGCGAGTTGAAAGAGAGGGGGACCCTGCTCCGACGCTCACCTGCTTATACAGAGCTCTTTTATGTGGCCACTCGAGAGGGGGGGCTTTTGGAGTGGTGTGTTTGTGTTTTCTTGGTCATCGTCAAAAGTTTGAGTGTCTGCAAACCCAGACGACTGCTCTTCTGTCCTTCACTCTTTTTTATGCTTCTTTCTCTTTATCTATTTGTCTCTGTCTCTCTCCAGCTCTTTTTCTCTGCCTTTCACAATTTATTTTCTCCCTCCCTCATTTTCTCTCTCTCCCTCTATTTCCTTTCATAGACATTTTTAATCTGCCTTCTTTATCATACCTTCTCACCTCTTCTTCTGACTCCATCCCTATTCCTCTTGATCTCTCTCTTTCCTCCTGTGAGGAGTCATGAGGTTTAGGTCCGGGGGTTTACAGGGTCCGGGGTCGGGACTCCTGGCTCTGAGGTGTCTGCAGGGCCTTGAGGAGGAGGTGTCAGAGCTGGAGGATTAGGGCTATGGCCCCTATAGGGGAAACTAGCAGCAGGTATTGTCTTAGTAACCAGAGCTACCTCTTTCACAGCTCTCTCCTGGCCTATCATTAGACCGAGGCCTGCCATGTTATTCCAAACAATTACACGGGAAGCGTCATCTCTCGTAAAAATGTCTCCAGAAATTTTCGAAACGAGTGTCACCTTCTCTGTCTGTGTGTTTTGGTGGAGGTTCTTTGTTCGGGCAAGTTATGAAACAAAGTTGTGACCTCATTGGGTAAATGAGGGCAGCACCCCAAAAGTGGGGGAGCGGCGTCGTCCCGAATGAAGATGAAAAAAAGTTTGTTTGTATACAGCTTGGATGAAATAGGGCAACAGGCACTGTGGTCTCTCTGGATAGTTTCTCCCCTCTGTTCCCCTCTCTTCTCCCTCTCTCTTTCTCTCTCTCCCTCCCTTTCTCTCTCTCTCTGTGTTGCCTGGCGGGCCCCCTCGCGGGGCGCTGGAGTGAGTAATGCGGTCACATGACCTCTTGGCGGTGTGTCTGTCATCTGGCCCAGTGGGCCGTGCACTAACGAGGGCATCCCATCACTTGTTGTCTATAAATACCGCCACCACCCTCCCTTCCCTCCTCCGCCTCCTCCTCTTCTCCTCTTCCCCTTTGCTCCCTCTCACTCTTAAAAAAGACTGTGGCAGTGTGTGCATGTGTGTGTGTGCATGTGTGTATGTGTGTGTGTGTGTTTATGTATGTGCGTGTGTTTGTGTGTGCGTGTGTGTGTGTGAGTAGAAGGGTTGGGTCGTGTGTGTTTTATGTATATGCATGATGAATCTTCTGCTTTTTGTGTGTGGGTGCACACACAAGAACACAGTCCTGTCTGTGTGTGTGTGTGTGTGTGTGTGTGTGTGTAGATTAGGGGCCAGCCAACGTGGTCAATCAGGGCCTGTAAAGCCAGGGGCGGCTTGGCCCTGTATCCCCAGGCTGTCCCTTTGAAGATCCCTGCGCTGCTTCTCACCACGTTGTCGCTTGGTGGGTGGCAGGCGGGGGAAGAGAGAGCTGAACTTGAATAAATCAAGTAAACCAAATAAACCACACTTTGTCGCTGGTGTTCTCATTGTTCTCAGTTTTGCGTGTCTGATGATCAGCTTGAGTGCAGTCATGACAGAATGCTCCCATCAAGGTCTTTTTTTCACAGGTTGCTGCAAAATGGAAAATGAACATTAAAACCACTCCATGAACTTTTAAAAATAAATGTAATCTGAACGGCTTTCCCAGTGCATCTCAATAGGAGCTTAATTGAATGTTTTCTCTGATTGAAGATTTTTCATTTTTTGATATCCAGAACATTCCAGGGAAAAGAATGGTGACCCACTCTGGTTTCAGCCAATTAGAGTGAGATAGTGAGGTCTTGAAAAGTGAAGCCAGGGCAGAATGGAGTTTGTTGGCGGAGGCGGCGAGTGTTGGCTGGGGCCTCCTGGCAGCGTGACAGACTTGTCGTACGATGCTGGGATGATGTGCGTACATCTGTGTGTGTCTCTATGTCTGTGTGTGTGTGTGTGCGCCGGCACTAGAGCTGTGGATTGTGAGGCTGGTATCAATGTCACTCTTAGCTAATCTCTGGATATTTGCAGGATGTTGCCACTTTGATTTGCCATCATCACAGACATATCTGTGGATTTGGGCTAACAAGAGGATTGTTGTTTTAGCATTCATGTAGTTTGCTGATGGAATTACTGTGTCCGGTAGCTCTTGAATGGAGCTTTCATTCCTAATACTGTAGATTGTTGGAGGGAGGAAGCTGGGTTTACATGATCATAGCATGGTATCAAATTGTGGCCTAAAACTGATTCTTTGTTATTTTGTTATCACAATATAATACAAGCATGATATATTGCTTTTGGAAATGTCCGGAAAAGTGTTATTTATTCCGCAGAGACAATAGTTAAAAGATTTCAGGAGGTTTCTGTGCCTTCGAAGTGTGTAGCTGTGTGAAGATGATGAGCAAGGAAGACTAAAGGTAAAAGTGTCTCTGAAGTACAGGTGAATGGAACAGCTGATGGGGCCAAACCACTCATTCACTCTAATGACAGCCCTTACACGGCTTCAAGAGTTGTGGGGGGATGGAAGAAGTGCAGAAAAGTGGAAAAGAGGGCATGAGAAAGGATAGGGGAAAAAAGTAAGGACAGGAATTAGGAAGGATGATTTCGCTTCATAGCTTAATGTTGCGTCATTTGCAGCCTCCCATCTTTGCAACCTTTAAACACAAGGAAAAGAGGAAATATGGGACTAACAGAAAGGGGAAACTGCATGCCTTTCCGGAAAAAAAATGAGTCGGTATAAATCAAGTCTGCGATAACAACTGTCATTTGACTTGTTTCCAGTCGCCAGCCCGCCCAAAGAGAGATTCCTTCTCTGTAGCTTTGTTGGGTCTCCCTCTCTCTGTCTCCTCTCACCGCTGTATGCCGATCAACATGGCACATTCACCTCTTCACTAACACCCAAGTTATTATGTGTGATAGCAAATTGGACCTTATTGAAAATCAACGTCGGTGGTCTCTATCGTGTCACTGTGAGAAGTGACCCCAGATGTTTCAGATTTTTATGGGCGGGTCAAATGTTTTTATTGTGCAATGAAGAGAGGACAGCTCAGTGCACGGCATCAGAGACAAAAGACACAAACGTCAGCAGGCCGTGGCCAAAGTGAACTCCAAATCCAGAAGTGTGAGAACGACACCGCAACATGAAAGGTGATACCTTTTGGAAATGGCCGTGTTAAAATGAGAGAGTGGAGGGCTTTTTAAATCAATCCCCTGCCCTCTCATTCCTGCAGTGATGTATGGCTTGGGTTCAGAAATGAGGTGCTCTCCTCAACAGTTTCCTGGCAATTACAGGGCGCTCACTTCCAAACCAGCCAGCTGAAGGCCTCAGAGCAGATGCTGCTTCGCTTCGACACTTCTTCCCACCATGACTGCCGGGGTTAACACTCTGGTTACTACTTTCCGTAGCTGTTCCACCAAGTTGGTTAAAGTTTGTTTAGCAGGGTGTGTTTGTTGGTGGTCTGACTGTGTGTGATTTGAGGGGGAAGAGGTGAGGATATAGGAGGATGTGTGTGTGTGCATATGTGCTATGTGCAGGTACGCATGCAAATTCCTGCGTATGATGTGTGTGTACACACACGTGCTGATGTGCAGGTCTTTGTGTATGTTGACGAATCAGCGCGTGTGCCTTTGTGAAATTCCTAATTTGGAGCATGCGAGTGCCAGTGACAGCTGGACAGGTTTCTCTCACAAGGCCTTCAAATGTCTCACCACATTCCCAATTGAGGGCAAATTTTAAAAATCATTCTAGGAGAAGGTCGGCCAGAGTCCTTAAAGCTTTGTTTGAGCTTAGACAAGCCTTTCACATCAGCATTTTCCAAGGCTGTATTTGTCGGAAAGAGGGGCTAATTGGAAGTGAGTGTGGCCTCCAGATGCCTCTAGACTCTGAGCAATCACCCCCTCTTGCATACACACACACCCAAACACGCACACACACATGCACACACACACACACACACACACACACACACACACACAAAACATCCCTCTCAGATGTTTTTTTCTCTTCCTTCCTCTCCCCCTTCATTCTTTATTCTTTTCACCCACATCACCTTTTCAGGCCAAACAAAACGGTTGTAAACACAGGGTGCCAGTGGGGGGAGTGGAATGCCTTAAAGGCTTACAGGGACTTTGGTCCTCTCTGACAGCCAGTCCGCCTTGTGTTTGACAGTTCCTCAGGTCCACCCGCCTGGCTGCACTACGGTGGTCCCTGCCTGGCCCTTGCAGTCTCCCACCAGGGAACGGGGGGGGATGGGTGACTGAGGGAGAGAGGTATAGAATGGACACTCAGGTCTTAGCTGGCAGTCCCTATAAGCTGACGTGGGGGAAGGGGATGCAAAAGCTGTCTCTTTTGTGACAGTGGGAAATTCAGGTGTCCGAAAAGAGGTCTCCAATGCTTTGAGCCGAGATATTTTAGTCTGAAGGAGTTTGCTCAGTCCACAAACCCTGGCACTTGTTTGCCTTATCACTGTGTGCAAGCCGTTTCCATCCATCCATGTGATTTAGTATATCACGTTCCTTTCCGTAGCTTTAATTTGATTTCTTTCTCAGAATGAAACTCTCATGCTCAGAGAAAATTTTCTGTGTCCTTGGTTTCGCATGTACAGTGAAAGAATGGAAAAAAGGCCCAGGTCATGACTCAAACCTCTGTCTGGATTATGGAAATGTTTGTGGCTTGTTTAGTTCATAACCTGCAGCCGTTAACACCTGCCTGTCATTGTTCATTGTCTTAACACTCCATCATTAGACCTGCGAATGTGTTAAACACGCATGCACTCCAGCTCAGAGCGTCAGAGACAGCAGTGCCAAATTCTTATGTTTGCACGTGTATGTGATTGCGGTTCTACATTTTGCAGGTGTTTACCTAAGGCCATGGCTGTAATTGTTGCATGTATGCTCAGGCAAACAATGGGCAGATTGGCCATTGTCTAGGAGATGACTTTGACTGATCTGCTCTCTGGCTGAATAGTGTAATTATGAAGATCCACTGAAAGATTTTGAACTGGTGCTCTGTTCTCTGTTCAACAGGGGGTGTGGATGTGCAGAACAGGTTGTTTCAGTTTTTTTCCACAGTAAAGGATAGAATATCTTATAGTGGAATGGGCGTATGGCCAGTTGAAATGATAGTAGTTGAATTTCTCAACTGGAAAGAGCTGGCAATGGAAGTATCAGCCCAACATCACAGACCAAACTCTGAAACAGAGTGACAAGCCACTATGAAGACAATGTGGTGTCTGCAAACAGCATCCTCTTTTTGGGTTTTAGGTCTGAAGCTGTGTATCTGAATGCGAAAAAGAAAGTTTCTGATGTCAAGGCAGCAATGAACCTTGTTCCTCTTGTTATCACAACTCTAGAGTTTCCTTATCATGGTGCCACTGCTCCCAGTGCCTGTGTGCCCGGACGGCGGGCTACGTACCCAGACAGACGCCGTCTTGTCCTGCATTCTTTCAGTGAACAGGACCCTCCGCTATCTTAGCCACCGAGAAGGGGATTTGGTTACACACAAAGGCAAATAGGCCTGCCATGCTTTGCTTATGAAAGCACTGTTAGCACTTCTTGGCAAAGGTTGGTTGGTCTGTTCACCGTGTTTGATACTAGGCACCTTATTCTGCATGTCACTTTGGACCTCCTTTATGAAAGATCTCTGTTCAAAAGTCTTGTATTTTTGATCAAATCCAAGCCGATGATAATTGAAGAAGAATTTGTCTGGATTCTCTTCATCATCTATGGCATATGCAATGATAACTTTCTTGCCTAATCACTATCCAGTATAGGAATTCTGTGCTGTTGATGCAATTTTTATTGCTAATCTTTCATAGATCAATATGTAAGTGTGTTTTGAAATCTAGAATAAGAGTAGAACATGGCAAAGAGAGGTCATGCCAAAAACCCACAAAACTGAAAAAAGAGTAGTAATGCATTTGATAAACTAGTGTTGATTTCCTTGATAAGCATTAAATCTCCTCTGAGATCTACGGTTTATTTCCATCTTGTGTTGATGAAAAGTGTTTCCTTTATCTTTGCGGTTTTGTATAGTTTTGGAAACAGTCCAGGCCAAAAGATGGGGGCGTGTGACACCAACAGAGGAGGAACTGAGCTGTTAACTTTTTTAGGCTTAGTTAGAAAAAAAAACAAAACAAAACAAAACAAAACAAAAAAACCTGCATTTGAAGATTTTATTTGCTGTCCCTTCGGTCCACCCATTATATAAGGAAGATTGACATTTCCTAAATGTTACGGCACAGAAATGCTGCCTCTGGTTCTTCTCACTGACACTGTCATCTTTCTCTCTTGAACGTTCTCTCTGTGTCTCGGTGTCTGTCTCTCTCCCTCCCCTTTCTCTCTCATCCTCTCCACAGCTGGAGGAGTTGGATGCATTCCTCATGGGTAAACTATAGCAGGATTAACGTTTCTTTTAAAATATAGCTTTACATCTAAACAGGGGATTAAGAAGGCAAGGAGGAACAACAGTCACAGCTGTGCATGCATTAGATCTGCACTAGCGCAGCGCTCGACACAATCTCTGTTTGTCTTCTGGACTGTTGAGCTTCAGTCATGGCTGACATGATGCCACACTCTTTTAACAGGATCTGTGTGTGTGGGTGTGTGCGTTTGCCTGTATGGTGTGTGTCTGTGTGTGTGTGCGTGGTGTGTGTGTGTGTGCAATCTTCCCTTGCAGTACTGCAGACGTGGGATGTGTGTGAACAAGGAGTTGGACCTGCGCCCGGTCCATGGGGAGTGGGGCCCCTGGGGGCCCTACAGCGTTTGCTCCAGGTCCTGCGGTGGAGGAACCCGGAGCACAACAAGAGACTGCAACAAGCCTGAGTAAGAAACACTCAGTCATCCAACAGACATATTGCACCCCTTATGGCAGTCAAATGAGTTACAAACCTTGACTATGAGTGAGACTGCAAACCAGTAACAGTGAGAGCTGCTCAGTGACTCAGTGACTCTGGAAACATCATGCATTTCATGAACTTTAAAAAAAAATGCATTTGCTTGAACTTTAGGTTTGCATGTCACATCATGCATTTCTTGAACTTTAAAGGCAAATGTCTTTGTAACAGTGGATGTCCTTGAACTTTAAATATAAACATGCCACTGCCTGGCTGAGAGTGAAATTGAGCTTTTAGGGAGGGGTAAAAACACACCGCTGGAAAGTAAAAGAGTGTGCTGGATTTTACAACACAAGACAAAACGAAAGCATGCAAAACGGAATGCTGCACAATGATCATTTTATCTCAGTTATCTTGTTTTCATTATCATCAGAATCCAGAACCATAATTCAAAATAAATTTTGATTTATTGCTCAGCCCTAACAGCAGCAGCAGTAAAGAAAAGGCTGTGGCTGAATAAGAGACATAAACACACTCGCCTGTAAGTCAGATTCACCGAGCCTCAGTCTGAAAATTAATTTCTTTGCTCTGGAAATGGTGCAGATGTAAATGGAAACAACCTTAGATTGTACTCTTCGAGCAGTCATAACTAGTCAAATTCAATCAAGCTAATACCTGAAATTTAACCCACAGCGCTGACGCATGTCCTATCCTGCAACACAGTGTTTTATGCGCATCTCTGAGTTTTTGGTTTGTCCTAAACACTTGCAATCCATGACAGCTTTCTCACTCTTGGTTTTTTAGCTTTTTTTTTTTTTTTTTTTAATTATAGCATTTTGAATTAGGCTTACATTACTTTGCTGGTTATCTTTGTCTTTATTTTTTTAATGCATAATAAAGTTTACCTTGACCCTTGACCTTGTAATGATTTAGACAAAGCTTCTCAGTGTTTTTGCAATCCATGATGTTTTACACCAGGCCCAGAAATGGTGGTAAATTCTGCGTGGGTCGCAGGATGAAGTTCCGCTCTTGCAACACTGAGCCATGTCCACGGGGACGGAAAGATTTCCGTGAAGAGCAGTGCTCTCAATTTGACGGCAAGCACTTCAACATCAATGGTCTACCTCCCACCGTCCGCTGGGTCCCCAAGTACAGTGGCAGTGAGTACACCACTGTAACCCAAAGCATGTAATTAAAATGCAGAGAATGTATTGTGGAATTTGGCCCGGTACCCCAAAGATGGCTTTTATTTAACCATACAACCATACATTCATTTGCTGAAATTAACTGTAACACTGCAATTCGTCATATTTGCCTTGTTTTTTAATGTACTGCAATCATTCTTTGTTTACTCTTAGCTGTGGTTTTGTATATTCTTCATAAGATGTTACAGTATAGCCGCATTGGGAAGTGGACAGCTGTTGAGGGCAAAGCATGCAGAATTGAAAATCTAATGTGCTCAGTATAAAGATATGATGTGAAAAATGCAAAGTACATGTTGGGGAATGGATGCGTATGAATCATAGAACATCCAAAATTGTGACCTTATTTTATCCACCGCTAACAGTGTAATTTCTCAATGTAAAAACATGAGATAAGATGATATAAAACATGAATCCCTTTCTCTTGCTTACTTCTCCATCCCACATTCCATCCTGAAAGGCAGTTTCTTCTCTTTGCTCTTTGCTTTCTGTCAGTGTGTCTTATCTCTGTGATACTTTACATAGCCACAATAAGAGGGGGCATGGGTAAATCTTTGGATAACACTAAACAACAGCAACATTAAAGCAGCACACAACCCTCCCATACGAACTCCCTGGCTGCTTGCCCTCTTTTAGGAGTATCTCATTCCTTGCTGGGACGACTCGCTCAGCTCTATAAGATTACCATCTGGCAAAGACCACCATGTCTAAGTTACTGCAAATGATTCATTCATTTAATTGATGCTATACAAGCAAACAGGCCAAGCCCTGGAGCCAGTATGCTGTCAGATGATTTTTCCAAACAACTGATACGATTTTCGCTTCTAGCAAGATACATTGTAAAACATTAAAATAGCCTCATGATAAAAAATGTGAAATGTTTTGTTTTGTTTCACTGGCACGGCCTACTCTTCTCCAAGGAATTTCATCTTGTTATTTTACATGATTATTTAATTTTTCTAAGTCAATATCTTATTAACTTAATGAGCAATGACGCAGCTTTTTCCAAAGTTTTTTTTTGTTTTTTTTTTACTTTCTCCTTCCAGTACTAATGAAGGATCGCTGTAAACTCTTCTGCCGGGTCGCTGGGACTATGGTGTACTATCAGCTGAAAGACCGCGTCATCGACGGCACGCCGTGTGGACCAGACACTTACGACATCTGTGTTCAAGGCCTCTGCCGGGTAGATCTCTTTTGTCTCTCTCTCTCACACACGTGCACATACACACTTAAGTATTGTTAGCTTTCAATCTTACATGAATCATACAGTTATGATCTGTAGTGTCAGATAGTGTACATTTACATCACAACTAACTTTAGGCCAGTGAGAAAGGATGATGCTGCTGATACAAAAAACAAACAAACAAACAAAAAAAACAACACAAAAAAAAAACAAATGTCCTGTCATCCTACACTGGAAAGGATGAGACTTGATTTTTCAGTGAAATGTTTATCGATCACAGTCATTTGCATGTAGCTGCAGTGTGTCCAGGTGAAACAGTGCTGACAAATGCTCAGTTGTTTGGAGAATAGTACAACTAAACATTATAATGTCATATGACATTAAATCACATTGTAACGCCAGAAGTAGCGTGAACCATAACTTGAGTCAGTCCATTTTGGGTTGTGGATAAGTAACAGCACAGGGCCAGCTTTATCGTTGGAACGTGTATACTTTTAATGTGTGATATAAGTGTGATATAGTTTCTAATTTCCATAGAAAATAAAGAATGTATATACCAAATCATGAACCATTAAAAAAAATCATGTAAAATATCCAGCCAATACTAAAATAAGATAAAAATAGGCTATGCGAATAAATCTCATCCTTCAATATGATTTAATGTTAAATCACACTGCTTAAAGGATAGAGAGGGAATTTAGTAACAGCAACTATAAAATACTGCTTGATTTTGTAAAGTGAACCTTCTCTAGCACCAGATTATCTGGATGGATCAAGGCGAAAATGTAACCTATGTTGCTCAACATTATCTGTGACTGGAATAAAGGGAATATACTTTGAACAACCTGAACCTATCCTTTAACCTTCTCTCTGCTTCTGCAGCAAGCCGGTTGTGACCATGTGCTGAACTCGAAGGCCAGGAATGACAAGTGCGGGGTGTGTGGTGGGGACAATTCATCTTGTAAGACTCTGGCAGGGACCTTCAACGATGCTGAGTATGGTGAGTCCCACTCTCAGAATGTGTATGTTTGGTATGCTAATAGCACTTAAAGAAGGGGCTGCTAATGAACATTGTACCAACAGCTCCAGCAGAAGGACTAGGGTGCATTTGATATGCAGTGAAGACAGAACAGCTAATAATAGGGCTGATCAGTACATCAATATTATCAATGTCATGATGTAATGTGGTGATGTTTTCTTTTCTTGGTTTTAAAGTCTGCATTACAGTGAAGGGGTGCAATTTTAGGTCATGATATCCAAATTTCTAATGAGAGATTATCAATAATGTCTGATGAAAGCACCAGAAGGTATCCCTGTACCCCTACAATATTATCACAATATTCATATTGAGATATTCAGTCAAAGATATTGTGATAGTTGATAGTTTGATAGTTGCTCTAGCAAATAAAGATTTCAGTCACACATGGCCACAGCACTTTGGACATTGGGTATTATGACAATAACAACTGATGTCATGTCTGGATATGTTTAATCGTACTACAGTTGATTTTCTGCAGTAATGCTGAATTAGGGGGATGCATCACGCAAATCCTTTCTAAAGCCTAAGAAACTTATAAACACAGCCATGTCACTGTGTTAGGTCTTTCGATTGCAATCTCAGATCTGACATCACCCCTTTTGAACTGTCCTGCTTAGTTTGGTGCCTCTTCTAGAGCCAACTACTGATTGCATCCAATCCTTTTTAAGTCTGGGCAGCAAAATGGCATTAGCATAAAGGCCGAGGGTGTGGTTCCAGGTCATGTTTACTCATTACGCGTTAATTTGACGCTGAGCTTTAGCGTCTCTATCTGTCTGCTTTGTTTTGCAAGTACGGGGTGCGGGGCCTGAGGACTATATTGAATTCAACCAGGCACTGACCCCAGCCCTGAAAATCTGGCTTAGCCGAATGAAAGAGAACATGAGTGGGAGCGCATCCCAGGCAGGATATCTGTCTGCTCCTCGGTCTAGGCCTGTCTTTCTGTCTTTCGCCCTATGTCTGTTTCTGTGTCCTTACTCTTATCTTTGTCTATGTCTCTTCTATTCCATTTGTATTTCTGCCTCTCTGTCTCGGTCTCTCTCATTTTCTCTTGCTCTCTCCGTCCTGCTCCTCACCACACCAGGCTATGTGAATCCATGGATAAAAACCTGCAAATTAACTGTCCATTGTAAACAGTTGCACAAGACCAAATCAATCCTTTGACACTGTACATGAGATTTTTGAGTGATTAGAGATATTGATGGAGGTCCTCTCATTTAACTCTTTATGTTTCCTTTAGTAAATACAGTGTTTCTGTACATCAAACAAGAAAAGAACATGAAAAGTGATCTCCTAACTCACAGGGCTTGTTCTGTGGCTCCTTCCTAGAAAGAAAAATAAATAAAGTCTGCCAGTATCCTGCAGGGACTTGCATCAGGACAAGCCACTGTCTAATTTTACTCTGCGGTCCATTAGTGCTACTACTTTTTTTCCCGTCTAGTGGCAAAGAGAATCATTTTTGAGGTAAACCTTAGCTGTCTTAGAATGCAGCATTTTTTTTCTTTTCTTGGGTGGTTTGTTTACTGTTCATTCCTGGGTCTGTCTGTGGTGGCAGAGGATTATGTGTGTGGCCAGCTGCTAAGCCAAGGGATCCTGTGAACCTCCGAAGGCCTGCAGATACAATGTAACTTCATCAGAGGGGAACCCTGTTGGTGGTTTTAAAATTCATATGCCCCCGTGTACTTATGTGCTTATCCTGCCCTCACTGGTTAGGGAGGGAATTTGACATAAACTGTACATTACTCCAGGAGTGTCTTTGTTTTTGCTTTTTTCTTATTTAATTTAATTCAATTTAATATTTTTTTTGATGTGGTGAATGGGATTGGGTCACATTTTGAAGAGGTATGCAAACTAGTGACATTTTGCAGCCATGTGTTTAAGAACTTACAGTAGAGGAGGTGTCGGGTACAGTTGAACTTCAAATGGAAAAGTTCATTTGTGGTTGATGTGGTTTGTGATGTGAAGTTAAACTGTTGCACTGTGCATGTGTGTGAGAATGCGTGTGTGTTTGTGCGCATATGTGTGCGTTTGTGTTAAGAGATGTGTTTGGCTTATGTGCAAAACATATGTAAACTTTACAAGTGCTGCCCCCGAGTGGCTCATGGTGTCAGGCTAACCATCTATTCACACCAGCCAACACCTTCCCTATCTCGTTCCCCTCTTCTCTTAATCTGCTGGTAGCAGTGCTGTGAAAGTGAGAGGGGTTTGCTCATAAACAGGAGGTTGCTGGTTTGAATCCCGAGCCTTAACTGATGAGGAAAATTGTGAAAAATTGTGTGAAGGAAGTGAATGAGTAAAGGATAAAGGTCTCCCATCCATCAAAAACATTAGTTAAAATACCTTTGCTTAACCCTTTGAACCCCAAACTGTTTTAGTGGCCAGCTCAGGGGCAGCAGTGCAAAATGGTGGCTGTATTGGACAGCTGCTAGCTGTGACTATTTGCAAACCTTCTCCCTCTTCAATTATTCCTCGTAGTCTGCTGCCGTAAACAGGAATATGGCCTTAGTCAAGTGATTAAATAAAGGTTAAAATGATCTGTTGTAACTCTGTTGCTGTTGGTTCTCTTTCTCCTCTCCTCTTTGAACTAGACCAGGCTGCAGCTTTCACTCATGTGCAAGATCTATAGCAACTACACTCAATACAGATTATTTTTTTCAATGTCTTTTGCCTCTACGTTTCATTAACATTTTTTTCTTTCATCTCTCACTCCTCCACCCCAGCACTATCTCTCCTCCCTTCTTACATTTTTTTCCTCGCAACCCTCTTCCTCTTGCTCTCGCTCTCTCTTGCTCACTCGTTTTGTTAGTTTATCATGGGACAACAGACCCAGTGCAGTAATTACAGGCCAAATGCAGGTCCAGGGAATAATTACATATCATTTCACGGGTGGGCCTCTGAGACTAAGACATGGCCTTCTGCAGGTTATTTGAGAGTTGTAGACATCATATATATATATATATATATATATATATATATATATATGTGTGTGTGTGTGTGTGTGTGTGTGTGTGTGTGTGTGTGTGTGTGTGACATTTGAATCCCCAGTGGTTGGAACCGGACTTCCCTGACTGGGATTTTCTGTAGCATAGTGAAGCTATTATGAAAGTCAAGGTGGGACTGCTCACTTCTGTTATTGCGGCTAATTTATGTCTGCCTCTCTCTCTCTCTCTCTCTCTCCCTCTCTCTCTCTCTCTCATTTTCCTTCTCTATCTCCTCCTCATCTGTTTCTCCTTCAGGTTACAACACGGTGGTGCGGATCCCAGCAGGAGCCACCAATATTGATATCAAACAGGTCAGCTACTCTGGAAAGCCAGAGGACGACAACTACCTCGGTGAGTGCACTGCGTGTGAGGGTTTGTTTTCAAGCAATGATTCATGAAATCACTGGTTTTATTAGGGATTTTGATTTGAAAGGGAAGCCGTCCAACCTAACAAGATGTATAATTTCCACCCCTTCAGTTCTCATATCACAGGTCAATGTTGTTATCGCCTCACACTGCCATAAAACTGCCAATACTTGCTGACCCCAAGGTGTAGCCACATGCTGTTAGTGAGTGTGTTGCTGAGGAAGTGTGGAGGGCCGCTGGTCCATCTGGTCGTGGCATAGCGGCTTGCTTGGGAAAGCAAATGGAGTGTCAGGCCCAGAGCAAGATGAATGAGGGAGCAGTAGGTGCTAATTAGAGGCATGTGGGACCCAGGCCACATGAAAGTGGATAAGGGGAATAGGGTGAGATGGACCCACAGGAGTGTGTGTGTGTGTGTGTGTGTGTGTGTGTGTATGCGCCTGTGAGAGAGAGAAATTGTGAGAGAAATAGAAGCTCTGTAACAGAAAGAGTATCTGAGTGTATTAGTATGTGCATTGTTGTATTAATTCAGCTGTATGTGTCTGTAGGTGCATGCCACTTTGTGTGTGTGTGTGTGTGTGTGTGTGTGTGTGCATGTTTGTGTCTTTGTGTGTCTTCACATTACTCAACCCATATTTTCTCCCATTGCTGCAAGGCATCAGTGATGACAACCAGAGTCTACATCGATGTCAAAACCACACAAGCAGCCAAGTGGTTAAAGATGACTAGTTGGGGTCCCATGCTTGTGTCATGTGCAGACTTGAATGTAAACAGCGATGTGTCTGGAGACTTAATCACATACATTGTTTCAGCATGGACTTGGAGATTGTAATTAACTGTGTGTTTCTAGGAACCCTTTTTTTTTGAGACAGAAAAAGTGGTAGTTGGTGTACATTTTGTGTTTATGCGCTTGTCTACCATTTGAGAGCATGTATTCGTGTGTTGTGTGTATGATGTGTGTGTTTGAGTCCTTTGTTTGCATTGTAATGTCAGTCACTGAGGACAGTCACGCAGTCTAACTCCAAATGACTGCAATTTAGTGCCACCAGTGTTTCAACATACCTCCCTTGCAACAATGGCTTTGCAGAACAATGGGTTGCAACTTGAAGACTGTTTACCTAACTTATAGCTTGGAATGATAAATGCCACATCTTGTAAACATTTCCAAAACAGCATTTCGACAAGAGTCATTTCAGAAACCAAACATTCCATCTCTTGCTGTAAATTCCTCCGCGTTGGCATTTCTCTCCAAGATGCTCTATAGGGGGAAGCTTGTGCAATACGGTCTAGAACGCATATTGTCCAAAGCCACACCACCTTTGGCTGGTTGCCCTGGCAGGGAGTCCAAACAACACACTGTTTGAATCAGTATCAGTGGAGGAGATGCCGTAGTGCCCTGAACAAACTCTAATTCCTTAAATATTAAATTATCTACATTTCTGCTCACATTTGTCATGTTTTCCATCACATAATTCATTTTTGAGTAAGCTATATTGCATTTAATTGTAAAGAAAAAAAAATGTTGGCTGATTATGGTTCACATCATCTCAGCCAGGCTAAGTTATGCTTTTCCCACTTCCAAAGAGTGAAAGTTTGCCATCTGTGTTATATTGTTCACTGCTGCATGGTGTAATTTGTAGCTCTGATCTGTGCATTTTCTTCCCTCTGTTTCTCAGCATTATCTGATAGTCAGTCCAACTTCCTCCTGAATGGTAACTTTGTGGTGGCCATGTTCAAAAGGGAAATCACCTTCAAGGGAACTGTCATCGAGTACAGCGGCTCGGACACCAAAGAGGAGCGCATCAACTGTACTGACCGCATTGAGGAGGAGCTCATTCTGCAGGCAAGGCGGACGAAGCTTCTGTGACTCTGTGACGAATTCCTACTTCTGTTTTCCTCTTTTCTCCTCTTCTCTTGATTTCCTAATGTCTTCAAAAACATGCTTTCTTCCTCAGCCACCAGTATGGTGTCTGAGATCCTTTATATATCAGGGTCTGTTTAACATGGTGATGCTATCTCTTTAAAATAACCTCAGTAGATTGACACAAAATAAGAAAAGCACTATTAAATCCTTTGACTTTACCGGTCTCACCATTGTTTCCACAGGTCTTATGTGTGGGAAACCTGTACAACCCAGATGTCCGTTACTCCTTCAACATACCCATCGAGGAGCACAGGGAACAGTTTGTGTGGGACCCCTCAGGCTCCTGGCTGGAGTGCAGCCGCATTTGTCAAGGTAAGAGCATGGCTGATCATCCAAAACTCGATAGTTCTGAGGCCAGGCAGCCTCCAAATGGTGTGAAGGAATATGATTGTTTAGATATTTAACAGGTTTTGATTTGTGCAAAATACCTGGGAAACTATAAAGCTGGCTTTACACAGTGCAACTTTGACGCAAGTAGTTGCAGGTTGCAAATGAAACATTTACTGTTGCTGTGCCACCAAGCCCAAACACAACAGCCCAAATAATGATGCAAACCCAATGCATGTTTTTCATTGGATGGTTCTTCCACTGAATTCTGCAGCAACTAAGATGCAGGGAACTGAACTACTGAACTAAAGTATAGTAGTAGTAGTATAATAATAATAGTAATTTTTATACTTGAGGTATAAGGCCACTTTTATCCCTGAAATTGTGATATTTGTTGTTGTGAGGAATCAGCTTTCAGCTTTAGAATCATGTAGTCTTGCTGATGGTAAACTTCTGGCCACTATACAGTATACACTATACACTATACACACTATACAGCATAAAAATATTAAATTCCAATGGGGGAAAAAAGGAATGTCTGGAAAAGGGTGACACTGAAATGGAAGATTTATAGGAACCTTAATATTTCTAAAAGCTTTGTTACAGGGAATGAACAACCCTGGTGGAGGCTAGATGGGTTTGAGTCTCAGGACACATTCTGCTGTTACAAGCCTCTTGTGTTCAATACCTGACCTTCTTACTACACTCAGATGTCCAATAAAACTACTAATATAGGGCAGACTGGCCTGACTGCTGTTTCACTTTGTAGCTGCCATGATACAATTGTGTGACCTGATAAATTATGATTTAAGTGGGTATATCACTCAGCAAACTTATCCATTTGCATGAAATATATTTATTATCTTGTGATATCCCATTTCACACATACACACGTACACACACACACATACACCCACCCCCCATAAAGGCCCTGCCTCCTGGCTGTCCTAGTATGACCCCAGTCAATTGCATTTCCCTACACCCTCCCCTGAGCCTGGCTCTTAACCCAACTCAGACCTTCAAATCTCCCCTCTGGTAGCTGCCTGCTGAGGCTTCCTGTGTGTCGGAGTGGTCAGTGTCATCAGTTCAGGATTTAGTAGAAGAGCTGTGCTGCTGGGGACTGAGACTGCCGTGGAACTGTAAGGCTGTAGAAAAGAGGACTACATGTCAGAAAGCTGATTGTTCTAGTTAAAAACAGAGAAATGCGATCTTTTGGCACATGAGCTGTTTGCCAGATGTTGCCTAATTTGATCCATGCCTTTCTTCATGTGTGTCCGTGTGTGTGTGTGTGTGTGTGTGTGTGTGTGTGTGTGTGTTTGTGTGTTTGTGTGAATGTAGGTGAGCGGAGGCGCAAAGGGGTGTGCGTGCGCAAAAGCGATCACCTGGAGGTGTCAGACCAACGCTGTGAACATTTACCTCGTCCTGCTGCAGTCACTGAGCCTTGCAACACTGACTGTGAACTCAGGTTCACACATAACCTACGTGCATACACACACACACATGCACAGACACACAAACACGCTCTTTCATGTAAAAGCACATATACAACAAATATAATAACAAAGCAAATAAAAATAATTGCAAAACAAGTGCAATCTAGGGCTGAGCAATATGGACAAAATCAAATATCACAATTATTTTTGACTAAATACCTTGGTATCGATATTATAATATTCATAAGAAATTTACACAGATTTACAATAGTGTGGATATGATGATCAAACAGGTAGAAGCGAATAATAGAACAGCTAAAACCGTCTAATAAACTCAGAAAATGTCATCCCTTTACTGTAATGCAGCCTCTAAAACCAGGAAAAGACAACACTTATGCTACAATATCTAGTCTCATAACATGATGTTGATTTAATATCAATTTAATGCACACTAAACTGAACATGCCTCAACTGCTTTGATGAATCAGAGGTAACAAATCTCAAATCTCACATCTGACAGCTGGACAACAATCATTACTCTCTCTTTTGTACATGCTTATTCTCCTGCCTTTTTCACTTAGATGGCATGTATCTGGAAAGAGTGAGTGTTCGGCCAAATGCGGCCCTGGCTACCGCAGTCTGGATGTCCAGTGTATGAAGTACAGCTTACTGAAGAGGCAGAGTGAGAGGCTGGAGCCCAGGGCCTGTGCAGAGCTGCCCAAACCCCAAACCAGAGAGCCCTGCCATGGGGACTGTCTGCTGAAGAGCTGGCAGTACAGTGCCTGGTCACAGGTATGTAGAAGAATGATAAAACAAGTACCGGACATTGTACAGGTTGAATACAATTTAAAAAAAAAAAAAAAAAAAAAACTTTATTGTGGCCATGTATTAATTTCTGACGCTGTTTGGCTTCTGTAGTGCAGCAAAAACAGAGTATTTGGACAGTGACACGATATGTATAATTTTGCCAGTTGCTGCTTGTTTGTGGGCCTGCAGTAAAGGCTTGGCAGAGCATCTTAAGGAAGGAAACTCAGAATTTGGTGATGTTGTCCATGGGTTCCAGACTTCAGGTAGTCATAGACAACAAAGGATTTTCCTCCAAATATTGAAATAATCCTTATAATTATGTGTGTTATGTGTAGCTTGTCCAGTTACTTTTGAGCCTCTGAAAATGGGGTGACAGTGTATAAAAGTGGCTGTAATTCCTCAACGGTTAATGCCATTTTTTTGTTCAACCCCTTAAACTAAAGCCGAATGTCTGCACTTCATTTAAAATCCACTGAGGTGGCGTACAAGGGCAAAATTGTAAATATTGTGTCACTGTCCACATACTTATGGACCAAACTGTATTTATCATCCAAGCCTGTGCTAGGTTTTAAATAACTAATAAATAACTTGAAATAATTCTACATGGAATGCTTTTCTGAAAATTATTGCTTTCAATTTTTTTTTTTTGTTTCATTTTCATCATGACTTCATGTTTTGCAGCTTTTCATTATAAAAACTAGTGTCTTGTTGCACTTTTTACTGGTTTGTACATTTATAGACGTGCATGTGATTGAGAGGGTTGAACCACTGTAATTGTGTAACCGTGTTGTGTATGTTAACAGTGCTCTAAGACATGTGGTCGTGGGAGTCGCAGCAGAGAGTCATACTGTATGAACAACCTGGGCAGGCGGCTGGTGGACAGGGAATGCAGTGACTACCAGAGGGTGGTCACTGAATCCTGCAATGAGCAGCCGTGTCCAAAATGGTCTGCCAGCGAGTGGAGCGAGGTAGGCCTTTATCCTACACATAGATATGCATAGAGACACAGACACATCCCTCACAGATATCCCTATCTCAGAGAAATAGAAATGTCATATTACTACTTTCTACACTTCCTACATCCCAACACAATGTTGGGATATAGAAAGTACTCACAGTGCAGTGTGTAGCACCAAAACAAGGGGACAAAGATGAAGCTAGGAAGGATAGTCTTATTTTAGACATTCACCTCATTAAAATATTGAATATCTTATTGAAATACCAAGGAAGTAGGCACAAGTAAATGTTTGCAGTGATTTGCTTGCACCTCTCACAAGCTGCATACACACAGAGATGCATCATCACTACCCACCACACACTGACCACACAAGTTTTACTTTTAAAGAGCTCAATTTGACATAAATTACTTTCTGTCGTCCCCTACCCCTCCCCATCCCAGTGCCTGGTGACGTGTGGAAAGGGGATGAGGCACCGGCAGGTGTCTTGTAGCATGGGAGTGGGGGAAGAAAAGCTGAGTGAGCACCTCTGTGACCCGTCCAGCAAACCTGCTGCCGTGGGGAGCTGTGAGCTGCCCGAGTGTGCGTCTTGGCAGGTCGGCGTCTGGGGAGCGGTGAGTCCCGCAGACGTGTGCACACACACATCACACATGGGGGTGGAAGTGATTCGATGCAGTGTTTGAGTGAGGAAATGGTTTTCATGTGTGCTTCACTGTCTGGGAGTTTGACTTGGATGAGTGTGTGCGTGTGTGTGTGTGTGTGTGTGTGTGTGTGTGTGTGTGTATGCGTGTGGTCACAGAGAAGTAGAGCGAGAATGTGGAAGCTGTTGGTGTGCTGGAGTGATAGTGTATATTTGAAGTGTGTGTGTTTGTGTGTGTCCATGTGTGCATGTAATCTGATAGCCTGGTGAGTTATGGAGGAGTGTGCTCCGACTCCAGCTGCCATTTCCTTCATGGCGCTTTCACTTTGCCCTCATATCCTGTCAGAGTACATCTGACCCGCTGCGCACACACACACTCTCACACACACAGACACATGCACACACCACCATATACATCCAGCTCTACGTCTGCTACTGGTTCCCTATAAATTTAATCCTGTTAACATTAAGTGCAAGTTGAATGAAATACTTGAATAAATGGATGTGTTTGGCCATAGTCTAGTTTATAGATGTAATGTCCTGCTAGACTTGTTTGTGGGTGGGATCAGATAATGGTATTTACAAAGCTGGAATATATTGGCTTGTTCATGCCTGTGTAATGATAATTTGCAGCTCAAATAAACCTATCCTGTGGTACTTCCTCTGTTGTCGCATGGCACCCAAACGTGGTCGGATTGCTTCAGATGTTTGCTAAGAAATGGGTAAAGGGTTAAGTTTAGACTGTGTGCGTGTGTGTGTGTGTGTGTGTGTGTGTGTGTGTGTGCATGTCAGGGGTTAACCAGGTTATGCTGAGCTAGACACTGAGTGGGGCCCCGTCTTAGATATCGACCTTGACACACTTAGATAGAGTTTGAGATAACTGGTGCTTGACTGTGCTTCTCTTTTCTTTGTTTCTCTGTGTGTGTGTGTGTGTGTGTGTGTGTATGTGCATGTGTATGTGATCACCACTTTCAGTGTGCAGTGACCTGTGGCCATGGTTACCAGATGCGGGCTGTGAGGTGTGTCTCAGGGGCCTATGGTGACACGGTAGACGACAGGGAATGCAATGCTGCTGCAAGGCCCAGAGACAGCCAGGTAAAACAGAGACTGAAAAAAATTCAGAAAACCCTTCCTACACACCATCCAAACTGCTTAAATAACCTTGTTTGGCCTAAAGTGGGTAGTTTGCCTCTCAGACAAGACAAAAAAAGAGGTCAGCACTTGTGAGATCCCATTACAGGCCAGTAACATTAAATACTGCATAGAGGTCTGAAAGTCTGGTTCCTGTGAGGTAATGAAGTAACCAGTCATATAATCTACAGTACAAAAATATTTTCATCACAATTAGCAAGAGAGGTAGAGACAGAAACCACGAAAACACCATCCACATCACCATAATATCACTGCAATATGATCTTCACATCAACAGCAACTGGTTTCATTTCGCCCGTTTTCATTTTTCATCCCATTCCACATGACTGGCCTGTTCAAGTTTCATTCAAGATGTTTGAGATCATAAGGCCACCCTACCTGAGCAGCTGAAGTGCCTTGCTTAAGGATACTTGCACATGGATGGACAATACAGGCAAAGTGTGTTGAACTGCTGACCTTTCAGTCTCCAGCCAGCTGATCGACACCAGCGATCCTTAGGGCATTCTAATATGGATTCAACTTGTCAATGAACATCATGTGTTACTTTGGGAAATAGAAACGTTGTCAGGGGCTTTTCACGTGATCTGGAGACATCCTAAACAGGATTGACCAATATGTAAATGAGGAAGCACCCACTGTAAGCATCCCTTGCAGAAAAAAAAATAATTTGGTTAGCTCCATTGCTATCACAACAAAATGTTTTCTGTGTTATCTGCTCCTTTTACACAATTTTACAGTCAGATCCTTTGCTAAAGTGCCATATTTATCTTCATGGATCAAGATGATCTCTAAAATATGTTTAGAAATATGTTGTCTGTCATGGCGTTTCAGTCTAGTAATCTAGTCCCCATTCAGCTGATCAGATGACTGGCTGGAGTCAAGTGTCTTGCTCAAGGGACAGTAAGTGCACCTGAACATTGATGGACACCATAGGTGTGTGTCGTTGAGCCACCGTGACCTTTGAGTCCTAAGTTTTTTTGTCACACCCACACAAACACAATGTTTTTTTTTTTGTTTTTTTTTGTTTTTTTTTATATATATATATATATATATATACTGCATGTGTGTGGTTGTATTTTTAGGACTGTGAGATGCCAGCATGTCCGTGGGCCTCCCTGGCACACAGCACACCTCGTCCTGACACCTCCAGTCAGCTCTTCACTCAGTGGAGATATGGCTCCTGGACGACGGTAAGGAAATACACAGGGAAGGAGGTATAGCGAGAGGGAAAAGTCAAAGCTCATCAGTGACCCTGCTAACCAAATCTCAGCTGTGATCTTGAATGGAAGTCTGTAGGAGTCAATCCCATAATAAGCTGTGGCTGCTTGCTTTTGGTTCCTAATCGTTGTAGACAGGTTGTTTGGCAGCGTGGAATGTTACACATCTATTTGTGAATTTGATAGGGATATTTTGACTGACATCTTAGTGCAAAAAGGTTTAAATTGGAGACAAATGTTTTTATTAGGTTCACAAATAATCAAAAGTTGCATATCATTTTCATATTAATGTCTACTATTAGGTTTTGCTCTCCAGCTGTTGGAGTCACACAGACTCTACCTCTGGTTCTACCCAATAATTAATGAATATTTGAGCATTCAGAGTATAGGCTATAACGAGATACTTCTCTCTATGGTAAAGATATAAGAGATTACATCATCTTTAAAAGGATCTTTGTTTCTAGGATACATCAAAGCTCATTAAAGTCCATAAGGGCACAGATAGAGCTCAAAGAATGCTCAAAAGCAGTGTGTGCTGTGATAAATACTAAACTAATTCTAAACTATTCTAGTGCTGTTTTGCCCATGGCAATGCACAGTCAGTGCTAGTGTAACATGGTGAAATGTAAAAATCAGACATTAATCATTGCTGGAGACTTCCTCATCTTTGTGTATGAGCAGCTTGTTGAAAAATGATCTGCTTGGTTTGCACTCCAAGACAGTCACAATACATTCAGACGAAAATGGAATCTGCCTCTCACAAAAGAGGAAATGTGGTGCAGTGATTTGACAGTTTGTTTATGTGTGTGTGTATGTGTGTGCGTGTTTGTTAGTGTATAGAATGCAATGCATCTCCAGTAATGATGTGGTCCTCAGTTTTTGTTCACAAATATGAAGATGACATATTACCTTTCACTGCATATCTCAGCAGTCTTCTTGCAGGTAGCAACAAACTGTACAGGCCCGTACTCCATATGTGGCATTGTCTCTTATACTCACTACTGTATACACACAAACACACACACAGACATACACACACACATATCCTTAAGAATACACACAAGCTCCACTGTCTGGGTTGGGAGGCCCCTCTGTCTCTCTGGTACTTTGCATTGTTGCCCGTTGCAAATGCAAACCAGATTTCATCTAAACATGGGTCTACGGTTTCTAAGTCTGAACCCCGTCTGTCAATCTGCAAGCTGGTGTGAGCTCACATGTCAAAGAAGCTAGCGCCAGTGTGGTCTTTTCAGACACACACACACACACATACACAGGCAGAGGCACAGACAAAGACTTAAGCTCCCTCTCTCTCACCCATGTATTCCTTTAAGCAGCAGAACCGCCATCCTCATTTTGTAAAATAATGGAATTTAGAGTGTTATTGATATGAGTGGGATATTAACTTGTGTTTTTCGGCTGGAGCCTTTTGATTACATTTGGTATTCATTCCCTCAGCCATGTTTACTATAGTGTCCTGTTGAGCTGGCTGAGGTACAATTATAAAGTATCAGCAGGTGAAAGTCACATAGGGGAGTCATTTCAGGGCACGGGGCCTGGGTGAATTTATTTGTAACACAAGATCGACTGTGTAGCATTTCCATTAAAAGATATTGCCTCGTTTTCAATCGGTGATGTGTGTGATCTACTCATTGTTCATGCATGAGACTTGGTTTTGCCCGTACAAGCACATGTGGCCAGGATTGACCTCAAGCACTAAAATTTCTAACCGCACACAAAGTGACAAATCAAAAACTGCAAGATGCGTGTTTTTTTTGAGCATCTTAGAAAGAAAAAGAAAAATACAACATATCAAGTTTCTTCAAAGGAAGATATTTCCATTTGCCTTGGTTGTCCTTTGATGCAAAGCAGTCAGGGACCAGCTGGTAAACTTGAGCTCACTGATGATACAATTTCATCTCACTGCCATTTGGAGTCAGTAAGTGTAAAAAGTAAAATTATAGTGCAGATTTAAACAGTTTTTTTTTTTTTGATAGTGCATGATAAATAATCCTGTTGTTTATTTGAAAAGTTGCTATTGTGCTGTACATCCATGTGGTAAATTGAATCAGGAATCGTGGCATCTTTTTGGCTTGGAGAACTTAAAGACCAACAACTGCACACCCAAACATTTTGGAAACTCCACCTGAGAGGCATATTTATTTTAACAATGCATGTGTGTGCATGTCCTCCAGTGCTCGGTATCCTGTGGCAAGGGGAAACGGGCACGCTATGTCAGCTGCAGAGATGCCCAGGGAGGAGTCGCTGATGAATCATACTGTGCCCACCTGCCCCGCCCTCCAGAGTCCTCCGCCTGCTTCAGCCCCTGTGGCCAGTGGCGCGCTGGGGAGTGGTCTCCTGTGAGTAATAGATTCAACACTGTGTCCAATCAATACAGATGTTTTCCAGTACAAAGTCTTATAGTAATCACTCAGTTCTGATTTTTCCAAGAACTTAAAGGGAAGAGTCACCCTGAAACAAAATGGCCATTTGTTATTCCTGTGATCTTGGAGAATTCAAGTCTTGATTTGTGAACGTCAGAGAGTCTTTTCCCAAAGCAGGCAATAAGAGACCCAAGCAGCTCTACATGATGTCATGATGATTAAAATACTTTGGAGTTGTTTCACTGGCAGTAAAGGGCTGTTGACAGAGTTCGTCTGCCACTCACAGGCAAAGTGAAATTACTTTAGGGCGATTTACAGAGATATGGACATCTTTTCTGATTCATGCCTATTTATGTTCAAGAAATAAAGTTCACTCAAATTTAAAAGAAAAGAAAACTTCTCTGAGAGGACAAGTTCATCGTATATCAGTTCAGTTTTAATAGTATGAAATCAGAGAATAAATGTTTATAATAAAATTTAACACCACAGCATAGACTACAAAAAACTCAGTTAATACCTTTTTGAGCTGTCCTGATGATGGACAAACAATGAAGACTGTGGTTGCAAATTGGATGAAATCAAACAAAAACATAACCCTCGTTCAACTCCAGCGGCGGAAGTAACAAGAGCTTGGATCTGTGGTGTCTGGTTGTAGGCACAAAATGACTGATCTGTCAAAGAGAACTCATTGGAACTTATTGGAAACTTTTAATTCTGTTTCAAGTAATAATTATGACGGATGATTTGCTTTCCAAAGTGATTCCCCACCTCCGCATACAACGATATTTAAAGTAATTATGGTGGGTTTACGGACTGCACTCTCTCTCCTCAGTGCTCAGTTACGTGTGGTGTGGGCCGAACCACCAGGCAGGTGGTGTGCAGTAATTACCACCAGCCAGTGGACCAGTCTTTCTGTGACCCGGATGAGAGGCCCACGACAGAACAGGAGTGTACAGCCGTGCCCTGTCCCTCCATCTACCACCGCCAGCGGGTCAACGACCAGCCCTACGGATACCCTCAGGACCCAGGCTTCCACCCTGGCCACAGCAGCTGGAACGTGCCCTCAGCAGACAACCAATGGAGGACAGGACCCTGGGGCGCAGTATGTCCAGAATATAACCTTTAAGAAATTTGTCTCATGTGCAATTATATTGTGTTATGAGAGATCGCAGAATTTACAATGTAGGCCAATTTGTCTTGCTGAGGATAGATTGCAGTCTATCGAGAGTTTGCAGTTTCTTTTGGAAACCAATGAAATGAATGATCTTGGTCTTTACTGCCACAGGAAAAGCTAGCACATTTTGGCAGAAAGCCTTCACCTCTGTGCCATTAGAGACTGTTTTTACTATGTCATCATCATGGGTGTTGAAACTACAATAACACTTTAATACTTTAAGACATGGAGTTTACATTTATACATCCCATGTGTTCTGTGAGGACAGAAATATTTGCTAATGAATGCACTAATTAGCTTGAGTGATGATCTCATTAGTATAAGTGGGTATGTTTAAGATGTCACGGTGGGAAATTAAGCAGCTGAAGTGCCTCTCGAGCAGCTAATTTTGTTCTTCCTGTCAACATGTTTCTTGTTTATGCACCTTGGTTGTAGGTGAGGTTGCAACAGTGTTGATGCACACATGGTTCAAGGAGAAAGCGAATTTATGTACAGTATGAAGGGACAGTGCAAGGTATGCTGAGGGCTGTAGACTGTCAGTAATCACTCCATCTATTGACATTCAGCATGTTAAAGCTGCCTAACCAAGAGACATTATAAGTTCTTTCGAAGGGGATCAATATTAAGTGAAGAGACATGAAGAAATATATATATATATATATATATATATATATATATTTCTTTCTTGCTCTGAAAGGGTATGGGGAGAACATGGTTCTATTTGGAACGTTTTCCCACCAGTGAGTCATATCAATGTGCTGTTTAGTCTCATATAATGAGCTTTCCTGAACACATCCCTGTTCAGGCTCACTTTGTTGTCCTGTCCTCGCTCACATATCTAGAGGTCTGACTGTACTCACTCCCACAGACAGTGGGGATGTGTCCTTTTAATTGGATACAGAGTGTACCTGCTGCTCTGTTCAAGGCTGTGTGCTTCATTGTTGCAGACTGTCCTTCAGTGCCTTATGTTTTCCATCTTTGGAAGAGTCTGTCTGTGTAACACAGCTGGTTTCGGTCTTGGTTAAACTCAGGTGAATGCAGCTTACAGGGGCATGTATGTGTGTGAGTGTATAAGCAGCTGTGCATATGTGCATATACAGTATACTACACCTGCATTATTCACAGTTAGCAAAGCGAAAAAACATATTTTACAGAGTAGGAAAGTGTATACATCACACCAGTTACTAGCAACCAGCAATTTTTAAACTGCTTCTAGAGATTTATGGTTTGCTACTGACTCCTGGACCACATATTTTAATGCAAGCTTAAAATTCATATTGACTCTCTGTTTTGTCTCAAATTATACTACAATTATACTACAATCCAAAGAGATCCAGTAAATCATCAGCATGTCCAAACGTGAATTGGGTGTCTGAACAGGGCATCCTTTCAGCGTTAATAGCGATTGCCTGTATATTTTTATTATTATAGATTACAAACAGGACTACAAACATTACATTGAAACGTTCAGTGAGTCCAGATTCATTGCCATTTGACCTAGGCTAAATCTAGGAGCAATTTACTCTCAAAACATAACTTATCAGTGTCCAAAGCCCAAATATCCAGCAGATTTTCTCACTGGATTTGCCAAACGTACCCACTTTCATACTTTATTGTCACACTGGGTGGGCATCAAGGGTTTATCTGATAATCCGGACCTTGAAAAGAAATGCAGAGAATTACAATTTTTGCTGTGGTTGGCTCAGGCACAGCTTGTGTGCTTGTTGGATTATGTGTGTGTGTGTTTGTGTGTAGTTGAATGGGTTGTTACACTCATGTAACACGCTGTTTGTGCTTTCCAGTGTTCCAGCACATGTGCAGGAGGCTTCCAGAGGCGAGTGGTGGTTTGTCAGGATGCGGATGGTCGCAGCAACAGCTACTGTGACGAGAGGGTGAAACCTGCTGAGTCTAAGAGCTGCGACTCAGGGCCTTGTCCCCTGTGGAACTATGGTGTCTGGGGAGAGGTGAGGACATACATAATGCTCTGGATACAATTTTCTCTCAAGTTTACCACTTCACTCACATCAATATGAAAGATCTGGTTGGAGGAGAACAGCGCTGGTCTTGTAAATTCAGAGCTAATTCAGTCTTGAAAAAGACATACTAATTAAAATAATCCTAAAATGTAATTATTTGCTAATTATTTTCCTCAGTGCACCCAGACCTGTGGAGGAGGGAGGAGGACCCGCCTGGTGGTGTGTCAGCGGCCCACCGGCCAAAGGCTCAATGACCACAACTGCGACATCCTGGACAAACCTCCGGACATGGAGCAATGCAACCTGCAGCCCTGCCCAGGCTCTGCCTCCTGGCACCGCCGACCATGGAAGCCGGTACGATAGTACTTCTTTATTCGCCAACACTTATCTTCCTCGCTGGGGGCGCGTCACTGTGAGTAGGTATGGTGTGTGCTGAAATGACAGGGAGACCTGTGCTAAGTGTTTTATAACCTTAAACTGTAGGAGGTTCAGCTGAACGCTAGGTATCTAGCGTCACTGTTGGCCTTCAAAACCCCAGCCCACCCAGATGGGCCCTGCAGTGGCATGGTGCTGATTAGAATAGAAAAAAAATAAAAACAAAAACAGAATGCTGCTCCACTTAGGGAATCATTAAAAACACATGGATCCCATTTCGAGCCTAGGCTCCAAATTAAAACTATAAATTAGTGGGACAATGTTGTCCAACAATGCCATATATTTGTAGAGGCAATAATGAATAACTCAAGAAGATATTTATTTCATATGTGAAGCGTGAAGTAAACGTGTTTTGTTGATATTGCTGTCCTCACCCTGTATCCGAAGTACACAAGTGTATATTTGTGTATAAGAGTTAATATTATGACGTTTATTGAACAGCAACAAATGACTGTTACTGTATTTTGTATATGTATCTTTGTACAGTATGATTTTATTTTCTCGTAGCTAGTTTGCATAACTGAATATTATATTTAATATTTTTTATTGGTGCTTTTGGTCAGACCTCTCGTCTTTCTTCATGAGTAAATACAGTTTGTACAGAGGAAAATATTTTCAGAACAACATATTTCATTAGTATTTTTGATATTATGGAAGCTTTTTTTTTTTTTTTTTTTTTTTACTCATAAGTTTAAGTTGAAAATGCAGTTAGTTTGCATATGACATCCCATTCACAAAGAAAACTTTTTAACACAAGGGCTGGAGGAGCACAAAAGATAGAAAAATAACCATTATAGGAAAGCATTCATTAATTGTTAAAATAGATTTTATTTTAATTTGCAGAGCATATAGTCAAGTAGATATACATACTATACCTGAGATAGGAAAACAGGCTTAACTGCCTCAGAAGCCTACACTGTAATTATCATTTGTCTGCATTCATTTTATTTTTTTTTTTAAATCTTTTTATTTCTAGTCACTTTTCTAGTGTTTTGCATACAGCCCCAGGTAAGGCACAAGCCATCGTCACCATGATCTGTCAGTCACTCATCAAATCAAATTAGATCAATACATGTTTTTTTATGGTGCGCACTTTGAACTGAATCCGAACTTTACGTCTGTGAATACAAGTGTGAGATATGTACAAGGTCAGATTTAATCCATTATCTCTGCTAAAAGCAGTGCTAACAAAAAAGGCAACATTAAAATGCAACTTATATATAGTGTTTGAAATATGTTCCTTTTGAGCCTTTGATTCTAATAAGGTGCTACACAATAAATTACATTATATCATGTTGGGCAGTGTGTAACGTGAAAATAGAGGTTTTTATTATTTTTAATATTAACATTTCCAGGTCTTATTATGGATTTATTTATTCGGTAATAGTATGCAGTGTCAAACCATATTACTCAAACCTATCAGTACCGTCAGTCGAGGTTATGGTTCAGCTGTTTTATTTTGGGCCTTCATCCCAAAGTCTTTTGGTACATTGTTCAACTTAATCGTCCATAAAAACTGAAGCACACAGATACCTCTTCCTTATGATATTGTAGCCATATGTTGCTGTTTCACTTTTTTTTTTTTTTGGCCAGTTTTTATATTTCTGAAGGATTTTTGTTCTTTTTTTTTTCCAAATGAAACTTATTTATTTGTTTACAACAGATGATTCATTGTTGCAGCTTTAATGTTTTGTTCCAGGTCAGACTGATGTAACACTTGACTTGAATTGTTTGTCATTATCCACATGTCATCTGAACACTGATCACTGGTCAGGGCCCTTTTGGTCTCTACAATAATGTGACAAGGGATCAAGATCACTGCTGCTAGGCTGTGACACACAGAGCACCGAGGCCAGCCTTCTGCTTTGGAGTGGCCTTTGCATTGCTGCATTGATTGCATCTTGAAATCATTTATATACATTTCCAGACTCTGGGTCCCCATTTGTTTTCTATTGCTGAAAATATTGTCAAGCATTTTAGCTCAAACTGTTTTGTGTATCACAGCCTTTAAAAGCCTTATGTAAATGGGGCCTGTTATTTGGTAGTAACCCTTAATTCTTAGCAGTTTACAGCATCACGTACAACTGCATCTTTATGGCTTATGGACTAGCCAATGCAGTATTACAGCCGAGACACCAGGCCCAATTTAGCCTCGCAACGAAAAGGAGCTGTGTTAAATGCTTTCATCTGTTATAGTTGTGGGGTCAGTTCAGAGTTTTAGTGTTCTCTGACTGCCTAGTAACATCCAAATCAATTTACAGCTCTCACATCTGTAGCTCAATGCAAGATCCACTGTCTTTGCCATATATGTGTATGTCCTGGACTCTTTGCTTTGAGACTATTCTGAGAGACAGGCAGATACTTTCCACTGGTTATGCAGCTTTGTAAATGCTCTCAAACAACTTGTGGCCAGTGTTAGAATGGGACTCTGCATCGCGCTTAGCACTCTGAATTAGATTTGTACTTATGGCAGCATGAAGGTATTCTGACACATACTTCAGGTGAAGTGTTGCATTTGGTTCTGTATTTATGTCTGGTATCCTCCCTGGTGAGGATGTCTGCAGTCTCCTTCTTTTGTTCCTCCATTTCTCTCGCTGTTTATGTCAAGCCCTCCCAAGATTCCCACTCCAACCAAGACTCCTCAGCCATGGCAGTTTCCCTTTTTCTAAGCCTGTGGTGCACAGTTGCCAAACTCCAGGGGGCAACTCTGCTTTATTTTGGATTTTTGGTTCGTTGTTGTTCTTTTTTTTTTTCTTAATTTTGGGTATTTATTTCATCCACATGCAGCAATACATAAACATGCTGAATTAGCTTTTCCCACTGTAAAGATTATTAAAGAAACATAAATGTGAAGTTTGTGTTGTTTCTCAATGCAATATTCCACTGATATACTTAGCAAGGACTTGTTCAAGGAAAGTTTTCATGGCAATGTAATTGCTGCATAACCTCAAAGTTTAGCATAATTTATGTCCAAGGTTATGAAGAGATAAATCTCACTGAGTGTTTCACCAAGACATAGCATTACATGATGGGGAAAAAATAAGACCCAGTACATCATATCATCAAATGGTAGCAGCCTACTAATTTATTGCTTTCACATGGAAGCTGGTATTTTTCTTCTTCTTTTTTAATGTTATGCACGTAATTCCTGTAGCCTAGTTATACTGTGAGATACTGTACATCAATCACCAACAGGTCAGACTGTGCATATCTCACTACTAAACTAAGATATGCTGCTAAGCCCTGTGCAAACTTACATAAACATAGAGCTCTGTATGTTTGTATACTCTACAGTATGTAACCCCCTGCGGTCAAATACTGCAATGCAAGGAACTCGAAAAAAAAAAAAAAAAAAAAAGGCTCGGCTTGCATGTCATTCTGTGGTATTTGTCCCGCTATTGGCTTCATTCCTTTGAGCAGTCTTTTTTAAATTATCATTGTTTAGTTCTGTCTTTGATGGCATGCTTAAAAGCATTTTCTGTATTACCTCTAGGCCCTCCCAAACAGCTGCACAGCGTAGTGTAAAACAGACTGCAGGCCTTTCAAATTTATACTGTGGGTTTTAGCATTTTATTATATGAGATCCCTAGAGAAAACATACACAGTCAAAATTAAACTTTGGCAGTGGGTGGCACATCTGTTTACAGTTGCATTAATGGAGCTCGCTGGAGTACCTTTGGCAGCAAACTGACAGGGTATTGCTAGAACAATAATTGGTATTAATCAGTCTTGGCAAACACTTTAGTCGAGCAGGTCCAAAATGAAGGCCTGAAAGCAGAGCATTTATTAACACTGTTGACTGATTAATATGTTCTTCTGTCTTATTGTCATGCCTTCTAAGGAAGAGATAATAATATGAGCTCAGATACTAAAACACACCTGGGTGAAAGTAATTACTTGATATTATCTAAGTTGGCTTGGTAACAGAGGAGAAGTCACTGAGTTTGACAAAATCTTTCATTTGCTTATACTGTATGGAGTTGATTAAACGTAAAGATGCGCCATATAGAACTGTTGAAGGTAGTTTTACACTTAATCACAGAATTTATTAGTGCATCAGCCCAGCAGTGATAACCATGTATCCCCAAGCAGATGTTTGCAGGAAAAACACGCATATTCAGTGTTAACTGTAGGTGCAGGACCAAAGCAGCAATGCAAAACCATGAGAGAAACAAAAGTCTGCATTAACTCTGAGGTCATGGTCTTTCACTTATAACCACATGGCGTCAACCATCAAATTAAAGTGTTTATCCCTCATTTTTTGTCAGTTTATTCTAGATGTCGTCACTTAAATCAACCCTCTGCAGTTTTGCATAGTGCACCTTTAAATACAAAGCCATTTTCTGAGCTGAAATGGCTTTGATCTGCGTGACATTGATCATAAATCTGAATTCAAAAGTGTTAGAAGCTTTGTTATCGATTACTGAAACATTGTGATGTAAGAAAAGTCCATATCAGTTGAAATTAGTGAAGTGGCAGGTTTATCAGGCGTCTGTGTTCGGTCTGAGGAGAGATGGAGGGACACGATTTTGGGCTCCTTTTATTGCATAACATTTCTCCTAGCCTCTGAGTATGTCTTACCTTGTGGTGTGGTGTCTTCTTTTGGCAGCAGTCAACATCATTTTTCTATGAACTGTAGAGAAACCCCTGCATTTGTGTACCGGTGATTACTCAAATCAGTAAATCATTTTATTCATGATGTAAAATGGTTCATTCAAATATATATCACATATGCTTTGTATTCTCTGAAAAGATTATTTGTGTTTTCGGCCCCCCTACCCCTACCCCCCACACACCACCCCTGTTGGAAATGAGTCAGCAGCTTGTTGATCACATAGTAACCACTATTTTTTTTTTTTTTTTCTTTTTTTTTTTTGAAGTTATAAGGCATTTTTGGTCCAAAAATTTCTTGTTTAATAATTATTTTCTTGAAATCAAACCTTAGCAGCATGATATTTTAACAACACTGAAATGTGCATTGCTTCTTGATAAATATTTGATCAAATAGCACACAATATTTTTAACATTTGTGCTCATTTACATAAAGACCAAGATGCATAAAATCAGTTTTACAGATTTCACAATTAAATTAATAATTCAGTTTATTGACAAAATCCTTTGAGGTCTTCGAGAGAATCTCCTCAGTCAAGAACAGACATGTTTTCCCCCAGCGCTGTTGTAGCGTCAGATGAGGTCTTCAATTTTGCAGTGAAATTGTTTTTAATGATAATTTGGAAACATTTTTCAAATGAGTGATAATTTGGAAACTCTTGAAATTAATGATAATCAAAGCAAAAACTTTACATAATGAAATTCAAAATTCTAAACACATTTCTCAGTTCAGAACAGTTTTTGAGATGATAAAAAAAATCACCAGACACAAAACAAGCATTTCACATTTATTGCACACAACATTTGAGTAGTCAGCAGTACAGCTTCACATAAATTAACAGGAATGTAAATATCATTAACTAATGATGATTGCCTTTAAAGTGACGTTGATGTTAGATGTGTGCAAAGAGCAACAATAACGCTGTGTGTGATGAATTGGCAACTACACCGCCATTTTAGTAATTTATGCCTGTTTGTTGCTAACAAAAACATACCATTTCCTGCCGAGAGCGGGGTTCCCATGGAGGGGGATTGTAGTTGAAGTGACTCTGAACTAAACATGCTGGTTCAAATGAAATCCACATGCACAACATTGACATACTTGACTTTGGCCTGAGGCCACTGGGCAGGAACATTCCCCAAACCTGTCACCCCGGGGTCAGTCGGTCGTGACATCACTGGGCTTGTGTTTCCTGAGTCTGCCCATATGCTGTGTCGCAAGCAACTGGAGCTGCGGCTGGAAAGATCCCCCTCGTCTTCACAATCATGGCTCTTGTCATGGCTTTAATTGAAACCTGAGTTGGGAGCTAACGTTACATTTGGGCGGTTAGGAATATTTTTTGTACCTGAAACCAGCAAAATGATGCAATTGATAATTTGTTGGTTAAAACGAAGTGGTATGGTTTGCAGAATTTGGCAGAACAGGAGACTGAAGCCTTAGCAGGCGCAGGACCAGATGCTGTGAGATGTTTTCTGGAGATTCAGAAGAGCTGAACTAAAGCATTGTTTTTACACCAGGAATGGAATCAATATCAGGTCTAGTAGATGGCTAAGATGAAGGAAATTTTATTACAACGTATTGTAATAAAATACTTCTTATGGTTATTTACTTTTCCTTACATTCGGGATCCAATCTGTTGCAAATCATTATTCTTTGGCCGTGGTTTTCATTGCTGAACACTAATATTAGCATGAATTTCTTATCCAGCTCTTATGTAAGCATCTTCAAGATGCATTATAATTTAGAGAGCGATTACAAGATAATACCACACCTCATTAAAAACAAATAACCAATTACATGTATCACATTCTATGATTTATGTTTTTCAGTTCCATACATGCATTGTTTTGTTGATAGATATGACATTTATTTTGTACATATGGCAGATAAAAATTGAGCCTCAGGAGCCACTTTCATGTAAACTAATGGGCTTCCTGGTTTTATGGACATCTGCTATCGAGCATGGTTGACGTCAAACGGAGTATGAAATATCGTCTGCCGTATTGTGGCTTGATGCAATGCACATTTGAGTCTCATTTAGAAGCAACTATTTATGCCGCCTCTAAAGGCAAAGACAAATATGCCCCATCTGAGGGAACGTGAGTGCGTCTCCAAACTGCAGCGAGTTTGTGTGGGGCAATGAAGAGAGGGTAGATGCTGTTTGCAGCCAATCCAGCTGGGGACAGATGAAATGAAATGAAATGAGAAGAGACGGGGTGTGAAAGTCTGGAAGCATTTAGCTCGGGCTATCCCCAGCTCAGTGAATGATCGGGAACATGGCCTTACGTTGACACAGCGAGAGAGCGTCTGCTTTTCCTCAACTGGTTGGTGAGGCATTTTAGAGTATTCTTGAGCCTCTAGGGTCACTTCTCAGACACCACTTAAATGTATATTCTTGTCACATGAGGCTACCACTGCAGACACGATGGGGCCTGGTCCTGTTTGGGCCTGTCAATGCTATCAAGTTAATGGAGTGAACCAGAGTTTCTGAAATTCACCACAAAGAGTTTTTTCTCCCCCCCTCTTATGGTACTATTGGAGAGACAGTGATAAATTGTGTGGCCCAGAAAATTGTTCTAACCAGCTCTAAGTAACAGGGTGTCTCATAATTTATCTCAGCTCTGACTTGCTGCTGCTGTTTGCAAACACTTTAAAAGATACCTCCATTCAAAGGAAAAGCCCTCCCTTGAATATTTTTACACTGTTATATATCATCAAATTTGGGGTGCTCAGTGCATTCCTTCACTTATTTTGCGAAGTGTAACAATTTACTTTTTTGATGTACCAGCTGCATCTACTCCACTTCTACCTCAGCTGGTGGTTTCCAACGTATTCAAAAGTAGATTTTCTTTTCAATATTATTTCTGTATTATTTTCACAATGCATTTACAGAACCTCATAACCCTCTGAAACCATTTAAAGAGTGCACTGACCTGCTTGTAGAACCACTCTGCTACACAAATGTACTTACCACTGTCGGATTAGACATTTTGGCTTTGCTAACCAAAGAAAGCAGATGTCTTGCTTGCACTTGTTTCACAGAGCCTGAAGACGTAGCTATACCGCTTTTACATCAAACCCAATTGAAAGTGGATTCTGTGATCATTTATTCTACTGTTAGGAACACAGCATGTGGCCAATTGTATTTTAGAAAAGAAAAACCTTCATAGAAATGTAGTGGAGAGAAAAGTGCGATATTTGTCTTTGAAATGTGGTGGAGTAAAAGTCAGAAGTATCAAAAAAAAAAAAAAAAAAAAAAACGCAAATACTCAATTAAAGGCAGATAAAGTACAGATATTTGAAAAATGTACAGTACCATCAGAGGTGAAATGTACTTTCTGTCCACCACTAGCTGTACACAAGAAAATGTGGGAGCTGATAGAAAACAGTGCTGCGATATGTAATGGATGGTTATTCAAATTACAAAAAAAAATACCAGAGAGGGAGTTGTAGTTCATACGCTACCAACAACAAATTCATATAGACACAGCTGTGGCGGCATTGCTTTATGGTCACTGAGGAGGGGATTGGTGTCTATGCTGCTTCTGCAATGGATTTCTCTCTGTGTAACTGTTGAACGGCCGTGCAAAATGTTGACACAGACACACACCAAAATCGTGACCTGATGTCACCTTGTCTGTCTTCAGCCAGTTATCTGTGGGAATAAGGAAGCATTAGCTTTGCATTGTGTTAGTATGGGAGGGGGCTGTTAGCTGTTAGCTGTCAGCCATTGCTTAGAAAGCAGCCATTCTAAAAAAAAAAAAAAAAATTAAAAACGCGCTGCTGGTGCATTGTGTTATAGATGCACCAAGCAAAACTTGTTGATTGATAGGGATACCTCACAGGATTCTCTTGCTTTTTTGTTTTTTGCTTTTTTGCACCTCAGATTTGAATGCAAAGTCAAGACTCTCTTACGTCTTGGAGCTTTGCCACACGAGCTGTGTGCGAGCTGAGGCAGGCCGGTTGCAGTGATAGATTGGAAAGGCAGCTGGGGAACATTTAAAAGGAAGAGGGAGTTAAGACTTGGAACTTGGACTGTGTCAAAGGTCACCGCTTTAGAACTTCATGCCTGATCTGCTATTTTTATTCTTCAAGTTCTGACATTACTCAAGCTCTGTTTTATTTATTTATTTATTTATTCATTCATTCATTCTACACTTTCTGGCATCTCCACTAAACTGCAGAGTCATATTCAACTGGGCAGTGCTGGTTTGTTTCAGTTGCACATGGTAATGGAAAAAGCTCCCAGTGGTATGTTTAGACAGATGGAAAAATTAGGCTGTTTTGTCATTCCATGTTGACTTATGGTTGCTCAGTGTATCTTTTCTGAGTGGTGTTGACTTAAAAGGAAACTGTGTGGAAGAAACTCTATATACCCCCTCTGCCAGCTGTTTATTTAACTCTTAAGAGATGGCAAAGTCATAGTATGGGATGGAGTGCAGACTCTTGCCATTCAGTTTAGTTTGCTATTCAGAGTCATTGGCAAAAGCTGCAGCCTCAGTTGCTGATAATGTATCAGAAACTGTCAGAAACTTAAAATAATTTCCACATTATAACTCCCAGTTAGCACCACCCTGAAACTGCACACTGCACGTTATATCTTTACTGTAAAACAGAATTTGTTCATAACCTGTTTCATTTTTGTTAAATCTTTGAAGCATTTGCTATGGTAGCACATTGGATTGGGTATGGACCAGGTTTGACTCTGTGAGACAAGTTGGACATATGTCATCAGTGTTAGGAGTTTAGACTGCTCCTGTACGTGGTTTCAAACAAGTCTAGGTGGCTATTTTGGCCTGATGTATAAAAGATCTATGACTCCTGACATTCCTCTGCCCCAGCTCTTACCAGCTGTTCCCATGTTGACAACATGTGTTGTTTTGGCTTCTGTCTTTGAAACTTCCCTACAAAACACAACCTTGAACAGAAAAAGCAGCCTGTATGTCTTAGTCCTTCTCTGACTTCTTCTCTTTTTTCCGCTTTCTCTATAAACGTGAGCATATTCCAAGCACTGACGAATGCAATACTGATATAAACTAGAACAATATCACTTTCTTAAAGTACATCAGCTTCTCTGCTATCATTTGCCCTGGCTTGATAAGGTGTGCATCCATAATATTCTGCATCTTACATTACAATTTGTGCAAAGGTGCGGTTGACCCTACAAGCCAGATAGCAGCTTTTGAGCCATTACATAGAATGGACAACATGGAGTTAAGGGTAGAAAAAACTGCAGACTTCTCTTCACCCAGACTTTACTTGCAAGTATGTTCTTGCTCCAGATCTGCACTGAGCTCCTTTGAAGAGTCAGTGTAAGTACGGTTACCATATGCTTGGTATTACCATCCACTTGCATTGTGAGCGTGCCGCAATGTGATCGGAATTCGACCTTGGCACTCGCACATTCTAAGATATGGTGTTACTTAGAGCCAGTAAATATAGGATAGATGGAGCAACACTCCTTTGTGGTTGCAGAAATGCCTCAGGGTATTAGAGCTTCTTTACACCCAACAATACATCTTTGTTCTGACATGAAAAGCAAAAATCAATTTAAAAGCTCAAATCTGAAGCAGTACCTGCAGTACAACAACATACACCAGCATATATAATATGAATGTTAAGACAAAGTCAGCTTATCTAGCATTACACTGATGGGAGAGACTAAATTGACATACTGGACGTACATAACCACCTTGCCTGCCTCTGATTGGCTAGTAATCATTGCCTTCACTTGTTAGGGTGGTTAAGGTTTGGTAAAGCGTTAAGGTTGGGTTGGGGTTAGGGTTAGCCAATCAGAAGCAGAGTAGGGGCGGATCTTCCCAGGCAGTATGCAGGTCCGTACATCCAGTATGTCAGTTTAGTCTCTCCCTGGCACTGATCTGGACAAAAGAAGAACTGATATTTTGTCAGAACTCACATGAAGCATGAGCTCTTTTGTAAATTGTACATTCATCATAAAAGTATAAACATAAAAGTTCTAAATTCAAATCCTGTGACTATCACCAAACAAAAACGCATCCAGTTACAGTTCTCACAGTAAGAAAAAAAAAGCAGCCTGCACACACTGTTTGCACCCACAGTAAACAGCAATAAAGAAATAATCCCTCTTTAAACACAGAGGACTTTTGATCTAATCCAGAGTTGTTAGTTGCATTTGTGGAATTCCCCGTCTCTCTGTGAGGTACAGTACTGTGTCTGTTTTGATTGCCATATTGGCTGAGTGACAGAAAATTTTAACACTAGCCAAGATTCTCTCCTGTACGTAACTGTTTCCATGTGTCCTATTGGCTTACCTGTTCACAGTAAAAAGAGGGTGGGGCCATCTTGAGGGTGCTGTCTGCCAGTCCTAGACAAAGACCCTGGTTCTCAACAAGCAAAAAGAAGAAGAAATGAAAAGGGAAAATAGCGAAAAGTAGCAAATTTTGATGCACACCAGTCTAATTAATTTTTTTTAAATTTATTGATCGATTGATTCTCAATTTCAGTGAAATCAGCCGCAAACACTCCAAGTTGTCGTAGAGTTCTTAAGTCCCAAACAATGTAGAATAATTGTGAATTAGCCAGATTTGGTTTGGCACTCAATTACGTGAACTGTTCCCTGACCCATAAAACACCAGCAAATCAGGAATGCTGCTTGTGGGCACCAAGCAAACAATACATAAGAGCTGCCCAGCTGTTGGGTATGGCTTTAAGGTGCCTAATATGTCTTATCTCTTTCTCTGCAGTACTTCTGCTCTGCTTGGAGAATCACGTTAAACAAAAGTAGTAGTTAAATTGGCGGTTTTCAGCACTGTGCCAAACTCAAGGAAAACGTGTCATTCCATCTTACAAAATTCCATATTATGCCCAGATGAAGCTCATAGGATTATGCTAGATTTAACCCACCTAATCATGTGAAATTAATTGCTGTTACAGCTTGGAGCGCAAATCTGTCTCAAGAGACTTTAATTTCCCATGTGACTCATTCTTTTACATACTTCTTTTCTCAAGGTCTTTATGTCTTTATGTTGTAGTGACCTGGAGACTATTTCCCCCTTATTTAAATGATATTCACCTTTGTCACTGGAATCACACAACACAACTTATACAAAAGTGCAGACAAAGTACATCTAGTGTTACTGGAGATATAGGACACCCAATACTATCAAGCCACAGCATGAACCTTGCAGTTTCCAGCACCTCATAATTAATACAGCATCCAGCTCTTAAAATATATGTAGACATCTATTTTACATTTTCCAAATGCAGGCGCCACTATCTTTCTAAGTACAAGAGAAAAAAGCAGCTTGGCAGCAGGCTTGTATCAGCTGAAGTTTGGTAAGTGGAATAGTCTTACCTGAGTGAGTGCTGGTGAGTGAAGTAACCCAGCCGTAGAGCGGTGAGGCAGAGGTCTCTGAGTCCTTGCCCTTCTCTTGCTCTCAGAGGTGAAGCTGTCCTCTGGTCCCACGCACTGTGCCAGTTTTCAGTGCTCAGCGTTACCAACCCTGATTAACTAATGGCTGACAGATGAGGCTGGCAGGGTAGAGGGAGGAGCACACCATCGTATAACGTCTTTTCTCCCAATGTTAAACAGCAGATACAGTTCAGCCGGGGAGCACAGCCCGTATGGCTGTGATTTCCTTTCTTCCTTGCTTTTTTTTCTTTCTCTCGTTTTTTTCCTCCTTCTTTTACAGCAGTAAGGAGGGGCTAGCCCCCTCCTTATCCCCCCAACATGTTTGCCTGTCTCTGGTCTTGTCTGAGGTAGAGGCAGTTCTGTTATCATTTTTGAGTGAGTGTGCAGTGGGTATGTGAATCTGCCGTCCTCAGGATCAGTCAGTCAGCTCTAGCCCAGCTTTGATGTTTCCCGTCAGCTGAACCAGCCCTGTCTTTAAAATGCCTCGGTAATTACAATGCATATGATGCATGTGTGTGCAGTGTCAACTACTGCCCACAACACACTAAAGAAGAAAAGGAAGGAGGTGACTCTTGTCTGAAAGGTTCAAATGGGTACTCCAAAGGAGTGCACTCACCTATAAGTACTCCTCAGACCTTGAGCAGTAGAATATTTTCCTCGGTTTGCATGGAAATACTGTCTCTTAGCTCACAGAACTTGAAGATAACCGATTAGAAGAGAAGAAATAATGCTTTTCCTCCATAGTCGTGTAGTCTGAAGTATGTTGAGCACAAGTGTGCCATGAGCACGCAGATAAATGCATGTGTTTGGTGTTATGCAACATTCTGAGATCATAATTAGAGGACAATGCAATATTATGCTTATTATCTGGACTGGAAAATATGCTAAGACAAAATGTAACTCGCCCCATCTTGGGTATTCAATTCCAGCACCCCTTTTCGGAGTGGCTTTGTGCAGGGGCGCTCACTCGTCGAGCAGAAATAGCTGGCACCCTAATTGCTGTCTGGCCTCATGAGGACGGAAGACTCTAGAATATTTTCATCTACCGTCTCAGGCAAAGGCCTTTTTCAGTGCTTTCATCAGGGTCTCTGGTTTTATTCATTATGTTTTTCTTCTTCGTCGTCTCCTTCTTCTTCTCTCTGGCTTTCCTGAAGCTTTTCTAGGTTCCTTATTGGAACCAGATGATTGTCTAGCCACGCTCATGCATCCAGGTTTTCCTCTGAATCTTCTGTTCCTCTTGCCCCTGCCCCTACCGTTCACAGGGTCTTTAAAAGCAATCCCTTTGTTTACGGGTTAAATAGCTGGCTGCATTCCACCAGTGTGAGTGTTTGACAAAGGTTTTAAAAAAAAATCCATTTGATTTGTTAAGTGCGAATTTGTTTACAGTGTGTTCACTTGGCCATGAGATGCTACAAGTAGGTTTCTGGGTGCACCCTGCGCTCTTCTCCTGAGGAACAAATATGCACATTATGCCGAGTAGAAAACCTTATTGTACTGCCATGTTTATGTCCATAGCTTTACTGACTCTCCCTATCTTGAGGTCTAGTTTTGTTTCTACAGACAGTGAACAAAATTCAGTATAGTTTAACACAACTTAACAGAATATGCTATTTTACTTGTGAAACTGCACTGCATTACCTGAATAAAACGGTTACATTATCATGAGTCATTAGTAGAAGTATAAACTTCAATAGGACTGTGCTATCAGTGGCCTCTTGCCTCTTCTCCTGCTTCTAACAAACCCTCCATCTCTCTGTTTGTCTCTCTCTCTCTGTGCAGTGTTCAGTCAGCTGTGGTCGGGGAACCAAGCAGCGGGAGATAGCCTGTGTTTATCAGAACCAAACCCAAATAGAGGAAGAGCACTGCAGCCATCTGTCACGGCCCCGGACACAGAAGGCCTGTCGGGCCAGAGGATGCCCCAGTTGGAAGGCCAACAGGTGGAGGGAGGTATGTGTGCTTTTGGCTGTCCCTGCTGGCTCACAAAATATCCTGAGCCCCTCAAGGACCCTGCTAACTGTAACTGCTAGCAGCTGAGACGCCAGTACAAATACAGCCAAAAACTTCCCAGAGCTTGCAGATGTAGGACATGTACACACCAAGCACCTGTCCAATCACCAATCAGTTTACACATGTTGAAGAGCAATGTGCCATTTCCTCCTGTGTGAGCTAAACACCACGGGCTGGATTTACACAACTGTTTATGCAACACGCTTGACCTGTGTACTTGAGGATTAAAATGTTAAGGAAAAAAAGTTCAGAAAATTTCAGTTTTTGCAGTGTTAGGAGGAGGGTTGTCTTTGGAAGCAAGATCAGATATAACATTGAGCTTGTATCGGGCTTTATTTTAACCCAACTGCAGCTAAGAAAATTTTGACGCAACCCAACCTGCCAAGCAGAACAAAATGCTAAACCCAACCCCAAGAGAAGCCTGAGAAAACTTTCTCACAACCTGGCCACCAGGTTAAATAAACCATATATAATGTAGAAATGTATCTCTAGGCTACTCATTAAAGGTTGAAATGGATGGAAAATCTAAATTTAACATCAGGCTGTATCAGTCAAATCTTTCAATTCAAAATTAAATTTAAATGCTACTTAAACAAATTCTTTCATCAATCCATGCTGAGACAAGACAGATTTTTAGTCCTATTTTTCTTTGCCTTCCATGTGTTGTTTTGACTTGCTCCAGTTGTTGTCTTTGCCGTATGTTGACATGCAGCGTCAAACACTTTTGGCGCAAAGTAAATTCACACAGCACATACATGCAGTATTCATTAAACATTAAAATAAACAAAAAGCAAACGCAAAAATATGAAAGACCTGAAACCTGAAGCTAAAAACCTGACCTGACAAGAAAACTTTAGATTCTGTTGGGTTTGGGAAACCGTCTCATATTCTAGTGAATTTTCAACCCAATACAGGATGACATGCAAAAGCTTATCCATGCCACTCACTTTCATTTGACTGGATGACCTGACAATTATTCTGTAGCCAAAAAGCATAGCAAGTTAACTTACTGGACAAAATACACACAGAGATCAAGAGCTCTGACTTTGCCATTGCCAAGCGAGCTCTCCCATACAGATGAAAGCATGGTGTTAAGAATGACAAATGTCCCTAGGCACAGCAGGTTTCTGTAGCATTGTAGACTGGCGCAACCAGACACTGGCAGGGCAAAGGCCATGCACAAGAGAGTCACCAGGGGGGTGAAGTCACAGTCACGGTGGAGCCGACCACACAGCTCTGATGTCTGCTACCGAGCGGCTACTCATGCAGCCAGTAACACATTTTTGATCCTAAGTCACTGGGCCAGGGCACGGCCCAGCAGGCAGCACGGGGAGAGAGATGTCAAAACCAAAAATTTATCACAAGTGGAGAGAGCAGACTGAGTGGGGAGAAGTTTTGTCATGCTCTGACAAGTTATCCACAGCAGCAAGTATCTGTCTGGAAACACAGTTCACACAGAGAGCTTGCATTCTTTGTATCTCAGTGAGTAATGTATGGAAATACTTCATGAGCTGTAGGCATTTTTGGAGATAGAATATTCTCAAAAAAAAAATCTCTCCATGTCCTGTATAAAATGTCATGTCTCCTCATCGCCCTACTTAGAGGTGTGAAATCCCAAAGGGTCCATAAAGACCCACCTCTGTCTCCCCTCATGAGACTTCTGCCACTCCCTAGCCTTTGAGGGCCTCCTTCTCCCTCTCACTCTCCCTTGCTGGTGTCTGGAAGCAATCATCTTCCTTCACATACCACCAGTAACCATGAAATCCTCAACTAGAGCATAAAGACATGTTTTATATCTTAACATCCATGCCTGTGACAACTTTGGAAACCTCAGCGCCCACCGTTTAGGCTATTCCACAGCTACTCAGCCCTCTCAGTCACCTCTGACTGGGGTGTAATGGGCAACGGGGTAGTGGACCTGAGGGAAATTCAGCCTTATGGGGTGGGATATCCTGCACTAAGTACTCCAGGGACACAAGAATAGGTATTTACTTTTTACTGGCTGCTTGTAATGTTGATGAGACATTATTTTCACTCATTCTGTCAAGTTATTGTATGTAATTCTTGGTAAGAGCTTCAGCTGAAGAGCTAAGCGTAAATGTATATGTATTATGAAGTGATATGGTTTTGGTTCACCCCTACTTATATCACTTTTAGCATGCAGGGTTTACTTTTTTTGTACTGGGTTCTACTTACATGGTTTACATTTTTTATTTCACTTGCAGATCTAATACAAATTATCATGATTTGTTTGTAATTTTAGCATATTACAAGGCTAAAACTTGACAATGAGTTTAGGATCGTGTACCTAAAATGTAGGGATTCTCCTGTATCATCACAACTACATAGGTCATTGGAGGCAAAGCTGATAATTACACGGGACTGTTGCAGGGATCAGAACACAGAACAGGGATTAAAATGCTGGTTAACTGGTTTATACTAAGCTCAAGTCCCAAATGGTAGTTCAGTTAAGTGAAAAAGGAGTAGAACAGACCTTTGACGTCTGCTTTTATCCACTCACTTCTCCACTATCTCCACAATCTCCACTATTGTTTTAAAATCTCTACTTCTCCTCTCTCCAGAAAAAAAAACCCCAAAAAACACTTATATTGCAGATCGCCAGGCAGCTAAAGTCTGGAGCTACTCAACACTAAAATGGAAATCTCCTCATTTTTCATCTACACTTGTAGGTCATCTCTAACAAGGAAAACCATAACTCTTTTGCAGGGAGATTAGAATCAAATTTCGTAAGCCATGACAGTGAACAGCAGCCACAGCTGTCCTAATAGCAGTTTCTGTTGTAATGCTTTGCAGGATATTGGGAAATTAGCCTCTTTTTGATTTATGTTCGTTCAAGGTCAAAATACATCTACTGTATTTTGCTCTCTTTTTAAATTTGTGGGCTTAAACATCGACATTTAGCAATACACTATACACTAATGAGAGATAAATAACACACATATATATGTATGTTTCTGGAAACTTGATACTTACTGTTTGCTCCAAGGGCATTATACTGTAAATATCAGGGCAGGCAGTAGGGGCATTACAATGAAATCAGCCTGATCAGCTCAAGCACTGCGGAGTGCTTCCTCAGCATGCAGGTACACTACTCAAAGGACATCAGAGAGATGTATGAGATAGACCTGTGTGTGACCCCAGCTTTGCAGCTCACAAAGACGCGACAAACTGGATTTAGATTTTAGTACATTGTTAAGTAGCATCAAAGCAGCAACTGTGAGATTGCAGACCAAACAAGGCACATTCTGTAATATTGTCCAACTGAGGCCAGCTGGATGGGGAAAATGGGCATATCCCCAACTAAAATGCCCCCCGCAATAAAAGTTGACATTGATTAAGTACACTGATAGTGCGTCCTTGAAGAAGGGGAGTTTTGGAGGAAGGCTGAGAACACAAGAAGAAACATGGATGAGAAATTTTCTTTTGTTGCCTAGCTGTCATTCTGATGAGTCTGCTTTTTTGTTTTGGTGGTGCTAGTGCTCTGCCACCTGTGGAGTCGGAGTCCAGAACCGAGACGTGTACTGTAGGCTGAAGGGCACAGGACGGGTGCGAGAGGAGCTGTGCGATGCTCGAACACGTCCCGCCAATGTCCAACCGTGCCAAACTGCAGAATGCACCCATTACACTTGGATTGCTGGTGAATGGCAAGAAGTAAGCAGAGATTCTTTCTCTTTCGCTCTTTCTTACTCCCCTCTCCCTCCCTCTTGCCCTCGCAGTGTGAGGTACCCATGTTAAATCATCTTATTAGTGTTTTTATTGGTGTTTTTATCGTCTCACAAGATCTCTCTCCACCATTAGAGATGGAGGACCTGTGCTGAAGGTAGAACTGTGTTCTTTTGTCAAATATGAGGGCTTTTCTGATAACCATCATTATCAAAACCTCAGAATGCTGATGGCCATCAGCCCTTTTGTCTTGTTGAGTATTATCACTCTTCTGTGTCACGCTAGCAGACTCTTTCTTTCATGTCCCCTTCTTTGTCCTTAAAAGTGAAGCATGAAAGAGGAGCACCATGTAAGGACTTTGTACTGAAGGAGTTTTTGCAGGGTTAAGACTCCCATGTTGCCAGTACAACCTACTGTTTTTCAATTTGTTTTTTCAGTTTCAATGAATTCAAAGCAATTTTCATGAACTCCAGAGACATGCAAGACATACAAGTCAGTGTACTGGCTGATATGAAGTTATTTTAACATAACTGTCCCTGTCATTATTTTTGATTGCTCCTATGAAAAAAAGGCCACTAAATGTACCTGCACCCCAACGCAGTAGCAAGAAAAGTCGAGAAAATAGTACCCACACATTGATTGATTGCTCCTGCAAACCATCACTGAACTGTTACTGTTGTTCTTGAGAGACAATGGAGTAACTGTCATACAGCACTGAATTTTACATTAACTGTATTTGTGAAAAAACTGAGAGCTCCCTATGTGTCGTTGCTGAAAGTACAACACTGCCCCCTCTGCTTCTCACCAGGCATTGAACAGTTCTCCAATCTTACTGATGTGTTTGGTCTTCTTTGTAGTGTAATGCAACCTGTGGGGAAGGCACGCAAGCCAGGGAGGTGGGCTGTGTGGGCCCAGGGATGACACCCGTCCAGAGGGACTACTGTGAGCCCTCATCTCAGCCTCCCTCACAGCAGCCCTGCAGTGGAGCGCCATGCTACTACATGTGGATGACAGGGGAATGGTCACAGGTAGGGATAAAATGAGAAATGAATGCTCTATTACAGTATAGTTTATTATACTTTAATATTGATTATAGTTAAAAATGAAAAAAAAATTGCCTTGGCTTAATAATATGCACATATGTGACATGAAAGAGGGAAAAGTATCAGATAATAGACTCCAGTTGAAGGAATGTTTTATATTTCTATTTTAAGCCCTTTTTCTTCCATAGAGATTTGTAAGAGAATTGTTTTTTTTTTTTTTTTTTTTTAGTTTTAAAGTATATACAGTATATATTAATTATATACCATTTTGGATTAGTTTTTTTTTTTTTTTAAATATTCTTATATAGTTTTGAATTTTTTTTTTTTTTTTTAAACTTTGTGATAAATAACTGGATAAATAAATAAATAAATAAATATGAATCTGCCCCTCCTGAAGAAAAAGCTATTTTTATATAAATATTTTTGAAAGAAATTTAGGGACATGATGTGTTTTGGTTTCAGTGGGTTAATAAGTTCAGTGCACAGAAGCTGTAATAAAGTGTATGTGTATGTATGTGTGTGTGTGTGTGTGTGTGTGTGTGTCACAGTGCTCTGCCAGCTGTGGTGTGGGCTACCAGCAGCGTATAGTCTCCTGCTCAGTGATGCCCTCCTCCCAGGCCTCGCGTCCATATGCTGCCCGGTCCTCTGCCAGCACCCACTGCCCTGAACCACACCCTCCTGGCACCCGCCAGTGCCTCCTCAGGGACTGCTCACACACAGCCTACTGGAAAGTTGGTCCGTGGAGCAAGGTGTGTGTGTGAACCTGAAATTCTTGTGAGAAATCCTCTGTGCCTAATCGTCGATTTCACAAAGCATTTTGACAACTTGTGTATTTTACGGTTCTGCCAATAAATCCCATTTGTGGATTTGGATCTGGCTGCAGCTTATTGTTAATCGGTTTGTATCCACTGAAATGTTACTGACAGTGTGTGTTGGTGTGGTGTGCATGTGTGCGTGTGTGTGTGTGTGCGTGTACACCAGTGCTCCCAGACATGTGGTGCAGGGGTGATGGAGCGCAGGGTTGAGTGTCTGACCTCAAAAGGCCATCCGTCCAAACACTGCCGTCCAACAGACAGACCCGAGTCTCAAGCTGCATGTCAAGAGAGAGAATGTGAGTCAAGCAGATTCTCTTCTCTTCTCTTCTCTTCTCTTCTCTTCTCTTCTCTTCTCTTCTCTTCTCTTCTCTTCTCTTCTCTTCTCTTCTCTTCTCTTCTCTTCTCTTCTCTTCTCTTCTCTTCTCTTTTCTCTTCTCTGCCCTGAGGGTTTGTTTGGCTATTGAGTTAAGTATATAACTCACAGTCTAGCACCTTTGCCAACTTTTCTGATGCATGTAGTTCTTACTGCCGAACAGGAATGTGTAGAGTAATGGTATTAAATTGACTGTGCTGTATATGGCAGCCAAGTCCACATCTGATTGTGTTTATACAAAGTCAACTTGTTGCTTTATTTTAACACATTGGGCAGAACAGGAACCTCCACTTACAGCTTGTCGGGGTCATTACCCCATGAAGCAATAAATAGACAGTCAGCAGTTTTCTACAGATTGTGACATGGCCAGTCTCTGGAAAGTGTGCTGGGGCTGAAGCTGCCCTCACTGCCGACTTGCATGTCGAACCCAGCAGCGGGCCAGAGTTTGCAGGTTCACTCTTCACATGTGAGATGTTTAGACACAGCCCCGAGGTTTGCACTGGCGCGTTGGGCCATTAGTTGGCTTGTGCCAAGTCAGGCACTGGTGAAATTAAAATGATATGCCCAGGTGACGAGCAGTTCAACAGTCAAATATTAATGCTAATCAGCTAATCAGAGCAGTCTGGCCTCCACAGCACTCACTGACAACAGATAAGGCAACAAAAATAAACAGACATTTCTCTTGTTTTGATTGTTTTTTCTTTTATTTGTTTTTCAAAAGTAGGTTAATTTTCATCAAGCAGTATTACCAGTTTTGTATCTGCCTACTATCAACCTAATCCTAACCCTAACAGAAAGTTGATGCTAAGTTTAAAGTTAAATGAAGTTGTATTGATACTAAGCTGGGTATTTACATAGGACAGGTTGCTATGAAGCATCTGCATTGACTCAATGGTGAAACACAACTTATACAAAGTTGATAATAAGTTGAATATTAACATTGGACAGTCAAAATAAAGTGTGACCATTACATATTACCAATTTCAAAAGTTCTGGCAGGTCTTCCTGGAAAAGATTTGTGTTCCAGTGGATAATGTTTTCTGTTCCGTGCTGTTGCACTTTTCCAGCAGCAGCACTAAAACCTCTCCCTCCCTCCCTTCATACTTCTTCCCCCAGGCCAGTTGTTCACGTCCTGCCGAGAGGTCCAGATGAGGCAGGGTGTGAGAATGGATGGGGAATACTATCTCAAAGTCAAGTCCCGCATCCTACAGGTGTGTCTGCGCTGTCAGTATTACTCACACACACATCGTGGCTCAACCTCAACCATTCCCGCAGGGTCTCATCTGTTGCCTCAATGTGTTTGATTTACTAGATTTACTGTGCTGAGATGCAGACTGATTTCCCAAAGGAGTATGTGACCTTGCGCAGCGGTCAGACAGATAACTACTCCGAGGTGTATGGATACAGGTGTGTATAACCCAGTGATGACTGATATCCACATGAGCTGTGACTTAATTACCAAATGTGGTCTCACCTGGGGATTGAAATAGGAAGTTTTATTGTGCTGCACGTAACACAGCACTTTTTGAAAGTAAAAGTAAAAATAAGTCCGTGCTTTTAGGATTATGCAGATTGTATTCTCTCATTACATGTGCTGAATTTTAATATGTAATATTTTTAACACAAAGGTTGCTGAACCCTTTTGAATGCCCGTATAATGGCAGCCGAAGACAGGACTGCGACTGTAGGAATGACTACTCTGCAGCAGGATACACGCTTTTCCACAAAGTTCGTCTGGACCTGGGCTCCCTGAGGATAATGAGTGAGAAATTACTGTGTGATTGCCTGACACTGTCTACCGCAGTGAGACCACACATCAGTGTTTTTTTAACCTCCACAACTTTGCCCTGTAGCACTTAATAAACTTAATAAAGCCATTTTTTTGGTTGCGCTCTCAAATCAAAATAATGGCCTTTCAGCCGTGTTCAAATCACTAAGCAGGGAATTGAAACTGGGCCTCTCGACACAAACACGTGAACACATGAATAAAGGAATGCTTGTGTGCACACAGAGTACACACATGCGTGCCTGATTTCAGGCTCAAAGAGTCATAATAGGATGTTGCCCCACGCATCTTTTCTTTGGCCTGTATACACATCAAGATGTGAAGATACACGCGCACACACACACACACACACACACACACACACACACACACACACACACACACACACATATACACACATCTTTAGGCCATATTCCTCCTCTCATTACAATAGTCAACCCCACCTTCCCTGTTGTGTCCAAGTATGCCTTTGATTAGAGCTCACATGTGGATTAGTGGTAATGATGCCGAGTGTGTCTGTGTGTGTTTGTATGTGCGCATGTGTGTATGACTGCTTGCATGCTAGAGGGCTAGTGTGTGAGCGTGAATGTGTTTGATACTGATGTGCATGCATACATGGGTATTTGTGCTTGCATGCAAGCGGCTGAATAAGTTTGTTTCTGTGTACGTGTGTGCGTGTGTGTGTGTGTGTGTGTGTGTGTGTGTGTGTAGAGGGGAACTTGGCCTAACACTCAGTAGAGCCCACACAGTCATTCTCCCATCCTCTTTGTCTGGTCTGAGACAGCACATGCTCCCACCCTGCCTCTGCATGGTACTCATTTGGCTTTCAGGCAGCTTGACGAGAGCGAGAGGGGAGAGAAAAGAGAGAGAAAATAATGAGTTCAAGATGAAGGAACAATTATGAAGAGGTGCTGCTTCAGCTTGTCTTGCGCTTCTCATAAACTTCATCATCGTCTCATGCAGGCAGCGTGAAGGGAGGGCAGGGAAAACACCACAGGTCACAGTTATCATGTGTGAAATGCACGATAAAAAGTGATGTCGTGTAAATGGGAAGAACTACAGTAAAAAGTTTTCTCATTTTTAAAGAACTGAACAGAAATTAGGCATATTCAATTCAATATGTGAAAGAAAGCTGATTCACATACACGACTGCATGATTGCACATTCATTTTCAATCATGTCCTCGTAGATTGGATATCCTGCAGGAACCTTTTTGTTATTGCAAAAGGCTTCCAGGAAGAGAATACATCTGGTTGGATATGATAAAAAAGAGAATTGATGTCAATACTGCACTCAGATTTAAGTACTTCAGACTGTATTTATGTTGCTCCACTAGTGCTTTCACAATTAGTTGATTAATCAAAAATTCATTCAGTATTTTGATAACTGATTTGGTTATTTGACTGAGTAAAAATGCCAAATATTTTCCCATTGTAAATAATCATTAGAGTCCGGCTTATACTGTGCATTGTGACTGATGATTTGTATCTTTGCTGTTCACCAGCCACAGACCTCCAGTTTTCCCAGACCCTTCTTGGTCGACCTGTGCCCTTTGCTACAGCGGGAGACTGTTATAGTGCAGCCAAGTGTCCACAGGTAAGCAAATTACTGTACACTGTGGCCTCACAGTAAAGTGTCAGGTGTTTTGTGCCACATGTGAGTGGGCAGCACTAACCTGAAGGTCAAAGAAGAGACCTTGTTACTATGTGGTTACTATGTGGAAAATGTCTAAAGGAGAGGACTAAGTAATGCATTCCTTCTAAAACTACACAATGTGGCCATGAACAAAGTACTGACTACCAACTACTCCATAGGAATGGTCACACAGTACAAGGGCCACCCAGCTCTCTTCCGCTTCTATTCCCCCAGAAATGTGCTTCAAATAATACTCTAATGGACTGTTGGTCAACTTGCATGGTTAAATAGCAGTTAAGAAGCAGCTCAATCTGATTTGTGTTCACAGGGCCAGTTCAGCATCAATCTGATTGGGACTGGTCTGAAAGTGGCTGAGGCCACCAAGTGGACGTCTCAGGGCAACTATGTTTCAGTCAAAGTCCACAGATCTGAGGTAAGAAGTGAACAGCAGATTATTTTCATGTCTTTTTCTGTGTCTTGCTGTTGAGGAATGGATTGTTTTAAAATGTAAAGTTACCAGGGCTGTAATTTGGCTGTCAAGTTACTGGGGTCCCACTGTGCCTCCCATTGAGTCTTGATCAGTGTTGGAGTGACATTGTTGAGATTGTTGGCACATCTGAATCGCCATGTTGTATTTCTGCCTGAGTCACTGAGGAGGAATCCCCAGTGGCATTTAGTACTGTACGCTCAGACTTTTTCTCCATGTGAAAGCTGCTGTCTTTGCCCACTCCTTTTCCTTTTTCATTTGTCTCTGTCTGTAGGATGGAACAAGAATTTACGGTCGCTGTGGTGGTTTCTGTGGGAAGTGCATTCCCCAGGCTCACAACGGCCTGCTCGTCCAAGTCCAGTGAGGGCCGTGCAGGGACCAAAAATCTAGATCCAACCTGATCACAGTAGTGACCCAGGAACATGTGATAATGGTGATTTCGTGGGACCCTGTGTACTTCATCTGTGAATGTGGACTAGGAACATCTAACAGTGCTCATCCTACAGTAAAATCATCCCGTCCCAAATGGCAGCTAGAAAATACGGACTGCAGGACAGATTGTACTGTACTGCATGTCCGAGTGGGGTTCTTCATCCAATCTGCTAACTCTGAAGACGAGCCAGCTATTTTTGCCTGTCCACAGTGTTCTGATGACTACCAAATGCATCTGCGCATTGGAATCTAAAAGAGTTTTTTTTTTTTTTTTTTTTAACTCTGACACAGTCAAGTATTTTCAGCTTCATACAAAGGGACACAATAATCCATTTAATGGTGCAACGATGGGAAAACGTCTACACATAACAAAACCTTAGCAGACTATCCTCTCTCATCAAGTGAGAGATTCTCATCTTATAAAAGCAACATTTGCTTGTGGTACTCTGTGAAATGAACAAAAAAAATGTGCATCCCATTAGCAAAATAATTTGTCATGCAATACTGTAAGTGAAAGTAATCAAATTGTATGCAAATTCCATGGTACGTAAAGATTTAAATTTACAGCTTGTGGCATTTACTTTCGCAAATCCAGACGGGCTTTCAATGGGTGAATTGGTAAAATAAGTGAATATTTGTTTGTAACCTTTATTGCGAACATCTCGTAATAAAGAAATGACAGGACATTTTCGATTGTATGTAAGGGATGATTGTCTGGAATGTTCTTTGCCTTATGTGCCATGTAAGCCACAGGGAGGATACAGTTCAAAATACTTAAAAACTGAAAGACATATTTGTTGAGATTGTGACTACTGAATGAACTACACTGCAGATTCTGTGTCCTGATATGAATTTTAGGCTCAAGATTTAGCAAAGAATGAGCTAGTAACCAGTTGTTTGGTCCTTGTGGATGTTTTTAAGTGATATCCTGCCAGACTTGCCTTATCTTAGAGGTCAAAGTTGAGGGGTTGTGAGCCTTTAGAACCACTAGAAATGACTGTAGTTCTCACTGAGATGTATTTCTAGAGTCTGTCCAATTTTGTCAGATATGTTATAGTACTACTGAAAACTGCATGGACAGAGTCGGCTGAACAGGCACAACTCTGTCAGAGAGACAGAAAACAAAAAAACGAAACGAAAATCGAAATATTTTTTGTATCTGTTAAACTATTAGTATTATTTTTCTTGCTTTTTTTCATTTATGAAGTCATGAGGTTAAAGGACAAGTTCTCATCTGTTACACAGTGGCACAGTATCAGGTGTGATGTCTCTCTTCACATCCTCCATTGTTCATTGTTCATTGTTTCTTCTTCTTGGGCCTAGGTACCTGCAACCCCCTACCTCTCACAAGCATCCATACTCTACTGAGATGTATTGTTCTATATTTATGCTTGACCATATTTATTCTGTAATGATTTGTAGATATGTTCTGTGTTTTAAGATACAATGACTACTATTGATAGAGAAGCCATTGTCTGCTTTTTTTGTCCTTTGTCTGCATTGCTGGAAAGGTATAAGCCTACCTTTTGTAGTGCATAACCACTAACATTAAAAGAGGATCTTTTGAATGGTGCTTTTTAACTACTGGAATTACCTCTAATCTTGAGAAGGAAAACACTGGTTTTGGATCTGATACTAGCTGTGGTCTGACAAGGTTTGGCGTACATTTCTGCAGATCTCCTCCAGAATGATGCCCAAATTACCATGTCTGTTGAGCATTTTGTGGTCCTCTTATTAATGTATAGCTGAAAAGCTAGCTGCAAGGCTGCCAGATGTATCAGTTAGACCACGACATGAGGAAATCCGCCCCTTGAGTGCTTCTGTCATTATGAATGACTCTCACTATGACCACTACTGCAGCTTGGCAGATCAAGCAACCTAACACGCTGGCACGCTGATGTAAAGCTTTAACCAAAGTTACTAGATAGATGCAGATTAGATTCTTTTCTGAGACAATGCAGCTTCTTTTGATTTAAGGAATGGCTGAACAGTGAAAAGGAAAAAAAAACGTACAAAAGTCAATGAGCAGCTAGAAAACATTTGGTCGTCATTCATTTTTATGATGGTCAATTGTGCTATGAGGTCTGTATCAGAAATTTAAAGAATACTTGATGCACTATGTGCCATAAATTTTGTAGAAAAGTAATCCTGCTTTTTTTTTTTTTTTTTTTTTGTAATAACAGTTAAGATTTGTAACTTATAATATATGTGTATTTTTTAATATTCATACTTGAAGTGTAAACAGTGTGCTGAATATCAAATGGGCATTGGTACTAAATAAAGACAATGTGCTTGTTTGCCATGCTTTATCCAAAGATGTTTTAAGAATCATATGTAACTACAGTATGTGTGTAGCCTGTATGAAAAGAGGAATGATTGATGCTGGTGCTATGGTTACTAATTGTACCAACACTGTATGTTTTGCTACTTTACTAACACTGTAAAAAAGTAAGCAGTAATAAAATATTTTAATGTTTTTCAGCTGACTCACACATTGATTCCTTTGTGTATTCATTTCTGTAATCAGGTGGAGAAAAATGTACATGATTACAGTAAAGAGGGACAATGAAGCAAAAATATGTTTAGTGACTTTGCTCTCACCATATCGGTCTTAAATGAAGAAAGGCAGCAGGTCAGCACTGGCTGGGTGGCTTTTCCTGCCAGGTTGTGGGTCCATGTGGATCCACTTAGCGGTGCAGGTTGCATTTCCACAACATGTCTTTCTTGAGTTCAGTCCCACTAAAAGACGCACAAACACAGCAGATGCTTTTAGCCCATTTCTCACTAAAGTGCACAAATTCTTGCATTCTTGAAACAGCTGGAGCCGTCAACTATCCAGTGACTCAAATTGTTATGTCAGTTCATAGAATGAGGTAAGTTTTAAGTAGGGCTTTGAAAACCTCACCAAGAGCCAAAGAATGCCATTTTTGAGGAGTTATGTCACCAAAAATGACTTGGTAATGAGGACGCAGGTACTTTGGCAGGGGGTGAGCTGTTTATGTACGAGCCACTTTTGCAGGGCTCATTGCGCAGAGATAGCTTTGTACGTTAAATGAAAACAGATACTACAGCCCCTGAAGAACTACTTTGATTCCACGCCAGAAGCCTGCCTTGGTTCCCAAAATCTAATCTACGGATTTGGAAGAGTTTTGAGGCACGACAACAATCCCCCCTCAAAAACAGATTTCTAGTGAAACCAAGCTGTGCAGAGGTCCTTCCAGGCTCTCCAGGCTATGAAGAAATTAGAAAAGAAAAAAAAAAAAAAAAAACTTGCCTGGCCTGCTTGCTTTGAGCAGAGACCAGATATCTTTAAGGACTGAGCTGAAAAATACGAAAGTGCACTGAGGATCCGCATAAATGTTTACCATGAATGACAGTCTGCTTTGAGAAAATAGCATTGGCATTCCACTGTGCTCTGCCGTGCTGCAGCCTCACTCTAAAGACTGGCTATCCTGATTCAAACCGCTGTGCAGTGGATGAATGGGTTTGCACTGATGATTAAAAAAGGCACAAACTACATTTTTATTGTTAAATTTGCAATATTTGATGAAAGGTTAGGTTAGGTTTTTGGAAAATTCTTACACAGTGCTGAAATTGTATCCAGTAGCTTTGCCTTTGTTGATCACAATTTGTCTACGATGCTACCTCAGCCATTAAAATCTACCTATATTTATTTCACAGCTCCAGTAAGAGAATATCTGCCAGTTGAAATGCAATCACTGTACCTTTCAACACACCTCAGTATACCGTCACATTACAGGGATTGTGACAGTAGATTATATACCAAGAGGTAAACATCTAACACTGCATATTTTGCCTCTTTTGATTTTGTGTTGTTCCTCCTTGTACCCCAGAGGCATTTCTTTTCTTGAACTGAGCAACCAGCGACCCCTAGTGTATCAAACAAGGTCCAATGTTTGTATCATACACTGTTCCTCTCAGGAGTTCCCCAAGTGACTGAGGTGAGTTTAAGTGCCGTGTGGGCTATGGTCACTCCTCTTTGATAGGCTTTTGTTCTCAATGGGGCAGTAATTATGTTGTATAGCATTTTGGATAAAAGCATCCACCAGAGGATATATGCTATGATAGATATATTCATTCACCTTTTCTGACAGTATGTGGCCTGCAGAGAGCCCACCAACCCAACCCCGTAACAATATGAACTGTAATGGACACACTGTTAAAGAAACCACCGAAGAGCAGTGTTTAAGGTTTAGCTTTTAGCTTTTCTCTAGAGAGAGACAAAATATGTCAGATTACCGCTTACAGGCTCTGATATAGCATAGTATATAGAGTAAAGCAATTATAGATTAGATCCTAACATTGGTAGTTTGCACAGCTTTTTAGTTTGTGTATGGAGAGTGCCTCAGCATTGCCTCAGCTCCCTCCAAGTTGGAGCTGTTGGGACAGGAGGTATGATGGCTGTCAGCAGAAAAGAGCTTGTCGCACTGCACCATGTCCACCTCCTCACCCTCAGCGGTGACACATACCAGTGGCCTCTTGCTTGGTGGGAGATCCACGACTCACAATATTGCGTTTTTAATGACGCTGAGCTGCATATAGGTAACGCTGCACCATCTGGAGATGCTCTCCACCAGATTCCTATTAAACTCCAACAATACAATGCACTTCCCTAACCAAACTTGTTATTAAATTATTATTAAATTATTGCATTAGTAGTAGTGTTAATATTAGTACTGCCATTTTGTGTATTGTGGTAGGAATTTTCCCAAGTGCAGGTTTAATAGATACAGACGTTCCTTTATCCCTTATGCCACAAATGTATTTTTTATTTATTTATTTGTTTTATTTTTTTTGCATGTATGTAAACTTTTTGTGTTTTGCACTGCTGCACATTTTTCACAAATATTTTAAACTTTCTCCTCACACATCAAGTGTACCTGCCACCATCCGTCCTTTCATTATACTGAGAATGATATATATTTTTTTACACTGGCAGTGTATCAGTGCTGCCATTTTTAAAAGTACCTTGTTGACATCTGAATTCTCCTTGTATACAGTAAAAGTGAAGCGGGCTAAACTGAACTTTAGTGGGATGAATTCCATCTATCTGCCTGTTCAATAAACAGCAAGATGCATCTTTAATTTCTGACCAGTAGATGGTGCTAAAGCATTACAAAACCACTGGCTGACTTCCATGGTGTTGACTCTAAAAAGTCAAGAAAGGTTGTCTGTGGGCAAGGACACAAACTGTCAATTCAGTAAGTTTTATGTTGTTGTTGTTGTTTTTCCACCAAATTCCTGTATCCTTGTGTTGTCCTTTTGTGCTGTACATGAGATTCATTTTTTTGCAAGTATGCAATGCAAGATGCCAATGTCTTTGCCTCGAATAAACTTTAAGTGTAATCTCTTGTTTATTAGTTGTGATTGGGGATTAAAGTAGCTGAGCGACTGAATAGATCTGATAATATGGTAATATGAGGTAAATTTCATCTCTTGAGATTTTGGATACTGCAGCCTGGTCTCGGCTTACTCTGTGTACATTGGTTATGTAAACAGCAGTGAGCAGAACAAGCTGCCTAGGGGGTAGAGCGCTCCATTCAAATGATGTTCAAATTATTTTCAGGATCCAATTTGTTGTAGGAAGAGAAGCTTGCCTGAGGCAGTGCTCGAATTACCTGACTCTGCCCACACACATACAAAAATCCTACAGTGGAACACTTTGGCTTGAACAATATCAGTTTCATCTTTTGATTCACCATGCCTGCCTCACCGTCCATGAGAACCACACACATGATCACATGATTCTCCTCACTGCAAACTAGGTTATCAGTGTTTTTGGGATGTAAGTATTTGGCGCCATCCTTCTAGACCGTACTGTCATTGACATTGCCAGTGATTTTGAAGGGGACAGTGTCAAATTTGAGTGTAACTGGGTGAGACTGAATGAGGTTAGGTATTGTGTTACATGTCTACAGTGTCCATTTTGTAACAGCTGCATGCGATGTGTGTGGGGGATTGCAAACCGTGGTCCAACGTCAACCACCTATTCACTGCACATGGCCCTGTGGTATGGTGTCAGAGATGGGCATGGTCCAACTGCAGTAGATATGGACAGGGCGGGGGGTTAGTGGTGGACCCGTGGGGTTTAGAAGTATGTGCCAATGGTCTATATGCACATGTGGTCTGCTGGAAAATGGAGTCGCATTGTTTGATCCATGAAAGCGAGACTGTGGTGTGAATCGCACATTAAGGCTACCAGAGGACAGAACACAGTGAGTGAAGTATGAGGGGATTTTCACATTTACTCAGGGATCTTTTTTATGGCTCCATGCATTACTTGGCAGGCAAAACTCAGATGTCTTTAGGATATATTTTGCAGGCTTTACTGAGGTCAGTGTCCTTTTCACGCTTTGCACAAACAAAGCTGATGTTTTCACACTGAACAAAGTGGAGGGGTCATACAAAGCATGCAAACTCTAATTTAGAACATTCACAGAATTATGAGCAGTGGCAGTGTTGTATTTGTGGAAAAAAACTTTCCCATTGTAAAACCTTGGGCCATTAGGCAGCCTGGAAAATGTTGCCCCGTGTCCACATAGCTAGAACGAATGAGGCAAAGGCCAGACATGGCTACAGACGTGAGCTGTGACCGGCCTTTTGTGTGTGAAACTGGGAAGCAAGACATTTGACAATAACAGCAGAGGAAAAAAGCTCATTAGTTTTAACAGCTTAACACTCCAATCAAGTGAGTTATCTGGAGACTTTTACACACTGTTGTTGCCCACCAGGGTGTATTAAAACTAAAAACAGAAAGTTGTCTTTGTTCTACTGCAGCGAGACTAACAGGAGGCCTGTGAGGTGTATGTAGGCCGGTTCCTCACACACACACCCGACGTGATGTCACATAGCTATACAAGCTATTGAGGACTTCCAAACAATTTCTTTCTTGTGGGTTTTTTGTGCTATGTGTGAAAAAGAAACTACAGTTTTTGCTCCATATACTTTAAATGTGCTCAGTGGAAAATTCTTGCAGCACTCATGAAGAAGAAGTTAGTGGTCATGAGGGAATTCCTTTCAAGGTAACTCAGAGGAGAGTGCATGCATTTTTCCATATCCAATTGTCTGCCTGATACAGAAGACAGATTTTATTCGAAGTAGAGGGGATGCATCAAACTTAAAACTAAACTGAAAAAAGTCACAGAGCTCTTGCTTCTTGAAACATTCCAAATGTCAAAACAATGCACTCTATGGCTCCTTTGATGTTGCAAAATGACAGTGTTAGTCAATACTGAATTGCATTATCTGTCACATACTATAAGTGCCATCACATTCCAGGTTGCATTACATTTTGCCTCTCAAAGTAATGATTTCTCCACAAACCTGTGAGAATGGTGGTACACCAGTTTTTTTTTTGTTTGTTTTTTTTTTCAATCCTTTTCATGTTTCGAACAACCAAGTTGACGTTCAGTAAGCCAAACACCCCCATCTGAAGTGATTGTGTCCTCAGGATCCTGATGTGAAAGGATATTTTGGTTTGTGTGTTAGGGTTTTAAATGATTTAGATTCCATACTTGAACACTGAGGTGAGAAGCATAAAATAAAAAACAATCACATACATTTTTTTATTGGCACAACTTCTAGTTGATTAAATTATGGTGAAATTTAATTGTTCCTCATTTTGTTTAAGACCTGCTGGACAAACCTCTGGGACTCCTGTGGATCCCTGAACCCTACTTTGAAAAGCACCAGTATAAGATACTTTTGTTGACATCAAGTCAATAAATTTACTTTCAAATTTAATCCATATGTGATGGCGCTTCTTATACAGAAATGGGTGCCATTGCCTCGCTTTATACGAGCTAGGGAGGGCACTGTTGTCCTCAGCAAGTAGATTTTCTGTTTCTTCTTACCTATAGTACAAGCACATTTCCATCCCTGAGATGGTAGAATAGATATTCTGGAAGTGCAAAACAGCACTAAAGAGGGTGAGGAGGGTATCACTCCGATCTGCGAGCGTTGGGTAAGAGCAATTGGGGATGATTCATGTCCTCTTCTGTGCTGATCCATAACCCTGGCTCTGACAAGGTTAACTTGTGTAAATCACTTCTCTGAAGGATCCTCAGCAAAATGAAGCCACCCTCTGTGTGCTTTACTAAATACTAGGTTCTTCTCTGTCGCAGGGTACATGCAATCTCTGGAATACAGAAAATGGGAATTTCTTAAAGACTGAAAAGTTGGATTGAAAACTGGAAATCCACAAGGAAGAAATCCTTCCTACAAGTTAGTAATCATATTTTACCCAGAAGGAAGTTGCCTTATCTCACAACTATTCCCCCTTCAAAAGACCCTCAAAACCCCTACAACATGTCCTCCCCAAAACATCTCCACCCCTCTGTCTACCTGCTTTAATTAAGAGCCAGTCTAAGTGGCCCAGCCATGTTGGGGGTGTGGTGTGTCTGGGCTGGAGTGTGTGTGTGTTCATGTGAGTGTCTCTAGGTATGAGTGTCTGTGTGTTTATATTTCCACAAATATGCCCAATCACACACGCAAAGTCTGTCCTTGTGGTAAGAGGGGCACTCGTCCCATGTCTGTCTCATGGTATTGACACTCAAATGCAGACAGAGCCACTTCAGCACTGCAGTACAATGTCAGCGACAGGCACTTATCACACTGTGGCCCCTCATCCACCATTTGCTGTCTGAGGCTCTTGATATTACCATGTGCTCATATGCCACTGAGAAATTTAACACTGAATAGCCATTTAACAGATTGGTTGTAAACTAAATGGTTATAGACATCCTTAGGATTTAAACGTGGATGAGGCAGCTATTTTATGTCTTCTCACATACAGAAATGGAATAGATTGTGTGTGCAGTACATAATGTGTAGGGGTTTTCTCCATGTAGCATTATGTCCTCATTAAATATCCATATATTAAACATATTTGTATTTGGCTGATGACTCCCATAGACTTCAAGTCTTTATGCTTAGCTAACATGAAATGCTACCCATAGGAACTGAACCACTGGACATACAGAGGTGAAAATGGTATCAAACATCTTGTCTCAGTCTGGGTAAGTGTTTTCATCTATGAACATAGAGTATATAGTTACATATAGATCTTCAATATATATATGCCACACTGATGCCACCATATGGTTAGTTATGTCTAGTTATACTATGCTAGTTAGGGGTATGTTTAGTTCCTATATGTCTACTGTACATGCAGTATATGACAACATTTTTCTGGTATAGTTACATATACAGTATGTTTATTAGTTGGATTTCTGTATTGGCTGCCATATGACCAAAATAAATATTGGTGCATACACTTCTCTCGTGCATAGTCTTAGTATTTACAGCTGTTTCTGGATTGTTTAGCTGTGTAGACATGTATTCACTGCTCAGTCTAAAAGCAGGCTATCTATAGCCAAAAAGCTCCTGGCCTATACAACAGCTAAGGCAGACATGCTTTGTTGAAACAGCACAGTGAGATGTATTTCCAAAAGTGTTTCTGTAGATATCCGCTCAGTGCACATACTGTACTTTGACAAGGGAATCATAAATACAGATGCTTTGTTGGGAGGAAGAGATGTATGTATGCATGGCATGTGAAGGTTGCTTTTTTGACAATGTGTACCACTGTGGCTCAAGCTCTCCGTTACTGGGGAAGAATCTGGAATCCTTCTTCCAAAATGTAAGGAGTCCAGAGGCTGTCTGCTGTGAGAAATGATGTTCTGTGTGAGCACCGAGTAAATCAAATAATGGTGGCTGCACCGAAATGTCCAAAATAACGAACATGCAATCTTAACTTTCATTACTGCAAATCAGTCTTTCTGCCAGTACACTAAAAATGAACCATGGAGCTACCTTCCAGGCCGAAGAGTACATTAATTGTTTTCAAAGCAATGTAAAAATAAAAGCCCTATGCCTTACACCCTACTATACATGATGCATAAATTATACACAATGTATCTCTACAGTGGTGAATGATATACACCATCCAGTGTACAAATGATTCATGAGGTTCCCACATGCCATCATGTCAGTGGGATTTTTGATTTTGTTTAGCACTCCATATGGTACCACAATTCAAGGACGTTCACTTCCCAGCTGCTTGTGGCACATTTATTGGCACAAAGCACAGCATCAATGGCCACTTTCTCCAGACTGTCTGTCACTTGCCATAAGGATGAGCTTTGACTGAAATTAATTGGCTCATATGACTTGCTAGACACATGATTAGATGTATTCTAATTAGACAACTGTCCTTGGCACAATATTAACCCTTAGCCTGCTGAATTTGAAACTGTGAGCAAAATATTCCCATCATTTGTTTGAACGACTCACTGAATATGTAAATTTTTATTGCTTTGTCACGATAATACACAGGACTTGTCCTATCTGATCGAAGACAGCTAAAAATAACTTTAAAGACTGCTTGCTGGAAGTGACTCATGCTTTTTCCTGTTAAGTCTATAAAGAGATTTTTTTGCTGGCAACAACAGCCTGGCTCATGGCAGAATTTGGGGTGGATGAGCTTTCATCTCAAAGGTAAGGACTGAGTAGAAGTTGTCAGACATACTGCCACATGTCCCATACATACAAAAACCACTGACATCATTTAGTGCTCATTTAGAGGTATTGTACTAAATATCTACTGTCTTTGTCCAGCTTTTTGTTTGTGTGCTTACTCTTACTTTTGTTGTGAGAAACACACATTCTACCAAGCTGGTCTCCATGACAGCAATAAATAGCCCACAAACACACACTTTTTCCAAAGTCCTTATCTATTTTGGTGATAAAGTCCTTCCCAGGGCTATTTTCCAGTGCGAGGCCATTACAAAAAGCAGAGTACCATTGAAAGCAGTGCACAGAAGCTGAGCCCACACAGAGAGTCCATTCGAGCGCAGTGTTGATGCTAAAGCCAGATAAGCAGAGCATAGCCAAAGCAAAATTCTCTGTTGTCATCCTTCTGTCCCACCTTTACACCTCTCTCATCTTCAACTATTGTTGCGTGGCCCTTCACTGACATGCTGTTATCCCTGCATGAATCCACACACACAATGAGGCTTAGAGGATCCTTTTCTCTGAGAGGAGATGGACCCATAGACCAGGACAAAGGCTTCAAACTATCCAAATTATCTCTGCTGGGTGTTCCTCAAAAGGTATAATAGCTATCTAGGGAAATCATCTTAAATGTTTTTGCCTTCAATGTCAAAGCAAAGAAACTTCTTATTGTGCAAAAATGCATCACATCATACAAGAAATGTCAGGTGGGTTTTCTTTCTTTCTTTCTTTCTTTCTTTCTTTCTTTCTTTCTTCTTTCTTTCTTTCTTTCTTTCTTTCTTTCTTTCTTTCTTTCTTTCTTTTTGTTGTTTGCAAGGTTGTAATTTTATTTAGGCACACACACACAAAATATCTCAGAAAATGCTACAGTAATGTTTGATGTCTGTATGAGTGTGGAGTCTGAGCGTGGTAGATGCTTATTACAGTGGGAGGTGGAATTTTTCTCCCATCTTGATTTATATCAGGTGCAAGACCATGGATGGGTAATTTGGCTGATAGAGGCATTTTTATGACAGTGCTCTGCTGTTAGTGGAAATGATAGGCTTGCTCTACAGTATGTGTGGACTGGAGTTTACCCCCTTTCTTTTGTCTCCAGCTGATTCTCCTGGAATGTTTGTTTGGCCTCATCCCCTGTACAGGAACGTCACCTGGAATTTGAAGCAGCACCTGAGATGGAGACAATCCCTGAGATCTACATGTGTGAGATTAACAGACAGACAGGACAAGATTAATCATACTGTTCAGTGCTGCTTGAGGTGTTGCAACCCTTCTGCAACTGCTGAAAAGACATTTTCCTTATCAAAATGCCACTGGATTGAATTCAAGCTATGGTTGAAATACCATTGCAGTGGTGAATATGGTAAATGCATTCACCACTGTGAACTGATTTGCTTTCCATGTGTGATAACCTCAAGACTGAGATTGTCCTCCAGCTAAAAACGACTCCATAGGCCATTTGTACAGCAGCTTATTGTGACCTAAAGTTAAGCGACCTCTAGTGGTCCTGAAAAAATAATGACACTATGGTGTAGTATTAAGGGAGCGAAAAATTCTGCATAAGGGGGTTCGTGTGGTGGCAAATGGATCAACAATCTTTTACTCAGCCATTCTAGATTCAAATCCAAGCTAGAGCAGTGTTTGCTCTTTAGGTAGCCAATGTAAGGTATCTAATGCTAGCAAATGTAAGTTAACATTTCGTAGCCTTAACCCTGACCTTTTTCCTAGCTTTAATGATTTATGACAAACCTTTACCTAAACTTAAGAATAACCTTTTCTTAACATTAACCAACATTCGCTAAGAAATTTTAGCTCACTATCTAGTTTGCTCAAAAAAGTGCTCCTGTTTGTTGTATTAGAGGGTTGGAACAAAGGCGTGTGTGGTCGTATGAATTTTGGGTTAGGGGTCTATCTGTCTGTCTGAAGAGCGTAAGTGTATCGGTGCACTGTATGCAATGTGTTCATGCAAATGACACCATGTTGACAAAAAGCAGCTGCTAAGAAATAAAGCATAATAATGTTCAGTTCAAAGGCTGCTTTATTCAATTTGAAATGTTTGTCCAACCAGTACTACTCTATTAGCAGGGACTTCTGGCAAAGTGGTAACCCTGATGATACAGGGCCATGCACAGACATGCAATGTGGTTAACCCTCTGATTTATGTCTGCAAGTTTAATGATGAGCCAAAATGCTGATTGGGTAAACCAATTCAAATTGTACAAGAAAAAAGGGTTTTGCACTGAGCAAAAACAACCAGCTAGAATTGATATTCTTTCCAGTCATTCATACCATTAAACAAAAGTTAGGCATGTCTGCATTCTCAGAAATGAAAAAAGAAATGAAAAATGACTATAATTATAAAAGTCTCAGGCTGATTTTTTTTTTTTTTCTTTTGCAAGATGGCAGTCTGCAGAGGTCACATTGATGTCATTTAGGGTGGTATGTGTGAGCTCTGGAATGAGTGGGAAAGTAGCAGAACCAGGTTTTAGACGGGCTTAAGACGTTGAAAAAATACAGCCAAATTAAACTGAACAGCTTGGTTGTATGCACAAATAACTCCAGGGATATCTTGACGTTTTTCCTGGCAGTGTGTGCAAGATTTTCAACTGTGCAATGAATATTTTCTGCCCTTCTTGCCACCAAAAATACTATAGTGACATGCAGAGCACTTATCATCTAGAAGGGATCACCAAACTTATATGCAAACAAGATGGACTGGAGAAACAAAGGGTGGGAGTTATTCAGGATCATCCAGGTGGATCCTCCACTCTAGGTTTTAAGGGGCAATATTTTGGTAGCTCAAGGGACTGACCACCAGTTATTGCAAGCAGTGACTATGCCGATAGTTGTGGTATTGTGTGGTATGGTACAAGTACAAATCTAAATTCTGACTAATATACAGACCCAAACATAGCAAACATAGCAAAACAAAGACTATCCTGAAATAATAAATTACCTTGACTGTCTAACACAAGACCCCAGAGGGATTCGTACAGTATGTTTAAATATAAATCAACAGCACTGTATTGTTTTCAGCTGGTGGGTATGTGGCAGGCAACAATATGAGTGGCTTTCTTTGCTGCACTGAAATATGACTAAAATATCCACCGAGAGCAGGGATGTTCTGTATCATATCTTTAGACCTTGGCGCTGTCACATTCCTTCACTGGCTACAAATGGCAGCAGTGCTCCTGTCTAGGTCTGTGTCTGACAAAGGGCTGTTGTTTTCCCAGCCTTTTCTCTTTTCACACACCAGCCCCTTGGCTCAGAGCAGCTGCTGAGGCATTAGAATGAAATTATGGGAATATTTGTTCTGCGCTCTGTCGATATGGTTTGAGCATTGATTCTGTCCATCCCTTTTTCCTGTTCAACCCCTGATTTTCATTTCCTGGACACATGATATGGTATCAAAGTGATTTTATACATGCATTCGTAACCAAAGCAAATGCCAAATTTGGGACCCTACTGATTGTTTCTGCATAGAGAACGGCATGATTTTATGGTAAAATGGCTGGTTTTGCTCTTCCAAAAGGTAAGGCTTTACACAGAGCTATACACAAATTTTGTTTTTGCATTTCTCCTCAATGACCTTAGAAGACCCATGAACTCAGTTTTCATATTTTATTGGAACTGCACATGTACATTATACGAGCACTGCAGCTATCAAACCATGACGTTACAGGCAGTGTACCATGAAACAAAATATGAATCAAAAAACCTATCAAAGCAAACACTGTAGTTTTTCTTTCTTTCTTTCTTTCTTTCTTTTTTTTAATTCTATCCCATGGCTTTGTTAAAAAAAAAAAAAAAAAAAAAAAAGTATGTGCTTTTACAGCCTGGAGTCATCCATGACAAAAAATTATAAAACTGTTAGCCTGGAGATCACAGACGAGGTGGAAGCCCATTTGTCATGGGTTCTCATGGAATCGTTGCCGCTGCAGGAGTCTCCTCCACCGTGTCAAAGTCGGCAAGGATGGAGTATTTGGCAAAGCTGCAAGGGACCAACTGAGAAACTGCTGTGCTAGGGAAATCCGGGAAAGAGAATCCTTTTATAAACAGGGATTCAACAGCCCATTTTTTGTGTAACCATGACAAAGAAACACACATAATAGTCAAACTTTGCTAGGACAGGAAGTGTTGTCATATAAGCTTTTGGTATGCACTTTACTTCATAGGTGTTGGGTGATGACCTCCTTTTTTAGGAGCAACTTAAGCCTGCATAGATTATACTGCATGTGACACATATTGATTTTCAGGGACTTTCAAGACTCATAACAAAAGTCCTGTAATCAGAAGGTCCCTGCTTTGATCTCCCTCGATTCCAGGTGACTACCCTGCTGATGTCTGCTGGAAAAAATTCTTTCCACCGCTCTCCCCAGCTCTGATTTCTTTTCCCAGCACTTTCTAAGAAGATCACTCTAAGGTCACATGTATTTTGCCTGCAGACTGTTGTTCTGACCCTCGCAGTCCTTACTAACAACAATTGAAATGGTGATGATTCAGAACCTTAAGCTTATTCTACTGTTGTCCTCATTATTACATCAAATTAGTGCTTAAAATGTAAAAATGACTCACTACAATCTCCAGGGGAACTGCTAAGTGGCTGACTTACTGTAGTAGTCAGGCAAATTTTTCTTCAAAGATCCACATTACACAATCTTTTAATCAGTCAGTGTAAGTGTACGAAAACTCCTCTATTCCCACTCTACTCCCAGCATGGACTTGGCCTCAGCCCTCCAGTGTCTGTGAGGTGCTAATTCTTGCTGAGGTCTGGAAAGTATTCCGCCTCCATTAAAAATCAGCGCAGCCTGACTCCTCAGCAAATTTGCAAAATTGATTTGGTGTGTTGCAGACAACCACAGCCAGTGCAGATCGAGCCAGTCCACAAATTACACATGTGTTGCGTGAAAAAGTGTGTGAAAAGGTGCGAGGCATACAGAAGGAACAGAATCTAAATAAGCCTGCTGTGCTGACAGATTTTGTGGTTTTCCTTCTGTATGCTTCAACATTTGAAAAGAGAACATTTTTTTTTTTTTTTGGTGGAATGAAATGGTGTCTTCCATAAAAAAAGCAATCAAATTGTGGTTACTATTAGTTAATCGTGTCAAAATCACTGCATGAGTTTAAAAGGCAGTTAGCTTAAACAACATGGTAAAATATAATTGTTTAAGGTACAAGAGAAAATGGCCTCATCACTTTTCCCAAAAAAAAAAAAAAAAAAAAAAAAAAGGAAAATCATTGCACAATTACAGCTTCAAATAATACAGATCGTGAGTACCCTGTCGGCTTTAAGTTTCCGAGAAAATACCTGAGGTCAAAGAGTGCTAAGTGGGCAAAAGTATGCTAATAGTCCATTATAATTTCTCTTTGCTTTCAGAAGTGAAACAAATCTGATGAAAAAGAGCAGTGCGCTGGCTGGCCTCTGATTTGGTCCATACTTATCTCAGACTTGGCAGTCTGTGGCAACAAGAGGATTGTATTTGGAATGATCCAACATGAGTATAAATGGTTTCCATGGGTAATTGACCCTTTTCCTGGACACACACACTCCAAGATCAAAAGGGTGTATCCTCTAGGCTCTTGAGAGCCACTGATTAAACATGTTTCAGAAGTATTTCCTTTCCATTTTAGATCTGGCAAAGGTATATGAGATGTATTTCATACTGTATAATAAAAAATACACAGTACTGCGTGCCTGTTTGCCTTTCTGCCTGGCTATGTACTGTATATCTGTGTGCATTTTTAGTGATGGGCGAGGGGAAGTGATGTGGCATGTTGCCAGCCAAATCTCAGTCTTGCAAGAAAGACAAGTGGCATTGTTCCAGGAGCAGATACCAGCTTTACTCCCAAATCCCCGCCGGCCGGACTGAAATTTCAGCCATGTAAAGAGAGCAGGAGTGGAGCAGGGCCTGACAAAAGATGACATTGGCTTGTAAGTTTTAGGCAATGACGCTCAGGGGGATTCCATTATGTGGCTGTCACACAGCGTTAGGCGAGACAGCAAACACTTTCATGTGTGGATTACCATTTACCCATTGGAGATAATAGATATTTGCCTTTGCTAATCCATTCCTCTATTGATTTTTTCTCCCCCTTTAATAACTTCTTGCAAGCAAGCAAATTTTAATAAGTGCAAGAATGCTGACATGTAAGAAGCTGGAACAAAGGGTTGTGTTTGACACAGATAAGCTGCTTAATGTATTTTTCCATACACATGTGAGATATAACATCAAATGTGACAACTTGATTAATTATTTCAAAGCACATGTGATTACATTACAGACAAACAGTGTTATATTTGCATGCATTGCTCTGTTTACAGGAACTCAAAATATAACCATAGAGTTTGAATCTTTTTTTCTTTCTTTCTTTTTTGTGCTTACACTGTAGCTCCAAGGGTACAATACAACATTTTCCTGAATGCTAAAAAAAAAAAAAATCCTCTTGTTTTTCACCCTTGTCTTTGAGAATGGGCTCCATTTTTGGAAATGTTCTTAATAAATTCTAAGGTGCCTTTGTTGATACTGTGTCACCTCATCTTTTACTTGCTTCAGTGTAATAACAGTGGAACTGCTAAGGATGACCAAACATTTAAATCTAACAAGCAATTAATCTAAATGATGGGTTTAAATACAGTAAAATGCCACCTTTCTAAACAGCAATAGGTCTAGTAATAGTCCTGATGCTGAAAAATAATCCTGTTGAAATATTTCATATGGCTATTTTTAGATAAAAACTGCTAATCCTCCACTTGAGCCTGTTAACTCTTTGGAGGGCTGTACTGTGGTTTTCATGTCAGCTAATTTAAAATCATACATCTGTAACCACTAAGTTGCCATATTTACAATATAACATGCATATTTTGCCACTTTTGCACAATCAAAAGACAGACCCCCACCCCCACCCCCACACCCCCAAAAATAAATCAATAAAAATTATATCTCACATTTTCTTTTGTTTTTCTTCATTTTGGTCCATTTCTGCATATGTAAGTGTGCTTCAGTTTCCATTTGTAAATTTTTGAAGCTCTTTGTGGGCAATGTATTTATATTGCATACATTTGCTGGCTACAGAAGGATGAAGTGTGTCCCTTTCAGACTGGAGTGGTGAGAGGAGGGCAGATTCAGTTGTTTTGTGTCTGCAGAGTTTTCATCCTTGGCTTGGGCACTGGTGAAGGCTGTCCCACTTCAGCAGGTGTGGAAACCTCTAGAAGCTTCTCTTGGGCCTGGGGAACAGAATGCTCATAGGCTCTTGGTGGCAGCTTGGGACTCGGGGCAGGAGAGGCCTCAGTGGGATGCATCGTCTCATACTCTGGGCTGTTAGACTCGTGCCTCTTGTACTTGTTCATCGGAACCATTTGGTGCTCCCCTTTGTCTCCCAGGCTGGTGAGGGTTTTGTTGTGCCTGAGCCGCCAACACAATATGATAATGATGATGAGCAGCAGCAGAATCAGAGACGTCATCCCTGCTAGCACTGCCATTACTGCTTTTCGTTGAAAGCAAAGCTTGGCTGGTGGAGCTGGCTCTGAACCTTTACATGTTAAACGAATGGCGTTGCTTTTCTCCTTGCTGACGTTGTTCGCTACACTGCATGTAAAGTTGTTCTCCCCTTTCAGCTTTGTTAATGATATGCTCAGCGTTTGCTTTGTTTCACTGGCTAGTGTCTTTTCATCCAGGGTCCATGAGAAAACCAAACCTTGAGGTTTGGTTACAAAGCAGGTAAGGGTCACAATGTTAGCCTTCGAGTCACAAACATGCTTCACTTGGGGCTTTGATACTTTCTCCATTATGCAGAGACGACCGGTCCACCCTTTAACAAATGTCCCATTGTTATTGAGGACATCTGCTTTGTAAATCCCAGCACTTGAGAACTTCAGGTTCTTCAGCTGCAGAGATCCAGTGGCAGAGATGTCCTCTAACTTTCCAACAGACACTCTGCCTGGCTGCCTGTAGAAAATAATTGTGTTATTGTGTGTCCATCTCAACACATGTGTGTTTGCCAATTCCTTGTAGTCAAATGGCAGAGACAGCATCTGCCCAACTGCAGCATAGAGGTCGCAGGTGTCCTTAAGAGCGACTGAGAGGTTGATGAATCCAGCCAGAATGATGATACTAAGTGAGGAAGCAAAACACGCCATGATATGTCCTCTGGATCATCCAGTGTACAGTATCCAGTCTTTGATGAATTCTGTCCTCCGAAACCACTTCCTCAAGGTTGACTAGTGGAAATGCTTTGCTTTTATTATAGCTTCTGATTAATTTCTCTTAGCCTATGACACTTAAACCAACAATGAGAAAAATCTAGATAAGACGATACCTTCAATCTCAGCGCTGACTCTCTAGAGCCAGTTTGCACCCAAGAACATAATTAAGCTCCGTAAATATGCACCCAAAAGGGAAATGCACCCTCAGAAGGAAGGAACCTGTGTGAGGCAAGAGTCTACTTTCAGTTCTCTGTTGAACACAAACAGCTGCCGGTGTCATGGTAGCGTGACCTTCCAACTCATATTCTCCGATCACTTGAATGATTCACTAGACTGAGTACAATTTGGCAACGTGTGACTTACGTAGTTGCCCACTAAACATAGCATAATATAAATATAAACCTTAAGCAATCCAAAGTTTGATTTTTTTTTTTTTTTTTTTTTTTTTTTTTGCTCTTTGGCCAGTGGGGTCATCTAAGAAAAAAAGACCCATGTATAAATGTATACTCTCAGTTCAGAGGTTTCTAAACCATGCTCTAGGATTCATAATCAGTGCCCTTAAATTACAAATCCATGCACATACATTTCTAAACTCTGCCCTCGGACTATGGTCCCTGTTCTCTGAAGGAAAATAGGCCATGGTTTACAAATCCATGCGCATGGAGTTGTAATTCCAGGGCATGGATTATGAATCCGAGAGCACAGTTTGTAAAACAAATTTTTAAACTGAGATTAGATTTACACATGGATCTTTTTTTTTCTCAGCTGAATCCAGAAGGATTCTATAGATTCATAATGGTAAACAAAATGTACATTTTCATTCTTAGGGAATTCCACTATTAATCAGTAACATAAAAAACTACCTTGCCATCCAAGCTAACCATGCAGGCTTGGCTTTTGATTAGTTGACATAGTGTAGGCCTGTGTTCAAGTGTTAGCATGTCTACTAGTCACACCAAAGGCCAGCTGGATTAATAAAGATTATACTGGTACCAGTCATGTTGTCATATTGTGTAAGGTGACTAATCTGCCAGCATTCTGAAACAAACTGTAGGTGTAGCCCTTAATGTGATTTTCCTGACAAAGTGAGCCTTGCTATATCTCCTTCCTTTGTTTGGATGATAGTCACAGATTTACCGCTCAGCTAAAGTTATGGGACAGCCATATAGAACCATGGTTCACTTTAAGGCCGATTAACTCTAGGCATCAATACTAAGTCAGACTTTTGAAAGGCTGTAACACAAATTTGGTGGAAACAAAATTAGTATTTGAGTGAGGTTAAAAGTGGCTAGATATTTGTTTTGCAATTACTGCACAGACAGCAATGCACAATATATTAAGTTGTTGAAATTATTAAAAAAGCAGTTCCACCATTTATCATTATTTAAAAAACTCCCTGCTGGCATTGGCATTATTCATTCTGGTTATTGGTTTTTGTCCACAACAGAATGCAAATGACTTCTCCTTGTCCACACTCAATTGGTTTAGTCACGGCTGCCTTTTCTGATAAAGCAGTTGAATAATGAGTGGCTGTGGCCTAATGTAAATATCCATTGCAAATGCTGTTGTTTTGGGGCGTTGAGCTGTGCGGCTCCACTGTAGACTGTGTGTATTTTGTAATTAGAGATGGTGGCCATGCTGTCAAATATGGACTAAGGTGAAAATGAAATGAAATCATTTCAATAAATCTCCACTTGAGCAGTGAAAGGGCCCTTGTAAAGAAAGCCACACAAGCACTACAACAGTCCCTCACATTAAACAAGCAATAACAGGGGCTCCAGCCAAGCCCAGTCACCCCGGTAATATCCTCAACTCATTTGTCTCAGTGGTTTCCATCTAACAAATCTCACTGTGACACACGGCTTTTGCTAAAATGAATTTGCTATGGTTTTTAATTTGATGGATCTGAAAAAATACTTCATAAATTTGAGTTATCTGTGTTTTTGTTGAAGCCTACGCTGCAGCGAAATTCTCATAAAGCATTCAGCATAAGACACTGGCTGGTATTTTTTCATGTAATAAATCACATTAATTAACAACAATTTACAAAGGAATCATCAAAGCAAGTGAACTTTCTGTAAACCCCCTAAAGCATTTCCAGTAAACGAGAGTCATTGTTCGGTTAACATTTAGAAACACCCTTGTCATTCTATAATTCATGGCATCAAGAACTCCCCGAAGTACCATTATAGCTGTCCTGGCTTGAGCTACACTAGAATGAGTTCATTTTGTACCCCACAACTATAATTTCATACAATTAGCAGTGATTCACAATTTTTCCATAACTCTCAGCACCTTCAAAGATAACCAAAGCAAGAGGAACACCTGTTTCCCTTAGTTTCACCATCATTATACTTTTTTTTCTAGCCTTAGGGAATAGATTGATGTGAAATGTTAGCTATTCAGAGGGGGTGTTTTTGACAGCTGCATGGAATGAATTCCTAGTTACAAACGTTGTAAAGATCATATCTTCAAGAAATTTCCCTGCCAGTGTCTCTGTGTGTGTGTGTGTGTGTGTGTTTACACGTGCATGCATGTACAGTCTTTCAGAGCTGGGACCAGCAGGTTCACAGATACACGACTAAAGCAGAGCAGACATATGGCAGGCTTGTGTTTTATATCATAGCTGACATGTGCCAGAGGAGGTGCCTATTCCCAACTCTCCACCTTTTTGATCAATATCTACAGTTCTGCACTTGGCAACAAAAACTTACATAGAGAAGCAATAAAAGTTATCAGCGCAAATAGTTTCATGACGCAGCTTTTTACATTTTGTGTTGCAGCTCTCACTGCATTGCTTCAGTGCCTCTCTCCAGCAACAGAGTCATGCATCACAATTAATGAAAAAAAAAAAAAAGTTTACCCTCAATGGTTTTATAGTAAATACTGTAATATAATGGTCCATCTGGATCCCATAAATTCATGCCTTTGTGGATCTCTTGCCTCTCACAAAAGAAACACTCTCCACACATGAGTTATTGGCTATTAAACGGAAAACTGTTCTGTTCTGCAGGAGAGAAACAAGCCCATGTATGCACATTTTGAATTCTTGATTGTGGTTAAGTGTAAATGTATAGTAAATAGGGAATCATATTTGATGATGGATAAATACTACACTAGACTGAATCATCCTTGATATCATCCTTGCAAATGTTTGTATATGTTAACACAAATTTTAGTACAACAACAGAGGATGCTTCATTCTCTAATTACAACTGAACAGAACTAAATCACCTTTAGTGGCCACATTGCCAGAGTTTATAAAAATTATCTTCTGAGCTGCTAAAGGAAGCAAGGAGTGCTTTGTAATGCTCACTTGCTAATGTTTTCATGAGCTGTTTGATGTGCTCATGTTTGGAGGCTTACAGAAAACAAAAGCTTAAGGAAGACGCAATTAAAATCTGTGATTATCCAGGGCCTTCTTTGTGAGTTTACCTAGACTGCACTCATAATGACTACAATCATTGTCAAGGACAGCGTGCTCTCCTGCAGTTGCTATGATTTCACCCAAACGGTACCCCACGTCTGCCTGATGTCAAATCAAGCCTACCATTTTAGCCATCTCTTTTGATCCCCTTCTGTAATATGCCCTCTTAATTGGCTACAAAGTAAGGCCTGAATGGAACAGGCACGGGTTAATTGGCCTCAATTCCTGGTGCCCTCAAGCTCTCAGGCGGGGAGCCCTTCTGCCTAGCTGATGTTTAATTCAGGGGCCCAGATGGAGGCTAACAGCCTGGCTGTGGGAGGGTCTAATCCTTGACTCACACTGTCACCAGGCCTGGCTGTGGCTCTGGATGGCCTAGGGGATCAGGGGGTCAGGGTGCCCCCTCCTGCTCTCTCACGTCAGTGTAATTTGGGGACAATGATGTCACTCTTAGCCATGCGCTCGTACCTTGAACTGGAAGGACGGAAGCCTGCTAAGCCCCCTGCCAGCAGCAGAGTCAACACCTCCCCACCAGCCCTGCACTGTCTGGCCCTCCGAATGGCTGATCCGGCCGGCGAACTGGTTCTTTTGTCTGCCTCATTGTCAGCGCAGAAAACCCCAGTTACTTCCCGTCTGGGTGATGAGCTGAGGATGTTTTGAAATGGAAACGAAGAATCTCCCTGTCAGCTGACTCTCTGACAACATGAAATGAGTGGCCAAATGTCATTGTCCTGCCTTCCTGAATGTGCATGCATCTGCTTGGTCATCTGACCTGTGTGAACAGAGCTAATTAGAGCAGAGGGGATTAATTTGACAATCATTCATGAAGAGGCTACAGGTCCAGACACAGACCACAAAGTTGACTGAGACAGACATGTGCACAAATGCAAACATAAGAGCATTAGACATATCCACCATTCAGCACCAAAAGTAATCTCACCAACCTACAGTCTACACACAAAATAATCACATTAGCCCCGTCATTTGCATAATGCTGCATAATCCCTCACACTGCTCTATCCCATTAACCTTGTAATTTTGTTTGGATTATATGAGAACTCCAGTGATATAGACTCAAGGTTTATTTTCTGGAGTACTTGTGCCTGTTCAAAAGAAAAACCTATGTACAGAGCCTGAAAGTAGACCACGGCAGGGAAACAAGGGGAATTAGACAGTATGAGGTTTGTCCCTGTTTAAAAGGCCATGCAAAGAGTAGATCCATGCCACAAACACTTGAAAAATCATGCTTTTTCCCCTGATAAATTTAGCCTCTGAAATGGAGACTGGAGCCTGGCATAGCCTGTGTCATTCAGGCTTTGAATACTGTCAGCTAAACCCAATGCGAAGCTGTGAATCCCACTAAAATGTTTACTTCCACACTGGGTACAATCCAGGAAACTTTCTTTTTCTTGTCATATTTTCTGTCCATATGTAAATTCTACAGTCACATCAGCCTGCTCTACTTTGTAAAGCATGAGTCATATGAGAAGAATCTTTATTCAGCTATTGTGTCTGTCATCACATTCATCGTTGTGTTTGGGCAGAGAGGGAGTGGTTAATATTACGGCTGATGGGTCTCCATGTCTTCCACAGGCAACACAAAAACATAGGAAACACTTTCACATCACTGAGGAGTATTTTCACATGTATACATTTTATATGTCATATCGTCTTCAAGCCCATTATACTTCCCTTATTTTCCCTTCTAACACTGAGACATGTTTGAATGCTTCGGTGCCTCCCTGCAACTCAAAGTCACTCCCACCACTTCCCCAAAATGGTTAGAGAGACAAAAGCCAGATAGCTTTTTTTTGACAGGGTTCAAGAGATCATGGTTTATATTTCCTCTTGCATTACATGTGTCTCTAAATAGTCTGGTTATGATGGTGGCGGTGGTGGGGATGCTGTGGCTCAAACACAATTTGGGCTGGGGCTTATCATAGTTGACTGTTCTGGTGCCGCCGCTGAGGAGGAAGCTGCTTATATCATCTTTGTTTTGCTCTGGCCCAGCTGTTTTTGCTCAGCTATCTGCTGATGCTAAGGGTCTTTGATGTGCTAGGGGAGGCGCTGCACTGAGGGGAATCACTCTGGCACTGGTGACCCCAAAACTTATCTCCTATCAGCCTGTTGGAGTTCAAGTTTAAACACATGGGAAGGATTGTTTTTTTCTCCCTTTGTTTTAATATGGCTGTCTGTTTCATGACATCTGTTCTCTGTTCTCTTCCATTTGCATCTATCAAGACTAGATAATGAAAACTACAGAAGGTATTTAAGAAAGATGTTTTGTGACTGAAGGCATTTAAGAAAGATGTTTTATGGCTGACCATGAGCACCAGGCAGTGCTTCTCTATTAACCCTCCTGTTATGTTCAAATTTGGCTAACACCCCTTATGTTTGGGGTCAATTTGACCCCAGCAGTTTAAACCTCAACAAAATTATTATAATTAAAATTGTTACCAAAATTTTTGTGTCAGGTACTTTAGGTTTCTTTGTTGACTACCTAAATAGTCCTTTAAATAAAACATAACTCCCCCCCACCCCCACCTATACATCCAGTTTTCCTATTACGCAACTATGGAAAAATATGCAAATCACCATAAAATCTCACTGATTGACCTAAAATTGGAAATAAATATATTTTGGTGTTTTAATGATTTTATATTATTTCTAAGAACAGATTTTTGTTATCTATAATATTTGGAAAGAAAAACAATTTCTATTATCAAGGATAGTAACATGTCTTATGTTCGGGGTCAGTTTGACCACAGGAAAAAGAAACACAACTTCTGAGTGAGTAACCCAATGTAGGCCTGCAAATGGGTCACATCCAAGTCTTTCCAGCTGTCCCCATACACAAACCTCCCCTTTAAGTTTGTCATCACAAGTATATCCCCACCTGATGGTGTTACAAAGAGCTCAAATGCTGATTTTATGTCTTGGACATGGCTGACAGCGTATCTGCTGGGGCCTGGAACCATTTGATGACATTAGCAGCACTGAGTCTACCCTGTTGTTCATGTGGGAAGAGGGACCATGATACCTCTCCATTTTTGGAAGGTAACGTGTCTGCTGGTGGTTGAGAGACAACAGGAGGGTCAACACTGAGGGTTTCATTCTCATCAGAGGAGGATGCCTCATAACCAGGGTCCTCCTCAACATGATCCTCTGTCTCTGACACATTCTCCTCTGTGTCACTTTCACTGTCAAAGAGCTTTGACAAAACCTCACTGGCAGAAAACCTTTGCTTCGCGTTCATATTCAGCTAAGAGAGAGCATAAAGTGAGAGTACACAGAGCAACAAGAGAAATGATTTAGAAGGCTGCTGTGCAAGCTTCTATATGTTTGCTCCTGCCCCATGTGGTGGGAACTATCAATGTCCTTGTGGGAACCATATTTCCCCACCCTCACAGCACGGGAAATATCGAAGTTGTTGTAGGTATTATGTTTTCCCCTCCCCAATATCTCCCCCCATATCCCCCATATGAGTGGTTCCCATACTACTTCAGGTATGGTTATGTTAGCTTAGGGCCCTAAAGCAGAGGGAAGATTTTTGAAGATTATCAAATTGCATGTTATAGTGAACTCAATATCATCCAAAAAAAAAAACAAAAATGTGTGTAAAACGGTGTTTTTACAGCTAAAACAGCCTGGGGTCAAATTGACCCCAAACACCACCGATGCGTACAAAATGCGTACAGGACACTGAAAACATATCATTGTGTGAATTTCATGTTTACCGGTAGTATCCATTAAATTAGGAAAAGTCATAAAATATGAAGCAAAAAAAATGATGTTAAGCATTTATTTAGAGACGTTAAAAACTGAATGGGGTCAAATTGACCCCAAACATAATAGGAGGGTTAAGTTAATGCACTTTGTACATGAATACTAAATGACAGTGCAACTAAGTATACGTCAAAACAATCCCCTAACAGTTGGCTGTTTTCTATCAAAACAAGATCTCCAGGTTCATCAAAGCCAACTGCAGCCATTTTGTCGAGGCAGAGGTTGTTTGACTGCTGGAGAGAATGAGCAAACTCTTATTTTCTGAGGCTTCACCACAGATTATGTCATTTGTGTTAGCCTGAAGGTTATCCTGTGGTCTCCACTTTGCTTTTATGACTAATGAACGCTTAATCCTCCACAGATGAAGCATCCAACTTGTTCCAGGGCCTTTTCTTTTCCTTTTCTTTTACGCTAACAATGCTTCCAAACCTGAACCTTACAATGGAGACCATTCATCTGTAGACTAACTCCAGCTTTTCTTTCTTTCATATCCCCTTTTTCCCCAGCCCTGCTCTCTGTTTGTGAGAGTGCAGAAGTCTTCAGCTTCTCTTGTGATTTCAAGTTGTCTGTCCTTGTCATCTTGATTTTTTGCAGTTCTGTTTGGATATATATATATATATATATTTGTTCAAGGCCTTATTTCATCTACTCAAATTGGGAATTTGTCTCTTCTCTTTGTTTCTTCTGTTTTTCTATCATTGGATTTTGTTGCTTTCTTTATTTTTTCTTGTTTTTTCCTTTTGTGCAATAAACATAAATGCTTGTAAACCAAATTTTCTCTCTTAATTGGCAAGTGGGATCATAAGAAATTCCTGAAGTTCCATCAAAACCTTTTATTTCTACTGCTGTTGGGCTGCAGCATATGTGCACTTTAATGCTCCAGAGCTGTGAAATGAGGGTTCCTCTTTCTTTGTGAACAAGAGATGAAATGAAAACAGGGTGGATGATGACACAAGAGCACTACTGGTAATGTAAATGGTGAAAGGTCGAGCTTTTCAGGGTTGGGGGTACGTCTGGAGGCCTGTGATTAAATGCTTGTTTGTCTGCTTAAGTGACTGTGTTCAACATGGTAAAATACAGCGTATGACAAACTGGTCAAAACAGACGCACCGCCAGACCATAAATTACTGCACAGCTGCAGGTGAGAAATAGCAGCCTGACTAACAGTGCAATGACAAATGGACGATTTTATTGCATTGACATGACAGGGATACAGCGCGAATGAACCAAATACTAAATGTTATGCTGTTGAGAAAGTCAGGCTTGATCATCTACAGTGGTGGAAGAGAACTACAAATTGCTACTCGACTAGAAGTACTGACACTTTGCTGATATTTTACTTAAGTAGAAGTAAAAATCTACTTAAGTAAAAGTAAAAGAACAAAGTAGCTCAGCTCATTTAAAATGTACTCAAAGTAAAAGCTAGTGAGTTACTTTTTCGGTAGTTACAATAACTACTCTTTTCCATGTGGCTTCATAAGGATGAGAGTGCACGGTTCAAGCTACATTCCTTTAAAGGTGCATTGCGCAGAATGGTGTCAACTTTAAAGTCAACTGACAAATGCGGAATAAGGACATAATATGAAGCCTGAGTCTACAGGGTTCTCAATTGATTTATATTTTCCCATTTTTCCACATTTTTTTTTTTTTTTTTGCCAGCTGAGTCTAAATGGTCCTCACTTCTATTGACCATCTGCAGTTTTTCATTGTGACGCTTTTATTGAAATTTTGGACCTAGTCAGTAGAACCCAGAAAGTAAAGTCAGATTCATCCTTTCATCGTTGGTGACTGACTGTGCATCATGAATGGTTCCACAGTCTGTCATTGATCATTTGTTTTCTGTAAAGGATATGATTAAAAATGTAAAGGAGTACCAAGCATGCAAAAATATACTAAAGTGAAAGTGAAATTTCTGACCTGAAAAACAACAATAAAAAACGTACAAGTATGCAAAAAAAGCTATTCAACATGAGTAAATGTAACAATTCAGGTATCCCTGTTGATAACTTGGTCTTTGTAGCCTTCTCTGATTTTGTACAACGTTTTGCAGTGAATTTTCAGGGCTGTTTTTTGATCTGCAGGTGTGTAGGAGATACTGTTAGCCGCTGGCTGTTGGCAAGTAGTGACCTTGCCAGACATTTACTGTAAGAGGCTACATCTACACGCGCAGGCCATGCATCACTCCTCATTCCTGCCCTCCTCTTCCGCCTGGCTTGGATTAACTCACAGGAGGACAGGATGCCATATTCTCCACCTTCTTTGCATAGCTCAAAGCGTTTGATGTGGGTTCAAACGTGAGAGAAGATCAAGAGATCAAAAACGTAGTCACATTCAAAGAGATAAAACTCTTGGTCATGTCTGTCAGTTGACTAAATCTGACAGAGCAATAGACAGGCTATGTTCTTGGTTTGGAGATAAGGTGCAGTTTTGCAGATATCAGCAAGTGAGACTAGACAATCTTGGCTTGAACAGAGCTTGGGTGTGGTCCAAACTGATCAAATCCATGCAAACAGCTATTTACATACAAGACATTCCTCAGCAAAGGGGATAAGCCAAAAGGAAACCAGTAATTCTGAAGGTGATTGTTCTCCTCCCAGTTCTTTGAAGTGTTTCGCCAAATGTCTGCTCGTGACCTTAATGCGAGGACAACTGGGATGGAGCACTTCCAGAGATTAGGCTGTATCAGATCCAACATCATCCAACCCTCACAACCTGACTGTTGAGAGACATTTAAGCCCTACTCAGTTTTGTTTTGGCAAATTGATGCAGCAGCTAGAGAAAGCACTTAATAGTTTGTTTTTTTAAATGTCATCTAGCTAAATGAATCACAACAAAGCAGAATAGACACTGTTTACACCAAGCTCTCAACTTAGGGCCTTTTTTCCTGTATATACACCTATGGAAGGTTCACGGCAAATACCAAGAAATTATAGCTGAGCACATAATTATTTGGTTTCCACCATGACAGCCATTGATAAAGCTCCAGAAAATCAGAGGGACATTTCAGAGCAGATTGCATGAAAATGAGAAAGTATTCCTAGAATCCTGGCTCCAAACAGATTTCAGGGGTTGGGATCTCTCTAATAATAGGAGCACAAAAAAAAAAGAAAAAGAAAATCCTAATCCCTCATGAACCCATGTCAGAAACCACACATGAACGTAACTTAAGGTATATTTGATTCTCATGTTGTATATTCCTGGAGAGGGTAACCTGGCTCCAAAATAACAAGCCATTCATTCTTTTATCACCATACTCACAAAGAGCAGAGTATAGGCCTCCTGTAGAGTACTCTTCTCTTGCCTAACCAGAGATTCATTTAATGCACAGCTTAGCTTCAAATGATATCTGAGGAGGATATGGTAACCAGTAAGTAGGGGGTCATCGTCTTTTCATTCAGGCATGCCACTTTCAGCTAGGTTAAACAGCTTACAGCACATGGGTATGAGCGCGGGTATGGCGACGTGGCTCTGGCTGGAGACAAAGAGAGTGAGGAGGCGGGGGGGTTAATGCAGGATGAAGGCCATTCTCTCTGTTCCTTGTAATCCTCTTGCTCCTTGCTCATAGGTTGTAATCGGGCCTGCAGCATCCACCTCGCCCGGCATTCCTTGAATACCGGACCTTCTGTGCTTAGGTTGAGAGAGAAGTTGGAAGAAAGAGGAAAAGGCATGTTGGCTGCATAAATGCCTCACGAGAGCATAATGTGGATGGCCTGAATAGAAAAGCACAGCAGAGTTCACTTCACAATACTGTTGAGCCCACAGTGCTGGTGGCAGCTTGTTTAACAATGCTTGCAGACGAATTTGCATTTTTAACATCTTTCATAACCAGGAATTAAAATTAAATTAAACCACTAGACTCCCCCATCAAAGGCATGGCACTGCCAGATCCTGCAAATATTTGCATTAAATATTTTCTGAACCATAATTATAAGCCTTGTAACAGCATCAGAGGAAGCAAATTATCTATGACTGCGATCAAAATCTATTAGCCTTGCCTTGGTTTGCATAGGAGGAACAAAAAACAGCTTTCCTCCTTAGAACTGAACCCAACAGAGGATTTTCACATTTAAAGTTGTAAATGCATGTATTATCTATGTAATGGTAATGAGTGTAGCCTCTGAGATGCTGAGGTTCACACAAATATCTAACTGTCCAAAGAAACAATTGCAGCATGAGAGCAAAAGACTGAACATAATAAAGCAATGACTTTCTAAATAGTTAAAATCAGCTATTTTGTCATGCAGTGCTTTGAAGAAACTTGGCATCCTTCATGACCCTTTGTTGATACATCACACTTGACTTCCAGAGCAAGTTTCTAGCCTCCATCAGCCCTCCCTTTGGAGTAAAATTACTTCCTGTGAAAGCAGTAAAACTCCAAAAGTCCTCAGTCATTTACAAGTTTGATTGGAATAAGGATTCTACAGCCAGTTCTGATGAAGACATAGCAAGTTGGAAGAGGATGGTGACATTTACGAGAAAATATGTGAACAGAGAACAGAGGCCGAAACAGATCGGTATCTCCTTCCTTGGAAAAGCAATCATCTGTATGCCGCGACATCTTGTAAAACATTCCTCCTGCAAATGACTCTCAAAAAAAGTGTCAAAAAAGCCAGAAATGTTATACTCCTGGCCAAAAGAAAACTCACAGAGGCCAGCTTCTTTGAAGTCATTAATCTAAAAGAGACAGACCAACAGAATAATGCCTTATAATAATACGAGAGTAATTATCATGAGTTTTCCCTTACAGGGGAGTACAGCAGTGAACACCAAGCCCATTCCCCATCAAACTTCAAACTTCTGTAGTACCAGAGGGAGAAGAAGCAACCAGGAGAATTTCAAAGTGGGTTGTACCTACAAATCACAGAGATAATGGGCACATTAGTAAATCTTGTGGAAGGAGAGAGAGTTGAAAAATGTGTCTCCATCTGCCTTGGTGTGGAATGCAGTGTCGTCTCCGATAAGAGCAAGGTCTCCCAGTAAAGCCTGAACACGCCACGGGGGCAGAGACCTTGAAACCATTGCCGATCTAATGATATGCTACACTTTTACTTTGCATGTCTGCCAAAAGAAAGAAAGAAAGATAGAAAGATAGAGAGGGAGGGAAAGAAAACGCATGAGAAAGAGAAATCCCCTATTTAGCACAGCATCCTTCTGAAACATCACTGCAGGGACACAGAAGGAATTGTTTAACCTGGGAAGAAAAAAATGGGAGAAACATTTCTTTGCTGTATCTGAAGATAATTTCCACAATGATTTTTTTTTTTCCTCCACCGTTTTGGAATTAGTTTACATGAGCACTGCTGTGAATCTCAAATGGGATTGTAGATGGCTACTCTCCCTGCCATTTATAGTCAAAGCTAATAAATTGGAGGAAAAATGAGAAATCCCTCTCTAATCTGGCATAATAAAGAAATATGGCCCCACAATGTGTTTTATATGGCCTTTTCCGGTGTCGGCCATGGCCGGCCAGCACAATTTACCAGCCACAGGTAACACAGAGTTCAGGGATAATCTGGGGATAGCAGAGGCCTTACACACTCCTAGCCTGCTGTATTTGTGATAACATTCCCAAAATCCTTAGCAAAATATTGCTGATGGCTCCAAAATCACCCTGGAGTGAATGAGAGTAAATTTGTGAAGGTTTTTTTTTTTTTTTTTTTTTTTTTTTTCCCATCTGTTTAAGTGCAAAGGCAGAGATACTAGGATAGGAAAAGAGAGTTTGCAAACTTTGTCATTGGACTCCATCTCCAGCTGAGGTGTGTGTGTGTGTGTGTGTGTGTGTGTGAGAGAGAGAGAGAGAGAGAGAGAGAGAGAGAGAGAGAGAGAGAGAGAGAGAGAGAGCATATGTCAGATTGTTTCTAAATGAGACCACTTTAAAGTCAAGAGGGATCTGTGAGCTCTCCGTAATGTCCTTGTGCTGAGACATTCAAACCGAGGACTTCTTGAATAGTTTCTTCTTTATCTCTTTCTTGTTGTTCCTGCACGGATAAAGTCCCGTCCCAGCACTGCGGTGTCTCCACTGGAACGTTGCTTGAACCTCTTTACAAAGCCACCACAAAAACATGACCTCAGTCACATGTCACGACAGTTCTCATTGGCGTATAAAATTGACGTTAATGTTGATTAGCTCAGCCAATAACAAATTCAAAATTGGTTTTCCTGACCCGGTGCCATTTGTGATCAGTGTAAACGTAATCGCTGTTTTCAGAAATGGGACGCTTGTCTTGGGGGTTGTCTGTAGGGGGTGATATGACTCAGAGATTCTTCTTCTAGGTCATTTGTTATATTGAGTTTGAACCATAACAAGAGCTGAACATAATGACTCTGTGTTCATTTTCTGTTGAGGATGGGGGACATGATGTGGTGCTGCAAACCAAATGTTGACAACTATGACTGGCTTTACCTGCAGCACTACAGGGTTGTTTTATCACCATTTTTCCCTTCAGGGCAAAAAGTTACTTACAGTCCACTGAAAATCATCATTTAGACGTTAGTTAAGATGTAGCCTCGAGCTCTGTGTTGGCTGGCTTGAAGTCTCTAATAAACTATGGAATTGATATGGAATTGAGTGAGTCAAGATGTCACTCTGAATTCTCTGCACGGGAGTGAATTTATTGCACACCACAAATCTCCCATCTACATGTACTCCCTGCATGACATCTCTTGCAAGCTGTTTACTCATGCAATCACTGATGAACCGCTGTCAGAAGGCACTTTCTTTATTTACCTTCAATTTTGTCAGACTGTCAGCTTTTATGGCTTCAGTGGGAGAGTGGGGGTAAAAATAGAGCTATTATTTACATATTTCCTGCCAGTCATCTCACAGGCTTTGTGAGTTTAACCAAAACACTGTGGGTCTGCTTGCTGTAGCTTTGTTTCCTGCTGATATACACAACATACGTGCTTAGGATAGGGATCAATGGTGCTTGGCCAGCTGAAAGCAGTAATTCCACAGTGAGTGGAAAACGTAGCAAGGACTGAATAATTACATGGTATATTTAGCTGCAAAGGGAGCGTTGTTGATTAAGTCTAGGGTGCTCATTCGCTCACAAACAATGCTGAGTTGGAATTTTGTTGGGGGACCCAGAGATTTATGAGACTGAGTGGCTACATATCCTGCTCAAGCACATTTAACGTGAGAGGCATGTTCATTAAGCTGTGCTGATTAGCTGGCAAAATTGGGGGGAATGTTATGAATTCAAAACAGCTGGTCGATGGTTGAGATCCAGTCCACCCGTCTATAAAACCTTGTCCAAACTAATCCCGAAGGATTGTGAAAACAATAAATCAGATAGGGGAGTTTCCTTCTACTTTTGCACTGTCCAGACCAAGTGAGTTAACACTGAGAGCCAATGTAACAGTGACCTCACCTGACCCTCACCACTCTAATAAAAGCCAAATGTTATCAGGGCTATCCACAGAAGCTTGGCCCCGCAATACTCTCCGCTTCCCTGTTTACAGGTACACTGTCCCTGCTGTGACCCCGCAGACATTTGGTGAGTAACCCTAGCTCACCTCAGGACTGGGGTTGAGAGGGCACAAAGGGCCGGTCTGGTCGAAGGTCAGGCTGTTGATTTCATGCCCTAATTTATTCTGTCACACACAGATTACAACTGGAGACAGTCAGAGATAGATCCAAAGCATAGGTGGCTACGCTTTCTTTGTCCTAACTGACTGTGATCCTCAGCCAAGCCATCGTTCCATGTAACTAAAACAGTCATATCATTGAAGGTGCTGTGGCAAAGCAGCACTGGAGAGGAGCTAATTCAACTATTGCTGCATACTTCATGCATTAATATGCTACGCCATATAGGTTCCCCTTCTGCACAAACATTTGTTTGAAATGATTTGAACGTATATTCTTATGCAAAGACATTAATGAGAACATTGCTCACTTCTAAGACTTGCTGCCTATCTAATAATGTTTAAGATGAATTGCATGTGGACAAATCATGCAGGAATGAAGGGAGGGGAAAACAGCGGGTATATTTAATCTGGGCACAGGCCATACATTTCAGAAAGAGTCATGGCCCAGAATACCCCATGAGATCAAGACAGGGCAAAATGCAAAGCAGTAATCTTCACATTTCTCACAATTCAAATACGTTTTTTCAAATTATGTTCATAGTGGGAAAAAAATGTCAACACTTTTAATTGCAAAGAAAGGTGCCACTCTTACTATAAAAAAAAAAAAAATAAATATGTTAGGCTACATAATAAAATGTAATATGTAGCATAAAATAAAATAATTCTATTTTTATTTCCCTCTTTTAATTGCCTCCTTATCTTTATCAAACTTTTGGATAAATTTAAGGATCACACGCACGCATTTCCTTTTTAAAAAAAAAAAAAAAAAAATGAACCCTCACTGAGAACAAAACTTGCTGTGCACTCTCATTTGGGTAACAGAATTCATTTACCCAGCAGTTACAAGGGATGAAATATTTCCTCTTTACACTGACAAAAATATATATTCAATAATTAAGTGTAAAAGTATCAAAACATGCTTTAGGGGTGACCAGTATTATCATGATCAACAGTGTAATTAAAACATGTTACAATCACCTTTCAACCTGAAGTCAAGTTAGGTTAATGCAATGCAGCCTGGGTAATACAACGATGAAAGCAGAAAATCACCTTGAGAGAAAATAACAGAACCGAGAGCGGTGGAAAGCACAGCAGCAGACAGATAGCATCACATTCACAACAGATCTGAGCGGCTCTCCATGGGCCAGCCACCCAGAGGACTGCAGCCTCCCACTTTGGCCCACCCTGGACACTTCCTGTTGAGCCGCTCCTCGCCTCCTACTCATGGGGAATGCTGGACAACGGTGGAGCCTGGCAGAGCTGTGCTGAGAACCGGGCATGGCGTGATTGTGGCGGAGCACGGAGTGGAGTTGGGTTGGGGTTTGATGTTATCAAAGGACGTAGACTTGGGGGGGTGGAACGTGGGCAGCACCCCTCTGTCTAATGACCCTCTGTCGACTGGTAATTGTTGCCTTGGCTTATGCTCAAGCCTTTGTGTGTTCCAGGAGCCAGCAGTCATGATCAAAGTTGTTCTTAACCAAGCAATACCTTAATCCCCTCTGTAATAAACAAGGCTCGGTGACAGAGGCCGCTCTGGTTTCACTGTGGATTAAAGCGGCCCTCTAAAGCTCCTGCTCCTTTATTGATATCCCGCACTACGCCTTTAGACAGACAGAACGTTGGCATTGAGGATTAACTTGCTAAGGACAGACTAGCAATCAAATGCTACCTGGATCTGAGCCCTGTCAGCACAGCCAGTTCGCCACTCATGTCCTAATGACCAATGATGGATGCTCTGGGCAGCAAAAGGACCTCTCAGTTTTGCGCAGAATCCTTACTTATTGACAGGATGAATGAAGCTATTCTTTATATCACCTGAGATATATAACACATCTCAGGGCACATCTTATCTGAGTGGGATTACAGACACATCAAGGGAATCTCACAAGAACTTGTACAAGCCACTTAGCCATTCCATAGATTCCACTGATACCTGGCACGGCGATATAGAAAGAAGGGTATATAAAAAGAGAGGTATTCCCAGTGAAAAGGAGCCTTTTAGGCTTTGTTCCATAACTCTGGGATTTGTCTCTGAGATCACTGCAAGATGGGGCAATTCATGATGTTTTCCTTGCTCATTCGGGGTAAAATATTGAGGCTTAATGGAAATTGTGAGTCGACGGACAAAGTTGCGGTGATCTTCTTGTTGACAAGTAAAAGCAGTTATTTGTGAAAGGATGTCATGTGTTTTCGATATTAGTAGGGTAAAGTGCTCTCCAATAGCGTCTCGTAGGACCAATGGACACTCCAAAAATCAACCCACCCAAAGAATGTCTTTTTCAGCACATTAGGAAAAAATGATCCAAATGAAAATTGTTAAAAGTCATGCCTTTCTCTTACAGCTTGGTCTTAACTTTAATATCTCTTTGGTTTCTCTTTGGCTGTGGCTTCCTGTCAATATGCAGCACTGAGTAAAAACAGTGTGAAATATATTGTGAAAGCTGTCAGGTCATGACTAAACTGAATATACATCTATATGTATGCTATACATCTATCATAACAGAGTAAGTGTCCGTGTGTTGAAACCACAGAAACTGAATGGGTAGAACGGACTTTGGCCTTTTTTGGCTCACGGCAAATCAGAGTATTTCCGGGTGGTTCACCTTGCTGTAAACGTTCAACTGATGTCATCGCATCTACAGAGGAGCTTGTTTGAATAATTTTTCGAAACCTCTGTTGTGATAAAACAACCACAAGGCCATTCAGTGGATTTCTCTCTCTGTCACGGTGTGCACAAAAACAATAAAGGGAGTTGAAGTTAACACACAACATTAATTAAAATCATCGGCATGTGGCTACAGTTGTTTAAAAATTATTCGAAGTGAATTCATAGCCTATCTCAGGCTAACATTCATAGCTAATAGTTACTGAATAATGTTGTGACAAAAGAGAGAGAGATACAAACATAGATAGAGAGAGAGAGAGAGAGAGAGCAGCAAAGTGGGGAACAAGTGATGAATGAGGAACAATTCAGTGCAGATAAATGACATCCCCCAAAGCCTTCCTGTGATAAATAAAAGTTTTATTCCAGCATATCATAATTTGAGGCAATGAAAATACTTAAAACCCATAAATTATTCAGTGTGCTTCAGGAAAGGAGTTTGTTTTCACTAAAATCCAATGGATTTTTCTGTCACTAGCATAAACATGTTATTGCGGCAGACAGTGCTTCAGTAAACACAAAGTCATACTCACTGGCTATCCAGTATGATTGACAGTGGTGGTGTGAGCAGAGGCGCCAATTTACGACCCCAGAGAAATCCTGAATGTCACAAAAATATTCCCCTTCATTCTGAGTGTCACCACAGTGTTTCTCAGTGGTGTGCATGGCCTCACTTTGTCGCTGTGGACCAAAATGCAAATGTGGCTGTTGTAAACACAAATTTTGATATCCCTCGCGATCCCCACACTTGGAAGAACACTGAATTGACAAACGTTTTCAGATATTTTCATTGTTAAATAGAGAACATGTGAGTTGCTGTGCAAACAGACAAAAAACACCCCTTGAAAACACATCTGTATAGATACAGACATACTGTAGTCGGAGCATGTCTCCATACCAGCCAGAGCACTGGACACCTGTTTCCACTTACACATACCAGTATCCACTTACTTAAGCCAATAAACACTCCTAGTCAGATGAAATATTGTACTGTAAAAAGTAAAAGTAGGAGCAATCAGCTTGCAATTTTCCTTCCTTAGTTCAAGAATGTTAATAATTTTCCACTCTTCAAGTGAGAGCTGTTACAGTCAAAAGTGCAAAGTGAAGTCCTTCACAGCAATGGACAGAGGGATCTAAGACAGAGGGAAATAAAGACTAAAGCTTGTCTTTTTCATGTTCATATAGACAATGCAGCCAAACTGCTCTAGGGTGTGCGATGCTGTGTAGAAATACTGGACATGTCTATTCGGTAAAGCTGGGATCATGTCATCATCTCTTTTTAATTCTGTTTTGACTCACATGCAAAATTATATCAGAGTATGAGCAAAAAAATTAAAGCAAGGCTGGAAAAACTGATGCCATACGCATGGGGTTGCAAATGGCACACAAAGGGAGTTCACATCAATGAACATGACTGTTTTTTCCTGACAATGCAAAACTGCCCAGCCTGTAGTAACCATTCTGTTGTGCCATGAGTGTTGCTCTTCTTTCATCTCGTTCGCCTCAGAGCATGGACTGCCCGTATAGAGCCTGAGGTTCTGGATGGTTAAATCTTGTCTCCCAAGCTTGCTGTCACAACCATCATCACTCCAGAACAAAAGAAGTAAACAGCGAGCTTCCTGGTGTATTTCTGTGTTTGACTTCTTATAATTTATTATCCAGCTGCCCTCAAATATGCTCCAGCTTGGCAGGGACTGTCGCTGAGGATTAGCAGCAGCCGTGGCTAACAGGCAATTAAATATTTATATACTGCTGTGCAGTGGCAAGCAAAACCTTTTGAGGGTCAGCAGTTTGTGCCATGAAATCACTTTCTTTATGCCCTTGTTTACTCTCTTACAATATTTGCATGGTGAATGAATACAAATCCTATTTCAATCGTGACCTGGCTTGAGGGTTAAGTGGTGACGATATGCATAACCTTAAAATGCACAGGGACAAGCCAGACAATGTATTCTTTCTATATAAAGGGCTTAGATCAAGGGGTGGTCATCCATTAGCCAAAATGGCCTCTTGTGCAGGGTCCTGCCAATAAGGTCAGTCGCATGATGTTTGCAAACAGCAGACAGGCTGTGCAGAAGAAGAAGGATCCTACTCCAGTCCCTAACCCGAAGGTGTGCATATTAACCTAGCTTGGCTAATCCTAATGCCATAGAGAATAGAGAGGGATTAAGACTTTAACCCCTTCAGAGAGAGTCCCGTTCTGGATTGGAGCAGAAAGGGTCCTTGCCTGGCCTCTCTCTGCTGGGGCTCGTCTTGGACTCATTGTCCCGTCACGAAGGCCAGCTGTCAGTATCCTCAGGATGATGAGATGAATGAGGAGCCATTGAGCAGTGCGTCTGCTCCCTCTGTTTACTGAGGGGCCTCTTGCTGGGAAATTCACATCACTCCAGGGCAAAATGAGGCTTTATGTTGCATAAAACCATCAAATTACTTTTTCATCTGTAAGTCTAAAACTTACAGCGTGATTCACTGCTCATATCTATGAGTTGCCTCTTCCAGTATAAGCAAGCAAAATAACCACTTTAACCACCTAATTGCAAAAGATGGACATATTATTATTTATTAATATTTGTGTGAATTATTTATGTGAAGTTCTATTTGTTGTAGATTATTTAGGGAAGTGTTTGTGATGGTGACAAGTCACTGACATTGACTTACACTTTGACATTACTGCAATAACAGTACCAATTGAAATATCAGTGAAATAAGTGTTATCATATGAAGTGCTGTCAGAGAGTTAATTCATAATGACAACCCATGATTTCAATAACATGCCCTTTAACTATTTGATCAAACAGACAGGCCCCCCTTTCACGGTAGGATTATATCTGGAGATCATTTTAGGCCCTCATTAATCATTCATATTCTGGCAACTAGCCAGGCACTGAGAGTAAAATAGAAAGAACTATAAAAAGACAGAAAGAGAGAGAGACAAAGAGAGAGGGCAAAGGTGGGACAAACATGCATACAGCTTGCTGGCTGGGAGCCACTGCTATCTGGTGGTACACCTGCACTGTTTTATGAGGGACTGCGAGGGGAGTGTTCAACAGTGCGTCCTCACAGCTTGGACCGTAGGTGGTCTGGTCCCCACACCTGCCTCTGGATCCCGGGCCTGCCAGCCAGGCAGCTGCACCGCATAACCGTCACAGTCCTGTCACTCTCTTCACACCATGTCTTAACAGCATGGCCGCCTCACAGGTATTCATCCCATCTGCTCCCCCTTGGGCTTACATCATCTGGAACCTGGAGGGGCTGCACTGAGTGATCAGTGATCAAAACACACACTCACTGATAAGGGTGCTGGGACATCAAGCCAAGGCAGTCTATTGGGTAGGGTCAGTCAGTGAACCCGTTGAGGTAATGTGCAATGTTTCGCTTCATTGCTGTGCAACTGGGATGATCCTCCCTTCCCTTACCTCCCACTCCTCTTGCTCTAAATTTCCTTCAGTTCTCCACTGACTGTGCCCCCCTCAGATCCCGCATGGTCCTGCATGTACAGGCTGCTCACTGTCACTCTGTCAGGTTCAATGTACGGCCACGCCAATACCACCAACATAGAAACCTGAGGATTTCTCACAAACAGATGTCCCGAGGAATCCCTTTCTTTGGCTTTCACAGTCACCTTAGAGTCATCCAAGACTGTCAATGGTCCCATTGATGGTGTAACCCTGAGATAACAGTAAACTGTCTGGGATAATTGTTGTTGGTAAGGGGAGTGTTGATGTTCATACAGTTGACTCAGCTCTTGTTAAGTGGGATGAGTATGGGAGTAAAGGAAGATGGGTGGAAGAAAAGAGCCAAGGACCATCTGTTTTCCCTGTGGTTACCTCAGAGGTCTGGGCCCTGTGAATGATCCTCACCCATCTTGACCTGGAAGTCAGGTCTGCTGTCAGCGGCTTTTGGGAATAGACATGTTCTTCCCTTTCATCTTGGAGTGATGAGTCGTGGTAAGATTGGCATCCCCACCCGTCACCTCTCCAACATACAGCTTTGAGGCTTTACCGAATGAGTAACTGTTGACTATGGGGCAGGTTACTGATCTGTTACGTCCTGCCATCATCTGATTTTGTCTTTATTTAAGAATTCAAAGAAAGTTGAGATGCTAATTTTAGGTACATTTTACTGAAGTTTTTTTTTTTTTTTTTTACCATGCTGTGTGCAGTGAAGTAATCAGTAATGCTCTAAAATTCCACTCATGATCCTAAACAACACAAATCAGGTGAATTTTTCTATTGGAGACAGTTAAACCTTGGTATATCACATGAATATGATGCAGTATATTAAATATGACATATAGGGAGCCAGTGTATTTCTCAATATAGTACACATTGTGTGTATGTGTGTGTGTGTGTGTGTGTGTGTGTGTGTGTGTGTGTGTGTGTGTGTGTGTGTACACATGTATATATACATCCATATACATATACACAATATAACAATTTTCTACATTTTCTACATTCTACACAACAATATATGGCAGATTTTTAATATGTATTTTAAACATGAAACATGAGGATTTTTGTTTTAGTTATTCATCAAAGTTAGTCAGTGCAGCCTGGAGGAATATTAAGTTTCTTAAATATTTGTAACTAAATAAATAACTAAGATGAAAATAAAAACACTGAATAAATCAGTGTATTGACGGCTCATGTATTCGAAAAGACACTTTCTTTGTGCTCATTGAAATAAGCCTATAGAGACTTCAATAAGAAGCTGATGTCTTGTGGTGGATATAACCAGATTGCTCCCCTCCCCCAGGCGGCCTGCCCACTGTTTCCAGTGCAAGTGCTCTCCATTTGTCTCTGTGGATCAAATGTCTTAGGGACTGCTCTGTTGATCAGCCAGCCTCCTTATAAGGCCTGGGCAGGGAGAGCAAACCCCTCACAGAGCCCGACTAACTCTCTCCCTTTATTTACATAGACTGTGGGTGCACACAGCCATGAAAAATCCGCCTTTATCAGACTTGCCTCAAGGGCTGTAGGAACATCTTTATTGTACAGTCTGATCGTCTTAGTGCATCACAGCAGTCTCGAGTTCATCATATTCATGATATGTCCTTTCTCAGTTATACATGCAGAAGCTGGTTAAAATTTACACAGTGTTATGTTTAAACTCTAAACCAGCTGCATGAAGAAAAAATGTTTTTACTGCCTTTCCCTTAAAATATGTCGTAAAATATATATGTGTGTGGTTCAGTTTTTAAACTATATATGAAATGGTTATGGACTGACTCGACGCCCAACTCTATGGAAAGTCAGGTCCACTTCTTCCATTTATGAAACCTGAATGACTGATTTCATTTCATATCCTTTAAATTTATAGATTACATTTGCAGAGGTCTTTATACCACAGATCAGAATTCATAATTTGGCTGATGCAGGAACGGCAGTGTCCTTCATAGCACGCGAAACAGGAATTTCCTGTGCTGGAGGGCTGTAAACCTGAATCTTAGGGTTAATCTGTCTGGAAAAAAAGGTAAGATGTCTTTTTTTCTGCTCAGATTTGAACATGTGACTGGTTGAGTAAACATGTGTTCAGAGAGGGCCTTGTGTGAACAGTACCTGCATTCAGCCCAGCAGTCACCCTATAGTCCCTTTAAACCACTTGCTACAACTCAAGAGAACATGGCCCTGTACTATCAAATTTATTTTGAAAAAATCTGAGGCTGATTTTCAAGTTTTGAATAAACTTTGGCCTACGGTTTTCTTTAGCAAGGTCATTTGTATTAAAAACATAGACAGAGATGAATCTAAATTGGGGTTTTTTTCACAGCTGCCAGTAAATTTTTGTTGAGTGCAGAATTTATCTGCAAGACATTTTTCTAGGTCTACTACAGATAATTAATATGCTTAAGGGTTTCAGCATGCTTTGTCTATTAGTAAAACACTAATGGAACTTAAAGTAACAGGATTGTGGCACTTGGCCTCAGTAGCAGCTCATTTGCCAGGCTTTTAGATTTTAATTATCACAAGCTCCAGTCTAGCCCCAGTCAATTAAAAATGATGTATGGTTTTATGTTAAGACAAGTGCCAGCTCTCAGGAAACGCACATCCATCAAGTTAACAACACGTACATTTACCTCTTGAAGCAAGGTCGGACCAGCCTGATTGGTTAATTGGGCTGGTATGCTGAGGACAACTTAAAATTGAAGAAAAATTGTGTGTGAGAGGGATCTTGTTATTACTGTATTGGGGTTTCATGTTCCAATCACTTGAAACATTATTATTTCACCACCACATTTTCTAATTATTGAAGGTTTTCATTTACATTCTGCATGACTATATTTACAGATTCCGTTGTGTTTTGTTTGCAGATTTTTACTGTTAAATTTATTTAAAATTAGTTTACCAAAATCAATCAAATTAATTCACCAAAAATAGATTCATAAATAATGCCAACTAATTGTTTATTTTTTTATTGTTTAAACAGCTTTTATTTTTATAAAAGCTTCATTACTCTGTGAAGTTTAATTTGGCCGGTCAGACACTTTCAGGAATTGTCACTCCGGGTTTATTCAGTCTTTGTTATAATCCCCCAGTGTGAGTCACCTGCTTAAGGGGAGGCACAATCTCTCACACACAGACATGTGGAAGTATCACCATACATGTGGCTGGGGGGCAATAAGTGTGTGAGTGTATGTGTGTGAGTAAATGCGCCTCGGTGTTCTTCATTGTAAATTGCTCAGAAAAATGGAGCAGATTTCACAGAAACGTTCGTCTCTTGTATTCATCACCTTAACTCTTCCAAAAGAAATAGCTGAGCTCTGTGTTGTAGAAACTGAAAGAAGCTATTTGTAAAATTCAATGAAACATCAGAACTGGATCAATACCATTTATTTGAACATAATGCCTAATGCTCCTGTAGTAACCATTCTTAATAAATTAGCGGTTGTTCAACATGCATTTTAAATGGAATCATGTTTTTCAGGAACTCAGTGAAGCAAGACGAATGTATTCATGTCCCAGAGGTGAATTACCATGACTGAGATGTTTGTCTGCATTGTGGAGACTTGGCTTGGCCATTGAAGCTAAAGGTCTCAGACATGCAGTTACACAGATAATGAGGGAGTGGAGCCGGACAGGGGACAATCAGACCTGTGTGTGTGTGTGTGTGTGTGTGTGTGTGTGTGTGTGTGCATATGTCTGTGTGTATCCATGTCGGTGTGTGTCAGAGTCGTCAGTTGTGCGTCAGTCGAGGGTCAGCACTGGCAGACAGTAACGATTACTGCACCAGTCAGCAGCCTTCAGCGGTCAGCACACCTTAATGAATGCATACAGGGAGACACAGAGACTGTAACAAGTGATACTACAGTGCTGCCTGATTTGATTACTCCCAATACAACCTCTGAATGAAAACAAAATTATGTTCAGACTGACACAGATTCATGATTAACACAAATTTGGATTCAGTTGGGCCTAATCCAATGATGCATTTGAGTGAGCACACGGCAGTCTGTCCTCTCTACCTGCTGTGGGTAGTTGACAGGAACAGCAAAAGTGAATGCACCACCTATAAGCTGCTCTCCATTAGGAGGAATACCTCTGCTTTGAGTCTGAAATTTTATGAAGGTGAGTTTACAAGTCCCTTGCCATTGCTCTTTGATTGGTTAATGTGGGCTGGACCAGTTAGGAAATGCAAGTATGTTTCTTTGTATGTCTGTTAGCCAGTAAAATCAGCCAGCCAGCCAGCCAGGCAGCGAGTGGGGCCCTAGGGCAGTCTGGGTAATTACTGGCGAGTCATGAAGGCCAAACGGAATGTTTACTCTACCCTGGGGTCAGTAGGCGTTATGAGAACACTCTCCAAAAAGCCTTGACAAGATTTGCAATAGGCCACTTTGTTTTTGTTGTCCCTCTTTAAAAGGTAATTAGCCCTTAACCATAGCTTCATTGAAGACCTTTACTATATGCACATCTTTTATGGGTTATAGATGGTATCATTACCGTTGCCTTTACAAGGAAATGTCATGTTTAAGGCAAAGAGGAAATTTTTCCTGCTTTGCTGTGAGTGAATGATTCAATTACTGAGAGCTCCTTGTCATTGCTCTCCAAGTGAATGTGCTGTGTGTTTTACTCATGGAATAATAGGCTGTAAATTATGCTCTAAGGTCAGGACACAGGTAAACACTTAGTCCATACACAGCTTTGTTTGAAGATCCTGCCCATGAGCTTTGTAAACCCCCACAAATCAACTGGTGTATGATCTGTAAGCATAACTGTCGACTGCGGTGGCTGTGGGCTGGCCCTGGGCTCTTGACCCTTGACCCCTAGGCTCTGAGTTCACCGAGTGGTGAACCTTGTAGCTCTGAGGGCAGGCCCTCCCTGACTGGTTGGGAACTCCAGGCAGACACTTCAAGAGCCGAGGGGAGACATCATTATATACCCACATGACAGAGTCAGTAAACTGCATATATAGACCCCAAGGCAACAGCAACTAAGCCCTGCACATGTGGGACCTTGCTGAGACTGTGAGGTGCTTTAAAGGAACGTTTCACCCAGAATACAAAGCAGATACTTTCCCACCATTTTCCTTTTCTTTCCATCCAGATAGTTCCTGTGTGATTTGATAAGGGCTCCAGCCTGTTGGATCATTCCTGTCTCCTGGCACCCCAACGGGGCTGAAGGTGTATTGTTTTATGGAGCTCAAAACGTCAAAAATTTACATGTGAAAAAACTCAACAGCAATACCAAAAGCAATGACAGATACCCAACATAATCTACAGTCATTGGGAGCAAAGAGTTTTGCTGGAAACTGTTTCCTGTCGCAGAACACTGATAAACTGGGATTTTAGGTGAACTGTTCCTTTAATAGTGGGAGAGCTTTTCCTCTTGTATCTGCAAATGGAGTGTTATGCTGTGGAAAAGTGAGTCAATTCTGGCATTATGATGTTTATTGGAGCACTAATATGACCCCACAAACTCAAGTCTGTCTGGAGCAGATACTGACTGACAAAAGGGGAGGAGGCATCAGAATATATGGGAAAATATGTGGGGCTGAAGCTCAACTCCCAGAAAGCCTCCCCTTCAGTGATGTATGTTCTTAGATTAATACCCTACTGAGGCAAGTTATAGCCTGATAAAATTTGAAATCAATTTACTTTTAATCAAACGTGGTCAGTAAATTGGGTGTTCCACAAGAGCGGCAGACCCATTCGGAGAGTGTCAGAATGATCTTGTTTCCTCAGCTGAGTTGCTGTTCTTGGCAGTAAACAACCTGCCACGTCCAAGCCAAAGTCTGTGTGGTCGTAATCATTTTCCCCTTCGTTCTGAATAGGCTTTTTTGCTTTCAGCTTGTTTTCAGCATGTCCAACTTATGAAACCCAGTGGGTGTTTAAAATGTATTCTGGTTATACGAGGGAGTAACATCTCTTTCTGTTCTCACTGTGGATATTTTCTGTTTGGGCTGGTACAAATATAACACGAAGCTTTTGGATGGTATCTTAATGGTACTCATATGCTGCGGTGTATGGGAAACCGAGTGTGCACCCTGATGTGTTACATGTTGTAGCAAAAAAATATCAATGCGTCTATGTATTTTTTCCTCTATCTCTCCATATGATGTAATATTTGAGTCACTGTTGCCTCTGCAAACAATCAACTGATGAAATTAGATAAATATGGGTTGAATTACCCCAGTGATAAGGAAAGATAGGATCTCTTTCCGCTGGGCAAGGTATAGGGGAAGTGTGATGGTACAGTAGCAACCAACTCTGGGGATTTCATGTGAAAGCCCCTCTTGTTGGCTTTCCCGCTGTCCCAAATCCATGCAACGGAGATCTCTGTTGGGATAGCAGCACCGCTTCCCACCACAACAAAGCTCCCTGGGGCCTCCTGCTTTCAGGCCAATACTTCAGCAAAAACTATGTCAGCACATATCCGCTGGAAACTGAGCTGTGAATCATATCAAGATCCTGCAAGGAGGGAATGTAATGTATTTCAGCTTTCCATACTGGGCTTCTCAATGTTCTGTGGAAGAGCGAACGGGCTGAGGCCTGGGGAGAGAAATGAAAAACAGAGAGAGGAGAAGGGGAGTAAGACATACACAGGGTAGCTGTAAAGTCTGGCAGAGCTGAGGCTGCTGGTAACCTGCTGGTAGTTCAGCAGAGAGTCCTTCAGCTCATCTGTGAATCACACCATCCATGAGAGAAAACGGAACCAGAAGAGTTGTTTTGAGAGGCTGCCCTGGTCAGGGCTGTCTGTGTGGCGTTTCAATCTCAGGTAGCCGTCAGTACAGCACATCTCTTTGGTATGAGGTTGACTGTGTGATCCCTGGTGCCATAGGGGCAACTCCTGCACATGACAGATATAGTCATGCTTGCCCCTGGAAAAGAGATATGTAGAAGAGTATACCCTGTCACCCCCTCTCTCTATCACCATAACAGCACAAGTTATGCTGTAAACATACTGGTATGATGCAAACAAATGACCACATACCGCTTGATAGGCTTATGGATCTTCTCACAGTTCCTGAGAAAGATGTACTGATTAAAATGTTTTGTTTTATATAGTTTTCGACTCAACCATTCGGTCTTACTATTCCAGATGAATGCAGTAAAAGATACACATTTTTGATTATTAGCTTTCAGTTTTCAATAGAAACTGAGAAAACACAGCCACTGAAAAGGAAATATTGACAATTATTGTTCATCCTGTGAGGATGAAACTCAGTGATATGATTGAAAAATAACAGGCCGTCTTAGAAAGACAACCACAGACACTCCCTGCCAAGATCATAAGAGGAATGAGATGAAGCAATGCAATCCACATGCATCAAGGAGCATTTACTAAAGTATAAAAACCAGGTCAGTTTGTAACAGGGAGACAGAAGTGGAGCTTGTATTGACAAGAGGGAGTATGTGAGCTTAGATGTGTCTGTAACAAATAAATTCACAAAACAAGCTATACAAATGTCATAAATGACATAAAGTTAAATAAAATAAATGGTGATCCAAAAAGTACTTTTCTGTCCACAAACAAATACCACAAAAATTGAATACAAAAATTGAACAATTTCACAAATGAATACCAACTAATTGGAATAAATGTAAAATGATTACACATTTTTCCAAATTCAAAATGCACTTTTTGAAAAGTAAATACATGAGTTTGAATATTTATCCATAAAGTGGTATTTTCTACTCTTTACGAATGTAATAGATCCCCCAAGGTCGACCCATCAACTCCTTCCCAGTCCTGAGAACGAACGTTTCACAAGGATTGTCCTCCTCCAAAATGAATTAAGTTGATCTGAAACAACATGGTTTTGAGTGGCAGCCCAAAGGTGATTTTTTTTTTTTTTTTTTGACACATATTTGACACAAACAACACAAGTTTATTTAAGGTTCATTGTCCACGTTCTTATCCAGCCTTCTTGCTTGCAAACTGGTGGAATTACTTTATGTTAGTATCACTATGGAACAGCTTCATCTACCGGGTGTGTAAACAAACACAGAGGACATGCACATGTAACTCTTTCATATTGTGTTACAATTTATGATACACATTTGTAAACCTTGTTTTATCTTGTTTTATATGTTTATTATTACTGAGACAGGTCCATATACATATAAGTGAGGCTGAGGGACAAACACACTTACACTCCCAAAGGGTACAGCTGGTTCATTTCAAGATTTTTTATTTATTGATTTATTTATTTATTTTTCAATCTGCTCACCCAGGATGCAACAGCAGGTACAGATACTCAAAAATCTCATTTCATTCCCATTATGGGATCCTGTACACCACATAGAAGATGGCTTGCATTACAATCAGAATTTTTAGCAGTCTGTGTGTAATCCAGCCAAACTGCGTTTACAATCAATGTAGAGAGATGAGGATGGACAGCAGGAAAAAGTAATGCAGACACAAACTCAAATAAGTGCAGCCACAGGAGAGGCTTAACAGACAAGATCTGAATCCAAATTTCAAAAAATATCTCAACAATCACAGCAAAATGAAAGGTGGAACTGTAGCCAGTGACTATACGGTTTGCTGTAGGCAGGAGGTGTTCAGCCAAGACTGATTCCTGTAAAAAGGCTGAGCGATGACACATCACATTCAGCTCAACCATCTGGAGGACTGCAGACCAGGCGCAGGATGTGCCAGTACATGCCAACTGCTTATATTATAGGCCGCCCCGAAAAATGTCAGAGAATGTCATCTGGCTCAAAGTAAAAGGCCATTGAAGGGTCATTAGTATCACCCTGGAATAACAATGTAACATCAGACTCAATAAAATGATGCATGTGTTTACAGAATATTTAATCTTGTTGTGGTGGTGATTCTTTGTTCTTGTTAACTTACAAATTCAGACTCCCGGTCAGATACCTGTAAGAGCAGAGATGGAAAAACCGCCTCCTCGAAAGTGGAGACTGTGTAGCTTTATTTGGGGAGGGATCAAACCAAGGGTGACCGCCTAATGAAAAGCTAATAAATGAATGTGTACTGGAGGAAGTCTCCTGTATCTTCGCCCAGACTCCACTCTGATCAGGAATGTTAGCTCACTTCCTCGCCTTCTGTATCTGACTGTAATTACAGGCCTGATATTTCCTGGCCCAGTTTACAGCGCTAACAGAGTGAAAAAGAGCCCCTCTGTATGTGTAAAATCATGTTCATACACTCATTTTGAACAGTACAATTTTACCACTGTCCAAGATAAATGTCGATTGCTCTGCTAAATGAAAGATTAGGAAGCATGTGTTTAATAAAGTTTCACCTACGATTTGTTTGTTCACTCTGTGTGCCAGAATAATATAGAATTCAACTTGTGTAGAAAAAAAGTGCATATTTTTGGGCTGTGCCACATAATTGAAAAATGTTGGGTATCAAATGAACGGCTGAGATCCAGGTGTGTGTAAAGTAAATGGCAGCAGTTTTTTTCTGGAATGCTGAGGCTTGAGAAAACATTTTCTGTGCACCTAGCAAAGGTGGGGGAATGAAAACAACATGGAATGAATGCAGGGCCTCAGAGAGCGGTGTCCGGCATGTGCTGACGAGAGCCAGAGACCAGACCTAATCCACACTCACAGCTCACACAAACACAAGCGTACGCTTACATGCACAAAACTGCATGCACGAGCACCCACACACACACATTCTCAAAAAAAGCTGTTAATGTTTCTCAGGCTAGGCAAGCTAGCCAACTGGCACCACCTACAAAATGTCACACCAGTTTTTCAAGCTCATTTGATAACTATCCGACCAGGCGGTTAATTGTTTTGAATTAGGTAACAAGCTGTTTGAGCCACTGGATAATATCCATATCTGATTAAACACATGATGATGTCAAGTGAGAAGCTAAAAGATGAGTTTAAATATTTTCCCAACATTGTGAACATCTGGTGATAATTTTGTGGTTTGGACAGCATTCCAGCAAGGTGATGTGGGGATGATGACACATAAAGTGTGGGACAACCCTTCATTTCTGTAGGATAAAGACATGAAATCTGCCCAGAAATTCTTATATCACTCCTTTTTTTTTACTCTCACTCACTTTCTCCTGATTTACTAAGACAGGCGCAAAACAGTTGCATGCACTTAAAAATGAAGAGGCACAGATTTATCAATTTAGCAAATGATTTACAGCTGACAGCTGACATTTAAATTACCTTTGACCAGAGTCACTATTGAAACAGAAGGACTACATGCATGTCTTTCCTATTATCAAATATATAACAAATTATCTCTGAATAATCCAATCCAAATGACTAAATATTGCTAGTATTTCCTGTCCAATGATAGCCTATGCTAATTACACAGACTTGCTACTGTATATTAAAATTTAAATAATCCATATGGTTAACATCCATGAAAAAGACAGGAGAAAAAAATCACTCAAGCTCTGATGCTCCTGCCACTCCTGGGCATCTTCCTCCTCCACCACCTTTTCCCCCACATCATCATCCTCATCATCGCACTTTTTGAATTTATCCACAAGGTAATTATTGTGGCGGATGAAGCACACAGCAGTGATCCTCCCTCTGGACTGCAGCCCCCCCCCCGGCACAGTCGAGGCAGCAAAACTGAGATTTCAAACCTGCGTTCCGTCACATTTCTAGGTGTAATGTGGGCCGTGTCGTTACCCTGCAGGAACTGACAGACGTGTCAATAGCGAGGAGTGTAAGGTACAGTATATGCTCAGTCCACACATGAAATGAAATAAAACACATTATAATTGATAATAATGTAATCTAATCCCTACCTTTTATTAATGGGATTAAATGCCTTGTAAACCATGTAATGTGATTTGACTTTGTGAAACAAGCCTATAAGCTTCCAGTAGATTTTAAAAATAATTTTTAATAAGTTCCTCCTTCATTTTTCCGCGGTGCGACTGACACACCTTAAAATTCATACTCATCAGTTCTGAGCTGCTAACTGTTTGTGTCTCGGTGCCCACCCTCAAAATAAATCTGCGCACTATTGATAAATCATAATTGTTACTTTTTATGCATGCAATGCCCTTAGCACCACTGCCAATATTTAGTAAATCAGGGGGTTTATACTCTGAGGACTGGATGAGAATGAATCTACTACACACTACTGTTAAATGGCCTTGCCTCGAAGTAAATTGACATGTGGTATGTAACAAACTCTATGTCCCTGTGTCTCTCACAAACCAGCCTTTCATTTAATGAGACCACTGCTCTCAGTGGGCCTTTCAAATTGTCTTTCTTTGACAATAGCAGTCTGGCTGTCTGGGATAAGCTATAGTCCTGCGGTGCATGACTGGCCAAGACCCGGCAGGACCACAGGCCATAAAGCATCCTCTTTATTCATCAGAGAGGCTGTCCTGGGGTATGAGTGGGAGCTCTGCCTGGTCTGCTTGCACACTGGCTGGCCTTAACTCATGTATCACACATCCTCCGCCTCCTCCTCCTACCTCCACACTGCCTAAGTACACGCTCTTGCAGGATGAGGCTTCACAGATGAACAACTATTTGATATGCAGTTTCACACTTCCTGTAGAAGAGTTGAGAATATGCCTCATAGTTTGCAACGCTATGTTTTAAATAGAGGTAATCACGGAGTCTGGTACACCGATTTTTAAAATGTTTCTCACTATGAAATCAGCCACATTTGATGCTTGAATTCTCTTGATTTGCAATGAGAGAGCAAAGCCAAGGTGTGTGTATGTGTGTGTGTGTTTTTTTAACAAACATGTTAGGGGTGATGTACCCCTCATGACCCTCTTTTTTGTTACCACAATGAAGTGGTAACAACCATGCCTTCATGCAAAAGTAAGCTGACTTGCCCCATTTCAATCATTGGGCAGTTCATTAAAAAAAAAAAAAAAAAAAAACCCTCCCTCACATGGTTACACACACAGGGAATTCCTCTCCACTGAGTTCTGTTGTGACCTAAATAGACCACACCTACGAAAATAGAAACATGAGCTTTACAGAGTGCATGTAGGAAAGTATATTCCTCAAAGTGAAACCATATGACTCAATCCTTTGCTATGTTTTCAGCTACAATATCGCCAGTTAAGGGGAAAGGTGTTGGGGAACACGGGGTTATTCTCAGCATGGAGCAGACTCCAGCTTTGTTATGATCTTCACACATTTGAGCGAGCTGAGCATGGACCTCTCCTATATGCGGTTATTAATACTGTATTCACAGATCCCAGAGTGAGGAAAGATTGGATTCAGAGCATGTTTTGCCATTTCAAAGCCATGGGTTTCTGTGTTTACATATTTTGCAAAGACATTGACAGATTACTGTCAAATGCTGTAGTGAACCAAAGCCACCATGTAAGTTCAGCTATGGCCAGAGGGAGTCTGGCACTTCATGGTCTCATGCAAACTCCAAATATGTTACGATAGCCTTAAGGCATTTGCGTATCTACTTGACTGGGAAAAAAAGCAATGATGGCAAGGATGTTTCCTGTAGTATATTAGAATTATTAATGTGTCTGATCAAGACTACACCACCTAATGTGGTGTAGTTTTATTTTTGTACAGAAAATATAAAATAAGACTTTTCACTGATCACTTTTTAGGCATGTAGCGACTAAAAGGTACTCCCATACTCAAGAATGGAAGACAGATGAAGTTCAGCTGCAAAGTTAAGGGTACAAGCAGCTTTTGCTTTCAGAGTATTTTGGATTCATTCTGTCTCAATTTAACGTGCACATGCACCAGTGCATTTGGGAACAATTGAGTCCACGTTGCCTCTGACAATCTCTCTTTTAAGAGTGTCTTGCCATTATTCATCAGTGGCATTCAATTTGTCAACGCAGTATTCCTAGTCATCTATTAATGTCTGGCTGCAACCCAGTCCAGATGCTGCTCAGCCCCCTGAGCAGGGATTGCTTGTTCTCCCTGCTCAAAGTAGACATGGTCCCTTATCACAGCTCGCTGAGCTCACATCTATTAAGATACACCATCTGCACAGCGATATCTCTCTTATTTCAGCCAGTTTTTTGTTGCACTCCTTCCCTTGGCTCCTTTTGAAGGGGATGATGCTGAACTCTATCTGCGTGACAGGGAAGAAAACTTGACTAGAGGCATTAGAAAGCCAGCATGCCCACTGAGAATGGCTTTAATTACTGCTTTCCCCTTTTTGCTCTATAAACACGCGTAGGCTATTGAACTTTGTAAAGATAAACAGGCACTGTCACACCAAACCATGAGTTTCATGAGTTTAGCTCCATCAACACAAAGTGGCATTCCCTGAGGTCACTGTGTTTTCATTTTGGTGACATCTTTGGTGATAAATGACTATTGTTGTGGTATTTTTGCAATGCACTTCCTGGTTGTGGTTGTGACTGACAAAGTTGCAAGTGGACCCAAAGACCTCCTTGAACTTGAAATGTGGAATACTTTTGGTATTGGCAATGTGCACATTTTGGGTGATTACAATAGATCAAATCTGTGATTATATGTGATTTGTTTTGGTTGTGCTTAAAAGTCAAAACACTCTGATTCAAGTTCAATATTGAATATTGAAGAATGAAAATTTGACAGTCAGTGTTGTGTACTGTTGTGATTTTTACACTCCCTGGTCTAGACTGATGTTTTTAGGACTTTGCAGCGTTACTGCCCAGTTTAAAACATTTGTTAGAAAAGTAATCAAAAAGTAATCAAATGTAATAAGTTGTATTACTTTGAGGAAGTAATTAAAATAGTTGCATTAATTATTACATTTTTAACAGGGCAACTAGTAACCTGTAAACTGTTGCATTTCAAAAGCAACTTTCCCAGCACTGGTGACGGAAAGATACAATTACGGCTGTTGATTACAAGTCAAAATAGGGCTGGTATGGTCCTTTAAAGCAGAGCGCCTATAACCAATTTCTTTACCTTCCCCATGCCTGTATGAATGACTGAGCTGTCAGAGGGACGATGGATGGGCCTAGAGCCTCCACATGTCAAAAGCAGAAGTTACTGTAGCGTGGCGAGAGCTCTTGGTACAGCCCCAGCTGACCTCTCCCCCCTCCCAGCACCAGCTGAAGCCCCCAGATGCAGACACAGGGTGCTGGTTGTTTGGACACAGCTTGACAGGCTGTGGGCTCTGACACAGATCAGAGTGAACCAAGCATCACTGGGGCAGTTGTTAGATCCATCTCTCCACACCAAAGCCTAATAGTCATCATCTGCTCCACCTTTGCTGACTGTATGTCAATGGGATTCATGTCAGGCACAGGGAATTGACTGCTGCATTGTTCTCTGCTTGTACATCATCCAATATGGATAACACAGTTGTTGCACTTATAGAGTTCCCCTTGGTGTTAGCACATAGAGACAGAATGTTCCAGATAATTCATGCTGCTTTCTTGCACCAGTTGAAGTGGCACTGACGACTTGAGGGTTTGGATCATGTTGGGTTATTTCAGCTGCGGTTTATGCTCAGGCGAAAGGGTGTAAATCCTTAGAGCACGAACCGCCCATAAATCTATACAGGCTGTCAGACATTATATTGTATTTCAAATATAGCTCTTATGATACAGTTGATATACTGTATGTTTCATATTTCAATGTAAAAGCCTCAAAATATCTGAGAGAGACTGGAGCAGAATGAGTGTCCCAAGATTGACTATAAAACCAATGCAATGACAGCTCATTAATGTCTTTTAAATGTGTTTTGAGTTATTTCAAAAGGTTAACTTGCAGCTGCTACTTTACTTGTGATTTGGGAGATTGGTAAGACTAAATATTATACTGAGTTTGTCGTTTTCCTAACCAGCACAGTGCTGGTAGTCTCATTTGCAAGTGTTTATTTAACAGTCTGTAGCGGTCATTAAGAGGATTTTAGAAATGACACTTTAAACACTGACACATTTAGTCCATACACAATCAACTCTATTGTGTGTTTACATGGCTTTCTCTTGCTCTTTTTCTTTCTCTCTCTCTTTCACACACTTGCACACAGACTCGCCTACCCTGCCAGCCCAGAGCTATACTGCTCACATCTCCTGCTTGGGCAAAGGAGCCAGTCTGAGGGCTGAGTAAGAGAAAGAACAGTGAGCAAACGGTCCATCGAGTGACTCATGTCTCTTTAGCTCTGTCACTCATAACACCGCTTCAATCCACTCATCATGGCTAGTCTCATTCAAAGTGACATCTGTCTGGCATTGTACTGTGCTATCGCCATAATAACAGACTGGAACAGCTCTCATTTGCCTCTGTTGCCTTATTGTAATGTTCAGAGCCTAACTGCTATGAGGGGAAAGTCATGAATAGCGCTTTACATTTTTCATAATCAAAGAGTCGTTGTTTCTGTATGGAAACAGTAAAAACACACTGCACTGTACTTTTAAAGCTTATAATGGCCTTATGCTTTTATCAACAAAGCTAAATAAGATCTTGAGCCACCATAAACCAGATATCTACTATTCTGCATTAACCACAGTCTAGATACAGCCACCTCTGCCCAACTCAGGTTATTGTATAGGAGAGGGAATATCTCTTGTCCTGATTTGTGATGATGAGCTAACTCTCCCTTGGAGCACAGAGCTTTCAGCCTTGTGCAGCAGATGAAGTGTTTTGAGTAGCCCAGCTCAAAGGTTGCCTCTGTTTTTCTTTCTTTATCCATCTTAATAAGCAACTTTGTCAAGTACTGAGTCTAGACATGCTATTTTCCTTTAGGTTTCCAAGTATTTTCCAATGTGGAAAATGTTTGAGAAACAGCCATACAAAAATATGTTAAAATAAGACTGAGCACTTAATTTCCTCACTATCTTAAAATGAGACTGATGTATTTTCCAAAGAGTGAAAACATCATAATTTGCCATTTGTCAGTTAAAATAAACATGAATAAATAATATGTTAAGTCTCTATAGGAGATTGAGTGCTTTTTTATGCAGTGTGCTCTTCCATTGGTCTACAACCGCACTCTGGAGTAACTCATTGCCTGATATAACCCAAAACAATATGTATGCCTGACAATGAATTATACTTCCAGCTTACCCTGTATTTATATCTTCACACTGGCCCTATTGTCCATTCAATTGCTATTTTAGTGCACTGAAAGAGGATAATTTGTCATCATCAAAAAGTGCCTGCAGTGGATGCGGACACTTAGGTTTCCTTAAACAGGCTTCTTCCATCTGGGCTTTAAATGGCTCTTGTTTTTGTCTCTCTTGCAGGCGTAGTTTTAAATCCCATCCCATTATGATGTTGACAGACTATATCCCCAGTGATGGACACAGCTCCAATACTCCCCCACCACCTTGCTAGCCCTGAATGTGTGTAGGTGTGTAAGTGTGTGTATGTGTGTGAATGTGTGCATGATATATAGCTGAGCGTCTCAAATGCCTGAAGCCTGAGGTAGGAAAACGAGGGCAACATTACTCTCCTAGCCTCTCTCATCCTGGATGTTGATTCCTCAGACTATCGGATCACTCTGCACCAACCTGATAGTGCAAGAGACTGTGAGGGTGTGTTTAAATGACAAGAGAAAAAAAAAAAAAAAAAACTTTGATGGGGAGGTATGTCATGCTACACCTCCTAAGTAGTAACACCTTTTGTTCCCTTGACAGTGCCCCAAACTTTGCCATAACTGATCTTCAAGTGGTTGCTGTTTCTATCGTATGGCATGGCGAAAAGCCCCAGAGGTGAGTGATTCCCATGTAAGTGCTGAGCCGATGCTCTTGTTCAAAGCAGCTAACATAGTGTTCAAGGACACATAGCAGTTGTTGGGAGTGAGCCTGATAACATAACCTTTGCAGGTATACATCAATAAAATCATGCAGGAAAGTGAGGAACAGCTTATATACAACGTACTATTCTGCTATTCAGACAGCATAACATTTCACAGGGCGTGCAGAGACTGAGATATGCACATTTCAGCAGTTTCTTTACATATCTGAACAGTTCAATATGTGATTTTGGGTGTGCCTTAACTTGTGCACATATTTATTCAAACCCATGGCTTCCTTATCCCCTCTCATTGGTGTGATAGAAACTTGGGGCACAGCCTTTTCTTCTTTAATTCACTTTTTGCTAGGACAAAGCATGAGGATTGAATTGGCAGCATGCCCACGAGACTTTCATTTGATAAAAGCATAGTAAAAATGGATTTTACAAGGAAAAATCTGGTATTATTTTTGCCTACAAGAAACCATTCAACGGTTGTCATATCAAAAGTTTCATATCAAACGGTGAGTTTCTTGGTTAGTGGGTTTCTTAATTTCCTAATTTCAGTTCCTCATAAATTTGTTCAGTTCTATTCCACTGGTACTGCTGAGTTAATTTCCTTGAAGTAATTGTGACTCAACAGTTTAAAATGCCATTTATAAGTATGCAAATCGCAAGTGCCTCAGGAAAGGGGTGTACAAATGGGCTTGGGTCAAAGTAAGAATTTGCAAATCATAATACTGACACACCTTGATTTACATATTATAGTTTCATAATCGGAATTGGTGTAGTGTAGTGTCTGCATGTAAAACCGGCTTACCTGTGCTTTTTTCAGCCATGGTTAGATCCAATTCTGAATACACAAAAAAGAAAAGAAAAGAAAGTGGGTTAAAAGCTGGAAATGTGTCTTGCAGATAATTAGGTCAAATAAATAGGTTAACTTCAAGTTCCTAATAATCAACTTTGTATATTCAGCCGATTCCAAAAATAATTAAATTCACTCCCTGAATAAGTGAACTGACTGCCACTCTGTTGTTTTGTGTATGGTAGGAAGAACTTGCTCTTTGTGAGTGATATTCAGAGCACAAATCTACAGCCAGACTTTGAGTGATGCATTTCATCAGACAGTCACAATCCATCACGATTTCCTCCGTCACACCCACCCACATGTCATTTCCCTCGAAACATTTGTCCAATTTCCCTGCACATGGCAGCTTTTGAGAATGACTCATAAATATTATAATAGTGTTTATGAACGTCACAGAGGACTGGCTGGTAATGAACCAGTGTGACCTCAACTCGGTGTGCATGTGTCCGTGTGTGTGTGTGTGTGAAAGGAAGAGAGAGGGAGAGAGAGAGAGAGAGAGAGAGAGAGAGAGAGAGAGAGAGAGAGAGAGAGAGATCAAGACAATAAGCCCAGTCACCTGTAACACAAAACCCTCCATTTACTCCTTAGAATCAAACATAATGGTGACCTTGACACACACACACGCACACACACATACACAGACACAGACACAGATCTATACATATTTAGCTCTTTTTTTTTTGGGGCGGTAAGAGTACCATCCATCAGGCACCACCTGGATTCAGGGACATGATTGCTTTGCAGGAAATCAAATTCAAATAATTCTCTGACGCAGGTGTTACGTTTTTTTTTTTATAAACCTCAGAAGGTTAAGTGGCTGTTTTGAGACACTGATCTCAAGGGAGGCTCCTCATACTGGCTAATTAGATGGATCTATGCCTCAAAGACCACAAGTTGGCTTATTTCGGGCCTAAGGAGTGAATTCGCTTTGGTGACACTTAATGAGCATGATGTACAATAGAAATCACTTGGTAGAAATAGTAATGATGTACTGTGACAATAGTAATAGCTTGATCATCAAGAAAAGCACAGATGCCACGCACATGGTCCAGAGTTCTTGTATTGTCCCCAGCTCATTAAATTCTTGCTAGTGAGGGGCAGGGATTGTTTTGGAAGCAAAGACACCCAGATTGCACCAGACGACATTTCTCACATATACAACGTGCCTAATTAGGAGGGCGATGAGTGGCAGGCTAAATATCTAGGTAAAAAGACGTCCCCAGTTATCCTGTGCTGACGTAGAGGAGTGTCTGTGTGTATGAACAGGGAGGGTGGGGAGTTGTATATGCACATGAAAGAGACAAACAGAGAAAGGTAGACATAAGTGGACTGAAAGACAAAGTGCAATGGGACATATAACCCACATCTATTTCTGTCCCTCCATCCACAATCTAGTTGTCTGCACCAGGCTGAGCTGGACATTTAATCACCATTACATGAGCAGCTGGCACTAAAAAGTAGACAGCTAACACACTCACTTTTTTCTCAGCTTTATTGGTCAAATCTACCCTAGCATCCAACCTTTTTTCATCTGTGAGCTACTTTGGAAAAAAACAAAGTGGCCCAGAACTAGTGGGAAACAGGTGGTGAGCTACTGGTAGCTTGCAAGCTACTTATTGGAGACCCCTGCTCTACAGTTTGGCAAAGCTCTTCTGATCTTTTCTTCTTGCTATGCAGATCATGAGGATTGGAGTCCAGTACTTGTTGTACGTCACCAATTCATAACTAACAAATCGCAATCAAGATTGTATGTGATGGTGTATCAAGTTGAGGGGTAATGCATATTTACTGGATAGTCAGCATGCCCAATGAAATGAGCTTCTCCATACAAGTGATGACATCTCCTTGCTGTCATATGTAGCCTGCATCCCCCAGGCCAGCTCTAATCCAAAAGTCAGGCAAAGCATGCTACAGTACTTAATTTTGAAGGAAACTGTAATAATGTAACATGATTGGCTGCTCAAGGGACACTGCTGCATATTTATTTGATGCGAATAGACCTAGTTTCATATTCAGATGTTTTTTTAAAAAAAAAAAAAAAAAAAAAAAACTGATTATTTGATGAAATACTGCATAAAGATTAGAGAAGGAAAATGAATGAATAAGAAAAATGAATTCACATAGAATGTGACACATGAAGGCACATTCACATGTAGTTCCCCTGAGATGGGACGAGTTACCAAACTACCAAACAAAGTTACCAAAAAAAAGAAAGAAAGAAAGAAAGAAAGAAAGAAAGAAAGAAAGAAAGAAAGAAAGAAAGAAAGAAAGAAAGAAAGAAAAAGAAAAAATCAACTTCTGCTTCTATGCACTCTATGCTTTGTCTCTGTACTGTATGTCAGATGCATGTTGCTTTGAATAAAACCATCTGCCAAATAAAATTGTAACATTGTAACATTGTAAAAGTTTGATGTCACCTGGTTTCCATAGCGGCTGCCAGTGGAATGAGCTGAGATGGATTAACACTCTTATTCGCACTGTATCACGTCAGAACCCTAGGCATTTCTGGGTAATGAAGTCTTGAGTATAGGGGTGGAGTGATTTCTCTAGAGACTCATCCAGCCTGTCTGTTCCCAACCCAGGGGAATGAAAGGCGACACCTCCTTCCCACAGCAACTCTCAGGCCTTGTGTTTTATATACTGCTGACATACTTTCCATTCACCATCACCATGCATCAGCACCATCAAGGGCAGCCGGGCAGTTCTACTTGTCTACTACACGTCTTCTTTATTTAGTTGTCTTGCTCTCTGTATTGCCGGTTTCCATTCCTGTCCCTTTGCTCTTGTTCTTTTTCCCAGCCCCTCTCCCTCACTTTCCCTTAATTCTCCCACCCTTTCTGTCTCACTTTCTCAGGATTTTGCTCCCTTTCCCTTTCTTTGTCCAAGGGTTGTTTTGACATTTCCGCTGTTTATGTCCTCCACAGGCACAACAATCTGCGGCTGACCCTGACCACACTGAGCTGTCCTCCAGGCATGGACCCATGTTATTATCATTCAGAGAAACATGCGTAGAGTGGAAAAGGATCGTCAGGACCACAACTGCACCAGGTTCACATTAGGATTGCAGAGAGAGAGGCGCACACAAATCACTCGTACTGGCTCAGGGTTTGGTCAATGAAATAAAACAAAGGGAAACGGCGAGTCTGTGCAGGGGTGGGTCTGCTGATAAAGATCTGTTGATGCCACATTTCCACGGGACAGAGATTGGAAGGAGGGATGGTTGAAGAGAGGGAGGGAAGAGGGAGAGGTTGAGAGACTGTGAAAGTGGGTGCAGACCAGGGCCCCAAGTTTCCTTAAAGTTGCTGAGACTCCTGCTGGGCAATAACCAACAAGCCTCTCTGACTGAAACACCAAGCTCCAAAGCAGGTTGCAAAGCAAGGAATTCAGGGAATGGAGATTTCTCTGAGGAGCTGCTACCTTAAGACTACCTTTCCTAGAACAACCACCCCTGCACCCCTGCACACACACACACACACACACATTCCCCAACCTGCTCATCTTGCAGAGGTGCAGACAGAACTGTCCTGGCACAGCCTCAACTTGATGTTCCTTAGGATACTGATCTACAAGAACACAGAAAGGCCCTGCATGGGAAGACACCTTTCATCAAAACACATTCCAAGACCGCAGAGCCACCACTTAAAGTGAAATGAGGAAACATATCCCTGCAAGTGCTGATACCAGAAGCAGGTTAACGCCGGGCTATAAATCTCATTATTTGGCTTTTTCTCGACCCCTAAGTCTGTAAAAAGTAATGTGTTACACGTAAAGTGTCGCCCAGAAGTGCGGGTGACCTCATTTTGTTAATGTATTTTTGTGGCGGAACAAAGCTGTTGATGGTATTTTACTGAAGCAATATGACCCAGCACTGAATTCCACAGGCACACATTAAATTACAGCCTAGTGCCGCTGAAAGCTGCACAAGATTGCAGCTAAAGATGCACAGCCCCTGTTATGAGGGTAACAGACAATACACTGGTCGGCCCTTTGCAAATGGTTCACATTGCAAAATAAAGAGAGGATACTGCTGCACAGGGATTATGGGTGGGAGGCCCCTAAAAAGACCTGCTCACTTTCAAGTAAACTTCAGTATCAAAAAATGTAGTGCTTCTTCAGTTTCTTCTCTGGATTTGTGGCATTGTCTTTGTCCAGTAAAAACCAGCTATCTCCAATTTTGGTGATTTTTATGTTTTAACTTAAATTGAGTATTTACTGGCTCCTTATATTTATGAAATCCTTACAACACAAATTAAATAAACTGAAAAATGTACAGCCATCAACCTAAAAACAGGACCGGTCCTCTTACTCTCTGAAAAGTTGACATTATGGAGATACATAGTTTTCATTGGACAGCGGCAATATGTAGCAAGATCTCAACAGCATTATCTATACATGCCCACAGTCTCATGTCAGTCTTTCCAAGTAGTTTTGACAAGAGGATAACTGCTGTGGGAACAGTCCCTCAGGAGGTGCTGGTTGCAATCAGGGGTGCTACAGCAGAGTGTCAAAGAGCTACCAACAGTGATAGAGAAACCCAACACCAGAGATACTATGCTTCTTGGGCAAGGTCGGAAACTCAGACAAGAGGAGAAATGGAGCAAATACTGGAGCATCAGGAATCATGCTAAGCAGCAAAGACAGGGAAAAAGAGAGACATGGAGGCAGAAGGGAAGACAGAGAAAAAGAATGACAAGGCAGAAGAGACAAAAAAAAGATAAAGGTAGAGAGAAAGCAGGGGTCCTCTCATGTCCTTTATCTGGGTAACATAAGGAATCTTAATAGTAGTGCAGGTTGTGTGCTCTGTGCTATCTCACAGGCGACAGAAGGCCAGCCTGGGGAATGCAGCATGCCTAAAGGAGCTTCAGTCCACTGCTGGGGAATTAATAGCGGAAGCACTGCAATGTCTGGGATAAGAATGAAAGGCAGAGGGAGGACACAGGAATGGAAAAATAGCAACGGAAACCAGCTAACATCAGGGTCCGATCCTCTGACAATTTATGTTTGAGGCATAACATTTAAAAGAGCGTGAAAAATTCAGCAGGGAAGCTTGCCCACATGAATAAGGATGCATGGCTCCCCAGTCAAACTGTGTTAAAGAAGAAAAAGACAGCGTGCCGAACTAACTGATGTTGCAGTAAGAAATATGTTTGATGGGGAAGGTTTAGTTGAATCGTCTTTGTTTAAGTATTACAACATGTTTGTCTTTCCCCAGCTACCCTAGTTTTCCTACCTAGGGGACGAGCAACCTTCCCCAGTCAGCGTGCCTGGGATTGGGAGGGCATTATGTGCCATCAACTCGCATACTCCCTCAGACTTTCCCCTCGCAGCATGCACGTTTCCTGCCAGAAATACCCAGCTTAAAGCTCCTTAAATTGGCCAAAGATCAAAGTCATGTTATGCAAATGCTGGAGCACCACCCCTGACCAGTTTTAATGGGGTTTGGATGCTTGTACGACTGGTAACCATCTGTGAAGGTGCCCTGGTTAGCATGCAAAACTAGCACTGGAACTCCACCGGGGTTGAATATGTACCCAAATAACAGTTATTTCATCATAATTTGGTCATACCTAAGCCTATTTTACTTTGGCAATATCACCCCCATTAACCAATATGCGCTTCAGGGGACGGGATTTTTGAATATGTATACTTCCTTCAGGATACACCAAAATCAAAGGGCGGAACTCCCATTTGAAAATATTTCAAGGATGCAACTCTTGCATAAATGAGTGTTAGAGTGAACTGCTTAAGTATGATTGCAGATGGTAGATACAGTGACAGGAAGCGCTATTAAATCTGGATAACCACTGAAACAAGCTCCATCTGTAAATGAGAATGGAAGAGGGGAATTAATGTGAAACACACCACAGAAGTGGCCTTTGCTCTTGTGTCCTTCAACAACTGAGCATGATATTAAAACTTCTAGGGCAAGGAGTTGAATTTCCATGTGAGGCCACCCAGACAAAACAGGCATGCACTCATGCTACTGTACGGTGCTTTAAATACAAGTATCCACTAAACGGTGAAAGGAATTCCCCATCTTGCCTCCTGATAACAACTGGCCTTTAGTGCGTTCCAGGAGCCACAGACAATGAACCCACTAGTGAAACCCAAAAAGTAAGAGGGACAGGGAGGGAGGCCTTCCAACATCATGAATCCACTATGAACAATTTGACACTACCTCTACTTTAATAGCAGCCTATAACAATTCCATAATTAGCATGCTGTAAGCAAACAAGCCTTCTCTGATTCCAGTGGCTGGCTGTAGTTATTTTGGGAGAACTAGACCGAGAGCCAATTACAGACTACAAAGGCCGAAGTGTAACATATCAATTATAATGGCCTGGTATTCACAGCATGCTGGATCAACAAGCCAAACAGAATACTAATAGCCTATTGTTATTGTAGCAGTTCATCCAGACCCCAGAGTCTATATTACTGCCTTGCTTCATGGAATTCTGCAGAAACAGTGGAAGCCAATCAGGACCTGACTGACTCGCCGTATCTCCAGCCCATGCATTAACTCGTTTGTTTTAGTAATGTGATCCCATCTGTCATTCTGTGACAAGCTCTCCAACAGCAAATCAAGTCAATAGACTGAATGGTTTGGGCCTTTTGGAGCCCTGGCATGGCCTTTGGCCTCTAATTGGTTGCCAGTGTTTGAGCATGGACAGCAGCCAGGTGACTGGTTGAGAGGTCCAGCTGCTTGGCTGCCTGATCCCGCCTTTGCCTTCAGCAGTCAGCCTCTGTGCCACTAACTTGTTTGTTTGTCTTCCTGCCTTTGTTTGGAATAGAGATTTCCTGTGCAAACTCAAAGAAACAACATCTCTTTTAAAAAAAAGAACTCCATTCTATTATTTCAAATCATGTCAGTGATATGGACTTTGTACTTTTCATTTTGTCTGTTTTATTCTCAAGGAGAATAGTGTACCAGCACACAACTGCTTGAGATGAAATTAGGGATGAGTGAAGTATTATGTTTCAGAAGAGGTTAATGCACATCATACATTATTTCTAATATACTATTATCACAGATTGGTCAATGTAATGATAAAAAAAAAAAATCACACTTCCACAAAATTAACTTGAATATGCACTGCAGCTCCATGTTCGCTCACCGTGAACCTAAGCAAACATTAAGCCACACATAAAAAGTAGAGCAAATATAAGGCAAAGCAAGCCACTTGTTAAAGACCATGTTAACAACCAAGCAAATATCTTCACATAACCTGGCAACCAAGACCATAAACGTATACAATGTTGTTGGCTCAATGTGTCTTCACTCCTCAGGTGCTATGTAATAAGAACCGATTATGTCTTGGGCAACCCAATCAAGTGTAATTTCTGGGTCAAAATCACCAACAATAGCAGTTTGCCAATGTTTACCACTCAGTTGGAATGTATTTACACTTCCTGAGTATGAAATATAGATGCAGTGGGGATTCACTCTAGCTGAATGCAAAACTCCCATGGGTTCATAAAACTGGGTCTCTGAGTCAGAGGCCTGACTTTAGGGCATGCTCCGCTATTGTCTCTGCACAGCTGAAAACACATAGGTTCACACTGGAAACTTCCTTACTAAATAATAGAAATATAGAAAGATGTGAGGAGCTTCCCAAGCAGGGGCAACATAGAGAAAAAGCAGGGGAATGGGACAGAGAGAGATTTGAAAGTAGAGGGTCAAAGGGAGATGCAGTTAGAAAGTCATCAGTACTTCTGTAAGCCTGGACGCCTATAGTAAACAGGACTCCAATATTAAGAAGCAAACTGCATCTTCTTCTAATTAAAATAGATTTGCTGGAGAGCTCCCACTGCATTGGTTGCCTTAAGCTCCCAATCTTGTTAAAGAGAGTGACGATTTAACCAACACATTCACTGCTGCTCTATCTTAAAGCCTGACAAATACAAAACAACCACAAGGAAAAAAGTTTGAACTGTTCATTGACCAACTGATGCTCCCAAACTCAGCCTAAGCTATTCACTGGGATTACATTTGATGCACATCAATCAAAATCAAGTTATATGTTTTTAAAATTATGGAAAAATCATACACCACATAGATGAGGTGACATATTCTGGAAAGTATGCCGAGCATCTTTATGGTTGAAAGACGTGTAACTGATGCTGATTACCTTTTTTTTTTTTTTTTTTTTTTTTTTTTTTTTTTACAACACCGCCATAAATATCTCATTAGATAAGCCAGAGATAAGCATTGTGGAGAGACAAGATAAGTGATCGAGAAATGGTTTAACATTCTCGTCGAGCCTGTTGTTAGGCAAAGGGAGTCCTGAAAAAAATGTGGTCTGAAATGATATCTATCAGCTTCAGTGTTGTGTCACACTGTGGAGTAACCGCACTGCTCTCAAATGGTGCACTATGCAGTGCACTGCAAGAACTCAAGATAATGCTGGCAGTGTGCATTTTGGCCAAATGTTATTTCAGCACTTCAGTGTAGTTTCAAAATGTATAGCAGGAAAATTTAGAGCAGACTTCAAATAGTATTTCCATGTACATTCTGTGATGTGTACTGATGCCAAATTCAGTGAGAGCCAGAGAGTTAAGACAAGGCATATAGGAAAGTGTTTACAAGTCAATTTTATTAAGGACTCTCTCTCTGACTGACAACTTTCTTTACCCTGTCTGAATTGCCCATATAAGTAAAACTCCATTCATCTGGTACCTCATTAGGGTTTAAAGAAAATGCTATGAATTATCTTCAAATTGTATCTAACCCAATTCTGACAAAAAGAGATACAGTAAGTGGTTGCACTGAAGTGCAATACCGAGGAGCAGCTTATATCCATCTGGTCTGTATGAATTCTGCCACGGCAGTATATGTTCCACTGCTGAATGCCAAGACTATATAGAGAATGATTGACAGGTTTTAGCTTGCCAAACCTGGTCCCACTTAAGATGCATTCACAGTGTCAGATCTATGCGACGGTCACTGGGTCGTAACCCAGGTCAGTTGCAGATGTAGTGTCTGTTCCAGCAAGGGAGAGGCACATAGGTCAGAGGTCACGCAATTAAATCGATGCATTTGTCACATTTATGTTTTCATGTTTTGGCTCTCTGATGTCACATTTTAGAAAGATGGTGGCATTTTAAAGACATTTTAAAACACTGTGTTCAAATTCATCAAATGATTCGCAGTTGATTGAGTTGTTTGGGGGCACAGTGTCACTCTTGATGTCATGGAAATGGCTTTTATGGGTAACAGCGGGTCAAAGAGTTCTTTAAAGGCCCAGTAGTTGAAAAACATGATCTTGGTTGTACTTAAGTTGTGAAACTGAAAACCATTCAGGAGATGTGCAGCGCTGATCTACACAAACCGTTGGAACTGAGTAGCACTCAGGTCTGTAACGACCCCATAAAACTAACAAACATACTGGGCTGACTGAGGGTGCATCTACACAGGTAATCTACAGACAACAACCTGTTAACTGACTTCTAATGAGCACACACCTGAAGGACAGACTATGTGTAGCTTGTTGTTGGATTTTTTTCTTATCTTCACTTATGTATTATGTTGTCAGACATTGATTTATGGGTGGTGGCCATTCCCGTCAAACCTTCAGTCATCCCAGAGCATTTATCTGACCCAACAGACAGCAAAGCAATAGCCTTTTTTCAGTGTATACATGTAGGCTTACCTCTCTCTGTAATTAGGAATGTAGGAAAACATAAATTTGTAAGAATTTCAGTCATAAAAAAAGAAAAAAAAAAAAAAAGGGGGGGGGGGTGTTTGTGTTTTTGTTTGTTTGTTTATGTGCACCAGTCTATTCCTAATGAAATAGTGAATGGGTATTAATTGAATTGTAATACTCATTTGAATATTGCTTCCTTTATGAATGAGGCAGAATAAGTTTGATTTCAACTTCAGTGAGATAACTAAGTTTTACCCCAGCGGTTCATCTCTCGTAAGACAAAAGAGGAGCTACATTCTCACATTAAGCCCTACTGTTCATTACACCCACCCTCTTTAGAAACTTCCCCCAAACAGGAGTTCAACTCACACAAGGTTTGTCCAATGTTTTCCAGACTCATCCGTCTCTCCAGGATTGGTGGGGCTGCCTGTTTAAGCCAATGGGCAGGCAGCAACGCTAATGTCATTTCGCTGTGACTGGCGAGAGGAGCCCGCAGCTCACCGTGCGCTGCTGAAATTACTGAGATGCTGTGACATTAGTAGGTGAACTCACTCTCTCTCTGCGCTCGCCTCCAATGCAGCCAATATCAGCGGTATAAGCTTATCTCTTGGCGCAGGTCTTGGTACAGCTTTGTGGCACAGTGGTGCACCCTCCCTGGACTTTTCATCTTATGCCAATGAGACGCAGCGTTCATCGTTTTTCGCACTTCTGGAGTATTGGTTCTGGATACCCTGTTTACTACGACTGAACACTTTGGGGGTGAGCAAAATCATTTTGTGTATTTTTATTTTAACGGCTGTTGTTTGACATTAGGCAACTTTACAGTTTGGACAGCTTCCAGATGATTGAATTTAACTGTACAATGTATGATTTGTGTGAGATTTCAGTTCACTTTATTTTCTAATCAAATTACGCTATAAAATGCTCCCACGCAGCCTGTGCAATAGCCTAGAATAAGATAAAAATGTGCACAATTTGACCTACAACCGACAAAAAATGTTACTGCCCTGTCTTCATATAAGTTACATCAACTTTACACAATATACATACGATATCAGTTCCCTTCATAAAGATTTGCATTGACCCAAAAAGTGAGAAAACCGGGTTTGCTCTCCACTACATCCCTGGTTTACGCTGAGGGTTTGCGTTTTTACGCAGCAACATCTCCAAAGAAATACTTTCCCTTTCCCTTCGAGTACAGCCTGAAAAACCTCATTAACAAAAAACAAAAAAACAAAACGTGGTCAGAGACGTGGGGCGTGTGGGAGTGTGGAGCCCCCCGGGGCCTCCAGATGTATGGACTCAGCTGTCGCCTGTCACTTTGGTGACAACTGGTCTGCGCTCCGTGACCGCTGTCTGCCCGCCATCCCGTTCCCCTCTGTAGGGCTCTGTAGAGCTCAAGAGTCCTGATGAGTGAGAGAGAATGTGGTCGGACACAGCAGCACGCACATACAGTATGAGAAGTCACTCTATTTTCACTCTCACTTGCTGTAGTTCTAACTATGATGGATAAGGTGCGACCGGGATTTACCAAAAAGTGAGCCCGCTAAGGAAAAAAAAAAGTTATTCAGTCCAATTTTAAAGCGGTGCTCATTGCGAAACAAGGGAGGAAAAAGCCTAATTCAATCTATTTCCAATGCAAAACGACTGATTTCGATAATATTCTTGAATCACGATTCATTTTAATGATAGGTTTTTTTTTTTTTTGACGTGTGTCAAGCTGTTGACTGGAGTTTCTCGAAAATCCCTGAAACTGCAGTGGGAACAAGTGGAATTATCTCATCCCAGTGGCAGATATTTCTATAAAAGATGTTAAATATGAATATTAGACTATATGAGTTGTTGAGATGTTTTTTTTTTTTTTTTTTTTTTTTTTTTTTTTTTGCAGTGCAGCCCTGGGCTCTATCCCTGCAAGCTGTTTGAGTGAATTCATCACTGCTTATGGAGCTGCAGAGCTAAACATGCCATAAAGATACTTCCTTTTGAGAATAATGACACACCCTTAAGTTCTAAATATTTCCATGCTCAGCTGTGATAGAAGAACTAAACCTTCAAGTCATGGGAGAGCAGTTGCTGTTATATTTAACTAGTGCTCTCTAAAATAATATTTGCTCTCAGCAGAGGACAGTAAACATCAACATAAGCCAGTAAGTCCTGTGCATGCTCTCGGGGGTGCTTACAGTGTGACAGACCCACTTGGCTCAGTCGTAGCACAAGAACGCAGAGGCAGACTGGCCTGGAATCTGGTGCTGTAGCCGCAGCTGAGAAAAACACTGAGCTCTGCTGATCCCAAATCAGCTCAGCTCTAAGCCCGTCAGCTCTGAGAGGTGAGAGAGACCACATAGGTCCGGACAGAATACACACATGGTGTTTTCAGCAGTTTGGACACATGAAATCGATGGTTTATGGAGCTTGTGGTGTGGAGTCACTGCATTCCAATTGAAATGAAGGTCTTCACTGGATTTAGATAAATGGAATTATAGCCAGGTGCACTGATCTTTTGGGTTTTTTGGGCAGCTGAATTGCTGTTTTGCATCTTTTTCAGTGCCTGCTCAAGATATAACTCGCAAGGAGAAAATTAGCAAAAACAATGGTCTAGTAGTCCCATTTCTGCTTCTGCTATTTTCATACATTCTTTCGTGGATATTTTTTCCATGTGTCCCTAGCCGGTAAAAAATATTAAAGACAACTCAGCATGAATGTGTGTCTTGGGAACAAGAGATGCATGGAGGCTGAGCACAGAAATCAAGGTGGTGGTGTCACCTAGTGGCTAGAGGAGAGGCTCACTGCTTTGGAGCAAGAGAAACTAATAACTAAGCATTGGCTCTGCAGCATGGCCTATTCTACATTTTCATCCAAAATCAGAAAATTTATGATGATGTTTTATGCCAAGGAACAAAAACTGTATGATGCGTGACTGCTCTTCACTTGAATTGAGATTCTGTATTACCTCAGGCAGTGCATAAACCTAAATGAGGACATGCACATCTGTGATCCAGTAAGCAATAAAATAACGCAACCTCTGTTTTGTCATATCATCTGTAATTGAAGAATACAGATGTCTTCTTCTTTTGCATGTATCATCAGATATCTCCTGAAATCTGTGTCCTATACTTCACAGCTCTGTTATTTAATGTTTAGATGATCTAGCAGGCAAGGCATGTGCTGGGAGACATGTGAACCGGGCTTACTTTCAATGATCTGCTGCGGGTGTAAATCCTCTGTTGCAAATATTAAGTTATTTATAGACTAAATGATTTACAAGAGGTCTGAGGAGGTTTTTGAGCAGCTCCAAATGTCACACAAAGCTAGTGCATGTTGTATTTCCAAAGCCTTAAAGTGAAATAAAAGATGCCATGAATAGAATCAAAAACCTTTTACAACAGTTTGTTCCAGAGTTCAAGACAGAATTAAAATAGTTGCCTTTATCATTTTTTTTTTTTTTTGACACAGCTGTCACAGCAGTTGAAATAGTTCTAAGTCCCTGGCTAACTTAGTGTTGATGAGTGCCAGATCAATAAATGCAGACTATGCTGATGGTTTATTTTAGTACCAAAGTGCATTGTTGAAGATTGTCTAGGATTTGGACCTAAGTGGCAGATAGACCTGCTTTTCCTTATGAGCACCTCATAATGCAGCTTTTAACTAGAGAGGCTGGCTCTATAACATTAGCACGCTTGTGTGCCATTGCATATGTGAGTCCCTGCACAGCAAGAGGTGTGTGGAGCCAGAGACAGATCACAGACATGAAGGCAGGCTCAGACATAAACAGTCGGCCATGTCATGGTGTGTGTGCTTGTGTGTGTATGTGTAAGCGTGTGCGTGCATTGTGCCTGAGAGAGACAGACAGACGGAGACAAAGTGTTCACCTATGTGTCCCTGTGTTTGAGGGCCTCTAAGTGTGTGACAGTGTATGTGTGTGTGTGTGGCAGACACCCGCCCGGGTGTGAATGAGCAGAATGTAAGTCCCAGTGCCAGTGTGTATATGTTTCCCACTGTTGATTTAAAAGCCCAGTACCAGTGAAATGTACACAGAGGCCTGTTTGTGCAGAGCCAGAATGAATCACCCTTGCGTCCGAGTAAATCGCCTGCAAGCCAAACACTCTGGCAGTCTTTTATCCCCAGACGTGGTCCAGCTCGCCGCAGCAGGGCTAAAAGCAGCGCTGGACAGGGCTCTGTGTTGTAAGGAGCTGTCAGAAAAGGCCAGTCTTTCATGGCCCGGGATAGGGAGATGTGGCATGGAGTTGGGCTGCCATAGACAAACTCCAGAGAGCAGGGCCCATTGACTGTAAACTGTTTGTGGTAGGTTGGCAGGAGGCTATATGAAATGTGGCTGGTTTAAACGCAGGTGGTCCCTGGGTCCATGGTCATTGGGCCTTACTAAATGGACGGCGGCCTAGTTGGTCAATTTTAGGCCGCTGTTGCAAGACAGTTGGTGAGAAAGGAAAAAACTACTGCTGCTGTCTATAGGCGAAATCCTAACTTTGTGTTTTCCACGGGGTTAAGTTTCCCCCTCTGCAGCTTTCAAACTGCAACATGTATGCGAGTCAGTGGGATCTGCCTGGAGCAGTGGCACACATTGAACCCACATGCTAAGCATTATTCTAAAGTGATTAAAGGTAGTTAGTGATTTAGCGCTTCCAGGCACAACTCTGTTTATTAGGAGTTGCAGGATGATGTTGGAAGAAAACGGGTTTGGCTCATACACTGGAGTTTAATGCCCCAGCAGATCTCTGGTAACCGCACGGTATAATTGCGGGGGTAACCATCAGACCACCACGATGATGAAAGTCATACACAACACACATGTTTCATTATCGGTCCCATGTATAGGCATGATGCGCCGCTCTAAAGGGATACTGCATAACAACCATGGTGCAGTTCTTTGCATGTGCAGTTATTATCAGCATGTCTGTCTTTGATAAAGGGGCATAACAGATATAAACATGCCATGTATCAGCAGCAGTGGCCTTGGTGATGGAGGTTTTGGAAAGTTGGTCTGACCCAACCTGACACAGACAGGCGTGCCTGCAGAAGGGCATGTTTTTCCCTCTGTCCTCTCCATCTATAGGAATCCATCCAAGCAATCACAGCATCATAGGGCGAGAAGCAAAATTGCCTTTTGCCCTGAGATAGTCATTAAAAAGTGCAGCTCATTTCCCTGGCCCACTACAGGGGATTGAGTTAAAGCTTTCCGGACCCCTGCCTAGAAATATGCAAAACACCCCCCTTCCCCCCCTTCCTGTGGCTCTTGTTCTTCCAGCGCTGTTGGTATTGTCAGAGGGGTGGAGTCAGCCAGAATGGATGATATGGAAAAGGTCAGAGGGATTTAAAAATGGACTCTGCTAGGCAAGGGGTTTTGTGCGTACAACAAAGGTATTTCCTGAGATTTTTCAAAAAGGTTACTGACTGGGGACAGTTGCTGGATGCCTGCCAGAACCTTTCTCTTTAAATCAGTTTTTTTTTTTTTTTTTGGGTGGTGGTGGTGGTGGGGCATTTCCTCATTAAAACTTTGATCCAGTCATATTTCGCTGTGTGCTTAATCAGGTTTTCAAACAAATGTACACATACAAGAGTTTGGCCATGTTCCCAAAAGACTGAGTGTTGAATTAATTATAATAACTCACTTAAAGTAACTCCTAAATAAATCATAAGACGATTAACAAGAACAGTAAACAATGTATCAATATAGTCTCCCCTTCTAGCTCTGTTGGGTAAAGATTAAAAACTCTGCTTTCTTTAGCTCTTCCAGTGGTGCATGGGCTTTTTCATGCGGGCTTATTCTCTGTCACAAAGATAATTCCTTAACAGGATCTTTCATCCTAGAATAGGGCTCTATATTCCACCAGATATATACTTAAATGCATACACTGCCTACATAATGAAACACTTGACCTCTTCCTCCTCCATGTGAAGCATTAAATTGGATTTGCTCCACAGATGTTGCCTGCTGACACTTATATGGTTAGAATCAATGAAGATGCTCACTCTTTAATGACCAGAGTGAGGTATGCACTTATTATGAACAAGAGAAGATACTGAGCCAAGGTAAATTGGGGTGTGCTGTATGGGCTTGGCCACAAATAATGCAGTGCATGTGTGCTCTCTGTGATTAAATCAGCAACTCTCATCTTGAATGACTTCCTGTCAAGCATCTTCCAGCAGCCATATGTTTTCTCAGCAGTCTTAGTCAAAAGTCAAACTAGCATGTATATCCCTCAATCCTCCTTTTATGTCATCAATGAATTGAAGGTCAGCTCATTGTGGACTACTACGTGCACCTGGTTAAGTAGCAATACAATGAGAAATAAAGTCATTATTTCAATATTGTAATCCCTACTATTGTGCATCTGTGCATGCAGAGGAGGTGTACATGTGTCATCCATTGAAAGTGAAGATGGGTAGCTGCAAGGTACCACACAGGTGGGTCAATATTGACCAAGGCCAAATGAGGACATTTCTTGCACAGCAGCACCCAGAGGCCCACAATGGCCCCACTGAGCTGACGCAGAAACAGTTCGTTTGGCTACAACAACCTTCACGGCAGCTCCTAGTGAGAGGGCAGTTCAAAGAGCCATGCTTTTGTTTGCTATGCTCACACTGTCTTCCTGTTAGGGGCTTGGCTGCCAAAGAAAACAAGAGCAGCAGCCCACCAGATGTGTATATCTCTATGTGAATGTGTGCGTTTGTATGTGGGCATGTATATATGTTTGTTTCTTTGTGTCCTGTCATGGAAATCAGCAAATATTTGATTAAGTCGAAATGGATTTAAAAAAAAAAAAAAAAAAATATATATATATATATATATATATATATATATATATATATCCTATTGGGGGCTTCAATAGGATATATATATATATATATATATATATATATATATATTTCTACAGCATTTCAGCTTAAGTTTTATGGAAACGATGTATTTTCACTTAGAGAGTGTATACCTCAGCTCTGTCACATGGTTAATTATGCCAGCCAGTGTGATGTTGACTCAAATACCTTTGCTGTCATTACTGACCTCAGTATTGGCTGTTCCAACAATAACAGACTCGTGCTGACAGGGACAGACGCATTGTGTGCTTGGTTTCTAAGAATAAACCCTGCACTGGGAGAACGGTATCCTTAATTTGCGATGTGATAAGGCAGCCACTGGTGTCCTGTTTTCCATTCCACGCATATACCGTGCAGACACATACATACACACACGCACACACACACACACCCACACACCCACAAACAGATCCCTGGCACCAATGATCCAAGCCTGACCTGTGTGTCTGCTATACTGACTGAGACTTCCTGGGGGCTTCAATAGGATCAAACCAGACCTGAAAATACACACACACACACACACACACACACACACACACATAAATGCACACCATGTCACACGCCTATCCCACCCACGACAGTTAGTGTCCCACCCCTTGCCCTTATAGCAGCATGTGTCTCACAGTTCACATGACTGAGTTTTCAGTCAACAAAGGTAATTAACTGAGGAGATTTTGCACAGTATCACATCCCCATCTTCAAACTAAACTGCTGGTGTCTCATAAAGCTGTTAAAGTAACTGTACACACTCATTCACCCATTATGCGTTCTACAATAGCAGATTTAACTGGGGATGTCTTGAAACTGAAATTTGGTAGTTGATACCAATACCAGTGTAATTATGCAATTCTTGATATCTGATTTGATCATTCAGCATACACTTCTTTTATTTCAAACTTTGTATTAACCAGTCAACAGAAATTTTGAATGTGTTTCAAGTATTTAAACATACACATAGGTTACATTGGAATAAGAACACTGAGTTACAAAGGAAGCAATCAAGTTGCATTAATACTACTGATATTAAAAACACAAGTATTGGAATCATTTTAAAAATTTTGGCATTGACTTTGGACTTAAGTATTAGGTGAGGAAAACCAAGTCCAGTAGTCAGGAGTGGCATGTCCAACAAGTGCGAAGCTGGACATCTCACTCAGCTTTGAGTCTAATATAAAAGGACGTTTAGGATGTCTTGTTGCTCTCTAGTCATCTCTATTCTGTACATTTGAATGTTAGACACGAGAGGAGGTGAAAGGGTCACCAACATCAGAGCTAAAAGAAGCCTTTGGAAATAGGGGAGATCATTGAGGCTCTGCTCTGCTCTTTCTGCTGTTTTTTTTTTTTTTTTTTTTTACTACAACCTTAATGACTTAAATTGTGTCCAATTAAGCCAGGCTGGAAAGAAGCATCCCTACTTTCAATCGTCAGTGTTCCCTCTGTGCTGTGGCACTGGAGCATGTGTTTAATTAGAGCACTCTAAAAGACTGTAACGGAGTGTTTCTCCAGGAATGTTAATCATTAGTGGGATCCTGACTGAGCAGCTCTTAACTGTTTCAGAGTATTGTTGGATTCCACGGTTCGCCTTTTGAAGATGTGTGGCTCGGGGAAAATGCTTCCACGTGTGGGAATTGCCAACTCTTTTTTTTTTTTTTTTTTTTTACTGCATCCTCATCTTCTGCAACGACTTGTTCGTAGCAGTCACAACCGCGCCACGCCTGTTTGAACAGGGCGGTCTCATTCATGTGCCCGTTTAGCTTGGGGCGAGAAACACACAGGAAATCACTTTCTTACTATGTGAAGGATATACTGTTGAACTCCAAGGGAAGCTGAGGAGAAAAGCCCAGATGTGTGGCGTGCAAGGTTGAGGGGTATGAGTGTTAAACTTTCTGAAAGTGAGTCATATGCTAAAAATCTAGTGGGGTGTCAAAGGTCAAAGGAAATGTCGAGCAGCGAGGAATAACCTTGTGAACCTGGACACTGACAGGGTGCTGTTTCAACAGGAAGACAATGATCAAACTCTTAGAGATGCAGCATAGGGGCATGGAAAACATATACATACCCCCAATGAATGCTAAGTGGAGAACCACTCCAGGATTCATTGGGAAAATAAATGAGATAGCCAAAATACAGAATATCTGTTTGAATGGATTGGTTTAAGATGTTGAAATGCTAAACTTTTATGTTTGTAGTCTTTCAGTTTGAGACCACACATGACAATTTACCCTTAGCTGATCTAGTGCTTCTGTCAGTGCAAGTGTGTAGTGTAAGAGCCAGGCCATTCATCCTTGGTCTGCTCTGTGTGTAGACAGCCACAGGCTTTTGTTGTGTTATAGTGTCCTCAAATAAAGGGGCTTCCTCCCTGTAACAGCCCCAGGAGCTCTGTCGCTCCACTTCCCATTGTTCCCAATGAGGTTCCGCTTTACAACTAGGTGAGAGGGTGTCAAATTGAGGGTGAAATACGATGACCTGCCCCTATCCTACATTTCAGCAATGTTTGGTAAAGCATTCAGACACCAGTGTACTAAATCGAAGAAACAGCAAGTCTGCTGACACTTGGCTTTGTTTAACAAAGATGGGTTATGTAGGCCGATTTATGTAATGCAGTACAGGGGTAGCTCAATGGAATCTGGATATTCGTCTTGAGTTACATCATCATGCATTGTGTGGCATGATTGTGTTATAGCAAATCAAATACAGCCAAGCACACAAGTAGAATAGTTAGTAGAGGGAAAAAAGTTAATAAACTGGTTCAATGAAATCATGACCTTTCAAACTGACATCATCTCCTTACCAGATGTGTTCTGTTGTTTGTATAACTCAATACTGTTGTACACTATAATCCAATAATGTAAAAAAATTTGATAACAGATACTTTTGACATGGAATGACCCTTTTTAGTAAAGCGTTGTAACCACTCTCGGTACTATTTGGTTGTTTCGATGTTTTTCAGAGCTTTGATAAATCACAATCTTGAGCAAGGTCAAGAGTCATGTGAAAATATTTTTACAAAGGCAGAAGGAACCACTGCATGGCTCTAGTGGATCATACAACAGGTGCTCTTTAGTGTGACAGGTAAAAGTCCATTTAGAAACAAAATCCTGGAAGCATAGCTTAATAAATAATTATTTTGTTTCGAAGATAGTGTCTTTGTTTTTGTCCATGGTTTGTCTGCATTACGTAAAGATTTATATTAAGCAAGACTTCCAGGATTTTGTTTCTTAAGTGAAAATATATTTCTTTTTTTATACCAATGTCTCTTGTTAGAAACTGTGTTTAGATCTAAGCTCTGCCCTCAGCTGCCTCCAATGTGTCAGAGTGAAACAGTAAAAGAGGTTATGTGAGGGTTATAGGGCTAACAAGCCCACCGTCTGACCTGAGTTTGTCAGTGCCAATCTAGCTAAGTCAATATCAATGCACTGACTGCTCCACCAGTTGACCTTTTCCTCCCTCTTTCAAGGCGTAAAAAGGATTGTTGTTACAGTAGAGTGATAGGCTTTTATTGGTCTTTATTACTGGGGCTTTTGTTGGGCCTGTGTCCTGCTAATACCCGTTGGCAAGTCATTTAAGCCTTGAGACAGGCCTACTTTTATAAGGCAGCTCACACAACAGTAAGTGTTATTCTTAATGATGGCCATCAATGACAGTAGGTTACTACACACCGCAGAGTTGGATAGAAGAGACTGACCTTCCCTTTAACCCCTTTGGTACACCCGTTTACAAAATGTCTTGGGACCCAAATTTGACTGGTGTAAATGGATTCATACTGGGCATTAATTCAAGCCAGTCTCCTGTCCTTACTTACACAATCCTGTGCCGATAAGGATTTGTCACAGCATTTATTGATCAGGGCCTCATTTTATGGGCTCCCGTTTTCACGGACGAGTTCAGACCAGAGAAGAATGCAGCTTTATCGTGGGGCGTTGGTTCTGATGATGATCATCCCTGTCCTGTCATTGTCAGGGCATGCTGGTCATGGAGTACCTAGCGGCTAGCACAGCACAGCACAAGGCGTTTTTTACAGCACTGAGAAGGTGCAGACCAGGTGTGAGGCGCTGTTCAGGTCGTTGTGGCTATGACAGGGGAATGGGCTGTAAAGCCCTGTGGCCATAGATTTATGGGTCATCTGGCACTGCCTTAGGTCAAGGGTCAGGGATGCAAGGCTTGTCCAACATTATATTTCTCAAATATCTGAGGCAAACCTTGAACTGTGCAACCAGAGGAGCTTTCTCTAAAAATAGAGGTACAGTCAGAAAGAGTTTCAGGATGATTGCCATTCTTCTTGTGCTAGACGTTTGTGTTCTCGTTTGGGTGTGACAGACCAAAGATATGAACTTCATCCATGGATTCCTGAGAGTGTTCTCATTGTCTTTCATCAGTTGTCCAAACTTCAGTTCATTGTCAAAGGCCATTTCAAAGGTGGATTGTTTCTTATCATGTGCATTTGCATGTCTGTGATTTGTGATTCACAAGTGCTACAGTCAGACGTTGATTGCCTCTTTGAACTTATTCAACCTGTTCGGCAACTTTCTTCAAATCTTTGAAATGAAGAAGAATTTTGGACAACTTATTCCATTGCAATACCAATGTGTCAAAATACAACATTAAAGCAACATGTCATCCATTTAAACATTGTGATCACAAATTAGCTGCACCTCTGTCAACCTTGACAATGTTGAATTGACTCTGTGACTTTTGTCCAGATTAATTTGCTATCTTTGCTTTTCTTGAATGCCCCCTTGCCCCTCGGCAGGATGCTGTGTTGTCCCTCCCCTCTAAGACTTGCTAATGGAACAGGGTGCTGAGTCTTTTGGACCAGCACAAAGGCCTGTGGTTAGTGCTGAGACCTGCTGTGAATAGGCTCCCCTCCTCCCTGGCCTTGGCTGCTACAATGGCTTTGTCCACACACCCACATACACATGCACACACATGCATGCATGTGTTCAGGCGTCATCTCTACAAAATTAAACATCTGCTAAAATGTTAGTAAAGAAGGCAATTCTAGCTGTTTAATAGATTCCTTGCCTGCTAGTAAAATGTTCTAATACTTTGTTTCACAGTCTTAAAATGTATTAACCCTGTACAGGAAAACTTACCCTTCTGAGGCAATTACGTCCTCTTGCAACTTAAATGCAACTTTCAAGGGTTTGAGCTGAACTAGTTGCTTTTGTTTTCCGAGGCAATAAGAAGCACCAGCTTCACCTTTTTAAATTCCTTCAGAGGTGAAGGAGAGGGAGAGGTCAGCTGTCCTGTGCATCCTCTCCAGGGAGTTTCACTGAACACCTCTGGATGACCACTGACAATTGCTAGACTTTTTTCATGTGCAATTTCATTCTAAGCTCTTATATTCATTATGCAAAAACCAAATATGACAGCTGGGATATTAACCAATCTTAGCCTCATCCCATTTACTGTTGGTCTTCATAGTGAGTGGAATTTTTTTCCCCCAAAACTTACAGTATTCTGGTTCTTCATGTTTGCATATGAAGACTTCTGTAAGCAACTTATCCTGAACGTGTCTAAACAGGATATGATCTTGTTTCTGTAAAGCTCAAGTGAACCCACTGACTCTACATGGGAACTGTTTGTTTATACTTACATTACAGCACAGACCTGTAACAAGGCCATTTCATTCTCGGGGAAAACTGGACAAATATCAGTTACACATTTGCTTTTTGTGTGACTTCATGAGCACTGACAGTAATATTAACAAAATATTTTTGTTGAGATGAAGGTTACAGGTTTTTAACTCTCTTTTAGACAAGCTGATAATACAGCTCCCTAATGGAAGTACTTGTTCTGAATAGAGCTTTTGTCTGTGATTCATGTTAACAGGCCTGTGGAGTCACCAGATAGCTGGTGTCACTGCTGACATCATTGCTAACTGGAATGGTCAGTTGGGTGAAGATTATTTGAGACCGATCCAGAATGTTGCAGATGGTAGGGAGCCATTTTTCATTGTGGGATGAAAAAAAAAAACGCATCTTCTGTTCACTCAAGCTGACACTGTAATTAAAAAGCTGTAGTTAGCAACCGGCTTTGTAGCTGACATTTTATCACGCTAGAAGAGAGGCACAAACCGGATAAACCAAAGTCTGACATTAACGCTCACCACCTTCCCCACATCTTTGAGCTGCTGATAGGTACGGAGACAGAAGAATGTCATGCAAAAGTTGCTGTGGATATGGGGACGGCCAGTATGGCAAAATGTGCTCTGGCGTTACTGATGTGCTCCTTAAAGCGCAGTTCCTGGTGACCCCCACCTTTACTGATGGTTCTTATTTGGAAGCGTGTGTTAAATACAAAGGGAGGGTCTCTGGAGAAGAGACGCCTTGCTCTGCTGTACCCTGCCCTGACTGGCTGGTCTGAGGTTAAGGGGCCGGATTGGGGTGAAGAGGGTTGGGCTGGGGCGGGTGGGGGGTGTAGTGGGCTCTGGGGTGTTGAGGTGAGAGAGAAACAGAAGTGGGATGGCCATCTGGTTGGGCTCTTCCATTTTCACACACACAAACACACACTCTAAAACACTCTCTTCCACACATACAGGCACACATTTTTACAGTCTCAGTTTTGATATGGGCTGTTGCTGTGCTGACAGCTCAGCTACAGAGGACTGTGTGCTGCTGTGTCCTGGATTTAGCGCAAAGGATCAGGCATACTGAGACAGACAGGCTGGAGACATGGAGCCCAGAGCCTGCTGCAGAATCTAGGACTGGATATAGTGGTGATAAGATCCTTTTCCAGCTCACCTCAGGAGATTTCCCCTGCACAGAGGTAAGACTGCTGGGATATGCTGAAGGACACCGACTGGAGTAGATGTAATCTGGTTTTCAACAGCATGTGACTTGGTTGTAGAGCAGCTGAAAAAGAAAACTTCTGCAAGCTCCAAAACTGTGAGCTGTCTTTTGGTTCTGTATCTGATATGACTCTTTCACTGTGCTGCAGATTTGTTCAGTGAAGACTCATGAAATATTTCTGATGATTTAGTTTGTCCTATATCTTCAGTTTAATGGAAGAGTATTTTAATTATTCACAGAGGTATTTCATAATTCATGAACAGACATACTACAACTCATCATGAAGTATTATTCAGTAAGACATAGATGGAATTTGAAACACCGTGCAACTTCTGATCCAGACTCAACTGAAAGTCTGTCTTCAGAGGGATTTCTCTTTTTTTCAAGGCAGTCTGAAGGGTGCCAGCATTCAAAGAGTTGACTTTTGATCCGCTGTACTGTACTGCGGGTGGTCAGCTCAGTCTAGTTGGAGGCAAATGTGTTTGATGACAGTTTTTTTTTTTTTTAGTTTTTTCTGCTTTGCTAGTGACAGTAGAGAGAGAGAGAGAGCAAAGGCAGGGGTGAGAGAGGGGATGACATGCAGCAAAGGGCCTGGGTCAGCTTCAAACCTGTGCCACTGTGGAAAGGACTTATCCTTGATGCATGGCACGCTCTGTACCAGGTGAGCCACCGGGGTGCCCCCATTTGATGTCAGCTGTGTGACAGCAGCACGTGTGTGTGTGTTAGGTTGTAGATCAGGGCAGCCAGCACATGCAGGTGGTCTCTCTGAGAGCAGAGCTCTGTGGGGATGTCAGTTTCATCCATTTGGTCTTGGAAAAACACTCCTCAGCCACAGAGGGAGGCTCCACAAGTTGGCCAAACTACAGCCGTCTACTACCTCAGCACTGCATACAGTAAAGTCTTCTCTGCTTCTCTTGTCAGTGGTTCTTGGATTTTCCAGCAGCATTTCAATCCAGGCATTTTCAAGCTAATTAGGCTTAAATCTTCTGTGGAAAGAAATACCTTGAACGAACATCCTCTGTGGTGTATTTCTGTTCATGGTTGTGAAATACTAGGTTGGCTTATAGGATAATTCAATTAGAAGTGTAGGCTGTAAACACTGATTTCTGCAGGTATACACTACACAAGGATCCAATTGTTTCTGACAAATCTGAGCTGCCTCTCAATTTAATGAAGTTAGTAATTACTTTTTGCAGTCACGATTGTCACAGATCTCTTTTCACAAGGGCCACAACATAAAAAAATGCCAGTTGGTGGTGACAAGCTGTCATTTGAAGATACGAGTGCGCTGGGATTAGAATTGCTGTTTATTTTTCAAGTTGAGAAATATCTTGTCTGACAGAAAAACAGACTTGTCAGAGTTCAAACTCAAGAAACCAGTGACTTTGAAAAGAATATCTTGTTTTCTCTTCAAGTAGAGCCTATCCTACATCCCTGGGCTTGCGTGAGCCAAGTCAAACATGTTGGGCCGGTCCAAACTGACTGAGAGCACTGTGTTGGGTTGTGTGCATGTCCATCATCCACTTCCTAGAGGAATATAGACAGTAATTCAGACCAGAAGCTGCTTATTTTTCCTGTGCACTCTCTCTCAAGGGCTGTTAATCCAAGGCCCCAGTGTCTGTATTTACAGGGGTCGGGTTCAAGTCTTGTTGAATACTCCTTAAAAATGTCACTGACCACTGTATTTATTGATCAGTCAGGATATGAGGTCCTGTGAGAGGTTGGTATTGCACAAATGTGTTGAGTGACAAGATGTAGTGAGCACACGATGCCAGGTCAGTACAACATTTCTTTAATAGTGGATACAAATCAGTGCTGGTGTTGGTCCTACATGGATCAAGTTTGCTCTTTTCCCTCATTCAGCTGCAGTTTAGCAAGTTTGTTATGTTGTTTTTGGCATATAATCTGTTCTGTTTGACAAGACCATATGAGACTGTGTTCATGTTTCTTCTATGAAACAATACATAGCCTCTTCATTCATTGTAAATGTAGTCTGGTGGGACTGTGTAGCCCCTTTCATTCACTGAAATCCATTCAAAGCAAGCATGTACACCTTGTGGCTCCCCCTGTCACTGTTTCACCCCTGCCTGGACTTAAATTTCCTCTCTTTAGTGGAACAAGACACATTAACATTTTCATACATGAGAGTTACCCCATTTTAGTCTCAATCTTGACAGCGCCCCCACCACTCCATTCCTTTTCCCTTGCACCCCCCCACACACACCCTCTGGCCCTCTGTGGGCAGATCAGTCAGATATGCAAGCCCAGTGTTCCCAAAGCCATGTTAACAAGCACCTTTACAAAAGAGAGAGGGGCTGTTAAACATTCAGGACTGCAGGGGTCTGGCTAGTGTGGGAGGAGGGCAGGGGAGGAGGAGGGGAACAGTGAGAAGGGGGAATTTAAAACTCACCTTACAAACCATAGGTCCCTTGTTAGGAGAAGACTTTTAAAAGCCAGCACAAGTGATGAGTCAGTGAGTTGGCAAGACAGTAAGCGTGGTTAAGTTGGTTGGCTCAGTGCTTCTGTCATTCAAACCGTGAAGGAAGTGCTCTGGGCAAAGTCAGAGGAAATGAACTGCAGGACATCCAAGGGGAAAATTAGCATGCTAGCAGATGTGGCTGTATGAGAGAGGGGCTTTTCCTAACACCAAGTTCTGTACATCCTGTATTTCTCTTTGTGGGCCTGGCGGAGGCTCAAGCCCGACATTCCTCTGAGTCAGGTTTGGCTGTGTGAAACATCATCAAGCAGACTTGCCAACATGTGAAAGCAAACATCTTTCTAACAAATCTAGCGCGTGAGTGAGTGTGTGCCCGTTAAAATATGAAGCAGTGAAGTCGCAGTCTCTTGGCTCTGACCTGCCTATAGTTAGCTATCTCCCGTGTGAAACTCAAGCTGCTCTCAAACAAGGCCACATTTTTGCAGGTTATTTTGGTCTCATTTGCAAGTCAATAGATGTGAGCAGAACAAGAGACTGTCTTATTTCTCACCCCGCTTTCTCGTCTCAAGACAGGTTATCTGGGTTTGAGGGCTTTAACTGTCATGTGTTAGGAAATAACACACCACATCTTCAGGAGAAAAAAAGACTTAAATGGAGATAAACAGGCTCTCGAAGGAACAAGCCTTTAGTTGATTCCCTGACAAAGGCTCCATTGTTCAGGACATCACAGGCGTTTTAATGGGAGGTGTCATAAGCCAAACTGTCTGACTTGACACTTGTGGCACAATGCCGTTATGGATCCTGAAAAAGCCTTAGAATCCACTTCGACCACCGCAACTATCTATCACGCTTATGTCCCGAGGTCCTGGAGTTGGCAGGCTTGTGCGTGGAGGGCATGCCAGTTGTTGGCATGCGATATGGTGGTGAGGCCATGGGGGCTTGTCCTTGGGGATGTTGGGTTGGTATGAATAGCCAGTAGCTGCCTGGCAGTGTTTGGGGCAGTTAATCATTCCCCAGGGGGGCCTGGCAGGCTGCTATCTCAGAAAGAGTCATCACTAAACTAGAAACAGGGGACAGGAGCATATAGCTGCCCTCTGTCAGGGTGTTAATGGCCTGTGTATGTCTGTGTGTGTATATGCATTTAAGAGTAGCCTATAGTAGTCTGTGTCTACATGCACGTCCACATTTGCCTCAGCATAAATGTGTGCATTCCCTCTTTATGTGCGCATGAGGGCTGCGCACTCCCTGGGAGCTATGCATATATGACATTCCAGGAGAGAGTGTAGATTTTCGGGCCCTCTACTGTCACGCCTGTGTTCTTCAAAGGCTGCAGTCAAGTGTGGCTGGTTTTCTCAGCTGTCTCCCTGCAGCCCTGCGTGCCCTTGCTGGCCATAGGGGGTGGAGGATTGGGGGGAGGTGGTGTAAGGGCCAGGCTGCTGGACGCTGGCTGGGCTCCCATTTGATCTCAGTTAGAGCCCCTGGCCTGTGAGAAATGACCACAACTGGACACACATTCATCATCTCCATGTCTGCTTGGTCCTGCAAGACGTTCAGCAGGATCAGGAAATACAGTTAGGGTTTTATGAGTGCTTTGGACAGTGACTTATGGTTATTTGTAAATGTCCCTAAGGGATAAAGTTTATCATCAAAATTGAACTTATGAATCCTGTGTCATTTCCTTATCTTTGCATAGAAAAAAAAGACAAAAAAAACTCACATTACCCTCAAACTTCAGCTTGGAAAAGTTGTTTTTGTTAGATCAAGCGGTGACAACATGTTTTGGTTTTAGCTCTATGTTTTCAGTGACATGCCAGTGACAATCAGTTCCATTCCACAAACTCTAGCTACACACCAATTTAGGTCAACTTTGTGCCAGTCTTTGATCTCCCTGTCCTGTGTCCATCCCTCCATACCATTGTCAGTGTCCAACTGAGTATCAGTCGACCCCATACACCCACCCACCTCTCTGCTTCCTTCACCTGTCTGTCTGTCCATCCAAAAGATGAAAGGCTGATCAGAAATTTGCTGCAGCAGGTTGGAAAACAAACAGTCCAAAGACAAGAGAAGAGAGATGAAGGGAGAGACCAGACTTGTGGATAGTCCCCATATGGCAGTCTTATCCACAGGGATTGTGTTTTCCCTAAGGCCAGGCTTGTGTTTATACAGACCTCAAGCTCCGCTGACCAAGGCAGCATCAGATCCCATGTGTTGGCCCCTCTTGAGACATTGCATAGTGCAGCACCTCAACAGGCAAAAATGATTACTCACTCAGACATGTGCTCAGCAGATAAGCTGGAACCTTGAAGTGTGAGCAGCCAATGTCTGGTGTTGCTCTCTGAGTGCAGAGCTCTCGGTAAGTCGGCAAACCGACTTACCGTATACAAAAGGAATGTGAGGTCTACGCGACTGGGCGGAGATGTAAGCAACTCTGCATTAACTGTATATTCGTGAGTAGCTAATTGCTTGTTATTGTCACTAAAACGAGTTAGGACGTCACCTCATGAAGCTTCTGGAATTCCCTAATGGCCCCTATATCCCCAAAAGCCACATGAGGAAGACACATGGGTTACACACCACCACAATGGCAGTGAAAGGGTATAGTTCTCTTTATGAGTGTCTTTATGTAGAAGGCTCATCACCAGAGGAGATCCAAGAAAAGCTTGCTCAGATACCATAATGGGCTTTTTAGGGGGGCTCTAGCCCACATAAAAGAGGCAGCGATGGTGTGAGTCAGCTGGTGGTTAACATGGATGGGAATGGCAATGAAAAGAGAGGACCGGATGAGATGGAGTGACGATAGCATTGTGTGAGGGATGTGTTGATGTAATGCGTTGTTGACTAACGGTTTGGTCTTGTCTCTTTCGATCTCCCCTCTATCTGTTCGCTGCCTCCTTTCCTCTACAACACAACCCTCCGTCTTCCTTCTATTCTCTGCCTCCTTCGTCTATCCAGTGAAAAGAGAGTCTGATGAGCTTGGCGAGTGCGGCAGTGTCAGCGGCTGGGCACCAGGGTGGGGCGCGCCAGCGAGACTTGATGATGGAGCATAAAGTCAGTAAGCTGACCTTTGGCTTCCAGCGCAGCTCCACCTCTGATGATGACTCGGGCTGTGCCCTGGAGGAGTACGCCTGGGTCCCACCTGGCCTCAGGCCCGAACAGGTGAGCAAGATATTATATTATTCTTTGTGTTGTTGCTCAAAAAACATGAAGTTGTTGTTCACTAAAGTGCTAAACTGAGCTGAAGTATTATTGTATTGTAAGTGGGCCTGCTTAATTTGGATGTGGCATTATTGTTCACAAATAATTATTTCCCAAAATTATCACAGTGAAGTAATTGTGTATGCTCCTGATAGAGAATAAAAACAGCCCTGACCTGATTCTAGCTCTCTCCTAGCCCATTTCCCTGGCCCAGATAAATGCTGTTCAGCACATTAGTGAATAACATGCCAACCAGCGTCTCTGGATAATGACACCTATGGGACAGACAACATATTTCATAAAAGTTTTGCTTTGTTCTTTTGTTTGAGGCAAACTCGTCAGACTGTACATGACATACACTGACAGGCAGTATGTGTGTATCTTTATTTACTTGTAATTATCAGAGATCTGTTCAACGAGGACTAGCGGGTTCAGCCTGCTGTTTCTGGATCGGGCTTTAAGGGGTTGTCTTTTAACAGACCATGAGCTCCACACAGGCTGGGCTGTTAAAATGTGTCCGCAGGGCAGCCAGCATGATGTGGCACTTTACCAAGTCAATAGAGGAGGCCCCGTTTTTCCTGCGCTCACAAAGTTTCTTTTTCTTTTTTTTCTGTGCTTTTCTCTCTCCTCCTCTCTGTCTCTCCATACTGCTCCCTCTTTTAAACAACACACATGGAAGCATTGAGCGGGTGATGGGTAAAAGAAGGGGGTCGCAACAACCGAGAGAACCCTAAAGCCCAAACATGCAGGGCCTTTTGTGTGTAAATGTGTGGGTCAACTGTAATGCCTTTACTGCAGCCATTGCCCTGAATGGGCCGTGTATTATGGGTGATCATTACAGTGGAGAAACACATAAGGCCTTGGCGATGGCTGACTGTCCCCCAGCCCCCAGGGAGCTGGATGAGGGGTAATAGTGGCATGAAGATGTGCATAATTTATGGTGGGGGCAAACGTTGGGCTGATTGTAAGAGTAAATTGCTGTTGCCCCCCTCTAGACGGCCCAAGCAGCAGGAAGCATCCCCTAATTCAGGAGACAAGCACATCCCACCTCTTTATCTGACCCACTGTGATGACCCCTCCCTCATAAAGGTTAGCCCTTAATGGCCAGCCCCAAGGGTCAAAGTGGAGACACTTGAAGACAGGCAGCTTTATCCTGTCCCTTTAGTGACAAGCATATGACAAATCCTCCCCTTGCCCAGCCCATATACCTCCTTGGCTTACTTAAAGGAAAATTACTCCCTACAAACAGAGTAAGCATACTTTTCTTTCTGACTTATTCAGTAAAGATTTATGATTTATTTAAGATTTAAGATTTATTTATTTATTATTTTGACAGTATATGTTTGTACTGCATGCTGCTATGAAATAAAGCTGATATGGGGGGTTGAAAACTCAAGAAAACACTCTGTAATTCCACAAAGTCAGTCTCCCATACATTTTAAATGGAGCAACTCCAGATTGTGTTTCATAATACATTAGTGCTTTGGTCTTCTGGTTTCTTGGAAGAGTTGTTCATGTTCAAAAATACCAATTGGACTGTCCAAGATAATAAATAAAATATATTGCTGCTTTTGGATGGATGGAAAACTTGTGTCTTCAAAAGCTCAACTTTTCAGGAATTTAGAAAAACAGACCATGTTTTTTTTTATGTATTTTGAGTGAGTTTTAATGGTTCCTTGTGTTGTGATACCTTCTCTCCCTATAATGGTTCATGTGAACCTTTTCCGCTTAACCAAATTCATAAAAATGGCCTGTTTCTTTTTTTTTTTTTTTTTTTTTTTTTTTTCGCCTCTACAATGGTGCTATGTGGGTTTTGTTGACAGATAGCAGAAAATGTTAATGTTATTCAGCCTGTGCATCCAAACTCTGTAAGTATCACCTGGTCTTAATGTGTCCAAACTGACCCAGTGTCAGATGGGGTGTTCCTGTGCCTAATATTGTTACTGCATGCCATGCTCTTCCCAGGTCCAGTTATATTTTTCCTGTCTTCCTGAGGACAAGGTGCCCTATGTGAACAGCCCAGGAGAGAAGTTCAGAATCAAACAACTCCTTTACCAACTGCCACCACATGATAATGAAGTAAGAAAAATGTATTTGTATGTGTGTGTGTGTGTGTGTGTGTGTGTGTGTGTGTGTCTAAGTATAAATGCAAGCATCATAAAATTCATCCCAGCTTGCTCTGTCATTTAAACCATTGTTATAGAAAAAGTCCAGGCGCCCATCTTCCCACTACTGCGCTGCTCCTCACCCTCCATTTTGTTTGAGTCGCTGTGTCTGTCCCTGCACACTAAAACCCACAGTGTTAACAGCATCACCATCTCCATGCCATCCTACTAATGTGAGCGCTTGGCATTCATATTGACATCACACTAGGGGATTTTTGTCCCACTCTTGTAGCCCTTTTAGTGTGGGCACAATGTGACTTTTGACTTGATGATTTTATGATGTTTGCTGGGAGCCCCCACCGGCAGGATTCCTGTCATAGCAGTGGTTTTTATGAGAACGGCTCAGCAGGAGAGAGAGATGCTGCTTGAAAGAGGCTTTATGTGATGCCACCACCGCAGTGGCACCGCAGCCCGAGCCACGTCTCTTCTCCTTTGTTGCCCGTCTTCTTGATTTCACTCTAAACACAGGCCTTGTTTGTGTAAACGTCTGCTTTCCCTCTTGTTAAGACTTTGGGAAACATCAAAAAGGGCTGTTGTAAAAATGAGCTTCCCAATCAAGGACTGTGGGTGGACATGCGTTGGGGGTGTGGGAAGGGCAAGTTGGGGTCAAAAGTTTCCTTTGTTCAGCTTGCTCCTGTGTGCACTCTGCCATCTCCCATACTTATGTGAAGTTCCTAACATGAAGTTCATAACATTTATTGGTGACTGACAGGCAGCTTTGCCATTGGATTCAAGCCTTTCCAGTGAGTGTAATATTAAAAGGTCATTTCAGCTTGTCAAAATGCAAATCTCATCCTAGCAGCTGTAAATATTTTTTTTTTAGGTGGCTCACTCATATCTAACCAATCACCCCTCTTCCCAGGTACGTTACTGCCAGTCCCTTAGTGAGGAGGAGAAGAAGGAGCTACATATGTTCAGTGTCCAGAGGAAGAAGGAAGCACTGGGGAGGGGCACGCTCAAACTACTGCCCCGCAATCTTCTGCACAGTGTTTGTGAGCATGTATGTTCATGTACCATTTAAAACAGTAATCACTTATACACATCGGTTAATTTAATTATTCAGCGGAGAGGGGGAGAGCAGTTGAGGTATAAAGTTGTTTTAAGGTATGTTTGAAGTCGAGGACCTGGCCCATATTCCAATCCTTAAATCTAACAGCCTTTGTGAACCATAGTAGTGCAAACCAGCTTTGCTGCCTGTCCTCTGGAGAGTCGTTTCAACTAAAACCCAGAGGGACAGCTAAACTACAGAGCTCAGTATTGGCCACACTATGCAAGACATCCCTAAACACAAGCTGGATTTGCCCCCATGCAGAGTAAAATGTCCTCTCTGCTGAGTTGTTTGCAATGGCTCAGTACAGCATTTCACTCACTATTTACAATGGTCATTGAGCATCCCAAGGGTGACCATTAAACCTTGTCAAAACATAGTCCCACTGCTGTAGCCCTCCACAAGACCGAAATCCTCTCTCCTTCCTAGATAAAGCTTGTTTTCTCTCCTTGCGGTTGCCTCTCCACCAGTCTGCCTTGTACCAAGTCGCTGCCGTCAATTTGAGCAGGCTTGTCTTACATGACCCCACAGAAAGCGAGGTTAGGAAAAGAAAACAAATCAGACAGACTGGCACTGCAGTTGGACAACCCCATGGCCCTAATTCTTTTTATCAACAGATGTGTTCTACGCTCATGTACTGTACACTGACACTGACACACAGATGGGTCACACATTTGCCCTACCATCAACAGGGCAAAGGGACTTAGCAACCCTGTGACATCCTAGTTTCAGTGGGTCAGACTGAGTATTTCATCAGGAAAAGGGTACTTAACCTAGTCTGCACAGTTGTGTAACTAATTAAATGTTTATAAGTGAAATAACACACCCACAAGTTTATTTTGGTATATTGTGACAAGACTAATGCTAATGCACAGTTTCAGGGATTGTGTCATTTGCTATCATAAATCATGTCATTTACATGTGCATGTTACAGTGTGGCGAAAACATCAGTGGGGGAGAGATGGCAGTGTTTGCCTCCAGGGCCGGCCCTGGGATGTGCTGGCACCCAGCATGCTTTGCCTGCTCCACTTGTAGTGAGCTGCTGGTGGATTTGATCTACTTCTACCAGGATGGAAAGATCCACTGTGGAAGGCACCATGCTGAGCTACTGAAACCTCGCTGCTCTGCCTGTGATGAGGTGAGGCCATGAAATAACTGAGAGAAAACAGTATAGTAGAAAACAACATTTCATCAGTTTATGGCCTTTCAAAAAGATCTACTGTACTGACCTATGGTTTGGCTTTAATAGAAAATTCCTCAGTGATAGCAATGACATTTATCCACCCATTTCTCCACTGACTTCAATAAATCCATTAACAGTGATTAATACTGCATACACAGATGACAGGAAAGTAAAATATGGCCTTCATCTCATCCACTGTGCATCTGTGTCCATAGATTATCTTTGCTGATGAGTGCACAGAGGCAGAGGGGCGGCATTGGCACATGAAGCACTTCTCCTGTTTTGAATGTGAGACAATTTTGGGGGGCCAGCGCTATATCATGAAGGACGGCAGGCCATACTGCTGCGGTTGCTTTGAGTCTCTCTATGCAGAGTACTGTGAAGCCTGTGGAGAACACATTGGTAAGATACTGCATATCAGACACAGTTAATAGAAAGAGCTGCAGTGTTTATGACACAAGAAAATAATGCATTCATTATGGCAGTTTGATATTTTGCGCGAATATGATAGAATCTTTTGCTGGTAGCTAGGCACCATAGTAGTCTAACATAATTTTAGAGTAGCACATTAAGGACTGTTACCCATTTATATATTTATCCCAACTGTATCTCTTTTTCCAGGTGTGGATCATGCTCAGATGACCTATGATGGGCTCCACTGGCATGCCACTGAGAGCTGCTTCAGTTGTGCCCAGTGTAAGAGCTCCCTTCTGGGCTGTCCCTTCCTGCCGCGTCAGGGCCGCATTTATTGCTCCAAAGCCTGCAGCCTGGGGGAAGATGTCCATGCCTCTGACTCCTCCGACTCTGCCTTCCAATCAGCGCGCTCACGTGAGTCCCGCCGCAGTGTGCGCATGGGCAAAAGCAGCCGCTCAGCTGACCAGTGCCGCCAGTCACTCCTCTTCTCACCCTCTGTCAACTATAAATTTCCTGGCTTCAGCGGAAATGCTGATGACACCTTGACCAACAAGCTGGCTCACATGAACTTATCTGATGAACGCTTCTGGAGGGGACGTGCTGAGGAGACTGAGGTGCCTGAGGATCAGGAGGAGGAGTGGGCTGAGCATGAAGACTACATGACTCAACTGCTGCTTAAGTTTGGGGAACATGGGGTCTTCCAGCAGGCTGATGACTCGAGGCCCACTGATGTGTGGATAACTGAAACAGACGCAAAGACTAAGCAGGACTCCTCCAAACCTGGGGGCAGTGCAGGTGGTGGAGGAAGGGGGAGCCAGAGTCTGGCCAGTAAGAAGTACCAGGCTGACATGTACTGGGCCCAGTCACAGGATGGGCTAGGGGACTCAGCCTATGGTAGCCACCCTGGCCCAGCGAGCAGCAGAAAGATCCAGGAACTGGACATGGATCATGGGGCTGGAGGAGGCTTCCAAGGAGAGGAACAACAGTGGTACAATGACTCTTTAGAGTGCATCACTGACGAGTTCAAGAAGGCTGATCAGAGTGTCCGAGACTCCATGGACTCACTGGCTCTTTCCAACATCACTGGTGAGTAGAAGTGACATCACTTTCTGATGAAGTCAAATCTTAGAAATGTCACTGATATTTTGTGCGATGGTATTGATTGTTTTAGGACACACTGTACTGATCCATGTCTTTGAGTCCTGATGCATTTTTTTTCCTATTCTTCTTCTTCCTCCTTTTTCAGGGGCCTCAGTTGATGGTGAAGGTAAAGACAGGTCGCTGGTATATTCCTTGCAAAACTTCCATGAACTTGAGACAGAGGACTGTGAAAAAAACAGTAATATGGGAACCCTCAACTCCTCCATGTTACACAGAAGTGCCAATTCCCTCAAGAGCCTTGTATCTGAGCAGGAAGAGGAGGTTGAAGACAACGTTCAAGAAGAGGAAGAAGAAGAGGTTGCTCTCCCTGAGGAGAGACCAACACCACCCCATGTCCCTGTGCTCAGGAGGACACGTTCCCAGTCTAGGCCACAGCAGGTCAAGTTCTCTGATGATGTGGTGGACAACAGCCATTATAGCAATTTGCCTGTGCGCCAGCCCCCTATGAGCGAACGGACTCGACGGAGAGTTTACCACTTTGAGGAGCAAGACCAGGAACTTCGTTCAGGTCGCCACCATCACCATCATAGGAGGCGCCGCAGTCGCAAGTCTCGCTCTGACAATGCTCTTCATCTGGTGCCCAAGGAGAGGGCTCATATGTACTACAAAGAGGACCACAGAGGGAACGCCCTTGGCCCTAAGGGGCCCCAAGGGGCTTTCCATGGCCAGCTATCCCATGACCACACCAACCTTGCTGCCATGTCAGACTATGGCCTGCAGGGCCCAGCCATGGGGAGGTTCCTGGGACTGTACGGGGATGATGATGACTGGTGCTCCACATGTTCTTCTTCCTCCTCTGACTCTGAGGAGGAGGGTTTCTTCCTGGGTCAGCCCATCCCCCAGCCCAGGCCTCACAGACAATACTACACTGATGACTTGCCCAGCCCTGTGGCAGGCATGCCCTCTCCGCCTTATGGCACACGGACTAAGTCCAAAAAGAAGAAGGGGCACAAGGGGAAGAACTGCATTATTTCATAGACTTATTACTCTCTTATCATCAGCTTTTGGGTAATGCTCTGCCACTCGCCTCTGCCTCTTGTTGCCACTGTTTGAAATGCCAAAACAACCTGCTTGCTATTAAAAGCTTAAATTCTTGCCAGCTGGACGTACTGTATATGTTTACACAGCACTCAATTTAACGTGTTTGTAAAAGACACCAAGTCTTTATTCTAAGTGTATGCTTCTGTAGCAGTACAAGCTGTCAGTAAAGTAACAAAGAAAGTGTTTGAGTATTGCATATTTATAAAACATCATTTAGAGATAAACAGATTATTTAACATTGCAGATATGAATGTATATATTGTAGAGTTCAAAAACAAAATGGCTATTTTTTATACCCCTGAGTTGATGACATGCCTTGTAGCAGAATGGCATTAAGATAGAACTGTTGGCAGTTGGTCCAAAGTAATTTTTCCAAGTGGGTGTCAAAAGTTAAAAGACATACTGAGTGTGACCCAGGTTCTTTATATAGGTTTCTTCCAGGCTTGTGCAGCCCTAACTTGAGGAACATTGCATTACAGGATCTGGTTGAATGGTCTATTTATGGGTCATGTTTTATTGTAAACAAATCATAATCTGTAAAGATGTACAAACTGGAATATAAAAATAAGATCAATGATGATTGTAATAAATATATATATATATATTATATGTATAATGATGTGTTGTTTTTTAGTGCTCTTAGAAAAAAGACTGATATATAAATAAGGGAGAAAGAATATTTCACTTACTATAAGGCCATACAACCTTTATTTGTATTATGTATGAAAAACTAAACACATTTCACTTAGAGTGTTCACATGTAATGCAAACATGTATAATCTAAACACAAACAAGATTTAGTCTATTCAGAATAAATCTTGATTCAACAATGACAAGGTCAAGCATCTACCTCTGTGAATTCTCAAACTCTGCAAGTAAAAAGATTCAAAAACAAATGTAAACAAATACTATTTTTTTTTTCTTTTTCAAGAAAATTGTTATACTGGCATGATCATAGTGGGACAAACTTTGATTCCAATAACTCGGAAATTCTGCATCTGAAAAATTTACCTTTTCATCCACTATTTTTGAAAAAAAAAAAACAATCAATCAAAATGAAAAACAGCACACCAAATTATGTTCAACAGTGAAAATACAAGTAACTGCTTAAAATTGTACTGTTCAGCCATGCATAGAGCTTACTTGTTGATTTGGCTTAAATGTCAGAAACTTTCCCCAGAGGACCCTTCTGAGTCAATCAGCACCACTTCACAGGTTTCACACTATAAAAATGTCTTTTTTAAAAAGACTGTTGTACCAAATGTTAAAATCAGTCTTTAAGTAAAAAACTGCCCATGGTAGTAAAACACGCATTTCCAATATATGAACTGACCTTTAATCAAGTGACATCAAAACCAGTGGAGTGTTTGTCTGACTTAATTATACTGTCACTTGCTCTTAGAAATTTACCCCATCTTACCGGTAAATGTCATACCATGTCATACCATGTCATATCAATATTATGTTAAGATGGTCATTTCTGGCAACTTCTTGATCACACTGGAGCCTCAGGCTGCTGTATGATGTGGTCCAGCTCAACGATGAAGTGCCTGAGATCATCTAGGCAACGCTGCTTTATCTCCAACAGGATCTCCTTTAGAGGGGCTTGCAGCAGTTTGTCCAAACTGGGCTCTTTGGCCACCAACATGTTCACCACTGTGCCAAATGTCTCACAGTCCTGTCTGTACAGCTGTAAATAAACAAAACACAGCAATAATCTCACTAATATTCATCATGCTAAATTTAAGCACATTCTTATAAAAAGGATTTTTTCCCCATAAGAGCCTACAACGCAAATATTGACATGCTGTGTGCACATAAATATTGTATATACCACTTTGCACAAAAAACAAATAATTTATTAAAAAAAAACAAACTCTGAGAATGCTCACACCTCAATGCATACTTAATACTGCATCGATGAGCTGAACTAAGCATAAATTTGGCAATGTGGCAAAGAGAAGAAACATATTGAAGGAATTTGCTCTGGCTCTGTCTTTTCAGCACACCTCTGTGGGCTAGCAAATCCCCACACCATTTTAGAATAGCATTTACAGATATGTGTTAACATCCTTTTTGCTGCAAGTAGCAAAGCATTAGAAGAGCATAGTGTTTTTTTTTATGTAATAATACAGTGGCTGCTTTGATATCGTAAGAGGATGCTGCCAAAGCAAGACTATGAAGAGCACAAGTCTGATTTTCTGACCCATGATGATGATAGACATTTGTGTCCAAACCAGATGAAGCAAGGGTGTGTTGACATCCATTTATGGTTAATTTTCAGAGTGGGCATTACACTTGTGAAGTTTGATGATGACTGAGGTTTATAAAATGTGTGAACACCATATAAGCAGGGTTTATGGGTAAAAAAAAAACAAAAACACATGCTTCAATTCTTCAACTTTGTGCACCAATTTGATTGAATCTGCACAGTTTTGGGTCCCAGGTCTCATAATACCGACACCTAACTGTGAACTCAGTGAACCCATTTCAGGCAAATAGGAGCATTTCACGAAACAGGTGTGTGAATGCGTGTGTGTGCGAGCCCATGCAAGTGTGTGTTTGTCCGAAACAAAAGGGGGCTGAAGTGTCAGAGTACATTTGTGGGACTACAGCGTTCTTTCACACCACATTGTAACAAGCTCTCACATCCAGCCCAGATTTTACTGCCAGCCCAAAACGGCTGTTAACCTCTTTATTAGTGTCCCAGGTGCAAGCTCACAAGACCTTTATCACTTGGGGGGAACAGGCTCAATGTGGGGCCCTGCATTGATGCCTCCTAGAGGGCAAGGTCTGGCCTAACTTTCACACCAACCTATCAAGTGGCCCTACAGTCAAGGAGCAGTCTGGGACAGCGGGGTCCTTGAGGGTTCAGCTAATCCTGCCCAGCTCACCTCTTCCTTGCATAAGAGTTCACTGGGGCAGGCAGCATGCTTTTCTGTAACTTAAATCAACCATGAAGACTGAACTGTGTTAGCCACTACAAATAAGAACTCAAACAGTGCTGCCATGACTTCATACATGTAGTCTATTTTTCACTAAGATAAAAATGCAAATAATGTGTGCTAGGACACTGATGAAAACACCTACAAAATACACTTATTGTGTTATCTTTGAGATATTTGTCTCGTACTTCCAGTGGACAAAGCTTTCCATTTTGGGAGCAGTTGAATGTAATCACTTTGTCAGATGGAAAACAGCCATTCTTCACATCAACTTCACTTAAGTGGCAAGAGATCTGGCCTACTTCCACAAAGCAGTGATTTAATCAAATGGCTCCAGCTTCCTTAGAGGTGTAACTGTGTCATGTACAGACCACAACGCCATTTTAGGGATCGGGACTGCAAATTCCACTGTTATGGAGCAAAATAAAATGACACTAACAGATCTACTATTGTCTGTCTCTGTCTTAAAATAAATAAAAAACATTATCAGCTTTGATAATGTTGGAAGCATCAAGAAACAAACTGCCTGTCAATTTGAATCAGCGTCTAGCCTTGAGTAGGATGTGAGGTTAACCGGTAAAAGGGCTATATTCCTGGATCCTGTCAATTGTGGGGAAATTTAAAACCACAAATGTTGTTACTTCAACATCATGCATACCTAGGCTAACTCATGATCATGTACCCATTATGTTGTGTGCTGATCACAAGAGCACTGGTAAAGCCATTGAATATCAACCAAAAGACAAAATGACAACAATGTTTTGATGCCTCTGGATGGTTCCAAACAAGTGTCTGCAACATGATACTGTACTTGATAAGGTAAGGTGTAGGAATGTCTTTATTTGATAGAGAGAGAAAAAAGAAAGACCAATGCCATTCTGTAAAATATATGTAGTATAATATAGTTATTAATGATTGATGATTTGGAGGCAGGCACATCTTGCCGCAGATGTTTTGACTTATTCATAATGGCTCTCTATGATCCATGAAGTTGATGATTGATGACGGCTGATAATTATTTTTGATATTTTATGATTCTGTAATTTATTTCCTATTTTTATTGTTAATATGGCTGCAACCCTGTTAGCTGAGCTGCTGCCTGTCTTGGCCAGGATGCTCTTGTAAATTACATTTTTAATCTCAATGAGGTTTCCTGGTTAAATAGAGTTGTAAAATGACAATTTTGTGGGATTTTGTCTATCCAGTGTCCTAAATATGAAACTATCAGCTTTGGTAACTTTGAAAGCGTGCTCTCTTACATCAAACTCTGGAAATTAGGTTGTTAAGTTGGGTGGACCAAGATTCCAACAACTGGGAAAGGTCAAGAACAGGAGGACAACAATAATCTGACATTTAACTTAGAACAATAAGGATGGAAAAAGTTCACCACACTTGAGCAAAAAAAAAAAAAAAAAAAACAGATTTCATGTTTGATGAGCTATCAAAATTTACCAGGGCTAAACTGCATTGTGCAATTAATGAACACAAAGTGTGCGTGTGAGACTGGGACTGGAGGGGGCTAAGTAAGGTTAAAATAAACATACACTCCACCATTTTTCTCTGTGGGGAGAATGTCTGGTCTCCCTTTTTTTTTGCCCTACCTGCTAATTAAAAGTAAGTTAAAAACTGCAGTGCCTCCAGCCCCTAGATGTCTGAAGTTCTCCTGCATTCTCTCTCTCTCTCTCTCTCTGTCTCTCTCTACCATCCTGATAATACCCCTGCTGACTGGCTACAGCATGTTCAGATAGTTGGCACGCAGCTATCTGTTCATTCCCGCATCCCTAGCCCACATTCTATACTACATAGGTCAGAACACAGTTGTGCTCCAGTTGCAAGGACAAAAAGATGCAAAGTTGTATTCATGTATCCAATATTATGGCTCTAGGCTACAGCGAGACAACAGACACAAGACAGTCTTCACACAAATTTAAGTATTGCTATTCCATTTTCTGAAAGCTTCGAGAAACTATACCACAACATTGTCTATTGTGCACACATTGGGGAAAAAAGTGGAGCAAACCATAAGAATGACGACAACACTGACAGAAATATCCCCGACTGTGGGAGATGTTTGGACTTAGACTGATGCTTTAATGTCTGCAGATCATGTCAAGCGAATTCACGGCCCCACATAATGATAGTCTTCACTGCCGACCACAGGGAAGTGAGAGACTCACGACACGTGTGGCCAACTAAGCCCAGGGTCAACTTCTTCCAACAACACAGGCTTGTTTCTCTGCCTAAATGCATGCTGTCAAGCCCTCTGAAGCTAGTCTGAACCTTTACGCCATGCAACCTTACAACTGTAAGGTCAGGTAGCTTTCCACATTTCCTTGTAAATGCAAATTTCTCCTTTGTAAATTATTCTCATTAACCGAGCATTGCTATAGAGAAGCAAAAATTGGTTCCAGGTTTGAGGATGTGAGAGGAAACGTGGTTTAAATGAGACAAAAGCATATGGTGTATGTCCCACAACCCAGCACCCCTCTAATCACTTAGGGCTGATTATGTTTGCCATCTTTCAAAACAAAACATTTCCTAAGCCTTTCCCAAGCTACATCCTTTGTTGACACTGATTACATTTTCACTTCATTATGTCCCATAAACACGGTTTCATACACTTTAAAGCTTCAAAGTAGGAGAAGGGAAAGCATGGCTTAGAGGCCTTGTAATGAACTATGAACTCAAATTAAGATTTCCCTTGATAGTACTGGAGTTTAGAAGACTGTGAGCTATCATGAGTGCAAATGGTCATGACTATGCACATGTACATTTGTGTGAAATGAAGAGCGCCACTCCACTTTTATTAAAATACAGAGGAATCGTGGAGTATCTTCAAACAGACTGCCATTCTCTCAAAATCGCTCCCTTGTTACTTGAACAAACAGGAAGGGAGCCTTTGACCTGAGCATGCTCTGTGTGCTGTGAGAAAAGGTTGCAGGGAGGTTCTGCCTAAGTTCTTTTCCTACAGTGGGAGCCGTGGACTGATCCCAAAGCCTGATACTGCAGGGCCACACAGGACGGGCTGGAGCCCTAGAAAGACAGCATCACTGGGAGCCTTTGAGAGGGCTTTTACCCAAATCAGATGTTTGTGGAGGTCCAAATTATGAGGGCACAGACAGTAGTGTGTGCTTGTGTGTTGGGATATCGGGTGGAGGAGGGGCGCGTGTTAGGAGTATGAGAGAGATTATACATCTAAGCTCTCACATGGACATTTAGTGGGGCTCTGTTCAAATGAGTGCTGATGCAGGCAGGGGGCCTGCGTAATAAGGGAAGTGGGGTAATGACTTGAGGGCTGGTACACATTAGGGGATATTAAAAGAGTCATTTTAATCACTCAAGCTGCAAACCGGACCTCTCGTTGGAGGGCCTAATAGCTGAAGTGGATATGTTTCATTTGCTCTGATTGAGATGATGAATGACTTCTCTGAAAATCACTACCAGGCACTTAAGCACTAAGTTTTGAAAGTCTATTTTCTGATTTACATGTTGTTCTTACTGTTTTATATGTTCCAGTTCCTTTTATGTCTAATCCCCTGCCTGATTAAAAAGTAACACATCAGCTGCTTCACTGGTCACCTGTGGCATCACACACAAAGAGAATGAGGTTTACAGCACACTTGCATATTTATGACACCTGAGATGACATTAATTAACAATCTGAATGTAATCCAGCAGTATCCAAGAAAAAAATGTTTATTGTGTCAGGGCATAATTCATATTTGGGTTTCCTGGTTTCTTCTTATAAACTCTGAAACAACCACAGAAATGCTGAATGACAGCAAGCTCTTGGCCTACCCAGTGGCACAGTGAACTATGCTCACTCCCCACCGAAGCAGTCAAATCCTCACAGTAACGCATATCTGGATTATGTTGTTCAGTCACAGTGGAAAGAATCCTACTGAAATAATTAAAATGAAACAGAGAACAGTAGGATTTTGGTTGTGTGTGGCAGGCTTCTTTCACAGTGTGGAGGCGAGCTGTCACTCTAAATCTGTCTGTGAAGGTCTAACCCCACGCCAGATCCTGCTCGAACAATAACCCACTACTTGGACCAGTCAGCTTAGCCTTCCACAGCAGTGAAGGACAAGTGTATGTTTAGCTGTGCCTGGGGCAGATGTTACAGTAAAGACGCAGTAGAGACTCCCACCTCTCACCACGGCTCTAGACTGGTTGGAAATGGCAGGGTAAGCATGTGTGTGCTAATGCCAAGAGACGTACCACACTGTGGGTGGGCCGCCTGCATCCTGCAGGGCAATTCCTGCCCTGCTTTAACGGGAACAGATAAGTAGTACTGTAGCGCAGTGTGTTGAAGGGGTGGAAGCGCAGGGCAAATCCAAATCGCAAGCATGTTAAGTATCACAAACTGAAGTGCTTAGGGCTTTTCTGCTGACTCATCATCATCTTGCTTGTCTCCATCGAAAAATAAAAGGCATGTTTCTCAATTATTTTGTGCACCAGGCCACAAAATATTTAGAGAGCCACCAATCCTAAGGATTTAGATTTATCAAACAATACAGAGAGGTTATGTTTTGGCAAAGTCAACACATAGCCAGCAGAGTGGAGCATTTAAGGCAGTGGGGGAGTTAGATGGTGCAAATCTCATTACCGTTTCAATTTCCAGAGCTTTACCCGCAATTGCCTGCGCCCGGCGGGCCTTGAAGTCTTCCTCTGGTGTCAGCTTTGGGTCTGTGCTGGCAGCCACCACCTCCTGCAACACTGCTGGAGATGCAGGGTTTTTTTCCTGCCAGGCCAAAGGTTAAGGGTTAGTGTTCAGGTCACCTGGTTTAGAAACTGGTTCTGATTTCAAAGTCAGTTGCAAAGTTGAATAAAGCCCTCTTTACTCTTTAATTGCTGTTGTGCTCTTGGTTTGCACATGTCTCATGACACATGCAGCATATCAACAATAAACCATTCTCTGTAAGCTGAACTTTGACCAGAACTACATGCCTTGTAGTTTAGGGCCTTAAGACAGCACTTCCAAGTTAGAGACTGGTAAACAATTTGTGAACACATGGAAAAAAATGCTTTCAGAAAAAAAAAAAAAAAAAAAAAAACACTTTTCAACAATATATATGCTCAGGCCACACCACTATGTTTCTCCACTCATTTATACAGGATTTTCCTTTGATTCATCACCCATCTGTATATTGCAGCCTGAGCATTTGCACTGTTAGTCATTAAACAAACTGCCAACAAAACAGAAAAAGCCATTTCTTTTGTGTTCAAATCACAGCAACATTGTCAGTGAAGCAAGCTGGCACTTTGCTGTGCTTCGTTCTTTGTGCTTTGCTGTACAAATGGCACACGGATGGTGGAGCTTTGCTGTTACGCCGTGCTTAGATAAGGCAGAAAGGCTGGTGGTAAATGTGAGCCAGAATTTGCGTGGAAAATACAGAAAAAAGCGGTGATTTATTGTTAAGATTATAAACAGGGTGGATATGTTCCATCATAAAATTTCAAGAACACTGGTTAACAGCTGAAAAAAGTGAGTTTACGGTTCCATTATCATTGTAAGCTAACAACCTCATTACTCCCCACTTACAAAGTCCTCACTGAGACTGTCGCCCTTCCATCAGAGGAAGTGGGATTGATTTAATGAACATTTGCTCATTCAGCATGCTCATGTCAAACCACAAGAAAGAGGAGACTTGAATGCACATGAACTGCATGCCGTGTGTTGTGGTCACTACAATGAATCACATAAAAACAATAATCTGTGGCAAATTTCATTTACCATGCTGGGTAATACGTTTGTGTTTCCAAAGGTGTGGTTGTGATTAGGAAATGGAAAGAGGGTGCTTTTATGAAGTCACAGTTTAATCGCTGGCACTACTGGTATTCCGTTAAAACTCCGAACTGTTAACGTTAACAGATTTTTCCAGCTGTTAAAACAGTAGACACCAATGTAATTATATCCGAGTAAACTACATTTATGTGACGGCAATATTAATTGAGAATGCCCTCAGATGGTGGTCCTACCTTTGATGATGCTGAGCTGTGTGGCGACCCCTCCACAGAGTCATTGGACGTGTGACCAACTGGCACACTGGGCTTATCTGTGGAGACAGAGCAATGAGCAATGGAAATGGAAAAAAAAGGTAAACCAACCAGCAGACAATCACACTCAGATGCTTATGACAAAAAAAAAAAAAAAAAAAAGATGCTGAACAGTGGGAGACATTTTTTAAGAGCATAAACTAAAGAATGCATCAGTGCCACCACAGCTTTCTTTTATTTAATTTTTCTCTGTATTAAAAACACACAGGGGAACAATTATTTACTTTTTACAAAGAGCCACTAAGCACTCACTTATCACTGTACAGACAGGATAAGATGCTATGAGGCAGCTGAATAGTATAAATTGCTGTTTATTTTATACTCTTGCCTCCCTCACAATAGTGGTCTAGAAGTTAGTGTTGCTAAATTGAAATATTGTGCTCTGCTGGCTCCAACATGTCTATAAAACACAAATATGACCAAGTTTAAGATGTTTGTTTTTATTTAAGGAATCTCCCATGGCGATGAAGCTGAGCCAAGGTAAAATTAAAAACACTCAGACTTATGATTTTTTTTCTCCCTTACTAACTACGGGGCTCTCAGGTTGTGAAACTCTGAGGTAGTTCCACAGCCAGCAGTCAATGTGAAGTACTCATGAAATACTCATGCACCCTAAATTTGTGGCTGCCAAAAGTCTTATCTACATATAGATAAAATAAAATAAAATGTCACGAACACATTTTGACTGTTCTTACCATCTTCAACAGAACATAAATTTGTCTGGTAAGGAAAAACTTACACAAGCAGTATTATACTACTACTAGGTACACAAACACAACCTGTAGAGAAATAGCAAAGCAAGTAATTCAAATAGCTAGTGTCAGATTCATAATAGCAGATGTTCATGAAATGCAAATCAAAGAGAAGCAGAGACTGTGGAGCCCATGCAAATGAAATGAACAGCATAGAAAATGCAGATTTTCATATTCAAAGTTGTTAACGTCTAATAGAGCAAAAATGGAGTCCTGCCTGACCACCATTAACCAAAACTCATTGCCTTGTTCAGTTATTCTACTCTTAATCAGAGTTATGCAATTGGAGTATTATCTGAAAAAAAAGTATACTGTATTTAACTTTGCATTACAAAGAAGTCAGCTGAGCAGACTAACAGCCTGCAGTGCCCAACTCTGAGGTAGCAGGCAAACAGGCAGCTGGTTAATAGGCACACAGGCTGCATTCTTTTCTTATCGAGCATACTGGGCATGCTGTGCTGCCACTGCAGTTGCACTGAGAAATGACGGATGGCCAGTACTGGATGTATCTTGACACAATAGTCTGAGTTAGAGCCCCTATCAGGAGCATTAACGAGGGCATATGTCAGCCGTGAGCAACTGGAATGCTGCAGCCAGCTTATTCACTGGATTTCATTCAATCCTTTGATGCCCATTTATTATTAGGATTTAAAGTGTCGTGACACATTTATCACTATGGATTTTGGTGCAACATTTCAATCTGGATAAAAAGTAATAGGTGAAGGATAAGAACTGCGTACATGACATTTTTGCCTTGACAGGGGCTTTACCTTCAAAAACAACAAAGAAACCTTGAAATCTCAGAATGTCACGGTATTAGATAAAAGTGGCATGCTGGCCCTGATTTTTATTTTCACCTGTGACTTAGATCCCATTTCTCCTTTGTGTCACAATACAGTATCTCAGAGGAATGAAAGGGAGCACTGCCACTGAGGCAATATGACACTACTGCCAAATTTCAGAGAAGAAACACCCTACTTATGAGCTTAGCATAGTATTTTTACTGTTTTAAGTGTTAATGATTGAGGTTTTAATAAGGTCTTTCATTTTATATAATGAAAGCTGATTAGATATTAAATAGAACAAAATATATTACCAAAAATAAACGCAAAAGATATAATACAACATCCTGAGGTTTGATCTCTGATTAAGGCAACAGAGAGATGAGGTACTTGTCAAAATACTGTTATTGTGCTTCAAGACTTTTATGTAATTGGTTTTCTTTAATCTTTCTCTAATTAAAGTGCTTACAAATACTTGTGATCAATATTTAAGATTGCCTAGGCATAACAGAGTTTTACAGCATCACACATTATCACATTACACAACATTTTGTGAAAAGATTCTGTACAGTGCCTCCATGTCTATGACAAAGCCTGGTGTGTACTCCTTATCACCAAAACCCTCCTTCTGTGTACTTTGATGTGCTGGCCTAATTAGCGTTCCAGATGGGGGTGGAGGTGGGAGGGACAACTGTTTTCTCACTGTTTTATTGCATCTTCAAAGCGAGTTACAAAATGGAGCTAAGCCTCCAGAACATTAATATGTTTATGCATGTTAGAAATCAAAGCACTGACTTAATTTATGTCCAGTCTCTTTACCCTGAGCCTAATAATACGGCCCATCTCAGGTCACATCAAAAACAAATGTGAATGCATAAATTTCATTGGTTCACCTTTGCTAATTAAAGTTCTCGAGCCTGTGAAAAGTCACAAAAGAACAGAAAGCGTGTAAAATGGTGGATGCATGGTGATTTTGAAGACATCTGTTAACGCGGTGCATAAACTACTTTCTCACTGAAGAAAAAGGTCAAAGCCTGTATCAAAAGCCAAACCACCTCAATAAACCAAGGCTATCCTTTTCCCAGCCTCTTAACAGTGTGCGTGGTGCGAGTGCAATTAACATCTTAACGTGTTCCAGCACACCCTGACCCCTCACACAGCACACCACCTCTGAAACCAGATGCTTCACTCAGAATGGCTTAATTCTTTTAGACATATAATTACATGCCTCAGTAACACAAGAAAACCATCGGTACATTTATTAAAGCAGAAAAAAAGTGATACCTGCAATTTCAAACGTTGCATTTTTGCAAATTACTTTTTACTGATGCCATTTATGGTTAAACATAAGGAAACTAACAGCTCTACTATTACAGTCTCATTAGCCATTCTCTCAGGTTTCATGCTCTGCAGCCAATCATTGAGTCAGGGGCTTCAGAGACACATACTGTCCATTTGGGCAGAAGGTCACATGGCTGGGTCCATTTTTGCTAGTTCTGTATGGGAGACTAGAAAGCAAAGGTGGAAGCTGGAACAAGACAGAAGCAGCATTAACCACCAAGTACATGTAAAATGCTGTTGTCTATAAGCTTACCAAGACTCGTGTTAGGGCCACACATGTCCTCATACCCTGGAAAATAACATGTAGAAGCATTGGCAGGTGGTATAAACACATGAGCTGTGAATTCACCATATGTAACAGATTATACTAAATCTGCTGTTATAAAATGATATATCCATATATAACGACAGATCCATATAAGACTAAGCATTTACGCCTTTGCTGGAGCTGCTGGTAGGTGTAGCTTTTGTCCCTGTCAGGGGACTCGCTCTTACTGCTGGTGTTTGATCCTGCACGAAGAGTTATGTGTGGCTCCCTCCTCAAAGGAGAACGGTCCCGAGCAGAGGCATAGGGCTCTCTCCGCCTGTAGTCATCATGGTCCTCACTACAAAAACAAAAAACATTAATGAGCTCAATGGATCATCAAATCTCCCTAAAGTACATGAGTCACAGTCCTCTAGACAATGCACATCAGTGTGTACGGTGCCAACAACAACGCTTTTACACTGGTCTAAAATCTAGCTACCATCCATTTATCCTAATGTGACAGATGTGACCAATAAATCAACCTCTTTGAGACTGCTGTGGAGGAACATCAGGAATGTACTAGATTTCAGAGGGGTTGGAAGATTTTGACACCACTTACTCTACAGGTGAATATGCAGAAAGTCTGCTGATGTAAATGTCGTTGAAAAAAACTCCTAATTGCTTTGTATAAAGGTTGTACTAGTGACAAGGCAAGAATGACTTGTCACATCTAAAAAAAAAAAAAAAAAAAAAAAAAAAAGGATTGAAATCAAAACCTACATTCTGAAAATCCAAATAAAATGAGTGGCAGGTTGCTTGGTTAATTCTTTCCTGACAAAAAACCTGTAGTTGACCTCAGCTTGAAATCTTACACAAACCTGCACTAGGCAATGCTTACAGCCCCAAAAGGCAATGAGAGGTAACTGACAAATGTGTTCAATATCCAGAAATCATATAATGTGACATCATTAGACACAAAATGCACCAAAGTATACTAGTCCAGCCGGTCTGTGACTGCTTACACCAACAAGAGAAGAAAGCGATCAGATGTTGAGTCCAACTTTCTCAGGACAGGGCTCTCCTTTGCTGTTGTTTAGCAGACAGTTTGTAGTTCACTCTTAAGTTTAAATATGTTGGTACCTGTGGCAAATGAAGTCTACATACATGGCACCAAAACTACAACTGGCAAAAAGAAGAAATCTTGGGATCTCAATCAGAAGGAGATGGGACACTCTTTTCTAGTGCAGGCCTACTTGGTGATTAAAGGCTGATAAGGCTGGTGTATTTTCACACTCAAGTTTTAGCTAACGCAGTTTCAACTTTTGCTTGAAAGTTCAGGGGGAAAAAAAACGTCTGCTTCTAATTAATAGGCCTGGTTCGCTGTTGGTTCCATTGCATCTGGTTCATAATTTTTCACTTGCTCCAAAAATGACCCACATCAATTTTCAATTCAATTTATCAATTCTCCGAACATGCACTCTAGATCCAAGGTATTATTTACATTACATTCCCAGTCCACTAGGCTCCTGCTTTGTATTAAGAATATTCTGATTACTGATTAATAAACTTCAGTATATGGAATGGAATGAAGTTTGCAATGCACACTGCATTTACAAATAGCAATGGCCCACCATAGAATTAAGTGTAATGTGTGAATAATATCAATACACTGATCTAGACATATTAATGTCTATCATGTACATGATGCCTTGAGGTGGAGAAGTGGATCAGCTAGCCAGATGTGCTGAACAAAATGGGATTTCACTGTAGGAGAACTAAAATATAATATGTGCAACTATGCTGTGTATTTTACATTCTTTGTACTAGTAGGGCAGAAGGCAGTGTCCTTGATATAAGCTACAGGGAAAACGTTGCCTCAATAACAAGGCTTGCTTTCATGCCTTTTTTAAGACTGTCCTACTGTACATGATTTCAGGAAAAAAACAACCCTGCAGTGTACAAGGTTATACATGAATCTCTGCTGTCACTACTGTTATACAGTATTTAACATTAGTGTCATGCTGTCATTTGGAAACGGTAGTCTATAATACATGTGCTTTAATGTAAATAAGAAAATAATATGTTACACTCTGGTGACTGTCCTGTATAGAAAAAACACTGTAGAGAAAATGTATAACAGAAAATTATACCCTCGGTCTGGATATGGAAGTGGTGGCATTAACTTATGGTCTCTTCTGTCTGACCTCATGGGAGGGGCTGACCCACGACCTCTATTGCGAAAATGGTGGCCGCCTCTGTCACTGTTCCTGAAATCATAAAATACATAGACAGATTTCGGCATAGTCATTATTTATGAGATTCGGAAGAGACTGATGTGCATCACACACAGTTACACTTATTTAATATTAGGAAAAGGCGAACAATTTTCATTCCATTATGGAAATACAATGTGTTGCAGGGTTTATGGATACAGCAACAGGTACATCACATACAGTGCATTCAGAAAGTATTCAGACCCCCTTCACTTTTTCACTTTTGTTATGTTGCAGCCTGATGCTACAATCGTTTAAATTCATTTTTTCCCTCATTAATCTACACTCAGTACCCTATAATGACAAAGTGAAAACAGAAATGTAGAAATTTATTAAAATGAAAAAAATTGAAATATCACATTGACGTAAGTATTCAGACCCTTTACTCAGTACTTAGTTGAAGCACCTTTGGTAGCAATTACAGCCTTTTTGGGTATGATGCAACAAGCTTTGCACACCTGGATTGGAGGATTTTCTGCCATTTTTCTTTGCAAATACTCTCAAGCTCGATCGAGTTGGATGGGGACCGTCGGTGTACAGCCATTTTCAGGTCTCTCCAGAGATGTTGGATAGGATTCAAATCAGGGTTCTGGCTGGACCACTCTAGGACATTCACAGAGTTGTCCCTAGGCCACTCCTGTGTTGTCTTGGCTGTGTGCTTAGGGTCATTGTCATGTTGGAAGGTGGACCTTTGGCCTAGTCTGAGGTCCTGAGCGCTGTGGAACAAGTTTTCATCGAGGATATCTCTGCACTTTGCTCCATTCAGCTTTACCTCTAGCCTGACCAGCATGATGCTGCCACCACCATGCTTTCATGTGTTTTGCACTGAGGAGAGGCTTCCATCTGACCTCTCTGCCATAAAGCCCAGATCGGTGGAGGGCCATAGTGATGGTTGTCCTTCTGGAACTTTGTCCACACAGGGTCTCAGGTCAGAGTGACCATCGGATTCTTGGTAACCTTTCTTACTAAGGCCCTCTCCCACAATGGCTCAGTTTGGCCGGGCGACCAGCTCTTGGAAGAGTCCCAGTTGTTGCAAACGTCTTCCATTTGAGAATTGTGGAGGCCACTATGCTCTTGGGAACCTTCAGTGCAGCAGACATTTTTTGTAGCCTTCCCCAGATTTGTGCTTTGCAACAATCCTGTCTGTGAGCTCTGCAGGCAGTTCCTTTGACCTCATGGTTTGGTTTTTGCTCTAATATGCATTGTCAACTGTGAGGCCTTCTATAGAGAGGGGTTTGCCTTTCCAAATCATGTCCAGTCAATTTAATTTACCACAGGTGGACTCTAATCAAGGTGTAGAAACATCTCAGCAACAATCAAGAGAAATGGGAGGCACCTGAGCTAAATTTCAAGTGTTGTTGCAAAGGGTCCGAATAGTTATGTCTATGTGATATTTCAGTTTTTCCTTTTTAATAAATTTGCAAAAATTTCTAAAATTCTGTTTTCACTTTGTCATTATGGGGTACTGAGTGCAGATTAATGAGAGAAAAAAATGAATTTAAAAGATTGTAGCATCAGGCTGCAACATAACAAAATTGAAGGGGGTCTGAATACTTTCTGAATGCACTGTAGGTGTCAACATCAACTGAGCTATACATCTGCCGAGCTGGACGCCATGCACAAAGTTTCCACATACATTGTGTCACCTCTCAGAAAGCATTGACAAAAGGCTTAAGGCAGCTCTGACATTTGACAACCCAAACAGTACCAAAACACACAATAACATGTCCAAGTCACGGATGCACTATATTGATTTTTTTTTTTTTTTGCCAGGATCCAATACACTGATATTTTACAACTCTTTTGGCCAACTGCCAATGCTGATACCAATGTATGCACTGATTTTTTCCCACCTAATTTCAGAGAACATCAAGTCTCATCCCATGAAAATGTTCACATTCACTAGGTAAAATGAGAAAATTACTTCAACTTAGACAGGCTTGGATCAAGCTCTCCCTGGGCCAGTCCTGACAATAGCCACAGCCAGGGCAAATTCAATCTGTTTCACATACCAGCATGTCATATCAGCAGAAATTTCCATTTCGGGATGATGGTAAAGCAGATATTGGCCAATAGCAATGATGTGCCAACATTATCGTGCATCCCTAGTCCAAGTACGCTGTCAAAAAACACTTTCTATGCTACCACGTTACCAACAACACCATGGCATGCAACAGATAGGTGCAGATGGGAGTACTAGTTTCTAACACCCAACCTTACTTCTGCCTGGGTCTGATACATTCTTAGCTGATTTTACAGAATAAAATGCATTTCTCTTGGACATCTGGCTATTTTTTTTTTTTTCATTAAAAATTATGTCAGCAAAACCATATTCTTGGCTACATATGGGAACAGAAGTCATAAAGCAACAGCAAGTGAAAAAATCTAATGTTTCCAGATTTCTGGGCATTTAATTTAGTGATAGGCCTAGTATATGTGCTCAACACACCATTGTTTATGTTCCTGGTCCCTATGATTTTCCTGACTGTGAAAGCCTTTGCCCAAACAACATGCTATAGAGCCAGAGGTATAAATGACCCAATGGCACCTGGTTGTCATGACCTCTGTCTGAACTTAAGCCACATCCCAAACAAAGAGCAGGCCTAACAAGGCCTCAAGCTTTTACGACTGTTGGCCTGTTTGAAGTAGCCATGGCTCAGCTTGCCATTTGCCAAATAAACTTAATTGCCACCGTTGCAGTATTCCAGTGCTCCTGCAAAACGAACATGACAGGGCCATGGAGAAAAAAAAAAGAAGCAGTTACATACTTTCTTCAAAAACAAACAAATTATATAGGCACAAATCAAACACTTCTCAAAAATGGTCAGGCATTTGACAAACAACAACACAGAAGAGTCACGAGTGAGTGAGCACTGCTAGGGCCACACAACAAGCAGGAGGGCTATGCCTCTGCCTCATGCTAGAGTGGAGAGCATACTGAGTGCGGGAGAAGGGCTGTTTGTTTCATTCCTGGGCTTTTCTCCACATGGCCATTTTGACACCTTGTGCAAGTGAGACCCCTCAAAGTTTTTCTACCCATGTGACCTCTGAGTTAAGATGGCAGAGGAGAGACCACTGTTGACCAGAGGAGCTTACGTCTGAACACAAACCTTTTCACCCTTAATAAAGCCGATAGTGTTTGAGTTTGAAATTGAAATCTTATAGCCATGATAAGAGTCACTTTAACTTTAATGCAGTGATGATACAGATGGACAGAGAGGAGAGGCACAGGCTGCTCAGAAAATAAGAGGAGTGAGTGGATGTCAGTGACTAGAGGGGGAGTGGCCCATCTGTTTTTCCTATAGGGGTGGCAGGCTCCTGGGCTCAGTGAGTAGACACTGGTGCCCTTTGTCCCCATACCAAGCCTGGTGTGACTCCTGGGAAGGAAGCCTTGCCTCATGAACTGTCGGCATGGTGACCTGGCTAGGTGACATGGTTGTCTTGGCAATATAGGGTGATGCCCTGTAGGGCTGCCTGCTAAAAGTCGGGAGAGTCGAGTATTCAGTCATAGACCTCCACAGCCGACTCAGAGGGTGGAGTCAAAGAGGTTGTTTTTTTATCTAATAATTTCTGGGCATTGCAATATCACAATAAAACAAGACATATTGCACTGGGAATATACTGCCACAGGGAATGGAAAAATATTATTATTATATTATATTATATTATATTATATATTCTTTTAGAACTGGTAGATGCGGAATTAACTGAATTAATCAACTGGTGAATTGCACAGGACGGCACTGAAGCCACTCTGCCCATAATAAACATGAAAACGTCATATGCAAATGTGTGACACGAAGCCATGCCTACAATGCCAAACAGAAGCAGATGCTGCCAACTGAGCTGGTGGAGAAAAATTGAGGACCACTATCCATTGCTTGCAAAGCGGACAAACAAATACTGTACCACATAAGTCATCTAAGGTGGGGAATAGGGGTTTACAAAGACAATGAAGAGTCGAAAAAGAGTTGAAAAGCCGACTGAGTGGAAACTGTGAGTTGGGTACAGCCCTAATGTCCTGTGATCTAGCTGCTCAGTTCATAGTGTAAGTCTTGAAGGCAGTATAACAGCAGATAGGTGAAACAAAAGTTATTTCCCAAAACCATACTTCCTGACTAAAACTTATGTATGACTTACAATGTGATGAAATGTTCTTCATCACTTATAAACTTGAGTCTTTAGTGAAACAGAATGCAGCCCCAGCAACAACCTGTAGCAGTCACTGAAATTCAACCAGGCAAAGCATGTCTGGGATACAAAAAAGAGGACTCTGTCTCCACCTGGAGTCCAGTTCCAGTATTACATTGAGCATATGAATTTAGTGAAGGAGGGAAACATCTTGAGCAACAAACAACTTGACATCATGAGGATACAGAAAAAAAAAGTGAATTCAAACTGAACACACACTGAAATAAAATAATCAACATGAATTACCTTATCTCCACATGACGCCTTAAATGACCATAATCTCTACTTGAACTATGGTAGTAGGGATCCTCCTGAAAAGAAAATCAAAATTAGAACTAAACTAATTGGAATGTATTATAATTGTGAAATTTTATTCTTGGAGACAGCAAAGATATCAGCCCTACTAGACCTACAAGATCCTAATAATCAAACAAATGGCCTTTGCCATTTTATAGGTCAGTTTCAGCCATAAACTCACATTATGACATGTTGAAGGCCTGTAGGTATGTTGTAGGTGTCATGATTTAGTTGTACATCTGTCAAACCTTCAAAAGAAAACATTTTTAAAACCATGACTATCAAGGTTGTCATACATTTACTGTGGGTGAAGAATGTCTGTATCCATGGTCGCTGGATGAATATGTGCCTTCGCCACGGTATTCTCTTGCATCCTGGCTACTTCGAGAGCCACCATACCACTGGTCGTCATCGTATCTTCTATCATATTCCACCTCCGGCCGAGTCATCATGGACCTCTTTTCAACAATATTGACAACTCTCTGAACTGGCATCTGAAATAACACCATCGCCACAAGTTAAAGTCCTGAGAAAAAGCATCATAATATTTTATACTTGAGTTTATCGGTCTCTTCAAAAAAGGCTAACCCAATTTAGATCTGTAAATCTAAATGGGAACAATTGACAAATACCATTAGTTTCCAACTATACAGGTACAGCTCAAATACAGAATGAATATACCATGGTCTCTGTGAATACTTCTCCTTTATTTGTGTTACATTTCGAATTGGCAGGAGGGTAAGCAGTCAAACCATGTAACGAAGACATAGTCCAGCTCAAATTCAATTACTGTCTAAATTCAGTTTCAACCCAACATATGTAACCATCAACTGTTCAATGAGAATGGCCACAGCCCTCTAACAGGCTTTGCTACAGGCCAAAACAGCAACTTTCTATCCTGCATTTCTAACTAACCAGCTGTTCTTGCTCAGACAAACTAATACATTTGGCCGTATTCTTCCCTTACCTCTCTTGCTGGGAAGCGCTCTTCATATGCCTCTCGAATAGATCTTTGAGGTCGTCGGTATGCCACTGCAATGTAATAGAGAATGTTGGTCAGAGCACCCCAAAAGACCTATATGTTCAAAGTATAGCTCTGAGGTAGCTTGTGCAGTTATGTACAACAGGCAACATGGCCTATAATTTTAAATCACAGGGATCTGAACAGGAATCGAGAGAGGATTCAATTTGTAGACTTTATAATGTGGAGCAAACCCCACAGTCAGAGCAATTACCTTACAAATTATAATGGGCCTCATTCACCAACACTCTTTAAAAGAAATTTCTTAGAACCCACTAACACAATTTTCACATATTCTGACATTCACCAATGTCTGCTTATTTAGGGTTTGTTCTTAGGTAAGAACAGAAACTAAGCACATTCGAGTATGCTTACGCACATTTTAGAACTGACTTGTTTGTGCACTTCAGAATGAAGTAAAGGTACTGTGGGGATTGGCAGAGGAATTCATCTATGCTAATTAGGATCTACTAGCACATGGTTTCAATTTATGAGCACAATGGGATTCAAGCAATTCCATGGTTTAAGAATCAGGTCATGAATCTGATGTAAACTTTTCTCAAGACCTTTTGCAAGAACCAAAAAAAAAAAAAAAATTGGGAAGATACTGGTGAATGAGACCCCAGCCTTTATAGCAGACAGATTGCCTTAGCCAAAAATGCCAGCGACATTTAGTACGAAGTTAGTTTAGTTGACACAGTAGCAGTGCTACAACAGAAAACAGTTCTGTCATTTTGGAAACCAGCTGGCTGAAAAGAGCACTCCAAGTGATACCAAAACAAATGTGTTGCTGTGCATTCTTGAAACAAAAAAAAAAAAACAAAAAAAAAAAAGAATGATGGAGGAGTGAGCGATGGAGGGGCGAGAGGTCTGCGCTATAGACACAGAAGAGACATGGCCTTTCTTGTTGTGGACCACCATGGCTCATCTTGAGCTGAGCAGGGGCAGGCCAGCAATGGGGGTTCATTGAACGAGCAGAGTAGCACGCCTTGAGGGAGCCAGCTCATTGCTGTCAAATTGCAGGGTGATGGCATCATCCATATACGGTCAAAGCGTTGCTGGCAGTTGCTTGCTGGCGCCTCATCATTGGCAGAACACAGCAATCCAAAGACTGCAGTAAATCTACAGCACAATCCACAGCACATTGAGGGCAGAGGCACTTGAAATACTACTGGCGAGGACTGACGACTGTGATCAATCCACGGCAGGTAATACTTCAGTAGTCAACCTGACGATGTCATACTTGATAGTGCTGTCATCAACGAGTTGAAGAAAAGTGTATGATGAGTGAAGTGCTCTATCCAAGTGGCTCTAAAATCAGTCCTAAAAGACTCCCTGTTCTGCAGGTTTTTGTTTCAGTTCGACTCTTTCACACCTGAACCATATGAAGGCTTCATGCTTATTGGTTGAAACAGATCTAGCTGAACAGGGCATGCATGAAGACGTGTGAGCCTAAATTGGGTCACATGTGCAAGAGTAAAGCTGGAACAAAAACCTGCAGAGGGCTGGTTTGGGAACTACTACTCTAGCCCATAGGCATTGTACCCATACGTTTGAATAGGCTCCCACTGATTAAGCATGTGCATACAAATTTCAGTTTGCTACATCAAGCATATCTGTGGTTAATCCAATAGAGCTTGGGAAGCGATGTCATGTTGTCAGCCAAAAGTATGCTACACGGAGGGACTGTGTCACTATTGTTGGGGTGTAGCATATTTTTTTTAAATTTTGTTTGTTTGTTTGTTTACATTCAGCTCGTGTAATTGGTATGCTAATCAACAGATTTATCAGCTTTTTTGATCACTTATGTACAAAAAAGTGCAAAGCAAAAATGTACAGGGTGGTGCTGCCAAAGTGGTGCCTCCAATAATGTGCACCAACGCTCCTATTTTGTGTTTGATGAGTATGGTGTGAACAGTTTAAAAATGTTAAGTCACATGCAGTTAACAAATGCATGGGTGCATGACCTGCAAAGTCACAAACTAGCAAAAGACTGTATCTAGTATCTACTACCATCCAGTAATTGCAGGACTCCCAGTGTTGATGAGTGGTGATGGCACTTTCTTCCAAAGCTTTGTCAAGCCCAGTCTGAGGGCAAAGCCTGAGTGAAACAGAACTGGAGCGTACATTACAGCCTTATTGTAGGGTTATACCAAGTGAGTAGCATGACTTGGTTTGAGTAAATACCCTTTAATGTTCAAAGTGAAATTGTTTTCTTAAGTAACTCTCTCTCTCTCTTTCTGTCTCTCTGCACATATATGTATGGTAATTGGTGGGCTCTTGGCGCGATCCCCAGCTCCTCTGGAAAGTGTGTCAAAATGCCCTTGAGCAAGACACTGAAGTCCTAACCACTACTGATGGACAGCTTGGCACCTTGCATCGTAGCCTATGCCATCAGTGTGGGAATGTGTGTGTGAATGGGTGAATGTGAGCCAAACTAGGCAAAATTACAATAGCTTGTAAATCAAAATGCAGTTATTTCCACTTACTTGTTTAGGAGCAGGCCAAAATGGTTTTGATTTCCTGACTGCTATACTGGAGCAACCCTATAAAGAGGAAAAGAGTGGCCCAGTCAATATGAGGTATGATGGTGGATTCATCCTAGTTGTCCAGGAGAATTCATCAAATGCAGCACAGTAGTGTCACAAAACTTGTGACAGTCAGTACCACCCTGCACTGCCTTCTTGATGGGAAGGTTAACTTAGATCAAATACTCACCTACGTGATTTTAAAGTCAGTGCAGCTGACATTCACTATGTGGTACTCCATCCCAAATCATCCCTGACACTATTGTGCCAAACATGGATAGGAAATAGACAATTAATTCAACCATTAACAATGTGATTACACACTGGGGGCAGAAAGTTGGACAATTCTGCACCATAACAGCGTATCCTCACTGACCACGACTGCTACCCATAATGCAATGCGTAATCAACAGCCTCTGTGCATAATTAAATATCAGAAGTCAGAATTTGAGCCCTTTGAGTCAAATCTTGCCCAGGCCTTGGAAACACATACGTTTGCACATAAACATTAGGAATGTCATGAACAACCACTGGACAAGTACACGATTTAAGCTACGATGGCACACCAGCAGATCAAAGTGTAACTCACTTACCAAACAGCGATTTGGATTGCTCTCACTAGTCATAAATCAAGATTAACACCTTTCACTGTAACACTGAGTAAAATAACAAAAAGCAAATAATAAGCCAAAACTTCACTGGACCTGTACATATAATGTAACAACCACAACACACATCCACTGGTGTTCCTGTATGGAGTTATGTGCGGCTTTTCTTCGCCGGAAAAAAAAGGTGCTGCCACCTTCTGGTAAATGCCGACTGCCACCTACTGTACCGGAGTGCGTAGTATGGGCGATATCTCTATATTGCTTTACATAATAATGATAATAATCATCATCATCATCATCATCATCGCCGTCGTCATCACCATCATCGTCATGATAATAACCATCATCGTCGTCATAATAATCATCATCATAATCACAGTAATTCTATTCTAAATTCTAAATTTTATGAAATAATCCTGTCTCATTCAAATATTCTGTGTATCTTAAACCCCATCTCCATTTGTTGCCAAAATACCCTCCAGATTTCATCCCCTTCCTGGAGTAAGAATGTCAGGAATGCAGAAACTCTGTGAAATATTCAGACTTCGAGATTACATTAGGATAATTGATTCACAAAATAGAGCAATTGAAAATGTAAAAAAGCTATCTCCGCTTTATGCGTGTTCTCTTCATTTGAATCAGCTCAGTGAAGTTCACTTGCTCAGTTTCTACAATTCAAGTGCAACGGGTCTAATGATGCTGATAATTCTACATAACATCAGGCATTTCTATTCTCGCCCTATTCGTTTTATACATCTATTTCACCAATCAGTGTAATTTTCTTCGGGGTTGCGGTGGCCTATTTTCTTATTCGTCCTTCTTTTATTCTTCTTTTAATGAATAAATGAAGCCCCTGTGCAATACTTGGACTACCGGTGTGATTCTGAGTTACGTAACACAAGCCAACGACGGCGACTCTGTTACTTTGTTGTAAACGAGTGCTATTCCTCCGTGTTGTTGTCACATTGTATCGTTGTCCTCTGTTGTGATTGTATTAAAAGTCATTGGGTAAACCCCGACCACGTGATCATCCTTCGACAGGAGTTTCCACGACAGCTGAGAGCAGCAGCTTGTCTTTTCTCCTACAACATTGGCCTTTTTTTAAAACTCCAGTAAGACGAAGTTGCGTACAATGGGAGACAAGAAAAGTCCCACAAGGTAAAGATATCGCTACTTTCTTTAAACGAAGACTGGCTCAGTCGTAAACGCAAGAGTACGACCAGTGGATGTAGCAATTTTACTGAAGTGTTCATGGCGGCTGGTTGGTTTATAGGGCAACTGGCTGTGTCAACTGAAAGCTCCCTTTCCCTCATTGAATGACTTCTGAGCAGAAAAACACTCTCTCTTGTGCTGTTTCCTTCCTGGTGTGTTAACTCTTCTGAATCGCAAATGCCGGAATAGGTTGTTCTTGTTGAAAGAGTTCCGCTGACCGTCTGTTTTTGTTTTGTTTTGTTTTGTTTTTTTGTCTGAAGGCCAAAGCGGCAATCCAAGCCCTCCTCCGACGACGGATACTGGGATTGTAGCGTCTGCACATTCAGGAACAGCGCCGAGGCATTTAAGTGCATGATGTGTGATGTCAGGAAGGGGACGTCAACTCGGTACGATCACCCGCATATACTGAACCAAACACTGTGCAACTACTTAAAGATGCCTGTACTGGTAACCTGCGTTCGCGCTGTCCATTTTATCTTTTATTATTCATTTTGCACTAATTTATTTTTTGCAAAGAGATGCATGACTTTCGTTGACGTGTTTTTTTTTTTGATACCGTCCCCGATTAGGACATTTTACTAAGCTCGGTTTGCCTGCTGAGATAACTAATCTGTCATTGTACTAAGTAGTTATCAAACTGATATCAAACTGTCTCTAAATGCATGATTGACATCATTTTTCCCACTTCATACGTAATGACTTTTCCTGGGGACATTTTACACATATTTGTTTAACTGCTTTGGATGACACTGAAGAACAATAATATACCATTTATAATGTTCAAAAAACCTCCCTCTACTTTAGGGCCCTCACCAAATATAACCACAGCTGTAGTAACATAACCACACCTGTAGCAGTGCCAGAACCAGTCCAGTTCATATGACATTTGGAAGGGAATATGTATATATGTTTCATTTAAAGGGCTATTTAGGTAGTCAACAAGACGCATAAAGCACCTGACACATTAAGTTGGGTAACATTTTTTATTAGAATCATTTACTGGAGGTTTAAATTACTGGGATCAAATTGACCCCAACCGATAAAAAAAAAAAGTCAGTAACAGGAGGGTTAAGCATTTCGTTAATGATTTGGGGCTTGGTTGCCTTATTGTCACAGACTGTAGGTCCGAGTTTACTCACCGTTTCAGTTAAAACCACATCACAAATTCTACCCTAATAAGGTCATGGTCACTAGAGCACACAAGGAAGTGTTTTCATAAGCTATTTTTATGTACCTGTGTCTGATTAGTTTTGAGGTGACAGTAAAAGCTTAGAGCTGTGGTTTTCATAGTGGTGTCCAGGGGGGTCCTTGAGGGGCTTCCAGGGGGTCTGCAGCAAAATGAGAAGTAGTATCATTGTGCAGTAATTTAATTCACTAGAAATTGCTATGTTACAAAAAATTTGAGTGGTTATTATGTTTCAGTCTCATCCATTTGAATCTATTTGTCAGTGTGTTCAAATATGACATCTAAACAGTGCTAATGCAAACCAGTAATTCTTTTCACATCACGGCAAAATCACGACAGGGGGGCCAGTGGCTTAATGGTCAACATCGGAGTCTGATTCATGAAACAGTTAGCAAACCTCTAGGTTAGAGAATAAGCTCATATTTCTCAAGCAGGGTTTTACAATATGATTATGAACCATGTGCATACTGTAGATGATTGTTGTTATTGTTTCTACACATGCTAGTGTGAAGAGATGCAGAAAAGAGCCCTAAACCGTTTTAGTTCCTTGTAGGGGGTCAGTCCTACCTTTGTCATTTCCACCAGAAAGTGACACTAAGAAGTAAGGTGAGGAAAAGAGAGAGAGGTTAAATTCGGACTGCTTCTGTACATCAGTTAATGATGAACTAATGACAGTTGTTCTCTAAACTGAGATTGTAACTGCTATATGCATTATTTTGGACATTGCCATCCATTTAAAATACTGAAGCTCCTTTAGCAATATATCATGCTGTTTCATTGGTCTGTGATGACTGTGCATATCATGCAGTCTCAGGCTGTTTACTTTCTGACAAATTTACATGTGAGAATTCAGGAGATGTTTTAATCATACTGTATCATTTTCATTGTTTTATCTACAGTCAACATGAATGAATTAAGTTTTAGGATACATCAAGGAAGTTTGCTTTTGAAATGATAGTTTTTACTTGTTGCTCCTCTTGGTTTTACCTTGGCATGAATGCACACTTTTTTTTTCTCTCAAACTGGCAACTTAGCTATGAGCAAGCAAAACACGGGGACAACGGTCTGACCCATGACCTCATGGGTTGCTTGGCCTCACCAAAGCAACCCATTTGGTCATGCCAGTTACTGGTCTGAATTTTACTGTGAAGCTAATTACATGTTTGTCCTCTCTTCCAGAAAACCACGGCCTGTTTCTCAGTTGGTTGCACAGCAAGTAAATCAGCAGTTTGCACCACCCACACAACCCAAAAAGGAGAAGAAAGAAAAATCAGAGAAGGAGAAGAGTGATAAAGAACCAGCACTGAAAAAGAACAGCCATAAAAAGATGAGGTAACAAATTCATGTTTTCCAAAAGGAATACTGGAGTGGTAATATTTGGAATATTCAGTGTTTTTTGATCTTATTGCCATGTTTTGTCACTGCATAATCCTTCACAATTCTACAAGTGATTTTCAAAGCCCACCTCTGTTGCATAACTTCATCAGGCCCAGATTAAAAAACATAGACCGGAGCAGTGCCCAGCATCTAGAGGTCACCGTTGGAGACTTGACTGTAATAATCACAGACTTTAAAGAGAAAGCCAAGCCCACATCCACTTCTGCAAGTGGTGCCTCCGCAGACCAACACAGTCAAAGTGGCTCCAGCTCTGACAATACTGAACGAGGGGTCTCCAGGTGCTCCTCGCCCCGCGGGGAAGGCTCATCAGTCAATGGAGAGACTCACTAACCTCCACACTCCCAGATGGTGCAACCACATCCCTCTGCATCTTCAACCGCCTCAATGAGAGATTAACTTCAACATGCACATTTCTTTCTTTCTTTCTTTTTTTTAAAAAAAAAAAAACATCTGCCAATATAACATTCACTTCCTTTGGGGGTGTACTTTTCACTGCCTTCCCACGATGAGCAAGAATTCAGGAGTCACGACTGTTATGAGAATGCTCCATTTAAAGAACTACTGCAGTGAGATGTGTCATGATGAACTGAAAACGTCACAGTAGCAACAAGTCCCGGATGTACAATGGAACCCTGCCATGTGATGTGGTGGCACGAGTCACGACACTTCAGTGTTAACGTTGGCATCATACTCTTACGTGTTGATTTTGATTGTTCCAAGTATGAACTTTGGAGAGTATTCAAGAGCGTTAGCTGCAGAGAATGACTTATTATGCATTATGAAAGAAAATGTGAAGCATTCATCTCAGAATCGTAGTTTACCCTTAAATTTTGTTATCAAATTATTTGCACTTGCTGGCTCTTATGTTTATGAAAACATGTTTTTTAGCATTATTTCCAGTTTTGCCATTCTGTTCGTGAATTGTGTCACTGTTGGTTACTGGCCATATCAAGCTCTCTTGTTTTATGCCATTGGATGCAATAAATTGCATTACTGTCTAACATTTGAGTAAAATTATTGAACAGTTATTCTATGTATGCCTCTCTTTCACTTTGTAGAGACAAGCATGATTTGATCAATAGTGATTTATATAGTAAGATAATGTAAAATAAAACGTAGATAAGATCACAGATAATTTCATCTTCATTTTATAAATAAATGATTTATAATATTTATATATAACAGGCATTTCTTGGAATCTACTGTAGGACTTTCAGCTTTAATTTAAGGGGTTGAACAAAAATATAGCATTAATCATTTAGGATTGACAGAAAGTTTTACACATTGTCACCCCATTTTCAAAGACTCAAAAGTAACTGGACAAACTACACATAGCATACATTATTATAATCATAAGGATTATATTCAATATCTGGGGGAAAATCCTTTGTAGTCTATGGCTGCCTGAACATACATGCCCATTCCATAACACCACTACAGATTATGTGCTATGCTTTGGTCATGACCTGCTCCTTTCATTCTCCACACATTTCTCTTTCCATCATTCTGGTACAGATTAATATTCGTTTCATCTGTCCAAAGAACCTTGTTCCAGAATCAGGCAGGCTTTTTTTTTTTTTTTTTTGGCAAAGTCTAATCTGGCCTTCCTGTTCTTGAATGACACCAGTGGTTTGCATCTGTCTGTATACCCTCTGTATGTATTTTCTCGCCAACGTATCTTGAGTGTAGATTTGGACAAAGATACTCCTACCTCCTCAAGAGTGTTTTTGACTTGCCTAGACTTTGTGAATGTGTTTTTCTTCACCAGGGAAGGAATTCCTCGGTCATCCACTTTAGATGTCTTCTGTGGTCTTCCAGGCTTTTTGGTGTTGCTGAGCCTACCAGTGCATTCCTTCTTTTTCAGGATATACACGTCTGCTATCTGTCTGATCGATTTTTTATTTATTTATTTATTTTTTTATTTTCGCTTTTGAAGCCTAATGATGGCCTCCGTCATCTGCATAGACATCTCTCTGGATTGCATGTTGAGGGTTCTGATGCACAGCTACCAAATGCAAATGCAAACACTTGGAATGAATTCCAAACCTTTTATTTTCTTACTTTCTCATGGAATAACAAGGCACAAAGGCCACACCTGGCCAAGAAACTGCTTTTAGTAAAGTGTCAAATTAGTAAAGTGTAGTAAAGTGTCAAATTACTTTTGACACTATTGTAATTCCTAGGAGGTAAATGCCATTTTTGTTCAACCCCTTAAATGAAAGCTGAATGTCTGTACTTCAATCATGTCTTGATTACTCCTTTTCAAATCTACTGGTGTGGTGAACAAGAGCAACATTATGAATATCGTGTCACTGTCCAAATACTTATAGACCTAACTGTATAAAAAAGAATGTGCGGAGATAGTTTTTGGCTGCAGGCTGATGTAGTGGGAATTAATGCGACATTATAATTGTAACTTTATTATTTAAATATTCTAAGTGTCCTTAATATCCAATTTCATTATACTTGTATGATTTTGTACAAGCCTAATTATCTTTTTTTTTTTTTTTTTTAAATATTATTATGCTAATGGCTGAGCGTATGTCTGTTGCACTGTGGTGGATTTATTTAGAGGCACATGTGTGATCAATTAATAGTCATTATGATGAGAACTATAACTATGCTGAACCGTGCGTAATGGCTGTGCGTAATGACATGCTGCAATGGCGGTTCTGGCGCTGTTAAAGGACCTCGCTGTCCTTTTTAGTTGACATGTCTAAACAAATGAATGAGCAACAACAGGTATTGTATATAAATGAGCTAATTAAGGGACTGTCAAACTCTATTTATGGCTGATTGTGGAGGTGGACATTAGGCTTGTGCAAGTGCGAATTACTTAAAGACAGAGATTCATAAAACAGAATCATGCACAAGCACGCCTTTGTAAATCTGACCAAAAGAATGCGTATGCATATTTCTGGCTTTGTGTACATATGCAGTTTTAGTCCTGAATCTACACAAAGTTTTATGCATCTGGCCCCAGGTGGGTGCACACGTGTACCAGATGTGGGTGTGGCTGAGGACTGTAAACACCAGCTGCGCTGTCAGTTTACCCCCTGACTTAAGTCAGCTCTGACTTATCCATTAGATTAGGCTGGAAGTTAGATAGGTCAGCACAATGATTCGTTAGCTCCTTTAACTTTTAACACAAAATGCGATGCTATCTTCACGCACTTCTCTTATGCATGGTCTTCGCTTTTTTGTCACTACTCTATGTATTCAACCAACTAGCCTCCACCTTGGAGGAGCCAGGCGAGTGGACCGTCAGGAAAGCCCACAGGACGGCCGACAGGAACAGTCATGACACCGGGCACGCTGTCAGGAAAGCCCCGGGAGTGGCAGGCCATGACAGGTAGCTAACGTTAGCTAGCTAATTAAGGTTAGACACACTATCTACCCTACAGTCAGTACAGTGGTTTAATGACAGATTACAACAACAGTTGATAGTACCTTTAGGTTTAGTGCGAGATAGACAAACTGTTGTCGTAGTTAATGCAAATTACCCGTAACGTAACTTAAACAACTCATTCAAATCAGTAGCCTAATGCTGCACACCATGATATTATCCACCGAGCTAACATCACTAACTGATAGACTGTGCTACGTTAAAGTGTTAACTGTTAGATTTTCGTTGTTTAATTTATTTTATATTCTTTTATTATTATTTTTTGTCATGGACACGGTTTACATGTTTTGTTACTCAGTTCAAAAGTTAAAGTAGGCCTATACTATTTAAATGTGCTGCTACTTCTTAGCTAGCTAGCTAATTGGTTAAGCGCACTAATTTGATAAATAGCCTGTTGGCTGGATTTCCTGCAATACAACCTGTTTGCTCACTGTGATGGGTGCAGTTCAAGGCACACCTCTACTCACAAAGCATACTTTCTGCTGCATGACTAACATTATATCATAGGGATTAAGGGTCCAAAAGATCATGTTTTCATTCTGTCAGGTGTAAGTCACTGTCAGTATCTTACTGGAATCCATATTGGAGACTGCCTGCTGATGTTTGTGGAGTGAACTGCTTATTGGAATCATCTCTTAGGTATGACCGATTTTGACCATCCTTTTAAAAAGATTCCAGTCGCCCTCAGTAATCATGTAATGATTTTAGATTTCACTTTACAACTTTCACCTACTTACCAGGCCTGCCGTCCAGAGCAAAGGGCAACCAAGTGCACCTTGCAAGCTCCTTCATTTGGGTGCCTAAGTCATATAATATAGGTACTAGTCCTGCAGTCAAGTGCCTCCATAGCTGTAGATTTATTTAAGAAAACATGCAGCTCCTGTATTTTGCACTGCAAATGTGAAAATATGAGGAGATAATGCGTTTCAGGGATGCAATTTATGTTTTAATTAATCTATAAAAATTCTGCCAAATAAAAGATAAACAATGACAATTTAAGCATACAGCAATGCTCATAGGATGCAGTCAGTTTCATGCAAATACATCACTTTTGCCCTCAGTTAGTTGGCATTGCCTTCATACATGAAAACATCTCATGCTGACAACTGAGCTGTCATTGAAAATGATATCTTTGTCAGTCATATTTACTGCTTTGTTGTGTTCATGTGCCCCCAACTCATAATTATAATAGCACTCTAAAGCACAATACAAACCTATGAGTAGGAGCGTACAAGGAGCACTTGGAGGCAGTTTACAGCATAACCTAGTGACACATTCTTTCATTAAGCCTAATGACAGCTTCAACCCCACAGGCCTGAGTACCAGTCAGCTGAGCTCGCTGATATCTACTGTCTCTGATATGTTTCATTATGTCTCTGCTTGTCTTTTCACCATTGCCTTGTTGCCATGAGAATCTATGCTTTGGTTAATTATTTAATGAGTCAGTTACCTTTGTTTGTCCTGGGTCTTAGGGAGAGGTCAGGCACTACATTTAAGGAAAATCGAGATGAGAGGATTCATCTGGCTGTGGTGGCCTGTGGCCCCAGGCTGGAGGAGACTGTCAACATGCTGAAGTCTGCTGTTCTGTTCAGCAAAAAGCCTCTGCACTTCCACATATTTGCTGAGGATCATCTGCATGACAGCTTTAGAAGTGCTGTAAGTATCCGACAACATTCCTCAATGAAATCAAATCTCTTTACATAGTTGTATGTGTTTGTTAGTCAAGCATAGTATCCCGGAAGGTACTGGCCCTATCTTGCAACTTGAGCACTGATTGCCCTCAGTAGGAAGAGATTGATGTGATTGCCTGCCTATTACATGTGGAGCATGTGCTGCATCATCATGTATGTAAGCAGGTTGCAAATTAGCAAGTGAACAATTTACACCTATGCCAATCTGAGACAAAGCTGATAATTACCCAGGACTAGTGGTTCTCAATCTTGAGGTCGAGAGATAATTTTTGCAAAATGATTAAGGCACAAGTGAAAGAAAAAGAATATGAGAAATTATAATTATTTTTTCACATTTTGCTCTTACTCTGGTTTCTTGTGATATACTGAGTAGTTTTAAATGTAAGACCTCCTCTGACATTTTGGCAAATGAAAGAACCTTAGAAGGTCGTTATTGTTTTAGGTGATCTCTGTACACTCAACATTAAAACAGGTACTGTGGCTTGACTTTTGCAATATGTTTTAAGTGCAATATAAGAGACTTGTAATATAAGAGACCTGTGTTGTTTTTTCAGTGTGTGTTCTGTCTTTTTTTACTTTTTTTGTTTTTACTATTTTATTAATGTTTTTTTTTATTAATGACTTGAACTTTGCACTGGGAAGGTTGCATTCAATTATGTTGTACATGTACAATGACTATAAAGATATTCTATTATATTCAGCCTGTGTCAGGGGGTTGCCAGTAGGTTTTGGTTTGTTTTAAGGGGTTTCGAGCCAAAAAGATGGAGAACCACTGCCCAGGACTATTGGCAGGGTTCTGTCAGCCATAAGCTTCTATGATGATATTTGTGCATTACAATCTACTTTGTCTTTTCCTATCTTTTCTTTAAGCTGGACTCATGGCCCAGTTTGGTCCAGGCCAGATTTAACTTCACCACCTATCCCATCACCTTTCCCAGTGAGAATGCCAATGAGTGGAAGAAGCTTTTCAAGCCCTGTGCATCTCAAAGGCTCTTCCTACCAGTAGGTCTAGGCTCATCCTCCATGCATATGACTATTCTTGATGATAAATATGATAAATGTGCTCATAAGGTCTATGCTGTCTCTGATTTCCAGCTGATCCTGAAGAATGTGGACTCACTTCTCTATGTTGACACCGACATACTTTTTCTGCAGCCTGTGGATGAGATATGGGGCTTTTTGTCACAGTTCAATTCGAGCCACTTAGCTGCCATGGCTCCGGAGCATGAGGAGCCACGCATTGCCTGGTACAATCGTTTTGCCCGCCACCCTTATTATGGCAAGACAGGCATCAACTCAGGGGTCATGCTCATGAACATGACACGCATCAGGGAGAAATATTTTAAGGTAATGGGCATGCTGTTTTTTCTTGTGGGTGTTCTTTGTAGTTATTTAGTAAAATCATTGTCAGCTGCTGCTGCTGTGTGGTGATTTGTACATTGCCAGGTCTCATGATGAATGCAAAGTGGTTAATATTTATACAGTTTTTATATCAAAATATTTATCTCCTGTGATGACATGTCATGCTTTGTGAATAATTACTTTACTGTAAAGGCAAAGATTTCAGTGCACATCTGGGAGTTTGAAATAGCATTGAAAAAGAATGTGATAATTTCCTGATGTTCATGTATTGCCCAAAACAAAAACTCTTAAATTATGGAAGAATCATGGCTCAGTCCTGATGCAAATATGACTGCACATTTTATATGATAGGCCTATTGTCAGTTTTCATATGATGATTTTTTTTTTGTGACGAATGGTACTCAACTACAGAGTGATATGGATGGGCGTGTTATTAGCCCAAGATTAATATAACAGCGATCTAATCATTACGTCACGTCCAATCATGATGTAAAGTGCTCGAAAAGTGTGAAATTTTAAGAAGTGTAGGAACCTTGAAGTGGGTCTCTAGAGTAGCTGTACTACCAAGGTTGACCAGTTGAGGTCACTGTTGTCATTCTTTTCAAAATACTGACAAAGAACATCCTTGGTTGACTATTAAAAAGAGCTGCCGTCAGTTGATATAGAATGTGTTGACAAGGGGATTTGTTCCCTACGACTGCTGGTTTATTGATTCATGAAATCAAAATTATATGATTGCTGTCTCATTCCTGAATATTTCTTTTCTTTTCCAGAATGACATGACAGTAGTTCCTCTGCGATGGGAGGAAATGCTGATGCCTCTACTCCAGAAGTATAAACTCAATATCACCTGGGGTGACCAGGACCTCCTCAATATCATATTTCACCACAACCCAGGTTTGTCTTTACTCTATACAAAGTTTGAATTTGAGCGATAGATGCCGTGTTAGGACATTAATGAGGTTTGATTCAGCAGCCCTCTTTGACCAGTGTCATTGCCTTATGGTCTTTTTTTTTTTTTTTTTTTTTTTTTTAAATGGGTTTTCACTGAATAGACACAGTCATCTTGTGCATTGATGCCTAATATATAAGCATAATTACCCAACAATTTCTCTCATGTCCCATAGAAAGCCTATATGTATTCCCCTGCCAGTGGAACTACCGTCCAGATCACTGCATCTATGGCAGCAACTGTAAACAAGCTGAACAAGAAGGTGTGTTCATACTTCATGGTAACAGGGGTGTTTACCATGATGACAAGCAGCCAGCGTTCCGAGCCGTTTACGAAGCCATTCAGAAGGTAAGAATGGCCTCTACTGACCAGAAACCTATAGCTATCTAGCCTGCCACAATGTTCCCTGTCTCCCATGACCCCAGTACAGTGGGGCTGGAGCAGTATTGTTTTGTGGAGCCACACCATTGAAAATACATGTGAAACTAACTGGATGGACAGCACTTTTTTTTATTTTGAGTGAAGTGTAACTTTTAATAATAACATCTTTAAAAAAAAAAAAAAAAAAATCTTCTAATGGTTTCCTTTGAAATTGGTCCACACTAAACCCAGGCTATTGTAAAACATAATTTAAATCTATTTAACAACCAGGGAGTACAGTGAAATAATGTTTGATGTTGATACCTCTGAGTTTTGCCTCTCTATTTGATTTGTACAGCTGTCTTATTTGGACAACCATTTACTAATCACATCATCAAGGGGCACTCCAGGCCACAGCTGTTCTGTTATGGATACTTTTATCCACCCAGCTGAAAGTGATAAATCAATAGACCCTTTAACTTTCCCGTCATTCTGCCTCAGCTTTCCCAAAGCTGCCAAACTGGACCCTCCCTGCTCCGTCCAGCGCAGTGACTCTTTCGAGCTTAACTGTCCCACTCACACCTCCCATTTGTCAACAGCAAGCTAGCACATCACCTGGGGAGTGCTCTCACTGCTCCACTGGCGGACCAACTTCGATCCACTCTTGTTGATTTCAGCACACTCTGGTCAACATGCAGGCAGCAATCAGTAGAGGGAGGGAAGCTTCATTAGCTGATCTCCATCCATTACCACCACAGGGCCCTGCTTGGCCACTATCAGTGCAGGCAATGTTCTCAGCCATTAGGTAAACGAGTATGCTTCATAATGGGGCACTCGGCCCTCACACCACTATCTGTCTCTTTGGCAGCACAAACACAGCGTGTACACACACACACACAGACACAAAACATTTGAGACAGCGCATACCATTTCACTTGATTCCTCTCATTGAGTGTTCTGGTTCTGGTGGTGGTGAGGCATAATCTGTGTGCAAAGTGGAAGAATATAGGATCTACTTTAAAGTAAAATTTACATACTAGTTCACTGGAATGAAGTCTAGTTGAACTTAAGATAAGGCTTGATCCTTTTGTTGTAAGCCAATTTTAGTTGAAGCTTTTATCAGTCCTTCCTGTTGCTCCAGCTCAGCCAGCCCTCCTCCCTCCCAATCTGTTCCCTCTCAGTCCTTCTGAGGCAGCAGAGCTGAAGCCTAGAGCAGGCAGTTTGGGAGGAAACTCTAATTTCCATCCCACCAAGAGCTCCTTAGTCAGCTCGTCTCCCAGGGCAGGCTATCCCAGCCAGCACAGGAGCTCGCAATAAAGGGCACTACCATTACCCAGCCCGGCCCACTGAAGTGTTGTAAAATTTTAGTGCTGATGCTACGTTGAGACATCATGATGGCTATATGGACAATGCACTAGCAGCATCCACATAAAAATCGATAGGAGGCTGTTAATGGTTCTTTATTGTCTGCTGTTGTGTATGAAAGATAATAAAGAAAGTGTGCTCTGAGTGACCTAATGTGTGGCCAAACTGGAGTCAAATGAGACGTCATAAAATAGGGATCTCATCTTATTTACTAGGATTGCAGTAAAAGGGATTTACCCTCACAGTATAGAAAAAAGGCTGCTTCTTTATTCACATACCTGAAAAAAGCTTTGGTTTGTATCATTAATTATCACTGTGGTTATGAGTTTTATCCCTGATATAGACATTTACACAAAAGCATACAACAAAAATATATACAGCAGCTACAGTTGTAGTTTTCAGTAATGCCATCACGCCTTACTGAGCCCATTCTGTTATTGTGGTAATTGATATTCATTATCCAAACACATGTTTAGTTGACAGATATGAATCAAATATAGAGTAATATTGTCATGAACTGACAGTTACAAATGTGGCGCTGTTTTTGTGTCATTTGTGTTATTTCAGTAACAATAATAATAATCAGGTTACTATCATCTCATCATGCCAGTATATATTGGAAAACAGGTGTGGACACATACCATTAGATTTGTCCCACATTTCATGGAAAATTTCATGGGAAATTTTGATGGCGTCAGGTCACAATCCAGCCACAGTGTGCATATGATCAATGTAAAGAGCGGAAGAAAGGCGCAAATTCAAGTAAATGCAGCCACTAGAAAAACATGGCAGACATTTTCAAGCAAAGTGTAAATGGACAGTGATGTGATAAAAGTGTGAGCTTCATTAATAAGATTGCCATTTAAATCAGCAGTGTAATCACAGCCTGTTCTTTTCATCACAGCACCCATTTGGCGAGAACATGGTGAACTCACTGCTTCTGCCTCTGGAAACAGCGCTACAGGCCACAACAAACACCTACTGTGGGAGGGCCAGCCACCTGTTTACCAAGAGGTTACAACAGAGCATCAAGGATGCTGCACAGAGAAGATAATCCGTATATAACACACCATAACCATTCCACCGTTAATGACTAATGTCTCTCCAGAAATAGAGACTCAGTTTTAAGACATTCTTTTAGGGACCAAAAAAAGGTGGGTAACAAACGGCTTTCCGTGATGAAGACTCGGGCTTGCACTCATGCCATCATCTCTTGATGGCTAAATGTCAAGACTGTTAAAGAAATGGGAAAGTGTCATCTGTGAAGCAGATTTTTTTTTTTTTTTTCAAATCAAATGAAGCACAGGTTGGTACATATCCATCCAATGAACACAAAATCAGGTCACAAATGCCCTCTCAACATGAGGGAGAAATGCACTGAATCCACTTTGCCCTGCAGAGATTTTGAACTTCATAGCTGGCAATAAGGGTACTCACTCCTGGAAATCAGGTTGCATTGTTTTGTTTTGTTTTATTTTTGTTTTGTTTTGTTTTTGTTTTTTTGTCTCGTAAGATATGACAAATCACTTCCTTAAACTGTCTGAAATTTTCAGATAGAATAAATAGAAAATACAGCAGGGTACTTAAATACTCTATTTTTATCAATAGAGTATTTTTGATTTTAGATATATATTAATATAATTTTACATGTACTACAGTTTTTATGTGTTTGCCTCTACAATATGTCATGGATATGGACTGCACTTGTTATAAAGTGCTTGGATACTATGCAGGAATGCTATTCACACTTTTTTAATTTAATATGGCAAATGAACTCATTGAAACTACTTTGGATTTACAGTCTGAAAATGTCAGTATTTATTATTGATGAGCATTGGTTGGCGGGACGCTCTGTTGATGTCTATGAAAAGTTTGTTGTGACTTTGTTTTGGTAATCTAGTACAGTTGGAATAGCAGCTTGCCCAAACAAATAAGATTTTATGTTTAATTTAATTATTATTGGTTTATCTACAAAGTTGTTAGAGAATCATTTGCTGTACATTGCAGTGATATTTAAATCCTTTTACCAACTTCATGTGCCAATATGAACATACTTTTGGATAACATGAATGTTATCAGACTGAGCAAGACATCATGAAATCTGCTTCATTTTAGGTTCATCATAAAGAGAAAAAATACATAAATAATAATACACAATTGACCTTTGATCAATCTAAATCTTATGTGATTTACATGCTATTGAAAAGCCAGCATAAATGTTGCAATGCATATCAAATGTATGGATAATAAATATTTGTAAACATTCCTAACTTAAGTAGTCCAGCTATATTTCATACATTTTAATATGATTTCAGCATTTCCCAAGGTCACAGCATCTTGATGAATTGTGTGTGTCCATGTTACAAGGTTTAATTTCTAAGATGGAGGAGTTTTTCCAAGATATTTTAGCTGCAAATATAGATCCATGATGGGCAAATGGTTGTGTTGCTAAAAATTTAATTAAAAAAAAAAAAAAAAAAATTCTTAATGAGCCAAACAAGGTCATTAGCAAATGGAAGTTTTGGTAGGGAATTATTTTCATGCTTAATAAACAATCACAAAAGGTTGAATTTGTTGATGAATGATCTGTGCTAAGATGTTTGGTTTTATATGTGATTTTGATATCATGACTTGTACATTGTAGCTGCTATGTTGAGCATGACCAACTGTACTTGTTGCGCACATGAGACAAAGCATGAGCCATGTCCTAGCAGGCAGCAGCCTGCTGAAAATGAGAAATCAATGTGTGTGAAGACTTCAGAAAGAGTTGTTAGATGGCTGAAAGAGGAGCTGATGTGTTGAGGCCAGTAGCCAGTGGGTCCTCGTTTCACAGGCAGATTGACGGACGTGCCTGGAATGAGCAATGGATGTGATGAATTTCAAATGTTCTCAATGCTAGGAAGCTGTTAGATATATCACTGTTTTCTTTAGGAATTGCAGTGTGTATAGAAAAGAAAAGAGAATGTTTAAAAGAAAAAAATTGTGCTTTCCTCACTTCTAAAAGTCTCAAGTGCAAGTGCCTTTTCAGTGCAGTATCATTAATACAGTGTCAAGGAAAAATTTTGGCTTCACAATTTGACGCCAGTAGCCATGCCTTAGTTCCTTAGTTTTTGTAATGGATTAATAAACGGCTCACTTGCATTGCAAACTAATGAGCAAACTTTTGTAATAATATGGTTTAGGATTTAGTATTTATTTCATAGGAACAGGCTGGTTTCCTGAAAAGCACAATGAAAGAAGGTGGGCCTTCTGTTTTGATAATGCCAAGCCTTGGGGAATGTTACTCGTAGTGTGTGGTGGAGGAAGTGCTACAGGCTATCAGGAAAGCTTACAAATTGGCTGTGGCTCATTTTTATTGGAGGGTTTCCATGATAGAAGCTGGGCAGTAATGGCTAATTTTTTTTCAGTCCCACTAACCAAAGAACCTCCAAAGGGTTACAGAAGTGCATAATGCGGTTTGCTGTTCACACACACACAAAAAAAAAAAAAAAAAAAAAAAAAAAACACTGCACAAAAATGCTAGCGGTTTCTTGTGCAAGTCTAAATGACATTGTAATACCTCCAAGCACAGCCCTTAGCAAGATGGATGCTTAAAAGTTCAGTATGCAAAGCATATTCAGTTTTTAGGAGGAAAGGCTAATGCCATTACCTGGTTTTACTCCCCTTGAGTGTGATGGTGATTGAGGTCTCATTCACTTTCATTCTAACAGAAACTGCCAATGGATTATTCATGTTATTGCTTGCGCCACTTGCTTCCCTGATGTTCAATAGCGATTTAAAGCCCAGAAATAAATTACAAGAGTTTGAAGCAAATGGCCCAACACAGCGAGTAAAAAAAGGTAACTGAGTAAGGAATATGCAATATTACACAGAGGAAGTCACACACCTTTATTTGAGGGATAGGAGGAGCATATGTCAGAGAAAGCCATTTATGAGCAGGCAACATTAAGAGTTTCAGGATAACGGGATCTCTTTTTGAAAATGTGGCGCTCTTAGACCTTGTTAAGAGAAAGGGGAAGGGCTGAATGGAAATATGCATAATGTATGATCTCTACCATGGCTTAACAGCCACATTGACAATCCTATATATAATGTAATCTCTCTTTTCCATTTTATTTTTCTTTGCTTACTTTTATGTGTGTGCATATGACGTGGGGTCGGGGGTGTTAACTGGTTAAAAATTTTTATCATTATGTTTTATGTGGATGCTCCCTACGTGTAAAAACACTCGAGTTTCTGGTTTACGTCCTTATTAGGGATGAGTCCATCAAACCAAAAGAAAAAAAAAGAATCTGGTTCTCAAATTACTTATGTTGCAAGACAGCACTTCTCAGAGAGGATGAGAGTTTAGTTAGTGCAGACATGGAGCTGACAGTGAGTCATGTATCTTGTCAGTTTGATAAACAGGGAGAAGTGACAAACTAGAGAGGAGATGAGAGGAAAGTAGGAAGTTTGTCACAGCTGAGCAGGCCAGGTAGAAAAGAAATGTGTTTTCTCCCTGGTGCATCCATCTCTCTCTTCCCTTCCATTCCTGCTGCAGAAGGATATCATTTGAAGAGTGAACATTTGATCAATAATACATTTGCCTGCACTGCTGAGACAGGTATAATTGTGCTGATATGTCAGGGTTTAAAACAATTAATGTAATTTACTGCTGAGCATTAGCTATGCATGGGACCTCCTGTGTCATGCTGAGAAGTGAATTTGCCACTGTAAGCAGAAGGATGAGAAATATGCATATGCAAATGAAATGAAATGGCCAGTGCAGTATGTAGAAGTACATTAAGGAAGTGTGGGCCTCTTCTCGTCATGAGATGAAGTTCAGTTAAAGGGAACAAATTCATGAAAAGTTGTTTATAATAGTTTGCTGGCAGGGCTATTCAAATATATTTTTTTCTTTCTTCTGCCCTCTATTTGGCAAAAGCTATCCCATCTATGATACACTGAAATTTGCACTGCATGGTGTGATTCTTTCCACTTTTCAACCATGCTTTGTTGGAAGAATGATCTACTTTCATATCCTGTGGTTTTTATTTACTTTACACAAGTATCATACAAGTATCCAGTAATGGAGCAGGCTTCATTCAATATTTGATGAGCAAATTCTGTAAATTTATTCCTCAAAGAACAGGAGGTGAGCTAGATTAATGGCACATTGCCTTACAGCTACAGTATGTGGATCAATGATTCAACAAACAATCCATACCCAGGCTACCCAAGGGTGGTGGTTCCTCTCCTCACACTTGGCAGCCATAAACCGCAACTGAGAGAGAGCTTCAACATTGACCCCAAGGGCTCTTGCCTCCACTGCCATCACAAACAAGATAGCAAGGAATGTTTTATAGCAGCATAACATTCAAACACAAAAATAAGGATGTTATTACTCTGTCTCACTCTTACTTTGGCTTTTTATGGCCCAATCGGAGCAAATGTCAGCCTGATCCATCATACAAAATTCACAAGTAATACCATCTTTATTACCTCTCATAAAAGAGTGTATCAATCACTTCAATTGACCTTTTTTTCCCTGATGAAGTGCCTCATCAATGCGCCACATCCCAGTGCCCAAGGGCTAAAGACTATTGGTTGGAATCAATGGAATGCCAAATATTGTTAGTGAACAATATGCCTGTATGACCTCTGGAAACTATTGTAGATTTAGAGACAGTATGAAAACCATATTATCAATGCCCTATGACTTAATACTGCTCTCTTTCTGGATTGCACTGTCGACACTGATGAAAAGTAACAGTAATAGAGTGAGCATGTGATATGTGATTGATTACACTGACTCCAAGCTTGGCCAAATGCCAAGACTATATGGTTTTTACGGGATGTGTGCTTTCTGCTTGTATACAAATATTATGTGTTCCTCCGCCTGTTGACATGAGGAGGTCATCCAAAACTCGGCCAAGCCATAGCCCACAGGCCTGTTTTTTTTTTGCTTGTCTAAACTAGCTCAGGCTCTTACTCTGCCCTAGTACACAGTTTCCTCACAACACGCTAACCTCACCATTTCCCAGCTACTCTTCATGTGCAGTGTGTCTGTCATTTTCGTATTGACTTTGCTTAACAATCAAAGTGCATCAAGCCTGCGCTCTTGTACCCTTGTTTTCCATATCACTTGTATTTTCTCTTTGTCTTTTCAATCCCCTGAGTCCTCAACCTCATATATTCTAGGTCATTTAATTGTCTCCCTTATGCATCCCTCCCTCACTGGCATTTCCTAATGAATCTATCGTTCCTAGACCCACACACTGAGGTTGCTTCATTGACTATTGGAGCATCCCGACCTGTGTGTGGAACCTTTAATTGTTTTTCCCGGAGTCTGACAGCTGACGACACATGATGGATTAGCCAGAGCACTCATCTCCGATACGGAAAAGGACAATCTCTTCACACCTTGAAAAACATTCATGGTCAAATGGGTACTTCTGCAATATGTGACTAGGTTAGTGCAGACAGACACTTTAGTGGATGTTAGCAGCCATGCACATTTGCAAGCATGGTTGTAGATCAAAAAAGTGTCATTCATTAGATTTGAAAGTATACTTGAAGTAGAAAGACGAAAGCCTATGGGGTTAACTGGCCTGTTGCACAAATTTCACAATTTATCACATCTCTCTCCACTTCATGAGCAGCATGCTGGCTGTGATGGAACTGTTAAATGGACTGTAGTTTCATTCATTCATTAATTCATTTTCCAAGCTGCTTATCCTAATTAGGGTCGCAGGTTGTCAGAGCTAATCCTAACACTTGTTGGGCAGAAGGGGGGCAAACACCCTAGACGAGTCACCAGTCCATCACAGAACTGTAGTTTCATATGACCTAAGTGGAAAGGCTTCAGAATGTAGACATGCTCCTTATATGAAACCCTTTGTTACCACAAAAACTGCAACTGATTTAGCATTCCATTTCTTGAAATCTAATGCATATATAACACTGGAATAGATTAATCAGATAAATGACACCAAAATGCACTTCAAGGTTACAAAGCTGCAACATGTATAATTAGCCTGTTATATTTCAACCAAGGAATACAGCACAAATTGCCTTAAGAAAACCATTTTTCAGTCCCGACTGTTATTTTCAAGGGCACTTTCACCACCAAAACACAGAGATGGTTCCTCATTAAAGGTTCTCTAAGTCATTATCATTATTTATGCATGCTTGAAGGAATGGAGAACCTAATTTCTCAATGTGATGACTGATAGGAGGAGGTGAGTGGAGACTACATGAAGACTTGATAGCATATTTCTCAAGAAAATCTCATTCTAACTGAAGCAGATCCCATTTTTAAAGCAATGCACCTTAAACTGAAAGGTCATTCTTCATCTCTAACAGAAAGCCTTCTCTCTATTCTTACGCTAGGAGCTTGGATCTTCAGAGATTTCATAGCTACGCCTATTGTGCTCTGTAGCTGACCCCATAAACTCAAAGCATAACCAATTCAAAGTAATTTTGTGTTCCTACTGGGTGGCATCCTATGCTGCAGTCTGAAACACACACCCAGTCATGACTTGCTTGCTGATTCCCCATGACCCGAAACAGCCTATCCCACATGTACACAAATTACCCTGGCAAATCCCACTATCCTGGGATCATGGATCACAGTCTAATCATCTGCAAGGATTCAATGCCAAGTGCTTCACAAGGGCTCAGAATCAATGTGGTGGGGGGTGGGGGGTACAGTGCGCTATGAATTATGTCTACCCATTTCTTTTTTTTTTTTATTCTCATATAGCCTATTTATGTAACCAATTGTAGACAATATGTTGTCATGCTGAGATATCTTCAGCGCTGCTACAGTTGAAGTTTGATGGTAAACATTAGGTTTTGGTGTCAGACCCTCATAACCAAAGGCAGGGGCGCCGCCAGGAATTTTGGGCCCCATGAAAAAAAACAAAAAAAAAAACAAAACAAAAAAAATACATATACAGTGCAGGCCAAAAGTTTGGACACACCTTCTCATTCAATGTGTTTTCTTTATTTTCATGACTATTTATATTGTAGATTCTAACTGAAGGAATCAAAACTATGAATGAACACATGTGGAGTTACGTACTTAACAAAAAAAGGTGAAATAACTGAAAACATGTTTTATATTTCAGTTTCTTCAAAATAGCCACCCTTTGCTTTGATTACTGCTTTGCACACTCTTGGCATTCTCTCGATGAGCTTCAAGAGATAGTCACCTGAAATGGTTTTCACTTCACAGGTGTGCCTTATCAGGGTTAATTAGTGGAATTTCTTGCTTTATCAATGGGGTTGGGACCATCAGTTGTGTTGTGCAGAAGTCAGGTTACTACACAGCCGACAGCCCTATTGGACAACTGTTAAAATTCATATATATATATATATATATATATATATATATATATATATAATCCACTTTCATTCCATATATTCAGACTTTCATTAGTTTTTACCTATTTTTTGGGGCCCCTGTCAGGCAAGGGCTGTTGCCCTGACCAAAGGGCAACAGCTTCCTCTAGACATAACATTTTTTCACCAATATTGAACAATCAAACAGGGAAAACTCCATCGTAGAATATGAGGAGATACTAACCTCACCACCATCTGTAGCCACAGTAGGCAATAATGCACGGCCACCATGATGTGTTTTGAATAAGTTGTGTCACTCTCACTTTTTTCCCAATGGAAACATCTGTCACTGTTTTGCTCTATCCATTGCTCTCTTGACCTAAACATAACCCACCCCTGATTGCGACAAGTTCACGCCCCCTCTCTGGAGCTTGTTGAAAGTAATTCTGAGAAATATAGCAAATCACTAAGTGAAACGAAAAGAAGACGTGGACAAGGCAGGTTGAGAGAGAGTGAGTGGCTACATCAAAAAGTACATTTTAAAACCTCATCACAAAATAACTTCAGCTTAATGCTATGTTAGAGGCTGAAGAATTCCTTCAAGTATACTGAGATGACAGCAGGTGGGAGCAGCAGGGGGAAAAACCTGGAGTGCATCCCAGGGAAGTTAGATGCCCAGGGTTTGAAGCAAAGTCACCTTCAAGACCACCAGATGAATTAAGCATTTGTGGGTAGAGCTTAAAGCACACATTAAAGAAAGTGTGCAAAGGCATACAGCTGAGGCACAGATTCCAAAGTGGTATGTTGGTTTATCACTACAGCACAGTAAGTACCGTGTTACAAGCTAGGGAATTATATATAATTATTTCTTTATTGGCTTGGTTTCCTTTGCCCTTCCCCATTTGTTGGGAGTGTATTTGCTTGTATTGGTATGTTGGTAGATTGGCTGGGTGGTACAACCTCATTCCTAGCCCTCCCCTGCATCCTAGAAATAATCTCAGTTGAAATCCAATGGTCCAAAAACTGTCTGTCAGACGATAGAGGGATTCTTCAAACCTGAGGGGTCAGACCTCCCACTGGCCTGTTGATATTGAGACCAAGAGTGAGTTTAGACTTCACTGGGCAATGCTGTGAACTAGGCTTGAGCCTAATTGTTAATACAGAGTTGTGCTGTTTTGTTTTAGTTGACAGCAGGCATGAAAAGAACTAACACAAACAGTGTACCCCGCAGTTCATTCATGGGATAAAGTCTGTGCATCTTTTTAAGATAATGGAATTCTTAACAATGTAAACTCTCCATATATAAATTAGCAAGCAGCTAAAAATCCAGAGATCCTGAAATTGTAATTGATTTCTAGTCATGATGTTGGCTGTGAGCGTTATGATAATCACTGGAGATCATAGGTTACACACCTCTCTATTTACCGCTGCAACACTTGTTATGGGCCTAAGTACATCATTGTGTTAACATCTGAATTTGCCTTCTGCAGGGGTGCTCACCTTGGATGCTGGCACAAGGGATTGTCACATCACTCTGTGTGTGAGCTGGTAAACTAATCTTTTCAGAAATCTTCAGAGCCTCCTGGATTATCTCCCAGTCTCACACATTAGACCTTGGCAATCCACAAACCGGATTAGACGTTAAGCATCTTATTGAATTGTCATCCACATGCTGTAAGGGTGAACCTCTTTTGAAAAATAAATGAGTTCCTTTGAAAGAAATATCAACATTTTCACCTCTTCTTTTTTTTTTTTTTAAGGGATGGATTGTGTATTCCATCACCCTATATGTTACGTATGAGCTCCAAGGAGATTCAGTGTTCATAAAGGCACATCATAATGCATCTATGCTCCACGTTTGAGGTTGCATGATCTCTGAGCTGATTTACCAAGTTTGATCATCTGTCTTCTGGAACATACATAAAAGGTTAGAACAAACTTTGTTAAAATTGGCACAGCAGAGCCTTCAGAATACATCTTGAATAAACTCAAGGAATCAATTATGGATTTCAAGATGCGTTGCCATTGTGCATGGAAATCAATACCACTGCAAAAATTAAAAACAATATGAAATCCAAAAGGTTAAAGAGCACATTTCCAACATAAATGAATTGGAAGTGTGTTCAGGTGTTACATTTATTAAAAAAAAAAAAATCAATAAACATCAGTTGTAAATATTTCACTCACTGTATCAGTTTGCGCCTGACTCTACATTGTTTTCTTTGATTGATTTCCGTTGAATCCCCTATATAGGTAGAAAATTACTTGAATCAAATACAAAATGGCTGCTGGGGAAAGGTAAAAGGAAATCCATGCATGGAGGAGACAGTTAATGAAACAGAGCGAAGTCAGACCCTCAAGGCATATACCAGTGACTTGTTCTCAGTCCCATGACAATAAAGATCTTCCCCTTTAATTGAAAACTGGTTGTTCCCTCGTCATGATGGACAGCGTTTTAAATAAAGACAGCGTCTCCTGTCTTCCCACACTCGTACCTCTATGATACAGTAATAATTTGGTCCATTTTAAAATCCGCTGAGGGCTTTTTTTTTTTTTTTTTTTTTTTACAGTGACTACTTTTCAGTAGATCCTCCGTTATCACTGCACAAGAACATGGCTTTTATTTAAAAAATCAAAACCAATGTTTCACCCTGGAATTTTGTAAATAAATCTTATGGTTAAATAATTTTTTTTAGGACTATATACGGCTCCCGTTTTCCAGTTTCAGCGCTAATACTTTGCCTTTTCCATGATGGTCACATCACAACTGCCCACATACCTGTATCAAGGGCTATATGGCCTTTTTACCTGTAAAACACACAGTTTTTGACCAGACATTTTGTTAGAGCTGCTGCTTATTTTTAATGAAACATGAAGTTCTCAATTAGCTGGGCTGCCTGTAATTTTGACTCTGAATTAGCATTTCAGATGCTGTTATCCAGATGGAAAGACAGTAAGTGCAGCATTACTGATGTAGCTATAACAACAACTATTCAATCAGCAGTAAGGATTTCAAGCGCCAGACTCATAGTGTCCTGACAATAGATGATGATATAACTCTCAGACCCCCCCCCCCCCCCCAAAAAAAAAAAAAAAAAATGATAATATACTGTAGGTTGGATAAGAGTTGGGAAAGGAAATTGGAACTTTTCACCTCAAAAAAAAGTTTATAGGATAAAGATCTGGGAAAGGAGAAAGTGCTTCAAGATGGAGAGTGCGGAGGTGAGATGTGATCTCAGGTGGAAGTGAAAATATGGAGTGACTCTGCTGTCCTGACTCAAATGGGAAGGTCATTCTGCCATCGCAGACCCTGGGAGGGAGAAGTGTCAAGGCCTGGTCAGCAGGACTGAACCACAGCCTGGAGATACATCTTGGGTGTAACTCTACTAGCAGCCTTTCACAGCAATACCAGGTTTCTGAATTAAATTCAAGCAGTCCTTGTCAATCAGCAGAGAGAACGCAGGAATGGTATGACTTGGGAGAATATGGGCGGACTGCAGAATTCCAGATGAGTTGTAGCAGGGACTAAAGACAATACTTGCAGAGCTCCGGCTACAGGGAAATGCAAAAGTCCATGCAAGAGATGATTAAAGCTGAACCGAGTCCCTTTTGAGGAAGGATCTGATTCAGCATTGAATTCATTATTAGAACTGTTGAATCAAAAATTTCTGTAACAAAAAAAGGAAAAAAAAAAAGTTCTATAAATACTGCCCTCCTGGGAGATGACGCTTTAGTTCCAAAGTTTTATGCTGAGGTAGAACAGCTCGGAATGTCACAACGTTACATCAGAATATGGAGAATTCATACATGCAGAGGAGTTGATGCTGTGTGAGCTCGGTGATCAGATAAAGTTGGCACTTCAGCTGCTGAACTTTGATCTGAGGACACCAAATCCCTTCGTGCCTTACAGCGCTATCTTGTGTGGAACAGCACTCCTTGGAACAGAAACAGGTGAAACTGAATGATCTTTGATGGAAAAAAGCCAAGAGATAGAGGTGTTCAGAGAGTGCAGAGGTCTGAAGAGAGATGGGGCACCTGTTGACAGCTGCTTGTCTCACAGCAGTGACACTGATGGCTCTGTGGCTGCAAACCAATTCTACTGACGAGACCTTTCTTATGATCCCTCTCATCTCATTATTCTCTGGAGAGATTTTCAGAGGGAATGAAATTGCATCCTGACCTCAGTTTATACTTTTCTGATTTCAGGTGAAAACCTTAGAAGTCCAAATGTGTTTCATCTTCTTAGTTGTATTTTTTTTTTTTTTTTTAACAGGTATGTGTTGTTGCATGTTTCATAACCTATGACCACGTAAATCATGTTGGAACTCATTAAATTTCAAACAATCTATGGAATGTCACTTGAAATATAGGCATCATTTATTAAGTGTAGTGATTTATTTATTTTTATCTACATGAATGGGATAGGCTGTAAAAAATGAATTGCTCTTTGGGACTAATAAAGTATTCTAAACTGAACTGAACTGAACTAATTCCTGAAAACATACTTTCTGGACCTAGGTGTTTTTCATCTGTGCTGTTTCTGTGAAAAGCTTTTTTTCAGCTTTTTGCAGAGTAGTAAAGTTGAAATAGAATGTGCTTTTGGCACATCTGACAGCTTTGTGTGTTGATTTCTTTTTATAATGTTGACTATAGCATATGCTGAAACAAGTTCCATTCAACAATATGAATTAGCATGTGCCAGGGCTGCTTTTATTTTGATGGTGGGAGAACAACTCAACTAACCTAACCTTTTTACAAATATTATCTGACATCCTTATTCAGCCACATGATCACTCACATAACAAACAAACAAAAAAACTTCAACATCATCATCATCATCATCATCATCATCATCATCATCATCATCATCAAGCCTTCAAGTGAAAAATAATGCACTGGAAAAATAATGTTCAGTTCTGAGAGGATACTGGATACTTCAATAAATTAAGAGCAAATTATTGAATCAAGATGAAAGATTTAGGTATATTCACTCTCCTGTTGTTGACTTGTCATGCATTAAAAAAATGATGGAAGACTCAGTGATCATGTACGATAATATGGCAACTTCATTTGCTAATGCTTCCTCCTGCAGTCCTTTCCAGTCAGCTAGAAGGCCTTCTAATGAACAGAGCATTTGGAGCACCCGAGCGGAAAGTCATAAAAGCATCATTTGGCTTTATGCTACCAGTTTGAACAACCCTTTATGTCACTGCTCTTTCTCTTAATTTCATTAGGAAATGTGTAAATGCAGGGAGATGGGAGAAGAAAAACCCAGCAGGACTATCCACTTAATGTCCCCATGCATTTGATCAAATTAAAATCAGCATGTGCCCTTCTTAGCCACAGATACGGGCCGAAATCATCACACATTCATCTAGGGGCGCTCAGGGTTCCATCCAAATTCCTAATTCAATTAACATTTAAGGGAGATGCCTCCTCCTAATCATAATTATATGGTCTGGCATTTATATGGCTTGTCCAGAAAGAGCAATGCACCATTTAATCTTCCACAGCACATGGTCGTGATAGTTCCATGACTCCAAGTGATGGCTGTAATAGAGCTCCACACAAGTTAAGGACAATTATGCTGCTGATGTAGGATGATTGTTCTTTTCATCAGTTGGGCTAACGGTGTGAAGTGCAGGGATCACATGGATGAAGTGAAACGAATGATGAAGAGTGTTACATGATAATAAGCAGTGCAGCCTTAATATATGACCATGTGTGCCATATATTCCTGTCCTCTGTCATTATAATTTCTTATACTTGTGTTATACATGAGAAAGCAAACAACTAGTGAAGCAACACAATGATATATGAAGAGTGGAGATTAGTCGCTATGAGCAAATAGATCTTGAAATTGATTTTAGGGGTTACAATCAGCTTAAAGAGCTTGCATCATTTTTAAAAATGGCACCCAACAGCAGAGCAGTGTTGCATTTTTCTTATAGATGTAGGTCGTTCAGATCAGTAGTCAGGTCATTTTCTGGTAATAATATTCACTTTGGTTAAATGTGGCATTTTTTCCTCAACCTGTAAGGAATCATCAGTGTCTTTATACACGGTCAGAGGTGGCTAAAATAAGCCGTGGCTCCTCATTGTGCAAAACTGGATTCTTTTGATGCACACTTTTAATTGTGCTTTCCTTTGTCCACTCTTTCTGTGCTGTTTTGCTATGGAAGGAAAATATTCAAAGACCATGAGAACATTTGACTCCTATGAACTAAACTACTCTTGCCATAAAGAGGCTATTATACATGGGGCAAGGCTGCAAAATGTGCTCCTTAACCATTTCTTTTTCTTGGCACACCTCTTGAATCTAAGTGGAAACACCACAGTCTATGCAACCTGAAACTTACAAGTTATTTAAATAATTAAATTTGAATTATCAATATATTTAACCCTGAACTCCTGCCTTTTTTTCTGTTTCATACAGGTTTTAGTTTTCTGGGAATAGATGAAGCTGTGCCTACTCTTCTGGCAAGTGCTTGTTACTACACAGAACTTGGGCTACACATCTGATCACTTCTCAGTCTCATGCATTCAACTGTATTGTCACTTCATAGCCAAATATCTGACTAAAATCATTTATGCCAGTCTCACATATGTCAGAGTTGGCTCCTTGGGAAGGTTGTGAGAAGTTTGATTGAAATCTTTCTTTTTTCTGCAAAATATCATTACCTTAGTACTTCCTTCTTTGAGTATTTTTAAAGGTCTATTGCAAACTGCTGTGAGGGAAACATGCTGCTGTTTTATATAAATTCCTTGACTTCAGGTGGATTATATTTGGATATTGCTGGTATGGTCTGTATGCCTCCCGTCTGTCACTATTTCCCTTGTGCTGCTTTTATGTATTGTACGTGTTCTATCATGTGAGTTTTTTTTATTTTTTTTAAGTGAAACTAATTGTGCTGATGTCTTCCTGCAAGAGGAGATCTTGTATCTGGATGGGACTTTCCTGGCTAATTAAAGGATAAATAAAATAATATGAAATAAAATATCTTTATTCCTACACAAAAATGAATGCATTTTGTGTGATGCATGCAGGCCACTTAGATGTGCAAAAAAAAAAAAAAAAAAAAAAAAAGCTGTGTATTTGTTGTTTTTCACTGCCTTTGCATCTATTTTGGCAGAGATAGTGCTGACATGAACAGATCTAGTGCATAATTTTGCTACAAAAGTCCACAGCCACAGGCTATCATTTGCTCACTTCAGTAAAATTTTGATCAGGCAGAACTAAAGATTGTCATTTTCTGTTGTTTTTCAGAAACTGTAGGTTTGGATAGAAAGCACCCAGAGGCTTGATCACAACTGATTCACATTCTCTTACAAATTTGAATACTGGGGATAACAAAATTATGCTCATAGGCCTTATTGTTGTGCTGTAAAAGCTGTTTTTTTTATTAGGATACACCATTTTCACCTGAAACCTCTAACAAAAAAAGGGGCTAAGAGTTTAAAAGCGATTTTTAGATTTTAGGGATTTTAGAAAAAACTGGTGCACCAATTAAATGTGAATTTTACTGGTTCCTGAACACCCTCCCCAGTAGTTTAAAGTATAATTTTGGTCTGTCTGTAATCCTTTCTACTTAAAATATCTTCTCTCTATCTCTAAAATATTTTCTCTCTATTATGACACAGTTAGTTTATCGAAAGCACTCCACTCTTCTCCGTTGTCAGTTTCTTTCATTATTGCTGAGGTCTCGGTCTCCCCCAAGAGAAATCCCACTGTGAATAACAAAGAATAAGAATAATAGGCACTGACTTTTCTCTCTGTCTCTCTGTTTCTTTGTCTGTTTCTCTCTCTCTCTGCTTTTTCCTGGTTGCTCCTGTAGTCTCCAGGGACATGCATAGTTGTTGGGTAGAAATCTTCTCCTGGACTTAATGGGGGATTTATTTCACCGCTTCACTGAGGTAACAGTGTAAGTGACCACACAAAAGGTTCCTTACTCACCTGTGTAGAACCACTGCCACATTTACATGCACATCAGAAATGAAATTATAATGTGATTATGAGGTTGAGGTAATAATGGGAGAAAAGCAGAGACCACATCATACCATTTCTGTTACCATTATCAAGTTAGTTGCAATCATAATCACAGTAATAAAAGCTACAGTTTCATTTGCATTAATAGACACCAGTTATGTCTACATGTATACAACTCAGTTGCATTATCAAATTGTGGTCAAGTTGCATATTTGCGCAGCACATTGTTACATGGAAGTCAAAAGAAAATATTTGTACCAGAAACATTTTTGAGGTTTGGAATCAACAGCCATTATTTCATGCATCTTGGAAGACATGGATATAAGGTCATTTCTGGTTGTATGTAATCGTATGGAGACATTTTTGTATGAGTGTCAGGAAAATCTACATAGGGTGAATTTTTCAGAAAGACTGAACTGAATTTCATATTAGTTGGTAGGCATTAAAAACTGCATATTACAGAGGGGCTGTAAGCTGACCCCAGTATGCACTTGGCTGAAGGCAGGAATAAAAACATGGACAGATCAGTAGTCCATCACAAAGCTAACAAAAAGACAAACACATTCACACCTATTTGCAATTTAGAGTCTCACTTCAAACTCTGTTATTAAAGCAATGTTTTCAGTGATAAAATCAGTCATTGAAAATTGATTATATTGTGCCATTTCACATTTGCAGTGCCTTCATAAATAGCTATGAAATATCTGCACAGGACAATACAGTTATTTCTCCTCAACTCTAAAAGCCAAAGAAAAAAAAAACATTCATTTGTACATTTGCAATGAGATTTCAGCAGTAAACATGTTCTCTTCTCCCCAGCCATTTAGCCTACTATTAATCAATGAATAATGCCTTGCAGCAGAAAGCAAATTACAACACTTTAACTCTTCTGTTCCTCCTCAGAATTATCTTTTTATCTTGTTTTTGATCAGCAAGTGCTACAAACATTAGAAATACAGGTTGGAAATAGTTACCACTGCACAAATGCCTCCAAACCAGAAATGAAGGTTGGGGAGCTTTCACATCAGGGACTTGGGGCCCAGAATTGCCCATTCTGGACCCCAAAGTACATCTTCTTTGATTAGTGTGAACACAGTGTGCTGTACCCAGGAATGGATCCAAGTCCACTTGGAAAAGATGGTATGGCCCAGTGTACTCCACTATCTCTCTCTCTCTCTTCATATTGGAGTGTGTAGATATGCAACTGTACTCAGGTATGGAGCAACTTTACTGATGTGAAAGCTGACTGGCAGGGGTGTGGAGGGGCATGGGCAATCATCCCCTGGCACACTACAAAGCAGCTGTGCCAAATGTGAAAGCCTCCTTAGTGAAAGTTCAGTTAGACTATCTCCATGCATATGCCTCGTAAGTCACAAGCACAGTTTCCGGCTGGTTCTACCACGCTCCACCAGCTCGTCCCTGTCTTCAACCAATCACAGTCAATCTGACATGCTCACCTTTCGCCAATCACTTGTAAGCTGTCAAACTTTAAAAGCGTTCTCTCTCTCTTCTGTCATACAGTTGTCATTTTGGCACAGTGGCCATTTCATGACCGACCTCTACCCCTTTACCAACTTCTCTGGGGATGCTCAATCCCTCTTCAATGAAACCCTCTGATCAGAAGTTTCCCTCTCATGAAGACATCCCAACATCAAGTTTTCCGTTCCCCATCACCATCAGAAGTTTCCCCCGCATGAAGACATCCCAACATCAAGTTTTCCGTTCCCCATCACCATCAGAAGTTTCTCTCTCATGAAGTCGTCCCGACATCGAGTTCTCCATTTCCCATCACCATCAGAAGTTTCCCCCTCATGAAGACATCCCAACATCAAGTTTTCCGTTCCCCATCAGCATCAGAAGTTTTTCTCTCATGAAGTCGTCCCGACGTCGAGTTCTCCTTTGCCCCTGCACCATCAGAAGTTTCCCTCTCATGAAGATGTCCCGACAGCGTCTTCTCCATTCACCATCAGCATCAGAAGTTTCCCTCTCATGAGGACATCCCGACATAGAGTTGTCCATTCCTCATCACCACCACCTCCAGTGTCTAGGCTCCACGGGAAAAGTCCTTCACATATTGAAGCACTTAATTCATGGGATCGCCTCCTACGGCAATCTACTTCCTGCTGGGGTATTAGACTATTTCCTTCTGTTCACAGTAAATTACTACTTCAAATTCTTCACTGTTCATGACAAATTTAACCTTGCTTCTGACTCTCTCGTTCTCATTCTCTTTCATTCTCATTCCAGGTCTCTCGTGATTGAAAAATCTTTTGCACTTACTTTTGTACTTTCAGTGCTGTTCTCTTCACGGTGCTGATCTGATGGGGATAGGAGTGTGGTGAATGATTTTTTTTTTTTTTTTTTAAATCCCAACAGAAGACAAAACTGGCACTTTATAGACAGGAACATCCACCAGGCATGTAAAATAACTTAGGAGCATGTGTGAAAAACAAGAGAGTCGCAAGCAAATTCCTCTTCTAGAAAAGGAGTGCTGAATGTAATAGTCGAGGCGGGACCTCGTCACAGAGAAGACATTTCACTTAAACTGCGCACACTCACTTAGATTATCTTCATGAAAAATGCAGATAGCTGAGTCTATGTAAATCCTTAAGTTAAGAAGTTAAGAATGCCATCAGAAGTCAATTTCTGAAACAAGTATAGGCTATATTTATTCACATATTCTAATCTGACTTGTGATTGACGTCTGAATTCATAATTATACCCTAAACATGGGAATTTACCTGACAAGTTCATTAGCAGAGGCCAGCTAACAGAAATAAAGCTGAACTTAAACCAGCCTCATTTCAACAATAAACCTCAACACTACTGTGGAAACAGGGCTTGCCTGACATTATAACTGCAAAATTTAAAAATCTACAACAAAAATGATTTTGGCAATTTGTGTTTCACATCAAAGCAGCAATATTTTTACTCATTACATCCAAAGTCATTATAAAGCTCCTTTGTTTATCCACTGGCACATATTAAAGCAGAATAAACATGAAGCTGCCAGTGAGCTAATTCCCAGATTTGGTAAGTGTTGATAAAAAATAACTTTAAAATACTTAATTTGGCATCTAGAAGTGATTAAATTGGATCATAAATTACTGAGCAAAGGAAAAAAAATTACTAATTTAAATTCTACAGTTCTGATACAGTATCAATTGATTTATTGACATTTGATTAATTAATGATTAAAGGCAGACTATGGGAGGGCACTCCACATTGTTATGATGTGGTAAAGAATGATAATGCCACTCAATTCTCAAATTAATATGCTTAGAAATGTGTAAGGAGTTCAGGACAACTCTTTTACCCCATCATAAGACAAAATTTAAGAGCATTTCACTCTGTTGTTTAAGTTTTTGCGTAAATTTGACATCAAAACATTAGGTTCAACACAGTGTCACAGTGTTTCACAGTGTTGCATTAAAAGTATTACATTAATTCTATTGGTTGTCATTAGTCTTAGTATGAACCAGAGGGGCTTTGTCCTTCCTCAACCTCATCCTTAACATTTGTAAACAAAATGGAGTGTCCTGCCATTTGAAACTGCATTGTCTGCTTTTAAATAATATAACAATAATTTAAGCTACTATTAACCAGTAAACAATGTAGGGAATAAACTAATTGTGATTTGGTTGGTTATCTGTTCAATAATAATCAATTAACCTTTAATAATGATTAATTTAACATTATTCATGATAGTTACAATGGGATGTTGCACTATATTTTTATATTTGTGAGTGGCTGATAATCTTTACTTCTTCCACACTTGTTGATGTCACACAATTTCTGCCTGTGCTTGAACCTTGATCCTTAAAGTGAGTGACATTTATGGCAGTATTACTGCATGTAAATGAAGGTTTCATTCCAAAAATGTATATTATAATCTATATAATCTATTTTAACTGAAAAATTTCTCATGACTTCTTTACTCCTATGCCAAAAGGCTGTATTACAGATGTTGTCCTCAAAAACATTGCTATTTTACAACTGTATTTGTTACAAAATAATCAATAATCAATATTCAGTACTGTTCAGTGACTTTTAGCTTCATGCTGTTAATCATGCTCTAGGAGCAGATGTCAGTTCATTTCTAATGACAAACATCTTTTTTTCTTATTCTTGGATGAAAATCAGATCAAGAGCATATTGTGATTCTTTTTTCATGAATGATGCATGGGGTGCCGTAGTGTTCATGGTCTGAATGAATATGAATAATAATACCAATTCTTATACAAACTAATGTATTTTATACATCAGGAAAGACTCATGTGTTGCATCACTGCAAACATATCAGAAGAAATGTTACTCCATATTTGACGCTGACAAGATTTGTTGCGAGATTTCAATAATTCACTTCCAAATCTACATTTGCAATTGCATCAAGAATAATTATTCCTGAAGGGAGCAGCTGGAAAGGGGATTAATCAGAGAAGATATTTCCACACGAAACTTTCTAAACTAGGTCATGTTGATGACCCAGTGTTTTGAGTGCATGAGCCACTTATCTAAAATCATCTTCATTTGTTCTGCCAAGGATCCATACTAGTCTGCCCTCGGGCTTTCTGCCATAGAGGATAAATAATCAGAACATTTAACCATTACACATCTTTAATGTTTTGCTATATGATAATCATTGTTTGACACACTATAGAAAATTCCCGGGGTGTGAAGATGATAGGGGTGGCTGAACTCTTTATGTACATTAGCATGTATTTTAACAACTTCTGTGTAGGTGACAGTTAACAATGTTCTATATTGATGCTGCGTGGCACACCATCTCTCAACATATAGACAGCATTTAGAGTGGCTTTTGTAACCTTTTGTCAACACTGTGGATAAATCCATCAAAATACTTAAGTCACAGAAGAAATCAATTGTCTCCATGTTGGGAGCATAATTAGTCTCATTGCTGGATAAGTTTCTTTTCCCAGGAGTTAAATTAAATGGAATCACAATAACACAGAGGTCATGAAAGGTTAAAGCCTCATATTGACTGGAAAAGTAATTAACTTGTATGAGTCTTGACAAATACCTTAACTGGCAACAGATGAGGAAAGAATCATTAACTTATAGTTGTGTACTTAGTAGTGAAGCAGTGCCCTTCTGTTAAGAAGCATTATGAAAAGACATATGCATATATGAGCAACCATGAATATCTTTGAAATCTCAACAATCCTAAATAGTTTGGGCACCATGCTGCACTCTGACTTTATGTTCTTTGAGCCAGTGAGCATCTCAGGTTCAAAGTCCCACCCCACTCTCCTCACACACAGCAATTCATCTCACCAGCAGGTCATCTGTTTCTTTCATTCAGTTTCAACACTTATCCGATGTCTCCTGTCCTCAGCAGCTCCCCAAAGCAGCTTTTCAAATTCCCCTGGACAGCTACAAATTTTGCAGTGAAGGACTTACAGGAAGAGCTGCTCTTTCATCTCGCCAGGTTGGAGTAAAATATCTCTTAGATGCTCTACCGCAGCCAACTTCTTATCTGAACATACAACATTTTATTCAATACCATGTTTGATCACTTTTTTTTCGACCACAGGTTACTGAAGGCTAGAGGCTTTTTTTTTTTTTTTCAATGTATGGATCCATGATGGTTTGTGGTTGATTTGGTATTCTCATTTCCCATTCTCATTTCAAAGTATAAATAATCTCTTACCTCCTAACAAGGGGAATAGTCATATTGCCCTGCTCAGATCTATCCATCTATCTATCTATCTAGTGAGCTAACGATAAATAATTCTCAGCTGTTCTACTTTAACAGAAGAAAATATTGTCATTTCATGCTGTGATCAAGCTTTGCTCGTAATGAAATTAAGTATCAAAATTGTTTCACACATGAGCGCACTGTAAGTAATTAACATTCCATGCGCTCTCATATGGGATCTATACTTTATAAATTAAGAATTGGAATTGAGATGGTGTCATGTAGTACAGTTTATGTCTTCATGAATGCAGGGCTAATGATTTCTAATAATGATGTGAAGTTTACCTCTCAGTCACCTAGCAATCCCATTGTTACCTAGTAACTGATTTCCAGTTAGGAAAGAAAAGATGCGGTTCCTGTTTGCCTCCACACTTTAACAAGGTCCTGTATAGCCTAATGGGGAGAGAATGGCATGAACACTGCAGGGTTTAAGGGTTTGTCACCAATTGGGGCCGCACACACTAAAACTGTGTGCTTTCACAGTACTGTAAGATGTTTTGGATAATAGTGTCCAGTAAATGGTATACATTTGACAAGGCTGGTCACACTGTGTGCACTAAGTGACTGTTTAAAACCAAAAACTATGGCATTTTCTGTTCAAACAAGAACAATTAAACAGAAAGAATTCAGTTGCCAAGCATTATGTAAAAGATGGCACTGACAGTAACACTCCACCACTGTTTGATGAATCACAACAGATCTGTTTGGCTATTATTATTAACACAGAAGTGATCAATCAAACCGATTCAGGACATGGTCACTGCAATAGATGGGGGCATTTCTGTAAAGTCTGCCTGTCTTTGGCTTGGCGTAAATGTCAGAACTGCAGAAAGGACTTCACTCATTCCCAAAGCTAATCTAGGTAAGGAAAATAGACACCCACTTGTAATGTACTTTCCAATATTTGGACCACCTTTATCTCACTTTGAAAGTCTATTAACATTTTGTTTAACAATTTAACCTGTTGTTTCAACTGATAATACCCAAAAACAAAGGTACTACAAAATTGGCAAGTAATGCTCCATTTGCATTTAGATAGGGCTTCCACACAAAACCACACCAATAGACACCTGCACTAATTTATGCTGTGGAAAAGATAGTGGCCTGGAAAAAATCCAACCTTTTTGATTCAGCCTGAGTGAGATCTCTGTTGAACACCGCAGAAGAAGGATTCTCTGCTGGCAGACTCTCAGGTATTCCTCTCCAAAAAAAAAAAAAAAAAAAAAAACCTCCAGCAAATGTTCGACAGTTGTCTGGCTAAATGCATGAAGACAGGAATATCTAAATATATCTGTGATTCTTTTCAGTGCAGTTTAGAGGAGAATTTGTAGATGCAGGAAATGGAGGCAAAACTGTGGAATTCTTTGTATTTTCCTGCCATATGACTCATCCTCATCTGTATGTGATGCTGACACACTTTAGTCAAGTCCCACATGAGTCAGCACTTTGCTTTAGTCTAGCTCAACTCCTTCACTTTAACTGAAAATGGTGACAAGTGGTAAGCTGTCTTGCTACAAAAAAAAAAAAAAAAAGAAAAAGTTTTTCATTGTTTGCTATATCAAAAGACCCTCCTGGCCTGCTAAGAGGTGTGGCTTCTTTATTAAAAGTAGGCTATTGATGAGAGAAGCTTTGGTAATCAAGTCCAGTGGACCTGGCCATTCGTTTTCATTAGCTGCTCGTATTTCTCCCAGCCCCACAATGATGGAGAGGAGCAGACCATCTGTGAGGTGCATCGTGGAATCATCAAGCGCTCCCTTTCTGAGGCTTACCGCTGAGCTTACGGGCTAAATCTCAGCTCGCTCCATTTTATCTGATGCAATCGGGCCAATGCATGGCTCTTCCAATAGACATCGGTATCAGAGCTTTTTAATTACCATAATATTTACTCAAGCACACCTAGCTGGATGTTAGATGTGACTCATTTATTGTCCAGGCTTTATTGGACTGCCTATCTATCTCATATTATTCTGATATCACAGTAATTTGACAGACAATGCATTTCGAAAGGAGTTACTTGTTGCAGACAATGGTATTCCTGCGTATTCTCCTGCATACACACATTTCCTGCTCTTTGTGCCTCCTGGATCTTCTGAATATGAATGGGCAGGTTGAATGAAATGATGATATCGGTGAACAGTGCCTCATTCTCGCCTCAGTCTAAGGGCCACAGCTGACAACAAAGGATAGTGCTTGCCCCCGCCCCAACTGCTTCATTATTCCAGACAGTTTCAGAAGACTCATTATTTGCAGCTTTTCTTCATTCCCCTGCTTATTCTTTATGCAAAATGTATCTTTTGGCTGTCTGACAGTCACTTAAAATAGTGGCAGATGTATTCATGAGGATGTTAATATTTCTCTTTCACCATGGACAAATCCAGTTCAGAGGCTTGTTAATGGGATAATGGTGTTGTAATACAGCCTGAACACATTGTACTGTCTCCGGATCATTCACACCGACTGCTGAGTAACATTTGAAGCAGGCATCAATTGAGATTTTCATTACAAATGCTGCACACAAGGCATATTTATTGGTAAAAACTCAAAGAAGCACACATACCTTAATGGGGCAAAGGTGCACAGGGAAAAGCAAGGGCTCAAAAACATCCATAAAAGCAAATTTGTTTCACGACATTTGAAAGGGGATTCAGTAACAGTCAGTTAGCGCCATGCAGTAAATACTAGTTTGCTGATTATAATGAGAAAATGGTTGTGGGTAATGTGATACTGATGGATAGCTTGGGAATTGTTACACCTATTCTAGAGTAGCTACAATCCTATTGTAAGCCTTGTCCAACAAATTATGTATTATTGCATATGTATGCATAAATAGAAAATAATAATTACGGAGGTATTGTACGGAGCCCCTAAAGGGACATGGAGAATTTTTTTTTTTTTAGGTATGTTTCTCGTGCGCACGAGATAGTTCCTCGTGCGCACAAGAAAACACATGGGGAATTTTTTTTTTTTTTTAGATATGTTTCTCGTGTGCACGAGAAAACACATGGGGATTTTTTTTTTTTTTAGACATGTTTCTCATGCGCACAAGAAAACACATGGGATTTTTTTTTTTTTTTTTTTTTTTTTTTTTAGATATGTTTCTCGTGCGCACGAGAAAGCATTGGATGCGCGCGCATGCCTATATGACACGTACTTCCGCTCCACGGCGTCAGCCACCACATAAACCTCCAGTTTGCGGCTACCGCAACAGCAGCAGCTGCCTTTTTCACCCGCTCCCTCCTTGATCTCCCTAAAATTACTGTGACAGACGTTAACCGAATCATTCAGGCTAATTCCGCCACAGCCAGCAAGAGAAAGGACAAAAGATTTATACTCTACGTGTCAAATTACTACCATAACTATGAAGGTAAGTTAAGTGTTTTACGTTAGCCTCAGACTGGACTAGCGTACATGTTAGCGAGTGGCTAACAACGTTAACCTTCAGCGCCATCAGCTGCACTAATGATGTTACTGTTGTAGTTTGTCCGGTGTCTTTTTGATAGAACGTATTTAACCCATATCTACATGTTGATCACAGTTTCAAACAAGGCTCCGACACGGCTAACAGTTAGTCAGTGCTACAGGTCAGTGAGGAAAAGTCAACCTCCTCACAGTCCGAGTGTAAGGGAAAGTCATCATGCAGGTTCACTTCAGGTTCCTGAGAAAACAACTTACTCAGATCAAGTTTTTGTGAGACATACCATTGTGATAAACGTCGGTTCGGCTTACAATGGATTCAACTAGTCTTTATTTATTTATTTTTAACAGTTTATGGTATTTATAGAACAGGAGCCTAGAGAATTATTGGGGTCTTATCAGGTGAATGCTCCTGTTTATTTGCTTACACATCTAGGGCCCTATCTTGTGCCACCCGCTATCCGCTGCCACGACCCGCTACCCGCAAATTGCGGATTTAGGAACCTCCGCTATCCCTAAACGGTATCTTGCGCCACCCGCTACCCGCTATCCGTTATGCCGACTGCATCATTTGCGCCTGGAGGTGCGTCGTGGGCGTGTTTCATGCGCTATCCCTAAAGTTGCTATCTTGCGCACACACTTTAGGGAAAGCGGATAGCGGGTGGTCAGGACCACCCGCTATCCGCTTTCCCTAAAGTTTGGGCTGTTAGGAGAGCGCGCCCAGGCGGCTTCAATGCGCGCCCCGACGGAGCCTCGCCACACACACGGTCGGACTGATACCGGGACGCCGCCGGAATGGACTGAGTATATTACTCATATAGACTGTTTAGAGGAAAGACTGTTTTAATTGGACACTTACGCCAGCACGTTTTATTGTTTTATCATAAGCCAGCAGCTGTGCTATATTTTTATTTTTAATATTTTATTTGCCCAATCTACCTTGTCAATAAATTAGTTTACACATAGTTCCACCTCTGCCTCTTGTGTGTGTGTGGTGTGGCCCGGGGATTTTACTCAATCAGTACAACCTTGTGACGCGTCCACTTGGACACATGTGGCTCCACCTCCCGAATTAACTCGCCTATAATATAATATATCATATGTATATAAAGCCAACTTGCTTTAGCCTCAGTAGAAGCCCTGAGAAAATCTCCCTCCCTCTCTCCATCGCGGGTTTAGGATTTAGGATTTAGGATAGCGCATCCTGCCCTTAAAGGCAATGGCACCTGGCACACTGATTGGTTTAACTGGCGTAACGCCCAAAACACACCTATGCATAATATAGCGGGTAGCGGAGGTGTTTTGCGGATAGCGGGAGGTGCACAAGATAGCAACTTTTACGGGGGAACGCCTCTTCCTAAATCCTAAATCCGCAAATAGCGGGTTTAGGGAGTCTGGCGCAAGATAGGGCCCCTACTCTTTATGCGCACCCTTTATGCGAGAAAGTTTGCGAGATGCGAGAAACATGTCTAAAAAAAAAAAAAACTCCCCATGTGTTTTCTCGTGCGCACGAGAAACATGTCTAAAAAAAAAAAAAAATTCCCCATGTGTTTTCTCGTGCGCACGAGAAAGTTTCTCGTGCGCACGAGAAACATATCTAAAAAAAAAAATTTCCCCATGTCCCTTTAGGGGTTCCGTAGATTGTAATTTTTTTTTTTTTTTTGTGCTACCTATGATTGACATGAGTGCCTGACATGCTGTTGTCAATACGTGGTTTAGAAACATGTGAATTACTTGCATAAAAAAGTGCTGAAATATATGAACTGTGAGCACCCAGTGCGAGTCAATTCAACCTCATCATGCTTTTCTCTGAGATGTGGTGTTAGAGAGCTGTGAGTGTTATACAATCTATTCTTCTAAGTGTTTTAAGTCTATAAAACTGCTCAAATCTGCATAATAAAGGAAGAACCCATTTGCTCTGATTATCCTTGTGAACAGTTTCTTTCCAACAACACCTAGCATCATTAAGGTTGTCAGCAGGTGACACCTTGATAACTAATCTCCTGAGGGTTTTTTTTTTTTTATCTGAAATAAAATTTGATTAATAAATAGCTATCCATTACACTTTATCAACATCCTGATTTAATTTAATATGGTATTATTCAGCAAAATGGCAGACTAATTAAATCAATGCAACAAAGTAAATTCAACTAATTATGACAAGTGGGTGAAATCAGGTTGAAAGTTGCTGCATAAGCTAAATCCAGCACATGGTTAAAAAAAAAAACAACAAAAAAAACAGCCTTACTTTAACTTTACTTAACTGTGGGCACCCTATTGTGGGCAAACAATTCCATAATTTGAATTATGAAACTGGTCAAAATGACAGTGAGGTTATATCTTATATGCTATACTATGTTGTGCCTTTGGGGTGGTAAATTTAATTTATTTAACCTTATTTAACCAAGCAAATTAAATAAGAACAAATTAATATTTAAACTAATGGCCTGGCTAGAGGCAAAATGCATATTCATGTGGAAACAGTGGAGAAGACAGGAAAAAATAAGAATATAGTACAACAGAAAGCTTGCTGAAACAGATCAACAATTTGATATTTTTATCAATTATGTTTAAATGTTCCTATTATCTGTAGAAAAACAGAGATGGACTCAGATGGACTGATTTTTCTCTACAACCTATTTTCTGCAGTCCACAAATGCATTTACTTCCATCTTGCATCTGAACAAGACAACTCAAGAGCTTGGAGGAAACATATATTGCAACAGTGTAATGGGAACTGAAGTGATGACCTCCTTCTTGAATAGATATAAAACATACATTTGAAAACAGCGACCTTCAAAATCCAATTCAGTTTTGTTTTCAGTGATGTTGCGACCAACTCGGTTGCCTGTCTCTTTGAAAATGACCGCTAAGACTACCATTTGATGTATTGTGCAAGCTCTGCAAGCCAGTGCTGTCTCTTGTACACACACATTCATTTTCAAAATAAAAGATTCAACATACACAGGTCACATATTCCAGCATTCTCCATCTGTTGTGAGGTTGTTTGGAGCTGCTAAGGCCCCATGTATAATTCTGACAGGTGCCACTGCTCGTCCCACACACAGCTGCCAATGAGCCTGTCAGCAAACAAGGGAGGAGCATGCATGGAAGACAGAACAGCTGGTATGGTCCAATATATGGGCCCAATGAACTGCCAAGACCTCCGTGGTGTGCTACTGTATTCTCACAGAGACTCCTTGAACCTCAGCTTTTGATGCTATCTTGGATCACCAGAAAAGCCTTGCAGTGTCAACCCTAATCCCTTGTTCAGGCCACCACCAGGGTCAACCCTAACTCTGTGTTCAGGCCACCACCAGGGTCAACCCTAACTCTGTGTTCAGGCCACCACCAGGGTGACAAATTAAAGGACAAACCAACAGTCTCTGGAAATCTACTGGAGGGATGAACAAAATTCTTCCAAAAGTCCTCGTACATAGAGAGTGTTACTATAGCAGGGCTGCAGAGTATAAAGCCCTCATTACAAAGACAAATGCACATTTGAGAGTCAAGTAGCACTGGTCTACAGAGATGTGGAAAAAGTGATGTGGTCACATGAACCATATTCTGGCCAGGCCTGAATGCTTGACCCCTACAGTGACGTGGCCTGCTGGCTCTAATGCTGGAGGGGAGGGGGGCATATTCCCGGCATGATTTGGGTCTACTTGTCCCCTTAGAGGGAAGGCTCACTGCACCTTTATCCTGTGATGAAACATTTCTCTCCTGATGGAAGTGGTCTCTCCCAGGATAACATCAGCCCCCTTCCACAAGGCATGAGGGCTCATTGAATAGTTTGCGGATGGAAATTATGTGAATCATTTGCTGTGGCCTTTGCAGTCACTATTGCCTTTTTTTACAACTGAGTACCACCTCATTGTCGGTGGACTTGTCATAGCAGGGCGGCCCAGCCACCAAGCACAGAAAAGTATCCACCTCTTCATTTGACCATGGTACTAGTTTATTTGCCATTTTCCAACTTTGCCAACTTCAGTGATGATCAATGCACACGGACAGATGTGTTCATCAAGACATTCAAAAATCTTTTGAAAGAATGGTGTTCATCCCTCCAGTAGATTTCCAGAGACTTGGAGAATCTATGCCGAGGAGCACTGAAGCTGTTCTGGTGGCTCATAGTGGGCCAATACGTGACACTTCATGTTGTTTTTTTCCTTTAATTTGTCACCTATCTGCACATTGCCATGCTTTTGTCAAGTGTCTGTTTTAGGCAATTGAGTTGAAGGGCATATTTTCATTTCTTTTTGATCACTTCAATTCCTATTTTGATTGGTTTAAGTGTTTAACTTTCCCTTGGCACCAATGTTTATATTAAAGAGCAGTGCCCCCCAAAAACTAAGTGGTCAGTACCTCTAGAATGAAATAATTGATAGATGATGACAGAAATGATAGAAAAACTGTGAAAATAAGGCTAAAGCTGAAAACTCCCATATTTATTGTTTAATAGAGACTAAACCCTGGTAAAATCTTAAAGCTGAGCCTCACCTGCATCTTCAGCCTTAAAGTTAGAATTCAGCGACACACATCAATACAAAAATAGCTTCCATGTAAAGGCTGCTGTGTTCTTTACACTCACGCTTTACATGACATTGGTGTTACATTCAGTTATAAAATGTGTTTCAGTTCACTCTTAATTTTAGGTTCAGTTGCATGTCATTGTTTTCTTACAGCTCAGTTTATATCTCTATTAGTCGCACTCTGCTCCAGTCTGTTTCAGTCTAAATCTCAATCCACAACGACACAGATAAATCACACAACTAAAACACAGACCCACTGCCAAGCTCCATCTGTATTCACTCCAAAGGGGGGCGGAGGGGGGCTTGGCCAGGTACACAACCCTGTGATGTCACATTAAAGCTATGGGAGTCTGGGGATCTAGTAAAGAGATGGGGGAGTCGGAAGTAGGACACGCAACATGAGGGTAAAATCAGCTTAGGAGATTTCCTCAAGGGCTTTTGTAGGTATCTTCACACAAAGAGTTGCCGCACACAAGCCCATACACACATGCACACAAGCGCACATACAGATGCAAGGCGCAGTGGCTGTTGTGATCCATTAGGGGAATGATAAGAAGTGTGTGTGGCAGCTAGAACACCATAGATCTCAATGCAAATTCTCCGTCTCCTGACAGAATGAAAAGACTATTCTTTAGGGGAAAGCATGCTGCTGTGGCAGTGGCGGGCGGCTTAACCGGGCCGAAAGAGAAAGACTGGTACACATGAATTAAATGATGCCGAGTGTGCGCAGAGGCTGCCGGCATGACATTTCTGCTCTGCGAGATTAATAATGAAGGAGATTACAGGCACCTCGATGGGGACACACAAATGAGACAAAACCCAGGAAGATTATTAGAAGGCTGACAGCCCACGTCAAATAACGGAGAGCCCCAGACAGCTGTTGTGAAATTAATATTTTATGGCCTTCCATCAAAGACCGCAAGGAGAGATCTCACCACTCACAACGTGCTTGACTTCATATTGACAAAACTAGGGTGGCTGAATATTGAAAGTATGTGCCAGTTCCCATTCAAAGCGTATAAATGACTGAGATTGTGACAACCCCCCATGAAAGGGGAGAGTGTAAAATAATTCATACTGGATACAATGGCCTATATTATTTCTGCCTTCTAAACCTCACTGTCTAAACACATTATTCTATTAATCAAAAGAACTCACCAGGCTTGCCAAGGCTGCTTGCCTCCTCCTTTTATGTGCCAGAAAGGCACGGCAGCACTGTTTGAGAAGCCAGGAACACATAGGAGGAGGTTAACTGGAGGTCAGCAATGTGATGTGTGATGTGTACGCTGAATGTAAGGCAGTGAACAAGGTGATTTTGGGGAGCTCAAAATATTCTGTTACATGATGCATTTGCTTGTTTTAACAGATACACGTGAAAGTATGGTAAGTGATATAAAATCCTTTCATAAACAAGGCAAACAAGGTTCCTTTGCCATTCACAAGTGGCTGAAGGGAGACCTAACACATCTGAACACAGTTAGCATGCCCGTTTAACAGTCTTCAAACAGGTTTAGGGTGTTGAATGCTGATTTGGACTGACAGTGATATAGGATCAAACAGATGTGGATTGACAGGTGAATTTCATTTGCAAGTTTTCTCCCCTCATTTGGCTCCGAATGTGTTTTGATTTCTGGCTGACACAACAGCAGCTGCCGCCGCTCCAGCTACCCCTGAAAAGGCAGGAAAGCCGCTGTTGATAGACATCTTTTTGCCTCGGGTGCCTGACCCGTTTTTACCTCTCGGAGTCAATGCAGCCAAATTTTGCATGCATACATTTAACGAAACCCCAAAAGGTGTCATGGCGGAGCAGGGTAACATGTTTGTTTTTGCCTTCCTGGGGGACAGGATGTGTGTTTGACACACTGTTACCCACATAATCGACGCAACAGTCACCACTGGAAAATAAACAGCTCTTTTGCAGATGTGGAAATTCCATGTGACAGGGCCTGGTGAAATGTAAGCTTTTCTGATTGCATAGCATCCCTGGCATTTGAGCATAAGGCCAAATATAAATAGCTGGTGGCAGGATGTGATACATGGTTGCAATGTCAGGCTCTGTCTCAGTTTAGTCGAAGGTCATTCAGCAGAGCCGGGAGTGTTCATCACCCACCATGTTCACATTGTTACACTGGGAAATAGGATTCATCGCTTCTTATTTCTTATTATGCATTTCATTGCACCACACCATGAACCCTATAATGCATACAAAGACAGCAATGCAGTGGCATAGATGGGATATGGCAGAGACTTTAAGGTATTATCGCACCATACAAGAAGCACCAATGGTTAATGAGAAATGTCTCTTTTGATATGAGCATTCCTCCAGCATATTCTCAGCAGCAGAATCACTTCTGTGCCTTTAACAGTGGGTAAAACCCCAGGGTTTCTTAACCTTTGACAAAGAGAATCATGATGATTTTGTATTAGACAAAGGAAATATCATTTGCAATGAGTGCACCATTTTCCCATTTGATCATCTTCATGTTTAATTGTATGTCAGTTCACAATAGCGTCAAGGCCCCTCAGAGATTAATGCCAGGCATAATAGTGAATGGAGCATGGCATGGAACCCACAATGGCTAACATTCATCTATTAAAAGACAAAGGTGGAAGCCTAGTTGTCTGCTTATATATGCCTGAATGACGCTGTAGAGGCTCAATAATGTCATAGTGGTGTCTGCTTCATGAGTCTTATCACACCTGCTTACCACCACATTCATTTTATTGCATCCAATTGCCTAAGGTGTGTATTTATTTACATACGATTTTATTTCCTATTTTCTCATAACCGTGTTTTGTTTCATTCGTTCATTGATATGGCTATAAATCTATCATGCTGCAGAGTATTTTTGTCAGTTTACATATTAGGCTTATTGGATTATGCTGGCAAAATGGTATTTCAGAATTCAGAGAGCAGTTTGAATTGATGTTTATCGGATAAGTACTTGAATGAATATTGAATTATGAATAATTGACTTGATATCAGCAACAGCAACAACAGCAGCTTGAATACAGAATGTGTTTTATTTCTTCAAATTGTCAGAGAAAAGGCCTCATCTGGCATTCTTTAAAGGTTTTAAAAGTTCACAGTGTTGATTTTCATAGTAAATACAGTAAATTCTCCTCAGCATGAGGGCACTATCCATGGTGCTGAAGAAATCCAGTCATTAAGTGTTTTCCCTTCACCTCAGTTCTCTCTTGGAAGAACTCCATTTGCACTGTTGGCATGCATTAAACTACCCTCAATGGTATGTTGCAATGTTTTCTACAATCTCACATCAAGCATCCTATTTGTCCACCTTTGTCAAATGGTGTAATAGTGTAGGGTGGCATACATGTCCATGAAAATCAAAGCAGCCTTACAGACCAATGGTGCTAAAACAAGGAACTCAGTAGAGATGGGTCAGAGAGTTTGAGCAGACTGACTGACATCAAAGGGTTGAGAAAGAGAGGGCAGGCAGAGGAGCAGGGAGCACCCACAGATTAACAGTTCAAGGATGATTAAACGCTCCCTGGAGACAACAATGAAAACAGACAGCGCTCGCTCTCATCTGCTATTTCTATAATCACCTCCAGCATGAAGAAAATCTTTGTATAAGCAGCAGAGTTAAATGTTTTAAATTAACATTTGCCTCTTGAGGATGCATAAGCAGTGAATCCAGCTGAATGAAAATAAGACATTAATGTCAGTGGTATCACCTTTACCACTGTTTTGCAAATCTAATAATGTGGAAAGCAATGATGAACATTTTGCACACGCAGAGTGCTGTATTAATTGTAGACCTATAAGCTACAAACATCTTCTCTGCAGAGAAGATCCATTTTCTATTTATCAGAACACAGTATTTTCCTTAGCTCCAAATATTTGTCACATTATCTAAAATACCTACATGCTTTCTTTGCTGCTGAAATAATGCAAGTGTCTCATTACAGGTTCATTTATATAAAATCATCTGGAAAACTGTCAACATACTATACTCTTTATGTGTACTAACAGTGTCAAAAACATGAAATTGAATAAGATTTTCATATTCAAAAGGATATGATGAGCCCTTTGGATCTTTGACAACATTAATTCTTTTTGTTGGCCACCCCTTTGCATCTTCCCTCCAACAATCTGACCACAAATGAATGGCCATCAGGTCCCTCTGTGTGTCTGATCATAAAAAGAAATATTACCCAAGCTATTCAGCCTCCATTGTTGAATGGAATCTAATTTGCAATATGCCTACAGGACCCCGTGTGCGTATGTGAGGGAGAGATAGAGAGGACTACGTGATGGAATAAGAAAGAGAATATTGGAGAGGGCTGTTCATATGCATTCTACAATAGAGCATGCTTATTTCCTCAAATTGGATGTCAAATGGGAACAAAGCCAATCTGTGCCATAAAGGGTAGAACGGTACGCCCACTTGTCTTGTGCCTGAGTGGAGGCAAACATTAAGGCCTCCCATGTTTTCTGAAAGCAAAGGTTCTTTTGTAGTGCCATTTTGGGAACCCTGTCTAAAACTACACTAAATTCTCTGTAGTATATTGAAACAACAGGCAGAGCTATAATGAAACCACTAAGTTATACTAAATTGAGGAAACTTGGCCACACTCATATACCGGGTAAATAGATCTTGTGTGAAAACAGTCTGTACTGTATTCGGAAGTTTGATATCCCAAGATAGATAAATGATAATAGCTGCAGGAAAATATCAGATAGTAAAGTCTTGGTGAGGAAACTGAATCCGTGTTTGTGTATGCCCTTGAGCAAGACAGCTAACTCCAGCTGCTCTACTGGAGTCACGTAGTGGCCAGCAGTAGAAGATTGTAGTGGGCAGCTCCCAGGTGTCAATATGAGTAACTGTAAGAATGTAAAGCAAGGGACTAAAAGACCATTAAAACAGGCATGCATATTCAGCAAACATTTTCTGGATAAATCATTGTCTAAAAAAAAGAAAGAAAGAAATGGCTCTATGCACAACATAAATTTGTTATCCAGTAGCAGATATGTCACCATCTTCATAATTACCTGAAAAGGGGGCCTATCTGTCCTGGGTCCTGACTAATTAGAGGATTTAAGAGCGTATTAGCAGACACCATGAAGTTTGTTTTTGGAGGAAACCACTAATGAGCACTGGCTGAAGGACATTCATATCAATTTTAATATTGAGATATATAATAGTTTCCTCTATAATGGCAATATCCCTGACATAAGCCATAACAGCCTCACCGTTTATATGGATGTGGGACACACATTAAGTAACCTGTTGCTAACATTTCATCTCTGACGGCACAGCGTAATTATTTTGCCAAACCAACATCTTGATTCCAAATGCCAGAAATGACTGTGGGTGGGTGTGGGGGGTAGAGGGGCTGTAAAAAGTTTTGAGAAACCTGGTCAAAGACAGATCAAAGGAGAGTTGCTAATGGCATCTGTTAATTTTTTGGACATCTTGACAATCACAGACAGCCCAGTAGCCAATTTTCAGAGTTGAGAATCTGGCAGGGAAGTCTTTGAAAAAAGAAATGTCGCATTAATGCTGCCTGGTTACTGGCCCTGATTTATTAGACACTGTGTTCTCTCAAGAGCTGTCTGATGTGACAGTCATTGAGCACGCTGCATTAAAACCCAGCATGATGCCATAGAGACGGTCTATTCCTGGTGTCCTGTTAGGTGGTATGTTCAAGAGGCGGCAACAACAGAAGTTAAATCAGTGTCGTAGGGTTTACACTCATTTACAGATGTCACTGAACAAAATGTAGTTGCTTTATTGTCTGATGTATTTATCTGCTTTTAAACACAGAATGCAGAATCTGTACATGTAAGGTTTCTCTTCTTTTCAGCGCAACTAAGGTAAATGATTCAAAATGTCAAAATGTCACTCGCGGCTTTATCCTTGTTTTGCTACTCATAGAGTCTTCAAATGGCTCACAGCCTTTGCACGCCAAGGATGCCTTTCCGAGGCCTGACTTATCCTGCAAACACACAAACAGCAGCAGCTACACTTTATAGTTCCCCCTTTCCTAATAATGCCGACCTAAACAAAATCACATGCACTCAAGATAATGAAAATAATCCTATTCTGTCTGCTGGCCATGTATACTCATCTCTTTGAAATGTGACTAATGTTGCCATCCATAGGCAGTTTTACTTGATTATGCTGCAGCACAACTGATGCTCATAATTTTACATACTTTATGAGAAGTCTTTGTTCTTTGTATGCTTATGTCCTCAGGTGCCTAAAGAGCAGGGGGCACACCTGAGGAGCTTTGTGCTCAAGGATATCCCAGTTAATTATCCTCTACACAAAAACAGAACCACTGCAGCTGAAGAGTCACACAGATAAAGATTCAAAGTTAGATTTACATATCACATCCCCAAAAAAGCAATTTATTCATGCACTCATAGACAGACACATACCGGCAAGATCTAAATCCTAAGAAGCACACCCCTCATGCACAAACATCCCTCCCCAGTGCTGACAGATTTCGCATAGCAACATTATGTTGATCCAGCTCAAATGCATGACTTACTCTATTTCTCCTTAATCTACTTTTTACCAGCAAATGAACAGAATTACTGGCAAATCACACCTAGCTATTGGTGTCTATGAATCTCTCCTGACAATTGCAACAGTCCACAGAAGACAAACCCTTTCCCACCACAACCAACCAACGAGCCATGCAGTATGGATACTCACATAGAAACAAGGAAGACTGGGATGACAGTGATGTATAGCCCATTTTCTGTTTGAGGCATGGATACATTTTGTGGGGCATGTTGCTCCCAATGAGTATTCTCCTGCTCTACTTTTTGAATCTGCGCTATTAGTGAGACGGCAAGGCCTGATATTAGAAATAATAGCATTATTCTGCAGCCATATATCTGTGATGTATGTACCTACATGTTCTTTTAAAATTTGACCTTCTCTTAAAAGTACCAAGGGATAAGTTACAGCTTCTTTTCCCACATCAGATGGAAGAAAGCGCAGACAGGGGCAGGAAAGGGCAGGAGTGAAGTTGTAGTGTTGCAGTACACCATGATATTAAATTTTTATCCATTCAGTAAATGTGTGAGTGTGCATGTGTGTGTGTGTGTGTGTGTGTGTGTGTGTGTGTGTGTGTACCCTGTATATGCCATTGTAAGGTAGTGGTATTATTCAGTTGACTGGCTCAAGTCACATCTAACTTTACTTTTGACAGCAAAGCCCATCTGAAATAAAAAGAGTTATCCTCGCTGACTATAACCACTCCTCTCTCATGGTGCTCTGCCATTACAAAACTCAGCCCTGTCAAATGGTCTACAAAGCACTATGAAATCAGTAGCCATGAATCATAAAACCTGCACAGACCTCTGTAACCTAATAAAGCATAATAGTGCACTCCAGCCTCAAGGTCAGCCACTTAGACAAAGACTATAGTGTGCAGTCAACTGCATCAGCCACCCCTTTGCATTCACTTAATCACTGAGTTGTTCAGGCACCGTCCTCCTATACAGCAGTGCACCTTGTTGAACTCACCTCAGATGTTCAAAATCATCTTGAGGAGTGGAACTCAGTCTTTTTGTTGTGCAGGTCATTAATTATACTTCAGAGCTTTTAAAATGGAGAGAGGTACGTTCTGCGCTCACTACTGGAGTAAAGACAATGTTATGACATGCATCCTTATTTTGCTGGCTGACAAAAGGCGCTGTTCAGCTTTGATGTTATTTTCCTACTCCCACTCAATCTCTTGTCGGTGCCACAGAAAATGGCACTACAAATTCCCAACTTATATTGCCGTATCACACAATCATTTGCAGAATTTGCTTAAGTACAGTTGGATATTAATTATGCCGATTGGCTTTCAGTTAAGCATTGCTCCTCCTCCGCAGAAAATGTCCTTTGAATCAGATTTTCAATTAAATCTGCACTAGATACCATTTTTGTGTGAAAATCCACCCATCTTATCATCTTAAGGGAAAACTTCAACATTTTGGGCAAAATACCCTTTTTCTCACTGATACAAGACATTCAATACTATTTTCACATCTGGATGTCCAGTGGTTTGGTTCCTATGGGTAGCATTTCGTGTTAACTTACCATGAACACAAGATGGTCATTTCATATGCACATAAATAAGACTCCTAACAGTTGCTGTATGGTTTGTTTTTTCAGGCTAATGACTCCCATAGACTTGATGCTAAGCTAACACAAAATGCTAACTATAGGAACCAAACCACTGGATGCACAGAGGTGAAAATGGTATCAAACATCATCCTGTGTTCTGTTTGGACAAATAAAATTCTGGTGTTGAGATGTTCATGTCTCCACCCAAAGGACATGGCAAATGAAATGATCAATGATCTTTCCGATCATTGTTCTCACTCTTCCCTCTAATGTCTTAGGTGTTTAGCTATCACAGGGTTACTAAAAATCAGTGTTTGGTGAGTGCAGTTTTATTGATGTCATGTCATATTGTTTCTAGGTTGAAGATCAGTTTTTTCAAATAGCTATGCCCTACTACCATTTGGGGCAGCAAGTGTACAAAATTAGCTTTAAATAAAAAAGCAAGTTGACAACAAGCACTGTCTGCATTACGGTGAGGTCATTACTCATTGGCTGGCTCTCTGCAGGTGCACTATGGATCATTCACAGCTTGACTAGCCTGTGGCAAAGCCTGGAAGCAGCAAAGAGCTGAGCTTTCACCAGCAAGGCCTCCAGTATTCTCATTACTCATTCCAGGTGTTCCTAGCACCCAGAATGCAAGATCTGCAGCAGCTTCACACTACCCTGTATTAAACCTAACAATGACAGAGATCTAGCAGACACAAAAACACCTACTATCACTTCACATTTGACATGATAAGATTTAATTAAGAAACACACCAGGAGCCAATTAAACCCATGTTACCACAGGTACTACAGGGTGTAATGCACATATGAATCAGAGACAATAACTGACGACCTTGCCATGACTAATGAGAGAACTTTCATCTAAGCAACTATGCTGACACTGAAATAACATGCAGGCAGGGTGACGGAATCAGTGTTTACATTGTGTAATAAAAGTGAAATAGACCTTATGCAACGACTGCCAGATATCATTTATTAATTCTCAAGCTCAGTGAGGCAAACACAGACAGAATCATATTAGTCATTTCTGCTGGACACAGACGAAGACAGGAATGTTAATGAAATTCATAGAGACAATGAATGTACAAAGGGGCAAGTGCCACATTTGTATACAATGCTGGCTATGGAGGGTTAACCACACATGCCACTTATTTCCACCTTGGACAAAACTGTGTTTTTTATTAAACTGTAGAAAATGTCATTGTGATTTTCAGGGCATTATGTGCACAGGACTTTGTTTGTGTGTTTTGTAAGATTTGAATCTGGGGCTTGGCTCACTCCTGCTACCGCTTGTATGAGTAAAGAATACTGATATGGATTTTGTCCTCGTGGCTCAATGGACGATATCGCTAAAAATATTAAATTAACTTCGAATCTGAAGATCTGTGGTTATTACAGGGGTATAATATCGCCTCTCTTGCCAAGGTCAGCCTTCTACTGGCTCTGTCTATGTTCATCTCTGGATTAAGGACATTCTCTAAAGTCATGATACAGTAGATGGACTGACAGAAAGCAAAGCAACATGACCTCATAAATGACTTCATAAAGTAAAAGTGTTTTGTTTGTGTGCTCAGTTTGTTTGTATTGTTTGAAAGCACTGGAGTAAATGTGGTGTGTATTTCAAATTACAGTGAGACTTAAGTGTCACAGAGAGAGTATTTTCCATTAGCATACATATAGTGTCCCTTAAAATCTACAATATGTGTATGCCCATGAATAATATATCAAAATATTTGTACAAAGTATTACAGTGCATTTTAGTGAGTATTATGCACGTTCTAACTGCAGTCCAGGTAATACATGTTTGAGACTTTTTCAGTACGCATTGCACTTTGAACAGAGGTTCACCCATTTTATGAATAATGAATTATAATTAGAGCTCTAATTATGCTCTGAAATATTCACAGGTTTTTGCTTAATTGGTCTCTTAATGCGTTTGGTCGGGGCGAAAATGAAACAACAAATGACACATAAACCAGGGGGTGTGAAATAGGAAAAAAAAAAGTCAAAATGGTTCGCAGAAGCAATAAAAGCTCCCTGCCAATAAAGACACACAAACAACTCCAGTAGAGAGTTTGAATACACATGCTGTATCTGGCATTAAGCAAACAGTGTGAAATAATGTAAGATGAGAGGCAACTAATTGTTAAAAAAAAAAAAAAAAAAAAAAAAAAAAAGTGAGTCAACTTAACGTGATGAACTGAATGTTATGTTCTGACAAATGGCCAAGCAAAAATGTTCTAGCAGTAGCAATCACGCTTCACTATTTCACCGCATCTGTGATGAAATAGTGAAACATGATTGTGCATTGTCAGCTGTTGTGAATTATCAACTGTTTGATAAGAATAATTCAAGACATTCTTGATAAATATTATGTGAGAAGAGCCAACTTCAAAGTGTACAGTCTGGTTTGCCACATGGTTAGAGAAATAACAGACACTGCTCCCTGTCTATAGTTGATATAAAGTCAATTTCCGTACATAAACATCACTGCTATTTTACTGTGTGGTCAACCTTTGGTTAAAAAAGATCTTTGTTATGACAAAGCTCCTGATAGCTTGGCTTTTTTAATTTTATGATGAGCACTTGTAAGACCAAGTTATAAAGATAATACAGTTTATTAAGCGTTTCTGCAGATTCTATTTAAGAATAAATACCCATTGCTTATTTTTAAATCTCATTCTCATGTACTAATGGGGTACTTTTTTTTTATTTTAAGCATGCATATACACCATAGTCCCCCATCAAATGACTCACTATTGTTCTGTGCTTGATTAAGCGATATAAATGCAGAACAGCTGGCTCAGCAATACCAGTCTGCCCATAGCACCCACATACACACTGCTACATCTGGCATGATAGGGCCAATTACCACCACACTGCAGATATGATATCAAAGATCAAAGCTGTCATCAATTTCTAAAGTGACATCGAGAGACACATGATCTGAGGCAATTACCAGTTTGTTACATGCCTATGAGATTAGGAGGGGGTGGATGGGGGGGGGGGGGGGGGGGGGGCAGTGAAGTAGATTGCACCGTCACGTGTCAAGTGGATCTGTGTGTCAATAAATCTGGTCTTCCCTCGATGAATAATGAGAGGGAATTTGTAGTTTTTGCAGTTTTTGCTGTTCAGGGAATCCTAAAGGTTATCAGCAAACATTCATAACGGAGGCAGTGGCTGTGTGCGTGTGAGCAGAGAGCTGAGGAGGAGATGGGCCACTGCTATCTGTTTGACATTTCTGTCAGTACTGGTATTTGAACTACTGGATAGCTTTGACAAATGCCATGGCTGTCACCGGCTCGATTTTAATTACACCTGACTGAGTCTTTCAGGGGCTCAGGGATGAACTTAATTAGCTAGCTGCTGCTAGAGCTAGTAGTGGCGCCGGCTGGTACAACCCACACAGCTTCTTCTATGGCGTTTCATTGGCATTTTAATGGTCTCTGTCTGTGCAGACTGAGAGAATTAACAAATGAGAGGACTGAAAATTGGCTAGGGGGTTTGTCAGGAGAGTACTTTTCACTTCTAACCTGTTAACGGTTGGTCGCTGTGTACATGGAAATGCTTTTATGTGCCACAGACTAGCATGGAAATGGAAGGCATTTATAACCATGGAGGACGCTCTCAAAGTCACCCTGAATCTAATTTGTTCTCACCTTGGCATCATAAAACACAGGCCTTGCTTTATTGCACATGTAAAGTAAGTACAGTGCACCTTTAGGAAACAAGTGCAGTGATAGACAACCCAACCTGAGGCCTTTTGTCTCATTAGGAGCAGGATGCACTTCACTGGCCTGTTGGCACTTTCGAGCATGCATTAAGTCTTTGGAATGACGAAGACATAAAACTAGAGCGCTACAAAAGAAACTAAACAGTAAAAGGTAAGACAGGGAACATCTTGGCATCCAAAAACAGACATAATGCCCATAGGTACCCAGGATTAATTTCTCCTTGAGGCAATTACTTCATTTCTGGAAGCACTTTACTGTTCTGTGTGTCTTTCCTCTTCCAATATGGATGATTAAATACTTTATTACAATGATGCAACTTTTAAATTAAATAAAAACCCTGAAGTATAGAACAGTCTCGAGGCGGTATGTGTGACACTCCAATTTCAGCCGTAGAACATCCAGAACTTAAGATAATACAGAGACCATAGTTTCCCAATAGCTCTCCCACGCTTATGACAAGGCCATAGCAATGATTAAGTGGTTGGTACATTTTAATGAACAGAAAACCGTCCAAGTGGAAGGTGATTTTAATTGAAATCTCCCACTGTTTAATAAGTTAACATGTTCACAGAGGGAAAAATGTGAGACCCTCTTGAGGAGTTATTTGAAGTGTGAATGTGTTCAGTGAACGCTTCACTATCATTCTCTTACACTTCACAAGACTGCTCTTTAGCTCAACCTGCAAGTGGCGTCAGCTGTTTCTACTGTTGCTCTTTGCACTGGTCACGATGGTTCCCTGATGCAGACACCTTCTCCTAACATCTTCCACCTCTTTTCCCATCAACTCCAATGTATCAAAGCAAAACAGGCTGTCAGCGTTGTTCACTGTTACAGGGTCGAATATCAGCGAACCTTTTCAAACAAGTAATTAAGAAACTATTTACAAAACCAAAGTGTTGTAGCCTTCACCCTTGCACTAATGCAACTATACCCTAACACTTAGAGGAATGCTCCAATGACTCACCCAGACTAAGACCAGATGTTCAATATCATTTTCACATTGTATGTCCAGTGGTTCAGTTCCTATGAGTAGCATTTTGTGTTAGCAGCTGAAGTCCATGGCAGTGAAAAAATAAACCTTACAGCAACACTGAAGCTGAGAATCGTGTAGGAGCAGTTAAATGGTAGAAGCATAAAAACTGAACACATTTATCCCTCCATCTATTACAGTGATCCACACATCTCTGAGGGTACAGGTAGATGTGGCACAAAAACTTCTCCTTTAACACTTAAAAAAATGCAGGCTGACAATTTATATTGGATTTCCTGAGCCATTTTGTTGTTTGATGTTGTATTTTAGTAGTATTTTGTAGTTCTGTGATGTCACTCAGAGATATTCTCGGGACAGCTGCAATGGCATATAGGGAAATTGATCTAAAAGAAAAACGTGATCTCGTAGGGGCTCTTATTCCAAAAAACAATAATTTATTATCATTTCTTTTTCAATGATCACAATTTCACACATTTTACCTAGCCACAGATGGGCCAACTACGTATTACTCGAAATAAGACCATTGGACATTGACTCAAAACAAATACAGGGATTGGTAATTGAAATTTCAAATTTACACTATTTCAGTTAAAATGAGGCATTTGGAGTGAGTATACTGTACATGTAACTGAACTGGAATGTCCGTGGACTAATGGCAACCCATTGATATGACTGAAAAGCTATGCTGTGTTCTGAGTCCTGCTCAGTGGCAATCATCCTAACACACCAGAGTTTAAGGTGAACAGCAGCATACACATCTAAATAAAAACTATACAATATTTAACAATGTTTTCTTGTCCTTAAAAATCAAATTATACAACATATGAATAGGGCTGAATGATATCTCTCCACTGCAAGGAGCTATAGACAGTTTATTGTTTCTGTGAGAAACCAAGTTGCCACACCAACATTACATGATTTCAGTTTCCACTGTTAAGGCTATGCTGAGTACAGTTGTGTATATGTGGAGAGTAACAAATTATGCAAAAATACAGGTATGTAAAAGCTATGAGCAGGTCCATTTGTTGTTGGATATAATATATATGTATAAAAACTTATCAAGCAAAAATAAAACAGTGAACACAAAATACTTTCTCCCAAAGCTGCAAACAAGACAAAAAAGGCTGTGCTTTCGGATACTGTCAGAAAAACCAGGAGTCGCTGTAGACAATGAGTTAGAGAATGACTTTTTGGACTGCTAGGATGTTTGAGTTTTTGTATAAAAAAGGCAAAATGTGATGTGTAGGTTTGTGTGTGTGTGTGTGTGTTTCTGTGTGTTTCCACTGACTTCTCAATGGAACACCTCCATAGGTTTTGTTACTCTTGTTTGTAGCTTTATGGGAGACTAGAATATGTTCACAAATCTAGACTGAGTTGTCCAAGACTATAGGAAAAACAATTCAGTTTCATTGTAAAATTAGATACCCACCTCTTGAAAACATTACATCTACTTTTACAAAACAGCCGTTAAAACTGACCATGGGATATTACCAACGTTATTAGCTCACTGGAGATCATTGGTCATAAGATAAGATCAGTTTAGAGGATATAACAAGTGGTAGGCTTTTTCTGAAATCAGGGATGTTTGGTGTTCTGGAGAAAAACACTTCATATACAAGCTATTTTTAAGGTGATTTTTTTACTTGCAGGTCATCAGGGAAAAATCAGAATTTTATCTGTTTTGAATCTAGAAGCTTGTTGTGTATTTTCTTGGTTGCTACATTTTGGAGTGCTGGAAGACACTCATTTTTTACAAGATTTTGTATAGAATGCAACAGCAACGGAGTTACTGAAATACGTAAATATTTTCTAATTGTGTTACCTCGTTTGTTAGCATCAAAAACATTTGAGTTTGGAAACAACTGCAAATTAAAGGAATATTTATCACAGAATCATTAAAAAATTAGTTAAAGACATTGTAACTTGTATTTTATGAAAAGCAAGTTGTACAGTACTCTGACTGGAATGTGTCAATATTTGCGCATCTTTTGAGGATAACTAGAGTTAATTGCATGAGCCAAAGAATGTCACAGGTGAAAAACTGATCGGCTGTGTTTCGCACTCTGCCAACACATCTTGGGTAAAACACGTTAATACACTCAACAGAAAATATTTAACTTTTCTTAAAGAGCTCATACAACTATCTTGAGATATATCCGTAGAGCAGAACATAAGTATGAAAATAATGAATAATTAAAAAGATAAACATGTACTGAGTGAAGTAACAAAAATAACTGTATTGTCATAATTTTGTAGAAAAATGTTTTTCCTGGGAGAGTGACATGAAAAACAATGCTGAAAAACACTTGAAGAAAATGAAAATTCTTTACAAAATGCTTTTCGGGTTACAAAGAGTGAAAAATATTACTATTGTCCTCATAAAAACGCCACATTGAACGAGGCAAGTATATTATACCGCATGGGGTAGATTGTGTGTTTGTGTTTTTATACAGTAGTGACTGATAGGAAGGCGTTGTGCACCTTGGCTCCCTCAGGGGCCTTGGTACCATGAGTCATCAGCTCCTGGATTGTCATCCAGTTGTCCAGGATCTTCTTGTTGCGTTTCTTCATCATTTTCTTATGGCTGAGCTCAATAATACTGACTTCCTTGCGACCCTCACTGCTGCTCTGAGGGTTCTCTCTCAGGCTTTCCAGTCGGCTGCGCTGCATGAACTCTCGTCTCCTCCTCTGCTCCTTGGCCCTGACCAGGTGCTGCTTCCTTTCTTCTTTGCTCCAGTACCTCCCCATCTTCATCTCACTCATTGCATCATCATCTGTGGTCATTCCCCCACTACGCTCTTCCTTAATCTTAAGGGCTCGCTCCCTAAGGATCTTGTCTCGCACAGGTCTCTTGGTGATATAGCGTGTACCGTCACTGCGGATCTTCACCTTCCACTCCATTTTGGGCTCGTTGGCGGGTCGCTGGGGCTCTTTGCAGACACTGAGCAGGCTGAGCTGGCTCTGGGCGTACTCGACTGCTGAACGCTGCTGTATGAGCTGCATGTAGCTCTGGTAGTGGCGGGCATGAGCTGGGATGTTGGCCTGCCTTTGCTGGGAACTGTAGGATGGGGAGAAGTAAGGGATCTGGGAGGTGCGGGGCTTTAGTTTCCCTCTCCTCTCCTCCTCTGCCTGAGGTGTCTGGTCGGACTCAGAGGGGTTGCTGTGGTCAGGGCTACTGCTCTTGCCGGGGCCTGGAGCTCGGTGTGTGGGGCTCGGGCTTGGGCTCAGAGAGTGGCCTGTGGCCAGGCTGCTGCAGAGGTTCCTCTGGTTGGTGAGGCTGACCATCCTCTGGAGAGAATGCTCCGGAGAGCGGTCCATGGCCAGAGGGGTGCTCCGTGAACTCTCTGCCGTGTTGTAGGCACTGGAGCTGTCCTTGTCTGATTTCTCCAGTCGCTCGTTAATGTCGGCCAGCTTGCCCCTGGTTGACTCTCCACAGCGGAGGCTTTGGTCCTTGGTGGAAGGTACAGAGCGGCCGGTGGAGGCAGACTGCTGGCCCTTTCGAAGCTTGTGGGCCTGCATGATGTTTTGACACTCCAGCTCGATGCTGCGCAGCTCCTCGTTGAGCATGCGCAACTCGCGCTGCACACCGCCCTGCTCCCCCATGCTGCACTCGATGGTGCTGCGGCGGCTGTAGAAGAGGTCGTACTCGCCACTGTTACGAATCTGACACTTCAGCTCCAAAAGCTGCTGGAAACGGTCGCTCTCTGTGTCATCGTCTTCCTCATCCTCTTCGTCCTCCAGCCGTGTGGAGGCTGGGTTGCGGTGTGTGTCCCGGTTGTCTCTCAGGCACTGGGAAAGCCGTCGCTGGATATGGGCCAGAACGTCGTGCTCTGAACTCTCCCTTCTGTTTTTCACACTTACTGCACTGTCCTTACGATGAGGGAGTGTGGAGCAGGTTGGCGTGTCATCTTCTGCTCTCTGAAATCAACAACATGAATAAGATCAGTCTAAAATCCTGCAAATACCAGTTTGTGAGAAACTTCTCTGGTGAGTTCTCTGCTTTATTTGCTTTTATATGGAATGAAACAAAAAAAACAGAAAGTCAAGACTTTTTAAAACTTCAGCAAGTGCAACCCTGTTCTGCATTCTCCTGTAGGATTACATCTGATGTTGTGAGTAGCTCTGTAATACAGCTTTGTTACTTCAGGGACTGTTTCTTCTCTACATTGTCTTTGATGTCCCATTTATAAGGTTTTTTTTCCCCCCAGTATGCTATCCTCACAACAAAACAGAATTTTAAATTATGATTACCAGTGTTAGGAATTTAAATGTATCATCAGTCTCCTTCCATAAATATTCATACCCATTATTTTGTATTCATTTTTCAAAGGGCACAGCTTGTTTTCACTTGGTTTTGGAAAGAAAGTCAATGAAAAGTTTCATCCCATCTTAACCACCAGCTAAAACTGGAAGATTTCTAGGAACAGGTTAATATTGACTGTGAATAATGATCTAGTACAGACAAAGCAATTCAACTTTGTATCATGCTCATAATATATTTAATACAACAGTCTGTGTACACTGAAAAAGAAGAGTATGCTTTGGGCTATGTTTTTTTTTTTTCTTTACTTTTGTTTGCCTTTGTTGTTATTTTATTCATTTAATAATTTTTTTTTAGAGGAAATATGGCTTCCAGCATATACAACACCCACAAATCTTTGTCACTGTCTAACTAACCCAATGAAATACAAAATATGTTGTTATGCCGTTTCACCTGTTCATTCTCCTGCTCCTCCTGAAGGGCAGCCAGCTCCATCTCCTCCCTCTGCTGCTCCTCCAACATTTCCATTTTCAGCTGCTCCAGGAACTCACTATGCTCATCATCTAACCACGCCTCCTCCAGCTGAGGGCCAACAAGGAAAGCATAAATGTAAGTGTGTATGTGTGTGTGTTTGTGTGTGTTAAAATTTGTAAAGACCATAACCAATTGGCCACAGGGAAGCCAACAGTAGTATTGGATTTCTTCAACAAAAATCTGTCTTGTTTTTTTGAAGCCCTACAGATAACATTGTGTGGTTGACTGATTTATACTCCTTAACCGACAAAATACAACCTGCAAAACATCCTGATACAAAATACACATTCTAAGACCTCAAGATCAAGTCAGTGCAGTTCGATGGACACTGAATTTTCACCTTTGACCTATATCCTCGACACCATCCCTCAGCTCTTTGTCTGCTCATTGTAAACCAAATGGGATCCATATCTGCAGACTTCAAATTTACTACTAAGAGACATATTTAATTACAAAGAGTCTGCCACTGCTCCTGGCTCATCTGCACAGTGGCTGAATCCTTTCCGATGATTCGCCACTGGCCTTGGGCCTGAACTCACTCCACATTAGCATGCCATTAGCTTTTATGGCTTACCGTTGGAAGTCAATTACGGTGGTGCTACATAAAAATAAAACATGATGAGGTGTCTCAGTAGTGGCTTCCACGTGGGGTGTTGGTGGTAGGAAGGGGGAGGGGTGGTTACCACAGACTGCTAGTGTTTACTCTGAGCAAATATATATATACTGTAAATGACATAGCTTCAGGGCTGTAATTTGTCAACGGTATGCTCAGCTTACCTATGTTACAACCACAGTAGGTGTTATGTAAATAGTGACTAAAAGCATTCAGAGGCTAAAAAACCTGTTAGGCCTATAGACCTATAGATAAGCATGTGGTAATTTCAAACCTGCATCTCGGGTCTGGCAACCAGCAGCACAATGTTCCTGCAATCTTCACTGGAGAGCGCAGCCACTGCTTCCTCCCTGTCCTGCACATCTCGGCCATTTATCTGAGGATGATAGACATACATGTGGTTGCTACACATACACACTACACACTATTCAGCCAGAAACAGGCAAGCATGCATGTATTGCAAACACGCATGAGCACACTTGGACGGACACACACACACACACACACACACTAGTTTCACCCAGTCTCTTCTATTACAAAAGCCTTGAAAAAAACATAAGATGCCACAAGCCAAGTGGCACTAAACAATAATCCCTTCCTTCCAGAGGAAATTGTAAACACTATGTGCTGGTCTCTGTAGTTAATACGAGGCAGGACCCAGCCGTGATTATGAATGGGACAGTGGTCGTGGGTCGACGGAACTGTTGTGTTCAAAGTATCCGGCAGCGTACATACATCTAGCCGCACAATTAACTGGCCGCTGACAGGGGGCGTCCATCTTTTTGCAGCCAGGAGTAATGGCGCTGTCACTGGTGGATAATAGTGCCAGAATACTGGTCAGCCACACAAGCACCCCTCCCAAACCTCCTCACCCCCCTTCTGGCTCAATCAGTCACACAACACACATGCACAGAGACACTTAGGCCAGCACAGCGCATTATCTGTGACCAAACAATGCTTGTGCATGCCTCCCCTATCTAATAATCGCTTGCAGAGAATATTCACTTCTCCCTTGACTGTATTCGTGTTACCCCCACTAATAATGCAGTCTGCTGAACTCATTAAACCATATTTACAGCACAGAAGAGTCTGTTTCCTCATTCATAAACCCTCACTTTCTGAAATTTGTACCTGCCACTCATAGCTATCGTTCATTATCACTCACTAAGAATTGTTCGCATTGCTTATTCTGGTCTCCCCAACTATCTCTCCGTTCCAACTACTACTCAACATTAAAATTAAAGTCTCTGAATCACCCATACAAAAAGCAATAATCACCCATCCATCCCCACACAGGCTGCAGTGTGCTGTCTTCAGCCCAACAAATGTCTCTCTCCAGAGGTAGTAGCATCCCCCTGGATCTCTGGCCCAAAGACAAAGCTGGGGGCTAATAACACTCACAGCCTCCCAGCTATCCCGTAGGGGGCAGCGAGCTACAGCACAGCGCACGCTTGCACCAGAACTCTTAAAAACCCCTGTTGGTGCTGAGTCGGTAACTATAACAGCCAGGGGGGCATTTCTCTCCGTCTAACTGCCACAGTGGGCGCGAGTTCCCCCTTTAATGTACTGCCATTAAAAATGAATGGGCTCTCGTGCTGGCAGACAATGGTGGAGTGCGACAAAATAAAAGAGGGTTTTATGTTGAATCTAATGAGAGCTGGTGGAAAGGGTGGGGGGGGGGGCAATGATAGAAAGTGTGTCCTACTGTACCTGTAAAATGCGATCCCCTTCTCGGATGCGGCCGTCCCTGGCAGCAATGCTGTTTGGGCCGATCTGTGTAGGGAAAGGGCAAATCTTATGTCTCTGAAACAATTTCAATCCTGATTCGTGAAAAATTGGCAAGTGCCTTTTAACTCATTATGAAGACATCATCCAGCTTGACATGTCTAGACTGCTATTAACAAAGTGATATCCTTGAAAACCTCACAGTGGACTAGTTGAATGCTTGCAGACAGGGGAAGATGTCAGCTGTCAGGTAGCATTACCGCAGCTGCCTGGTCAGATATCAAGACCACTTTAACATGTTCTGGGAGGTAAACAAACGCCACAGCAACCCCATCAGGAATCATGTCAAAGGAAAAATAGAGGGGAACACCGCTCTAAGTGAACCAATCAGCACCTTTATCATTTAAAGAACCCGCCTCTGTGGCCATATTGTGGTAGAGTGATGTAACACAAGCTCATAGCATCTACAGCTTATTACACAGATCTGATCCATGATGCATATGCGCCTCTTGCAACTCATGGTAGAGCATGAGGGGGCAGGACACTCTTTCATCGGCCAATCAATTGGTGTCTGGGGCAATTCATTACACTCTGTCCAATCAGGCGGCATCTCTGGAGATGGTTAGGCGCCATGGCATTCCATCTTCATGATAGTCCACTCCTACACACAGGCTCACTCATTAAAGTGGGAGGCTGGGCACTAGACTGGATAGAGCTGGGAATGAAGCTTGGGGGACTGAATAAACTGTGTCTGGTCAGATACAGGATGTCACAACAATGGTTAGGGAGCAGAGAAAAATTCAGGGTTATCTGTCTGCAGATATGAGGGAAGCACACAAACCAAAACCACAAAAAATAAATCTATAGGGGGGAATCAGTGCAATGAGTGTTTATTTTGTATTGGTGAAATTTTAATTGCGCTGCTCTCAATTGTGTTTGTGGTCATGTAGCCTTTTGAATAATTCAGTAATTGTATTGTGACTTGGAAAGGAAATAAACACACATAACCTCAATAACTCAAACAACAATCAGGGTAAAGATTTTTCTCTTTGCGGCCCATCAGCTGTTGTTGAGCTCAGGAGTTGGGAAATTCAGCTTGTTTTAAAATAACCTTGTACCGCTCTTTACCCAGTGCTGATGTGGTCGTACTACTTATGCAAGATCAGAGTATACAAAACACTTCCTCTGACACGTCTCGTACACAATGACATTCAGCCGCCTCATCTAAATGCAGCACACTCTGCTTGGCCCTACCTTTTTTTTTTTTTTTTTTGGCAGAGCGAATACTTAAGGAGGCTGCCAAGAGCCACAGACCACAGTGATCTATATTCTACTCAGGTCTGTGCACCTTGCGGGGTCTGAGTCAACTTCAAAAGAATGGGAGAGAAAGTTGAGCAGAATAGAGAACCATATTTTGTACATGCTTCCAACAAGTGTGAGAAAGGAGGAAAAGAGTCATTTGGCCAGCATGTACAGTTCTGTATCTCACGACCACCTTGCTCATGATGGCTGTATTGAAAGGACTAAGTACACCGCACAGAGAGACCTGAGAGAGCATTTCTGTTCACTGTTTTCCCTGTCTTAGTAAAGTTTTTATATTGCGAACTGATGGTGTAATCATATGCAGTTAGAACACTGCTAAACTATTCAATAATCTCATTTATGCTTGATAAAAGGATTCAATTTTGAAATGACTGTACCCAACAGAGAAACTTGGTTTGCTCACATGAATATTAAAGTAAAATGTAAATTGCAAGACAGAACCGAATATTAAATGTCACTATTGATTTAGACCCACAATTCTAGCTTTCTGAGTTGTTTAGGCATTTTTCTGAGCCACTGTAATCTAGTCATGATGATTACTGGTTTCTACAAGGATGCATGATATGTAAATGCACAACTTCAAAGAACAGAAAAATACAGAATCTGGGTATGCATACCTTTCCCCCCCAAAGTATTTACATTTTCTTTTATCAACAGCTAGCAGTCCTGACTTTGGTGGTTTGAAAAACATAGCAGGTAGGAGGGGGATGCATGTCTGTTGCATTTTTGTTACACCATCACTGGGAGCGAGGTGGAGTGGGTAAAGAAAGAGGCTTGATTAAAGGGTAAAGATTTGCTTCAAGTATGAAAGTTCATGGAAAGTAAATTTACAGGATACTTCACTGAAAAATTAAATCCGATATAAAAGTCACTACTTCCTCCAGGCAAAATAACTTCAGGAACCCTCAGGTCTTGAATGAAGGGAATCAGAAAGGAGAGCTTGCCAACAAGCTGTCCGTTTCTCAGTTGGCCTAAAAAACATGGAGGTCCAGTTGTCTACTCACCTCACTGACATAGATGGCTACGTCATCTTCCTCATCCGTCCTGTAGCACAGTGTTAGCCCCAGTTTCTCCTGGCTGTTCAGTCGACACAGCTCCACTTCCTACACAGACATGAAAAGAAACACAGAGAATGACAAACAACATACAAACTACTTTGTATAACAAGTTAATGGTGTTAGGTGGTGGTTTCACCAATGGTGAAAACAATATAGATAGACATAGTACACCTTTAAGGGCATACAGTAAGCTATAATGTGTAATAACTTTGACATTAAATCAATAGTGTCACATATTTTATTTCAAAAATCACAAATAAAAAATAATATTGATTAAAACAATCAGTAAACTTTGAACAAAATGGAAAGAAGAAGCTGATCTGAATCTATACACTTATATATATATAAAAAAGAAACTTGAACATACAAGAGTGGCAGCACAAAGGCAGATCTCTGTTCTGAGAAAGATGAAAAAAAAAACAAAAAAACAATGTTCTTCAAGTTTCACCAGAAGAATCCAACACTGTTTTGAGATGCTTATTGACTTTGGATTGCCAAGGCGCGTCTGAGCTTTTAGAGTCTGAAAGTGTTTGATCATGAAAGACACTCTCAGCTTTGCAGAGCCTGATCGGAGAGGCTTTGATAAATGTCAGAGGACCTCAAGTGTTTTTCTTGCAAGCCTCTGCCAAGTATTAGAATATTAGACTGTAAATAAACTATAATTATGCAAATGCTAACAGATATATACAGTATATTTGCTACACTACAAAAATATTCCTCAGTTTCCCTTGGGGTGAGATCAACAAACTATTGGCTTACAAATCAGCAGTCGACAAATTTCCCAAGAGCCTGTTGGAACATAGCTTAGCAGTCTGGTGTCTGCATGAATTCGTCATTTAAGTCTATAAATACACAGACAAAAAGTGAGATTTGATTGACTACCCACAACTAAACCCACAAAAAAACTGCACACTCCACCTTCATCTAATATAAAAAAAGCATAAAAATGTAAATATCGCTACTACAGTGGATATAGACCCAAACACTGCTCCCAGTCCTCACATTTTCTTTGATTACGACATTTTTCCCAGGCTTGCAGACAGTTACATACATGAGCCACCTCACTCCTACTTCGCACTCAAACAGTTCCCACGACAGAGGTGCAGCCAAACAACAAATAGGCTGGCCTGTGCTTCTTCTAGCAATGCTGAAACATGTCAAGGGTGTTGAAGGGAATCAAGTGTGAAATGGCGTCTCCTCACAAGGTCTTCATTAGAGCAGAAACACACCAACTCTCAGCAGTCGCAGCGAAGTGGCTGAGCGGAGACAGGGTGATGGAGAATTGAGTGGGGGTTTGCAGCTGGGCTCTGAGGGGTCTCAAATGGAGAGAAACAGAGAGATTCATTTCCTCCGTGACATCTGTGGGTTGGCTGGTTACATGTGTCAGATGTGGCAGCGCTTTGGGAGGCGGGCAAAGTCACAGGCCATGGGATGGGATGATGAGGAAAAGGGGAAAGGCCAATAGCGTGACACAGGGATGCCGTGTCTGCCTCTCCCAACTAGTGCTGTCAAGAAACCAAAATTTCAATACTACTTCAATACCACTATAGATGATTGAATTCTATATTGAATGTTGGAATCACTCAAGAAGGAGCAACAGGGAAAGACAAAGCTGAAATCTGGCTCTTAAACAGTGGTGGAAAAAGTCCAAATCCTTTACTAGAAGTAGCTACACCATAATAGAAAAATATCCCATTTAAAGTAAAAGTCGCGATTTACTTAGGTAGACACATTGGCAAACTCAGGTTGTTTGAGGGGCAGGAGTGAAAAAATAAAGGGGCACTTACTGCAGAGCGCTCAAAAAGCTATGCTGCAGCACGTTTACCCGCGATTGAGATTAACATTGTTAGGTAATCCAGATCCAGAAGTAAAATGCTGAGAAGATACACAGGGTATACACCCATTGGGCACCTGTCCTATAATACCACATCACATTTTCTCCACTGGAGGGTCATCCATTAAGAAGCTTCCCACATTCTAACACAGGTAGGGACACCCTTTACAGCACAACAGGACATTTTATCCACTGGAGGGGAATTTCTCCATTAGAGCAGCACCTCATTTACTATAATGTGTTATTATTATTATTTATTTATTGCATGAAGAGGCACCCCAGAGGGCATTCAATCTTTTTTTCCATCTGAAGGACAGACAGTGGGGCACTTCCTTGTGTGTTTGGCACTCTAGAGGGCACTTAAGCGATGCTTTTGGGGGCACCAGGGGGGGCAGTCAGTTTCTCCATTGATGTGTCATGTATCTGCCAGAATCTTAACTTGGCGTCACATCTATGCAAGGTTGCACACTCTGATCAAATGAATGAATGAATGAATGTGAACTGATTTTAATGTGAAGTGAATGTAAGTGCCGTCACATTCTTTACACTATATTTAGTTTGCACTTGACCACAAAATCAGTTGTCCCCGTTTCAAGCTGGGTGTCCATAATCCTGACAAATATCTGTAAAACACTGAAATGTCCCGGTTTCAGTGTCCCTTTTTTTCTCCATTCACACCTGCAATTCAAACCAAAACATACAAATTTTATCTACCAATTTGTTCAGTGTTGTTGGCTGAATCTAATGGTGCCAGGGTTGAACCAATCTGAACATGACGTCGGACGCTACGACCCTTGGAAGCCGGTGATGTCATGTAAAACACAGACTAGCTGGCAGAGAGGGTGTCACAGTCAGTAATTTAGCTGGAAGCCTGTGTTTGTGTACACTGAGAAGCTCCTTGCTTTTTGTTTTAAAAGCTATCTGACAATTAGTAGATATGTTATACCAATGCAACCTTTCTTTTGCGTTTACTAGTATTATTATACAGTTTTCAGATCATCTAGGTTTTGGGGTCTGCTGAGGCGCTGTCCATGGTGTTGAAAGGTGTGCTCGGCAGGTGTGCCAAATGCTGAAATAATTGTCCTCCATCTTGATGAAAACACACACACACACACACACACACACACACACACAGAAAGGAGTGTATTTCCCATTCCCTTGCACAAACCCATGTGCACACACACACAAAGGCACATTCTAAGCCAAAGAAAGAGCTGCAGAACAGCTACATTTTCCGAGCTTTGTCATTTCATCTTTCCCGACAGCCTCCACCTGACAGGAGGCTCAGATCTTTAATTGACTGTCTCAGAAGTGATGACAACTTCAAATCCCGGCTGATATGTGAGGATATGATGTGGAAGAGAAAGAATGGGAATGCTTTAGCACTGAAAAGCTGAACAAAGTGAGCTGCAAACATCAGTCATTAGCTATATTAAATCTCTTACTAAATGAGCTATCACGGTCGTAAGAGATTTTATTAAAGTAGTGCATCTCCTGATGCAATGAAGCGGTCACGGAGGTAACAGGAGTTACAGTGACAAAACATGTCTTACAGGCTAATTTGATGTGAGGTTGTTGTTGGATATCTGTAGGAAATATGGAAATCATTGGTAATGTCTTGAAGACATCTCTCTAAAAATAAACCACACAAATTAATTACCGAGACTGGGGCAAAACAGAGGTGTGAAGAGGTACTACATCATCCTATCTGGCTTAGTGAAACAAGCCTAAAGTTACTTCTAACTAATTAATGGCCTGATATAGTGCAGAAGACCTGTGGCTAAATAATCAGAGAAAATAGATTGCTGCGATTACTGCATGTTGGATGAGACATCAACTCTGCGTGTGTGCATGTGTCTGTGTGTATGTGTGTTTAACGATGTGCAAAGAAAAAATGATGACCCTTTTCCTTTACCAGATGTTCTCTTGTTTCTTGTTGTGTAAAAAATACTTGCCCATGCACGTGCCCACACACACACACACACACACACACACACACACACACACACACACACACACACAAGCTACAGTAAAGGGTTGTCTCCCGATCCATCACACACATTGAACACTATCCGTCTCTGGTATGCTCCCTCTTTCCTTTTGATTTTTTTTTTTTTTTTTTCATTTTCCAGGCAAGCTCTCTGCTTCTCAGGCGGGAGATTGTGGTGTGGCACGGGGACGAGGGATGACAGTAAATTAATGACTGCGATGGCGTGATTAGGAGAAGATTGCCGCCCACCGTCAGAGCACATTGGATGCTGTCATAATAATCGTGCCTTTGATTACCAGTAATTGAAAAAGCAGTCACAGACGTGTGGATGGCTGCCACTGGCAGAAAGAGGGGGAGTAACACTAAGGCTATCTCTGAGCTCGGAGCACTTTGCATCTTCAAAACTCACTGGAACTAATAAAAGGAATGGCTACTTGCAATGGCTATATATACATCAAGGATTCCTATGAAATTTACGATGTTTCCTCCTGAAAGAGCGGAATAATGCATGGCCTTTCTATTTCAATATTACTCCAATAGAACACCTGACACCAAAACAGCTGCATTAAATGAGAGGACACTGACTCGTGTATTAAGTGCAACATTTGATCCATTTTAGTGGGGAGATCATGTACGTCCCTAATGGTTAACGTATACCCTGTTAAGCAAATGTTTTATGACGCATTTTCTGTTGTTTTGACATCATTTTGGACATTTTGAAAGATGTATGACCCTCCTGAAAACTGAGATTGCACAGATGTGTCCTGAGTTGTTGCCTAGCACTGCTTGGTTGACTGGCCCAGGAGCATGCAAGTGGGTCTATCTGCATACTTGCAGTACAACAGGATACACCCACTTTACAACATGACACAACCCTTGAGATACGTGAATTAGAAATGGTTAACAACAGTTGCAGTTTGGTTGGGTTTAAGAACCAGACATACTTTGGAGGGGTAAGGAAAAGGTTATCACTTGGGTTGAATCTTTTGTTGTCATGGTTACGGTTAGGAATAGGCCATGTTTTGGGGTTTAAAGACCCACTTCACATGGGAATCAAATGCTGGTCTCCCGCTTGAAAGTCCTGTCTATCAGTCCCTCCACCACTGCAACCACAGCCTCAGCAAACTACTTGTTTGGTTCTGAATGTTTTTAACACACTTCAACCTCATACTAATCTATGATGTTATCTCAGGGTGTGTGTCATGTTGTAAAGTGGGTGTGTCGTGTTGTAGGCTACTGCCAGCACGCAGTCACACCCTTCTTGGAGCATGGGGCATTCTACATTGCCATGGAAAAGCACACTAATTGTGTATATGTCTGCGATTTCAGATTCACCTTTTTTTGGACTTTTGTTCTTACTGTAGTCATGAATGGTTTTGAGCAGAGGCTGGTAGGGGAGGTGTGGAAATACCCCCACCTCTACAATTGAAGTAAAACAAAGATCTTACCGAATGTCCAATCTGCAGTTTGTGTGGGTTTGTGCTTTCACTCTTGGGCTGAGATAGCTGAAGCTGTCAGTGCATGGCACCAGACAAATCCCAAAACAGACTTTGGTATAAGATATAAATGCGGATGAAAGCGGAGAAATTCCCAGTGCTGTCATTGTTGTACAACATTTGTCTTATGAACTAAAAACTACTCATACGAATCAATAGTTAAAAAGGAGAAGCACATCACACTGTCATTGCAAACTCTCCCTAACATGTCCTTTAACAGACTGAATGAAGCAGATCTTCCCTTTTATTTTTTGTTTCCTTTTGAGACAGTAGGTAAGTGATAAAGTGGGGCAGCTTGAGCACATTATGGTGGGTACCATGTCTGGACAGATGAGTTGGTAACCTTTTCATGTCTTTGTGGATGTTTCTCCAATACAGCCTTCAGTTCATATCACTGCAGATAACTGTGTAAACACCTTGGCTGGATTAGATGATAGCATACTACACCGCTTATCTTGCTGCCCCCTATTTATTCAGCAGACAGTCCAGGAACATGCACGTTAAAGTTAAAGGAAGAGTTTCTCGAAAAATGAAAATTTTCTCAGCATCTACTGCCATAGACACAGGTCAAGTGTTTTTGTCTATACAACACACAGGGAACTATCAACTCTGTAGCAGCTTTCTTCTAAAGAACAGAAGTCAATGCATACTGCTTTTTAGAGTGCCAAGAAGGGCAAACAATGACAACAAAATTAATCCACACAGCTCGTGCAGAAGATCCCGCTCTTCAGAAACCAAACAATCCCGTCCAGAGTGGTAAAGACCTACTGTATATTTACACTGTTATTTGTCAAAAATCATCACTTATAGCCACTTATTGTGCACATGCCCTGCACATTCTGCTTGGCAAGAATTTGCAGGAGTTGTCTTTCATACAGACTCTTCTAGTTCTGTGTTTAGATTGCTATGTTACGCATATGTCACTGACACTCAAACTGAAAGAGTTTGGTGTGTTACCAAAATGTTGCAGCTTTGTTTCCTACCTCAGATTTTTTTTTTTTTTTTTTTTTGAAAATGCTTAAAGAATATGCTTTTTCATGTGTCTTGTTTGGCAAGAAAACTTGCTTGGTGGTGTCTCTCAATTCAAGTATACAGGCAAGTTCTTGCTGAGCAGATCATGGATATATTGGGCTTGAATATACATTAGCATACATTGCTAATGTGGACTGTTTTGCTATCAAAGGCTATAGTAAAGATTTGCACTAAATAATGGTGTACATATAAATCTTTTCCACTGAGTTCCATTTATATCCTCTCCACTGAAGCGGTTATTTGGGTTTGGAAAATCTAGATCTGTATTGATGAATTTTGATGTTGTTTATTGCCCTTTTTGGAACTCTAAAAAGCACATTGACTTAATTTGACTGCTATGGAGTTGCCCTAGCTACCTCCTGGTGTGTTGTATAAAGACATTTGTGTTTGAACTGGCCCAGGGGTGAGTAGTTAATAATAAAACCTTCATTTTTTTGGTGAACTCTTCCTCTTAAGACTTATTTTGTGCATATGATATAGCCCCAAATATCTCTGACAGCATGTGGTTGAGAATTGCATTAGTGTGGCCTACAATTTGATGGCATCTAGCCCCCGCATATCAACCACTATATTTCAGGACTGTAATAATGTTGATTACCTCAGTACTGAAGGAAACATCAATGTCCTCATGTATTAGGAAGGCAGATGTGTCCTGTGATGTGGCAGCAAGCTACTCTGCCACGCCACACCACACTTTTTCATCTGACGACAATGCAATTCAAAGAAATCTCTCCATCTCATTTTTTCTCTCTCATTCTGCAGGGACAGAAGCATCAGGAAAGTGGCTCTCAGCTTTTGCTTACATGCTCCTCTCAGGGTATTCTATTGACATACGGTAAGTGGGGGTGCATTAGCGTGGTATCAACCTCCCCGAGCATGAAATAAAAAATGGTGCAGCCTGCATACACAGTATAATAGGATTTGTTAATAGAAATGAGGCATAAAGAGCGGGCTTAATATATTATATTTGCACCGACTTGACACCGAGGCCTCTGTGATACAAGTGGATGCACAAATCTCTTTAGGATGCAAAGAAACGGCTCACGCTCAGTGGGTGGAAGCATTCACAAATTCAAATGAAACAAATAAGAGGAGGGAGGGGTGTGCAATCATCATAAATCAGAGCAGTCTGAGCCCTTGCTTGCAGTATGCTTGCTCCTCAATGAAATGGAAATAGAGAATATTGGAGCAAAGTCTCTGGGTTGAGACAGAGTCTGTTTATCACTTCATGTCACAGTTGAATCAAACAATGAGTGCATCTGTATGTTTGCGAATGTCTTTGTGTTGTGTAGGTGTGTGTGTGTGTGTGTGTGTGTGTGAGTGTGTGTGTGTGTGTGAGTGTGTGTCTGTGTGCCTGTGTGTATGTGCACAAGAGATCAACAGCCTTAGTTACATCATCTATCAGACTGCTGCACCTCCCCGTCACTTAACCCCAACAAAGACGCACAGGCAAAGGAAATGTGTTTCTGTCAAAATGTTCTTGTTTTGGTAGATATTTGCTCCTCACCAACACCTTGTCGCACATGCCTTTTCACTTTAATTGGGTTTGATCATGCTCAGGCATGCCAGCTTCCTGTTTTTGTTCCATACTTCCAGACTTGTGAAAACACCTTGATGGAACACAGGAAACATGTAAAATCTCAAGTAACACCATTACTGGTCTCCTGCAGAAGTTTTCAACTCCAATATTTTTTTTCACCTCATTGCATGCACACATGCAGGAGTGTCATCACTGCCAGCGGAGGCAAGGGTCCTGGGGATTTTCCAAGCTGTCTGTAATGTGGCTGATCATCTGTCACTACTGTCCCCTTGGGATTTACTTGTAGAGTCAATTAGTGCTGGGCTCTTCCTCCAATTGGTAGGCATCATTAGATATGGAGGGTTTAGGGAATAGGTAGACGCATGTTACATGGCTCAGACACATGTATGGCTGGATGCCACTGCTATGTTTTATCAGTAGCTATTAAGGGAACAGTTCAGCCAAAATAATAATAAAAAAGGACATATTCCCCACTACCCCTACTGCAATCTGTATTCTTCCACGCCAAATTCATAGTCCTTGGGGATCAATACATACAGTTTATCCATGGAAATAGTTCCTGATGAAACTCTTTGCCTCAGAGGGTTTTGTATTATCTGTGTCATTTTTGGAAAGAGCTGTTGCTGTTGATTTTTTCACATGTCAATTTTTGAGGGTTTGAGCTCCATAAAACAATGGAGGTACCTATCAAGCCCACTGTATTGAGGGGCTGCGTAACAGGGAGGACCACGGCACATCGGAAACTTTGCCAAATTACACAAAAAGACTTTCTGGATGGACTGACTTCACTTGGGGCATGTGGTAAAATATCTTTTTTTACTCTCTCTTTTTTAAAATGTTCCTTTAACTTTAATCAGTTGGCAACTGTGATCAGTTCTCACCTCATACTCAAACTCCTCGGTCCTGTCTCCGTCAGCGGGCAGGGGGGAGAGGTAGTCTGTCCCTTCATAGTATTCCTGGTCCATTGTCTGGAGAGAGTGACAGCTGTCAGGGGAGAGACAGCGACAGAGGGACAGAAGAGGGAGAGAGAAAGAGATGTAGAGCTGGGCGTTAGGAGCGATCTCTTCCTCATTCTCTTTCACATTTTTGTTCAATACCTTGATGTGACAGAATTTCCTCGCCTTTGTCTTTGCTAGAATCTGAAGAATAAAGGATTTGTCAAGGGCTTTCACTGCCAGTGGAGTGTGTGTGATAAAAGTACAGCCTCTTGTTAATAAGTGCATATCCACTTAATTTGGTTCCTGCTCTTGACAGACAAACCCCCCACATTGTACAGCGTAACTCTATTATGCAGCACTCACTCACTGAACAAAACAGCATTGTATGGGCCTAACAAGATGAGCAGCCTTAATGCCACACAAGATAATCTTGGCAGACAAAAACTCTGCCTTTCTGTTGAACATGCTCAGAGTGATGTGTTCAGTGGCCGTCTGACTCTCAGATTACCCACTAGTGTAAAATTAATAGGTCCCGTCTCAAAACAATCTTCCAGGCGCAAAAACAGACTGGTAAATGCCAGAATGTTTTACACTCCGACGCTTCAATATTACACATTGTAACAACTTTGGGAGTGTATGCGCAGAACAGAATTACAAAGGTTTACAATCTAGCCTAAAAAATGACAGCGCTAAACATTTGTTGTACCTATAAAATCTGCCGTATATTGGCTTGTGCACCTGATCTCAGATGAAGAGAAGAAAATATGTGTTTTATGGGACACATTGATTACATTTGGGCTTGGCCTGGGGCTGTAAGTAGCCTGCAAGCGCGTGTTGCACTGTGTTGCTTAGTTTTTTATTAGCCCATTTGCTTTAATCACCTTGTAAACCTTCCATGAGACAAAATGGATACGCCAAGCAGCTCCAATTATTGCAAGAAGGCCCTGTGGGGAATTCTATTGAGTTACGGTGCAAAGCATACATAGATTTGAATTTAGGTTTCAGCCAGGTCATGAGTAAGCCTATAGCGATGACATTTAAAAACATGTGGTTATACATTAGCATGGCTGGGTGGCGATAATGAGGATTTGTTAATGATAACAAAAGGCATAGAGCAGTAAGCCAAAATCGGATCCGTGGATGACTGATTTATCTTCGAAGTACTCTAGATGACAAAGAATATTGGAAGAATTTAAGAGGATTATCACTGTTGGAATTAATTATCTACTTAATGTACCCTGGTTTACCAAGACAGTCTCAATTAACTTCCTAGTTCTGTGCTATAAAGCTCCAGCACAGTTACGGTTTCAGTGTCTCGGTCCCAGGAGGGGAAACCTAGATATTACTTTATGCTAAACTTTGTCTTGTTCACAGTTTGTTTCTCCTTTGAGATGAATAGAGAATAAAGTAAAATGCCATAAAAGGAAATAATGAACCCAGTATCTTTTGTTGTTGTCTAGGAAAACCTCTTGTTGATACTTGAAATTCTGTAAATGGTGACGACCTATCTCAAGGATTTATTTATTTATTTATCCATGTATGTATGCATGTATTTATTTATTTATTTATACGGATTTTTACGGCTGATTGTCCGACATGCAATAAAAACATGTCTTCCGGGTGTTTTACTATCAGTATCCAGTTGTGGTGCGTTTATAATCTTGGTTGCTATTGATTGTACTACACATGCATTGTTCTGGCGGAGTTAATTGGCTAACACAAATGAGGTAATTGGAAGTTGCATTTTCCCATATCCCCCTTAGATTTAGCCCATCCAAATTCACATTACATCCATTTTGGAATCGGCTCCAACGTAGCAAAATATGTGAGTTTGTGCTTCACCAAGTTGAACAAATCCTCTTACTGGAGCCCCACAAAGATGTTACACACTTGCATCCTCATTCCCTACTTCCCATTCTTGTCAACATGGCAGATTGACACGAGCAGTTGCAATATTTAATTCACGTTTCATAAAATGCTTTCAAAACCCATCCCTAAGAACAACCCGAGGGCTCAAATCAACACCTTGGAAGTCATAACGTCGGTAGACTTTAATTGCTTGGGATCTTCATTATCAGAGTTTTCACTTTTAACAAACACATGCACTTATATTTGAGCTTAAGCTTTACAGCAAAGCAAACACTGTCAAGTCAACCACACTTCTCTTTATATTCTGTTCATGTCACATTAATGCTTTATGCTATGAAGACAACTTAGTTTTATCCGTGTTTCTTTTCTTGGGTGAGATGAAATGGAAAATTGTCATAGATCTAGCAGTGGTGTCAAGTTTTCCGACTGCTGAGAACACAGAGAAGCTCATTTATATTTTCAAACTTCACAGAAATATCAAACAAATCTACATTAGATGTCACAAAAATATGAAAGTTGTCAGAATTTAATTATTCAATAAGAAAGTGATTTTAGTAATGTTTTCTGTTATGTTTTATATCTAATGCTAGTGACATTATCCTGCCAACACTGACAATATAATACTTAATACATTAGCAAAATACTCTGGATTATGCTTCACCAAGTAGAAAATAAATCCACTCAGACACTACAACAACTGAAATCTGCACTGCTCTTTATGACATTGAAGTGAAACCATATAAAAATAGATTGATTTCAAATCCTCCCCCCAAAAAGCAAAAAAGGATGTAATCATATCAAGGCATTGCCATGCTCAAAAATAGGTTTCCTGTATTGACTTATCCTATTGATTCTGCCTAAAAAGGACAGATTCACATCCTATGTGTGCACCGTCAATGTAACAGAAGCCACCTTGCAGCTGAATGCGAGCACTAACATCCATATTATTCCAGTTATCGGCTGGCCTCTCTACATCTCGGTCAATTTGCCAGCGAAAAGGATTATTTTCAATTAGTTTCCTGAGATAAAAAAGGAAAATGTGCGACCTTCATCCGTCTACAGTTAGAGGACTGAAAGGCGAGTACCTGTCAGAGAGCAGGAAGGGACAGATGTCAGGCACAGGGGGGGTGGAAGGCCGGAGCTTGGCCAGCGCCATGATGTGTTCGAAGGTGATGTCGGTCTGGGTGCACACATCCACCACATGGATTTCCTGAGGGGGGCCATGGGGACGACCACTGGGGGTTCGCCTGATGACCTGCACCACAGTGGGGTCCTTGGTGGTGCGGAGGGTCTCCACAGTGTCCTCATGGCTGGACTTGGACAGCTCCTTCCCGTTCACCTGAGCAGGACAGGCAGAGAATATTGTTGTTCAGTATGTGACTAAACAAATCTTTGTCTTGCCATGCCCATCAAGACAAAGGCAGTCCAACCTGCACTGTATCCTGTCGAGCATGAATAAACATTGCCACCTTGTTTGAACAAGTGAAGCCTCAAAAGGCTGGCTATCGGAAGCAGCTCATCACAAGTGAATGATTGGGATAAGAATTTTCAAAGGAAGACGCTGATGTGATGCTACCCTAACCTTAATCATACTGCCTTACTTTCCTAACTTTCCTGAGCCAACACCATTTTCAGTGAAATACTGATCTGTGAACAGGGCTCCGGGGCAACTTCACTCTGCACCACTGACCAAACTGACTGAACTGACAAGAAACTGCTGACTACCTTGTACTGATGAACCACTAGCCATAAGTACTCGTACAGCATTACAGCAGTACTCTCACACGCACAGGGAGTAATATGAAAGGATTGCACAAGATAAAATCCCCCAAGTGCTCATGACAGGAATGTGCTTATGACCGGGAAGTCAGCACGGCAGGACTGAGGTGAACTTGAAAGTACTGCTAGAGCGCTGATGGTCTTGCTGAGCTGACCATATCAGCGAAATGAAGAATAGCCTACAAATGGAAGTGGAACTGAATGAATCACATAGTCTGTTATTGAAATCTTGGAACCGAACTGAATCAAACTTCTCAAATCAGCAAAGTGAATTGTAATTGCCACCACTGGTAGAGAGCGATACTGTGCCTGTGGACACTTTGTGACCAGTATTCTCAATCTATGTGCTCAATCTATTACATACCAGCAATACTAACATTTCTCGGAAGACGAGCTGCTCTGAACAAAGAAATAATGTCATTGGATGAGTTGAACCTCAGTGTGTGGAGCCAGTTTTTTTTCTGGCTAACTGACGACAGACAATCTGTTGACCTTTGAAGATCATGAAAACTACGGCAACAAATGAAAAAGTGCCATTTTTATATTTTACTTCTATGCTTACAAGAGTTCCTTTTTTTGCCATTTAAGTTTGAAAGCTAACTTGTGCTGTGAAAAACTGGAACTTTGGTTCTTTGGCTCCACCCACTGAAATTTAACCCAACCAATGAGATTATTTCTGCCTAGTTTGAGTACTTTTAGAATATTATCTGCCCCTTAAATCTGAATATTTCATAACTGTATAATGGGCCAGTAATACTTCCACTCTATCACCGCTGTTTCTGCCTCCAGAGCAGTTCTGCATCTGATAAATAACTATGTAACTAAATCTCCAGTGTATATGAGTTAAACTGGTCTCACAGTTTATTGGGTCAGTCTGGAATGCAGGCATCAAATCATAACATTCTGGACATTTTAATCACCTTCATCTCCATACTCGCCTGTGAGCATGCGGTGTTATAATTTTGCCAATGTTGTGTTACACATGCCAGTTTCTCATCCTGGTACTATTACAGATGGTGGGTGCTTTTAGAGTGCTGCATGTTTTCTTCAAATGTCTTCTCATGACAGATAATCCAAAAGCCATCTTCATGAATACAACATCAAAAAAAGTATTGTATACACAGGCACACAATTTGAGGCAATATGATAATATGATTGGATCAACCTTTTTGCTTGCACACAATGCCTGAAAAGCCCCTGCTAACTCAAACGTGCATCTTTGGGCTCAGCTTGACAGAATGAACTAGATTTTCTGGCAGAGTGAAAAACATTTGCACTGCAGCTGGCACATATATGAAGAAAATCATTGCTTCATTTAGCCTCAGTAATTGCTCTGGAAAGGAAGCCATGGCTATGTAATACCTCAGAGAATGTGCTTTGGTATAAATGCTGAAACCAGAGATTATAATTTAGATAGCCTGGGACAAAAAATAAAAAAAATAAAACACAATAAAACACAATTATGCTTGCAGTTGTATTCAAATATGGCTTTTGGAGTGGAGCCTTTTGCTTGCAGGGCACGCTGAAATGAGCTAAAATGATAACTAGAAGTGAAGAAAAGGAAGGGGGAAAAGACTGCATTTATATTCACAAGTGTCAGCTGTGGAAAAATACAGCAAGACAGTGAGACTCAAAACAGTCGCGTTTCACCACTCAGATTGTGAATCCTCTTTAAAATGCAACACATTCTGGGTGAAATAGAAACATGTAGCCTACTTCAGACTTACAAAATGACCTAATTTCATGAGCAGTCGACAGTTAAAGCACCACTGAGTGCGTGTATGTGATACTTTTAAACACGCTGTGAAGATGCCTAGACCAACAAGGAACTCCTACTTACACGGTTTATGTTTTCAGATGTTTTCAGTCCCTGATCCTCTGCCACTAATTCAACGGCACTGCATTCCCTGGAGCACTTAGTGAATTTGACAAAGTACATGTTGGACGATGACTCAACATGTTTTTCCAGCAGCAATATTGACAGAATCTGACACCACTAACACCACCTCATAAATATGTCTGCTTATTGGCATTTACCACTTTCTTGATAAGATCCTATCTGTGCATCGCTGAGATGTACAATAGACAAACTGTTAGTGCCTGTCTTTACCCAGACCCCCGACTGGGTCTGGACAATAAATCAATATTTTATCAATACTGTGATATGGAACTAGATACTGTCTGACATTTTGGATATCATAATATTGTGATATGGCATACATGTTATCTTTTCCTGGTTTTTAAAGGATGCATTAAAGTAATGGGATGCAATTTTCTGATCTTATCGGGATTTTCTATTGTTTGCCTCTTCCTGCTTGGTCATCATATCCACTTTACTAATGATTGTTTATCAAAATCTCACAGTGTCCAAATATCTTATTGAAGCACCTATTATTTTGTCCCAATATAGATATCAAGGTATTCTGTCAAAGATATATTGTGATATTTGATTTCATCCATATCGTCCTATACCTGATCAGACATAATACATAATACATGTGACCAAACAAAATGTAAAACAAAATGACAAAGGAAATAAAATGTGATTTGAATGGCAGTCTGTGCATCTACAGCCAACTAGTGAGTGACTATATTTCCTAGTTCTGTTTCCTACTTTCTGTGATTTCTCTCTCTCTCTCTCTCTTTTTTTTATTTTTTTTTTTTTAACTTTCACTGTGCATCTCTGGGGACTGAGTGATGGCCTACAAAACAAACAGCTTACTCTCAGCCATAACAGTAGCCATATATAACTCCCCCAGCTCTTGTTGTGTTCTGGCCTGCTCCCCTGCTTCCTGATGTGACCTTTGTTTGGAGCGATGTTGCATTAATCACCTGAGAGAGAGAGATAAACTGGGTCAACAGCACTCCTGTGGAACTGCAGAGGCAATTTGGTGGAAAAAAAAAAAAAAAACACATCCGTCCTTCTCTTCATCTCCAAACCTGCTTTTTTTCTTTTTGCTTTTTTTTTTTTTGGTCTGTCAGCACTTATTAAATGCTACGCAAACAGTAGACTTGATCATTACATTAAAGAAACATGGATTACTGTAATAATTAACTAATACAGTTCCACTGACTCTCACTCTCAGTCTCTCTCTCCCTCTCTCTTTCCCTCTGCAGCCTAATCCTGGGAACAGGGAGCCCGGTGGAAACAAAGGAGTTGGAGCAGACAAATGAGGCTGCCTATGGTGTATGACAGTCCTGGAGAAAAATGATCAAATTTCCCAGCTCTCCCTACGGTGCAGCCCGTCCAGTCTACGCGCTTCCTCCTCCAAGCTTCACCACTTGCGAGCCATATCCATGGCCATAATGAAACAAGGGGAAACACGTCAGGAGAAGAAGGAGCTAGGGTTTTTTTCCCCCCTCTCCACTGCTTTTTTTTTGAGAGCCAGATGGAACAATTAATCCCCAATCAACACAAGAATATTAAGTAGCCTTAACTGCTGCATGTGGGACTGGGGCTTTTCTATCCTGGTTGTGTTCCTCCGGTTAATGTATATCCAGCTAAACCCACTGCTTCAGTTAGTTAGTGTGGATCTGCACTGCACATTCCAGACTGACAGATGGGAAGGGCTTCAAAAAGCCTGGCTGTAGCTTTCTAGACATTTTCAGATCCAGATGAGGCACAGTGAAGATCTGCCTTCAGCACAGTCCTTGAGATGTCTTGCGACAAGCTTCACCCTCTGCACAGTACATCATCAGTCAGCATGCTTGACGACACGGGCTGAAGGTGACTCCAGACAGTGAGATTTCATATGAATTATTTTTTTGGACAGCTTTCCAAGTGCCATTAATCCTCTCATCAAATTAGTGTGATTAAATGCGCTCTCCCTATTAAATACATCCGCATGCCTTGGAACATGCATGGAGCTTCTTATAATTTCATCACACAGGTTTTGATGTAGTTACACTAGCATAAACTTTCCTCTTCAAGTGTGCATACCAAGCATGCAAATCCATATTCATTGATAAACACATGCTGGTAAACAAAATCTGTTTGCAACAAATTATTTAGCAGCTGCACTGTTGATCAGGCCAAAAGCAGCTCTGCAAGTGCTTCATGCCCAAAATTGGTCCATATGCAAAGAGTCAACATAAATGATCTTATTGGGCTGGAACAAAGATATGGTGATTATTCATCACCATAGTCTATTTACTCTGTCCAGTTTTTGGTCTAGGAGAAGCCCTTGTAAAATTTCAGTGAAGTTGGAAGGAAATGGACACTGGGATGGAGGAGAAGCTGGACCAAGGCACATCTGTTGGCTGTTTGCACATGGATATGCAGCAGCTGTAGCCGGCAGAGAAATGTGTTTTCATTCAAAGCCCCCGAGACGACCACCAGCTTTCACACAACAAATGCAGTAGAGCGGCTTAGTGGAGTGAAACGAAAGGATGAAACCTCTTTTCCTTTTCTCCATGTCTGTGTGGCAGAGTCCCGTATTGACAAAAACATTCAAAAATTGTGTACTTTGTGACACACCTCAGAGCATTAAATATCAGCTTCAATAAACTCCACACCACTGTAAGTTGTTCTGAGGACTGTGGGGGAAAACAAACAGGCCAACTTGAAAACGTGGCTTTGTTTCTACACCAAAAAAGTCACTATTTTTTACAATTATGAGCCTATTGCCACCTATGGCAATCCTGAAGCAATCCCTCCTCTGTGTCCTTTCTTATGTGTTGTCTTCCAGGTACAAGGATGAGCAAGAGAGAGCAAACAAGCAGCGGCTTAGCTTGACTCCTCAGGCATCTCTTCTGTCAGTGGTTTTGTCTTATCGACTACTGTCTCCCATCAATATCTCCCCAGACCGAGGGCAGAATGTAGTGACAGCAGTAGTGAAGTGGGGCCAGTTTATCTGCTAACATGTCAACTTCAGCCCCATCTGATGCTGCTTCTACTGAGGCACTATTTCTGCAGCAGGAGGCACACGCCAGCAGCTTGCAGGAGATTACTGATAGAATTGATTGATGTACTTCTACTGTGAGAAGGAAAGGCAGCCCCGGGCAGTTGACTCTAATAAACCATTAGTTTTTTTTTATGCTTTCAAATTAACCACATACATCGTTTTATGGTTTACATGTAGTGCATTGAATCTTAATGGAATGTTTTTGTTTTCAATTTTGAGTTTTGAGACTTTATGTCATGCACATGAAGAGATTGTATTTGTCTTTTGCTTCACTTGTATGCTGAAACGGGTTGAACTGAATGACGCAAGGTCACCCTTTCTACTCCAGCTACATTGACAAGTGAGAAAGACTTTCAGCTGCAGTAGAAAGAGCATCAGAGGCTCACATGTAACCAAGCGCATGGTAACCTTGAATTCTGTGCTCAACATCTGTACGTGTACCTCCTTTACATGCTGCCTGTATCTCCTGTGTGCCATCACCTGCTGGTTTGAGTGGCAGCCTGTGGGGTGTTAAGTGTATGTAGGCAGACGGAGAAAGTGTAACATGTAGGTCATCTAGCCTCGGGAGCAAAGCGCTTACAGCCGCTGATTACATGCCTGTTCCATCTCTCCATCTTTTGGGAACAGGCAGGATGACTCCTTGGTGATAAGTTGCAGTCACCTGTGTGAACATGGCAAGCCGTTTTAACATTTAATAGCTAAGTTTGACTATCTGGAATTAACATTACAGATTACAGATTACAGTAAGGTCAATTTGACTAGACATAATTCCAGTCCAAGATATCTACAACATCATTCTAACTGGTTAAAACTCAATTTAAGATAGCTAAAAAGGAAAGTGAAGATATCTTGAACTGGAATTACAAATAGTCAGAGTTAAACTGTAGATATCAGAAACTGGAACTACTCATAATTCGGTTGGTATCTGCAGTTCACACTGTGGATATCTGCAACTGAATAGTTTATATCTGTAATAAGAAACCCCATACACATGAATGGCAAAAGTGATGTCATTTGTCCTAGGAAGAATGATGTTGTGGATATCTGAAATGACAATTCTAGACAGGGAGAATGTCATTGTGGATATCAGAAATGTTCTTTTTGACTAGGAAGAATTGAATTGTGGATATCTGCAACACATATCCAGTATAGCCATTAAATGTTGAAACGGCTTGCCATAGTGTGAAGCCCTCAGACAGAAAGAGCTCGAGGTGGCTGAAGAGTGGTGACAGTGCCAGAGGAGATGGAGGTAGATGGGGACAAAGGAGATTTGGCTGCTACAGCTGTGCTCTGCAGATAGGAGGATTGGTCAACCCATCAAAACTGAGAGCTAATAGAATAAAACCTACGTCGCTAACATGCATGAAGCCTCCTTATGCCAGCCCACTCAGGTTGAGATGTGACAAGCCATTGTTTAGATAAACCTTCTCACACAGCTTGGGTATTGTCTGTGCATTTTCCCAGCTGCGTCTCAGCAACAATCATGCTGGAGCACAGTGAGACAGCACAAGTGCTGCTGATTTCACAGAGGCAGGCGCAGTGATAGGCTACACATCCATTGCTGCCACTTCTGTGTCTCTGAGCACCTGAACAGCAGTTGATAGAAACCTAACAACAGCACGCTGTCAATTCTGTCTTTCAACACATGGAACTCAATTTGCATTTTCATAAATAAAAAACAATATACAAGTGAGTGGGAGAACACTCAGCTGAGAAGTGGAATTAAATACTCCCTGAAGTAATTCCAAATGCTTGAAGGCTGAAATTTGATGTGTGCATGACTGCCACCTCATCCTCTCAGTGAGAAAACGGCCCAGGTTCCTCTTTACACCCAAATGTCTCATTTCAATAGTGTCAGAATAAAATACGGGCCAAGGTCCGCTACACTACAGCCCTTATGACTGCATAAATCACTCCAAGACAGTCAGAGCCACTGTTTGAACGACTCCTAGCACTGATCCAATGATATGGAACTACAAAAAAAAAAAAGAAAGAAAGAAAAGAAAAAGAAAAAGAAAAAAGAAAAAAAGAAAAAGAAAAACCAAGCCACTGGGGAAATCTGACAATCCTCTCAACATCTCTACATGAACCAACATACAGGCCTCCTTTAACCCCTCCAACCACATAAAACACACTCCACAAGGCCCCCGGGCTATTTTTCACATAAAGGGCGTACTCACTTCTGTCGAGGTTTTATGCCCGCAGAACATGTGATGAATTCTGCCAATTTTCTTCTCTGAGCACCAGTCTTCAGTGGAGCGCTCCCTTTATTGCGTAACTTGCTTAGTGAGTATCACCACTTTCAATTTGCTCTGCGATTCACTGGCTGTCTTTTACATATGCATTTATTATCCACTCTCTGGCCATAATCGCTCAGTGCAAGGACAACAAAAGGACAAAGGGAGGGAAGATGTTACTGTTAACTCTCTGTATGCTCAACGTCAAAGTCTTGAGCAGTGTAATAAGTACAGAGAGCTACAGCACATAAACGCAATCGTGGAGTGCCACCACCCTTTTTTGGGTCCCCATCCATTGCAAACCCTCTTGCAGTGGTGCTAAGGATGGCTAAATGCCCACACATGGCCTTGTCTGCTGCTTTGGGGGTCGATGGTTTAATAAAATGCTGCTGAAAGCTGGAAGAGCTTTTTTATGACTGGCAAAAACAGGCAGCCAAGTAAGATGTCTCACACCCTGACCAAAACACACACAGGTGTGCACATAGGCACAGATAAACATGCAGGCAGACAGTCAGAAAGAGACACACACACACACACACACACAAAGATGTGCCCAGAATACTGCCTAAAAAGACTGTTGAGTAAACATTTCATCAGATCGCATATTGTGCTTGGCCGTATTTGTCAGATGTGCTGGGTAATAATATTCACAATATCCTCCTTGTACTGCTTATGATCACTTCACCATGAAATTAGATCAAAACAGCGTTCCATCTTCATCACTAACAGATTACAGCTGAATGTGAGATAATTTTACTATCCCATCTTGGCTGAGTTATGGAATTCTGCAGTGGATTCTAAATATGATTTGGAACAGGAAGAAGGAGCGGAGAGTGCTAAGTTAATCAGCTTGTTCAAGGTTAATGGTACATGCAGGGTATATTTGTTAAAGAGATTTAGAGATGCACAGTTAATCTCTGTGCTTAACTTTTAAGATCTCGCCATCTTGAAGTGACTTTTAATGTAAAACGGAGGGAGAAAATCAAATTAGAGTAAAAGCGGCACTTGGGTGAATGAATAACTAATGGCTGAAAAGCCTCCTCCTTGGTGATAACTGGTAATTGGTATGAGGTGGGGTGGGATGGGGGTTGGGGGGTGGGTTGGGGGAGGTGGGGGTTGGATGCCGCAATGTGCTGTGCAGATCAGCAAAATGGCCTAGCTGGCGTGAAAAGATGTTGTAAGGAGTAATGGTGCCATCCATATGCTGACGGAGTAAAATCAAGTGGGTACTGTCATAGAACACCTCTTTATGTGCTGAGAGTGAGCTAAAAACAGAAGGCAAGAGGAATGCATGTGCCTGGGAGTATTTTCAACACCAGAAAGGCAGAAAATACAAACAAAATGTAGATTGTGCAGAAAATGCCTTTCCCTGGCCTGCACAAGGCAACTATATATCATTTCAACTGTCCTCCTGTGTACAATACTGGTATCCAATGTGAGCACTGAATTCTGTACTATTTCCCAGGAACTTACTCTGTCTCCTTCTGACATCCCAAACAGCGCGCTGTGTTTCAGAGTGCAGTTTAGATAACAGGCAGGTAGCAGATGGCACCTGCTGTGCAATCGGATGCCAGCCCATGTCTTATTCACACTGGCCTAGGGAGACTTTCAAAGCAGGAAATCGCTTCCTTCATGTTAATATGCTCTTCCTAGCAGCAGAGGCAATTAACATTGGATAAGCACTATTTACATAATGCCAGACACACTTGCAATCACAACAAAGATGTCTTGTCCGACTTCCCTGCCCACCACCCACCTCTCCTTCTCCCCCAACTGGCTCTTTGTCTTTGAGGCTGTCAAATGGTTGCTGGTGCTCCACTCATCACAGGAGAGAGGGAATGAGACTGGGGGTCAGGAGGTGGTGCGTGGAGCTCTGAGATTCCACATAATAAACTGGGAGAGTTTGGCAGGTCAGTCAGGACCCCTGCAGCTGGCCACTGACCTGCCTGTTAGATGGTAATTGGGAGCCTGGTGAGGTGGAGAGACAAAATGCTTTAATTGCTGGATTCCACATTTAAACAGAGAAGGACGGAGGGAAGGAAGGAAGAAAAAGAAAGAGACTGAAACAATGAAATCATTTTGAAAGAAACAAAGAGAGAAACTAAAAAGGAATAAATCCTCATCCACTTGCTCAAGAAACATCGGAGAAGAAAAAAGGTGTCACTCCACAAGATTTATTTCGGCACATATTGTTTGTAATTGCCAGCATCTTGTGTCGGAGGCAGCTGTTTTTAACACTTTCTCCAGAGGCAAATAGAGCAATTACTGCCCCATCACAAATGTCAACCACCACAAAAGACTTGACAAAAGAGTGGACTGGCAAAATCCAGACTGCCTCACGGACTGACAGCGAGCAGGTCCAGTCAATGGTGCCAATGTCAAAGAGAACAATAGGCTTGGATTACTGATGATAGCCTGGGGCTACAAGGGCTGAAATCTCATTCGAGCTTCCCTGCACCGTAAACTCATCTTCAAATCTTAATTCCAGTACTGGAAATGTCTCCGAGAAAAAGAGAGCTGGGACAGCATTTGACAGGTAAATGGCTGCCATGTTTGATGAAATGTCAGGTTTATGGAGTCAGAGGATTCTAAGGTCTTTGTGGTGCCCGGTGAGTACTTACATGGTTAATGACTCCAGAGTACTCAGCAAGGCACAACACCACTGGGTTTATGCAAACATACTGCAAATACTGCAAGTTCCCCAATTTATAAAGATGGGATTTAAAAGTCCTATGTTGTAATGTAATTAACCCCTAATTTTCTCCCTTAAGTGGCTTAAAAAATGTTTTCCCCATATTGTACAACACTGGCACATACATTTTCTGTATCTACTGGTTGCAATGCTTTATTGAAGCTACACCACACTTAGATTGAGTGAAATACTCAAACATAAGATGATGTAATATGGCTGCACCATTACTTCAGACAAAAAAGTATGTAGACGTCTCGTGTGTCAGTTTACACTCATTTCCCTGTTATTCAGACAGACACATTTAGCATCTTTGGAAGCCTTTTGGTCTCCAGTAGACTTTGAAAAACTGTTCTGTGGGTTTGAATAAAGCTTGGCTGTGCAACATTCACTTGTAATGATGAACCCACCAATGGGACCATCAGGGTTGAAGAGTTATCTTGGCCTGGAAAGTAACAACGTATACACCTGTACCAAGCACCTTGAACTGCAGTTTTTCTCAAGAAATCAAAACATAGCTGTAACGTAAAAAAGCAGCCTGCAAAAATGATTCAAGTTCAATGGAAGAATAGACAGCAGTAAACATGATCAAGCAGAGAAAACCTCCAATGAAAAAGCGTTGCTGTTCAATTAGGTCGGCATAAACAATGAGACAGTGATGAAGTTGCTGGTGATAATCTTATCCTTGTAAAGAGCAGTGGCACAATGCATGATTAAAGGGAAGGACATTATCTAGGAAGAGTGATCACAAGTGTAATCAATCTACTTCAAGGTTCCCTGCTGAGTTGTTCGTGGCACTGTGAAAGTGCCAGGGAGAGGTTAGGAGAGCCAACGTCTGCGCCTTTCTCTCAATGCACTCAAGTCTCACTCCTTGTCAGGTCTCTGAGTCAGGAAACAGAAGGAAGTGAGAGGAAATTGGATCTAATTCAGCGCTTCCCACTGTGTCCTGATTACACAGTTGGAACAATGGAGACAAAAATAATATTCTCAAGCGCTACAGTATACTGAATTTAAATAATGTACCTTTGTAGGTGAGACCAGTGAGAGGAAAGGGTAGGAACGACTCATCACTCAAATGCACTTGTCTTTTAATTATGTTAAGTCACTACCTAAATCAGTTTGATTCATGGCAACACAATAAATTCTATGTAAAAAGTAACCAATATCTGCTGCAGTTTAGAGCTGCAACTAACAATTATTTTCATTAGTCGATTAGTCTGTCAATTATTTTCCCAATTGATCGATTAGTTGTTTTATCCATAAAATGTCAGAAAACAGTGAAAAATGTAGATCACAATTTCCCACTGCCCAAGGTGACATCCTTAAATGCCTTGTTTTGTCCCAATCAACAGTCCACAACCCAAAGATATATAATTTACTGTCATGGAAGACAACAGAAGCGAGCGAATATTCACATTTGAGAGGCTGAAATCAGAGATTTTGAAAATTAAACAATTAGTCAATTATCAAAATAGTTGGCAATTAATGTAATAGTTGGCAACTAATCGATTAATGGTCTATTTGTTGCGGCTGTACTGCAGTTAATTTATGGTTGCTTAAAGTAAAGTAAATATGCGACGTTGTCACGACGGGTGGTAGGTTTGGACCCAAATGCAGGAGGCACAAGGCACGAAGTTCAGAATACAACAATATTTTTAATCAGCTCACAGGGAACGCAGGGAACACATGACAGCTAAGACAATAACTGGACAAGGAACAGAACTCAAAACAGGACTTAAATACACAAGAACTAAATATCTAACAAGACACACCTGGGGAAGGGGCTGGAGCACAAGACAGGAGAACACAGAGGATAGGCCGAGGGAAACACTGGGAGGGATCAGAACAATCAGGGATAATTGACAGACACAGGACAGGTGTGGCACTGGGAGGGGCAAACAAGACTAACCAGACACAGGTGAAAATACTAATGGGAAACAGGACAAGAGACCACAGGAAAACAGAAAAACAAGTGTCCAACCAAAGTACAAAAACACAGAAAACACCAAACCATGACAGACGTGGGGACTCCAAACGTGAAAATTTCCAGGCTGTAGCCAGCGAAATGTCTTGCTGTTCTTCAGTGTCTTCTGATATGATGTGAACTCATTATTACACGAGCGCACTGTGCCAAGTTTTCCCTTGATTTTCAAAAAGCCAACAGAATTCAGAGAGCTGTGAGAAAGCTACCCTCCAGCTGAAAGCTGATATCAGATTTATTCTAATGACAAAGAGAGCTTGGCAGGGGAAGATTATGATTCATTATAAATGTCATTAAGGCTCAACTGCGCATACCATCACTTTAGTGTTCAAAGACATATCTCAGCATTTCATATCAATTTCAGACCAAGACGAATCCCTGTGTCCCTGTTTAACAGCAGGGATTAAGTAACCACTAACAGAATTATAGCGCACAATGTCACTGAGTCCATTCTGAATGTAATGAAACACCTGTCAAAGCATGTTTCAATGACCTGAAGCTTTGCAAAGTAAATGAGCTGTAACATTACCTTGCTCTTGATGGAGAATACATTAATGAAAAACTAGTCCACCTGGCAATTTTAATATATGCAAAAACAAGCAAACAAACCAATCTTGATTAAGAACACCTGGCACCGTTGTTTGAAGGGTGCATCCAGGAACGTTGGGGAATGATTTACAGGCAAGACGCAGCAAACTTACTGACAGATGATTCTGCCATCACTCAAAGTTTCACCCGCAATAAATAAATAAATAAACAAACAAACAAACAAACAAACATACAAATAAATAAATAAGTAAATACATAGTGTTCATGGAGCTGAGGTAGAAATTATGGTGATGATGTGTAAGTACGGTGATGGCAGTTTAGGGAAGGGGGAAGGGGGGTTCTTCACATTGCCATGGGACACATAAGTAGGCCACATGTGACAACTGGCCTGCGTGTTCGGTGTTTCCCATTTCATGAGGCTTGGGCTCCTCTGGCTAATGGGTATAATAACGGATTGTCCATCCCAGAGTCCGCTCATTTATTCTCATTCGTGAGAAAGTGCGGGAACCGCTGCAGCAATCAGCCTCTACTCACTGCTTAATTCCAAGGCAGATTTATAGTCTGACTGTGTAATTGATGCTATCGTGTTTGTGCATGTGTGACTGCGTGTGTGCACATCACACACATCCTACCCATGTGCAAAGCCCGTATTGTTTGGATGCCGTTACCCCTACAACTGTGAGGCCAGCATTCATTTTTAATCAGCTGTTACACCCAATTGCGTCCATACTCTGGATCCCAGTGAAGCTTTCGCTCAAAGCCCCACACCTGGACCAGGCTGGCCTGGCCTGTCATCTGTGTCCTGGCTCGGGGACACAAACAGGTCACTTGTGGCTTTGGAGGAAAGGGTAGACCCTCCAGCCAGACAGGGATGACAGCTGCTCTGCCTCCCCAGCTCAGAGTGCAGGCTGTGGAGGTAACGAAGCCAGGAGAAGGGCGTGGGCACTGGAGGAGGAAATAGGATAGCGTGACATCCAGAGCAAAGTCTCTCTTCCTCTTCCTGTCTTATTTTCTTTTTATCCCTCTCTTTTCCTACTCTATCATCTATCCCACTCATTCCTTTCTCTCTTCCTCCATTTTATCTCTCTTTTTCCATGACAACAGATGCTTAATTGTGGTCTGGTCCTGCCAAGAACACTGCGGTCAATAGTCATTACCAGGTAGTTCAGGGTCCTCTGACACCATCACATTCGCTCCAACTCCCTGATGTAGACCAGATATAGAGGGCTATAGAAGTCATGGACCATAGCCAGGTATGGCATATCACATTTAAGTTGAAGTTGAGTTCTTTTGTTGCTGTTGGTCAGATGCTGTGTAGGGATGGTGAGCGATTAGGTTCATTTATACCACGGCAGCAGCTTGGCAAAGAACGCCACTCCATGTGGAGCCAATGTAACACTAGAATGAGACCAAATGGCTAGCACAATTGGAAGGCAGGGAGAGGGAGGGTGGGGAGTATTGGAGGAGGGCATCTGCTCTACATTTACCTAGTGTTTTATAATTAGATGAGCGCAACTGCTTGGGAGCAAAGCGTCTGTTCCACTGTGATTTTCTGATAACAATTCGACGACTTGGAAACAAGCGGAGGACGGCTGGAGATGGAGACAATTAGCGAAGCTAATAAAAATATGAACCATATTGCAAGTGAAAAGAAATCTGTGCTCAAAACACACAGACTGGTGGCTGGGTGGAACTTGGTCATGACAAATGCTAATTGGTCCCAAACAGCAGTAGGGCAACCTGTTAAAGCCTTCCCACATCTGGCACATTTGGTTCCCCCGCTCCCTCTGTTTTACACATTTAATTCTCTGCAAAACATTTAGCCCAAGAGGATAATAGCTCAGTGGGTGCAAAAACTGAGTCCATGTGCGTACAGTATGATGCTCGACAAACTGCCTCCCAGTGGTTAGTAGAAACACATATGGCTAAAATCATGAAAAATTAATTTTCATGATCAATTCCACTGGTTTAAACTCCTACCTTTCTTGTTTGCTCAGTGGTGCTCAAACTATTATTAAAAATGGACACCCATGGTACCTACATAGATACCTGCAAGGACTGTTTGCCCCTTTGAACTGTAAATCAACACCATCATCAACACCCATCTGTAACACAGACAGACTGTGTAATACACTTGTCCACAAACTAATGTAGAACAATGTGCACCTGTTAGACCCACTGATTAAAAGAGACTAAACACAAGTGCTGACTGTAGTTGACTTTCAAATGATCCCACCTGTTCACCCAGCAGGTCTCACAGCATTCATTAATAGATATGCTGCTTTAGCAATTTTGCTAACAGATGCTAAACCCAGGATTTGTCATATCATATATAATGCTGCACACGCCTTCTAAATTATCACCTCGAGGGATATACAAGCTGTGGACAATTCATGTGTTACCTGCTGTAATCATACACATGGATTGGTTTTCACTTCACAAAAAGTGCCTACTGCAGATACTGGCTTTTTCCAAACAAAATGGCTGAGCCTGCATAGTAAATAGCCGACAAACAGATTTCTAATCACCCAGCCAAGTGAGCTGTAGCTTCAATATTAGGTCACAGCGATATGGACAAAACCAAATAATACAATATTTTGATTTAATAACTCTGATATCGATATTGTGATATTGTAGGGGATGACCGCTGGTGCGTTCATAAAATATTTACACATGAGATTTTTTTAAAACACTCATTAGTAAGGTGGACATGAAGAAGCAAATAGAGCAAAAAAAAAAAAAAACAGAATAGCTATAGAGCAGTCTAAGTTCAGAAAACCGCATGCCTTTACTGTAATGCAGCCTTTAAAACCGGGAAAAAGAATGCTTATGTCATATAACAATATTACAAAATCCCAGAAGATATGTAGCCTCATATCACAATATCAATGTAATACCGATATTCAGCATTAAAATCATCTTCATTGTCATCTTAGACTGTGCATTAATAAAAAAGAATATCAGAAACAATGACAATGCATTTACAGCCTACCTAAAAATAACCTATAAGATTTTTTGGGCTTTGTTTAGTTTGATAGTTTTCAATAAATCACTGCTACAAGCAAAACAAATACATCTAAAGTGCAGGATTTCTCTATGGCCGCAGGCGTTCGACTTTAGTGACTATTCCTTGCCATAAGCAGACCAACATTTCAGATCTACCTGGGGCTATTGGTGAGATGAGGTCTGCAGCGTAGACTTGTCAGACAAAGGCAGAGCGGAAGCGAAACTCCCTCAGTTCTGCGAATGCCAAATTCCTTCCTGTACAAAGGACAGTGAGCGTGATAGATTTTCCCCGAGCAGCCTGGATATTTCTGGGTTCTGTGTTTCCTGAAATACAACTCCGTCCCTATAGAACAGGGAAATCTGGCAGAGAGCTAGAAAAAGCATGATATGATGTTTTGGTGTACAAAGACACACACGCGCATATATACATCCCCCACCCCCAAAACACGCGCACACACACACTCACACACACACACACACATACACTCCTCTGCTCCTCTGCCTTAACAGTGTTCTGTCAGTTCCCTGATGAATAGCAGCCCCCAGGTGCAGGTAGTAGCCCATCCTCATCCCACCTCCTTCTCTCTCTCAAAACAGGTTCTGCTATTGATTAATTCACAAACACAGTCTAAAATGCACACAAGGTCTAAAAACAGACATTCCTGTATTGATTACCTCAAAGCATCTCCCTGAGGCTCTATCAGTCCCATGGCACCCCTCTGGGGAAAATACCATTTCCAAATCAAATCCACTTTGTTTAACCACTACAGAAAATCTGATGGGCAACTGAGATGATCAAAATTATGTTAATAATGTTTCCACTTAAATGTACCGTTAATACCATTAGATACTGGGTATATTTATCCGGAGCCAACTTATCCACTCTCTGGGTTTTAGGACTTCATCCCTTTTCAGTCTCACAGACACTCAGCTGGACAGTGGACAGTCACTGAGTGTCATTTTTTTTTCTTGAGCTCTCTGTGTGTGCAATGACAGCAGCCACTCCCACCACAAATCTGACAGGTGATGGAGAGAAACTGACATGGGTGATGACACTTGGCGTGACTTGCCAATGACACTAATGGACTCCCATTCATTGCCCCCCTGACATTATCTTCTTTCTCTGTCTCTCTCTGTCTGTCTGTCTGCCTGTCTCTCTCTCTCTCCTTCTCTCTCTCATGTACACATTTCTCCAAAGAAGAGAGCCAGATTGATCACAGAGCCTCCAATCCAGTGAACATGGGCCTCATTTTCTGCACAAGTTCAGTTTACAATGAACTCAAAACCACAGTTATTTTGATTGCATTTCTCTTTATTCTCATGTAATTTTAAATTCTTAATGTTTGCGCTTATCCGCTAAAACTCTGGGACGTGGCATCTGGGGTTGCAAGGATGCATTGCATTATCAGGAAGGGAGGCATTTAATAACAGGACTCGATTAATTTGGGTCTAACATATCAGGATATTATAAGGTAATGAGGTAATAGAACTCTACCCTAATAATGATTTTATAGTGATCATAGGATGCTTTATTATGGCTTATGCTCAATAAGTGTTGGAACTGAGTCTCTCAATGCAACTTTATGTTGCTACCAAATAAGGAGCTAAATGAGGCAGGTGGGCTCCCCTCCTCAGCATCTCAGCCTGCCTGTGAGGCCTGACTGTGAGGATCTGGGTTGTGTAGGAGGTGCTGGGTTGACTGAAGCGCTGCGGGGGAGAAAACATGGTCGCCATTCCAACCTCACAAAGATCTCAGCTACTTCCTTCTGTGAACTTCTGCTAGCCGCTGTTTCATGAAATGTGTTGTGCGTCTGTAAAAATAGTTCTCTCTCTCACATGGGTGGGCTGAAGGTCTCCTCCTGATGCAAGCAGAGCAAAGTGTGCCTCAGTCAACGGTGATGCTTTGATTTTACATGCAGATACACCAAACATGATACATGATTTATCATAGTGATTAACATTTAGCATACTCTTGCATATATCATCATAGAGGAACAGGATGTGTCTTATAGAGCGTTTGCAATTCAATTAGCCAGCTGATCCACTTGCTTCAGGTCCTAATGCTATTGGACTTTAAAATAGATTTTGCAATCCGGATAAATTACATTTGCACTGAGGTGTCGACTGGCACTCACCCTCCATTGATGAGGAATTGATCTCATTTGAGGAGTTTTTCAAAAGGCGTTGTGACGGTCTCATTAAAAGCGAGGTCTGTGGAACTGTGTCAGTGTGTCAGTGTGACGGGACCAAGAGTGAAGCCACATTAACACTCCTCGGAGTTTCTAAGTAGCTACGCACAAACACTTCAAAAAGTCTCCATCCTGACAAGTCATTTAGTCTCATATTCAGTGTTAAAATGTTGTTTTTCTTAAAATAATCCCGCTCGTTTCCAATGCAGTTCAACTCATAAACAAATAGGTTGCAACAAGGCACAGTAAAGCAGATCGGCCCAATAGTATCAAGAAAATGGTATTTGACTCAATCAAATGATGGAGACAAATTGATTCGCAATGGAGACAAGTGGGGTTATCTCAACCCACAGGCACAAACATTCTTTTTAACCTTGGTTTAAGAAAAACAAGATTTTAACAATCAATATGAGACAAAATGGCTAGTTAAGATGGAGATTTTTGTGTATACACACATTATTAGAGTAAAAAAGAACTGCAGCTAAGACGATGCTGGCAAGCTATTGTACTGTCTTTGGCCTAATAATAACAGATAAGACTAGCTTTTCATGTTTGGACTCTTTTGTGGATTTGGAGCCCTTTGCAGTAGTAGCTCGAATGCTAATATCACTGCAGTGGTTGCATTCATGCAGGTTCTTATCATTTTCCTCCCCAGGGCCTGGCTGTGCAAGCTGTAGAGCGGGGAGGTGTGAGTGTGTGTCACCCTTCCCATCAAACTGCTGTCAGCGAGGGCTTATCATGGGAGCTGCAGGGGGTGCCCGCTGACCTGTGGAGTGACACCCAGCATGGCTGCCTCAACCGGGGGAGCTTTGTGCCTCCCTGACCCCTCTCAGTGATCTCCTGCCCTTCCCCAGCATCACTCATTCTTTCTCACACACGCGCACGAGAAGGTGCACATCCACATACACCCACGCAGCCACTCTTTCTATCTCTTGCTTCCTCTTTTTGTTTCACACACACTCACATGGACACCTGTCATAGCCATTATGCACAGGCGCACCCCACACCTTCCGAGTCAGGGGAGAATAAAAGGCAGAGAGCCAGCAAGAGAGGAGAGTAAGAGCAAGACAGAGTGAAAGCAAGAGAGAAAAAAGACGGAGGGGCAAAGTTGAAAGCGTCTAGCAGAAGAACTCGAGGCTTTGTCACCCTCTTTATCGACTATAGATCAAATGGGCAGCCCTTGCTCTGACACCGTCCTATTTCTCCAAATGTCAGCCGCGATGGCGGAGCTGATATCTAACGGCCAGCGCACGAGAGGGAAACCGGACGCCTAGCTCATTGTGCAGCACAGATAAGAGAATGATTTGTCCTGTGTATTCTGCCAGGTCCTCTCGTATTTCAGCAGCAAACAAAAGGAGGACCTTGTCGCTCTCACAGTCCAGCAGCCATTTTCAAAACATCCAAACAGATGTGGACCCCTGAGTCCCTTGGGAACAGAGCCAACATAGGAGGTTCTGTGTTGTCTGTATATAATTTTGAGGAGTGAGGTGTGAAACGACATATTGTATATCTCTAACCCATTCTCTAAACCAAAGGGCCAACCTGCATTCCTCTTTGGGAATTCTTTTCTAGAAAGCCAGCAACTTGACAAAATGGGTTTAGCACTTTGTAGAAGCCAGTGACAGCAAGCTCAAGTCACATAATCCAGGCGTACCCACTTTCCATAGCGGTTATAATTATAATACGGATTTAGACAATCAGTTTCTATCATAAATCTGCCTCCTTTTCAGCACACATGCAATCCTTGCTAATTGGGTGAGAGGAAAAGATGCCTTCCCGTGAATGGTAATGAATTAATGAGAGTCCTTCTGTCTGTTTAAACACGGCTAATCAACGGTGAGGCACCCGGGATGCAGATGCACAGCGCCCTGTGTGTGTCCCATGGCTCTCTGTTTTCACTAATGTTTTGAAAGCCCAAGCTGTCTGGTCCCCCACCACACATAACAACCGCCCCCAACCCCCACCGCCCAAACATACACACACAAACACACACACTTTGAGATTTTTTTTTTACTACCCTACGGCCTAACAGCCACCCCACACACAAGCAGATACACACACAGACATACATCCACATGCATCCACATACACACATGCATGAATTTCCGTGCATACATGTACATTTGCATACACAGGAATGAATGCACACACACAACCATACAAAAACATAGCTGTGTGCATGCGAAGTGGAAAATAGCTTCTTTAAAATGCATAATGTCATGTACTGAGGTACTGAGTTGTAGTGAGGGCACCCAGTCATGGCTAATAATAATGGGGACAGAAAAATATGCAGCAAGAGATGGCAACAAACAAAGGACCGGCACAGATGATATTTTACATCGTACAAGCCGTTTCCAGCTCTCTTCACACTTGCAAAACAAATGAGTCATCTACACCAGATTCAATTCATTAGATAGACGTGCCAGTTCATTGGGGATTGGCACTGAGACACTCAGGCATGTAGTTCATTTTCTCCGTGGCTCCTCCGGTCTGATTGAAGTTGACGGCCTTTGATCTCAATGAGCATGTGAAACTATAAGATTAAGTCCCGCATTACTCATGCTCACGGATGACGCCATACTGATGTCATCCTCATCATCCAAAGTGAGATGAGTGAGATTCCTACTTCATTAGGGCTGCACAACATTGGGAACCAACTGACATTGTGATATCTTTTTTTTCCTGCGATACATATTGCTCTACAAAAAAAATAAATAAATAAATAAATAGATAAAAATAAAAATACAGGAAATTTCGCCAGATATAGCTATGCAGTGCTCATTTACATATTCAATGCTTAATCTGTATATATACATATGCTTAATCCGTGGAATCTGGTGGAAGATAAACAGGCCTCTGGCATGGCTAAGGATGGTAAAACTCACACTGTGTTAAGCATTTCTTACATCAAAGCATGGAGCAGCCCCATGACATTGACTTTTAACCAGCACTGGAACAAGGTGCCACTGATAGAAATACACACACTCATAAGCTGCCTTGCATAATTGAATGTCTGCCTCTAGCATCCTAGGTGACATTATCTGACAGGAGCTGTGTCTCATGCATGCTCACAGGCAGGTGAGACACAGGCTCTGCATGCACCGCGGTCAGTTCACTATGTGCTCCCATGAAAACAACCAAAATAGGCAGCGCTCATTATCGGGTGGTGGTCGCCAGTTAGTGGGGTTTTGGTTGTTTGATAAACTGATCAAGTGCACCCCTTCATTAGTGTAACGTTATCAAACTTTGTGTAGCCAAGAACCCTTAAATCAGACTAAATTATGTTACATGAGATGGACTTTTCTTGTAGATTAGTGATGGAAAATTGGAACCTTGTGAGTGTATCTTTTGTATCAAGCAGCAAAAGTTGTAACATTATGAGTTTGAGTTCATTTGCCTTACTTGACATTGTGCATCCTGCGATGTGACTATTGTACATGTGCACACTGCAATGTCGATTTTTAAACAATATATTTTGCACTCCTACCTTTCATTCTGATGAAGGTGTTGGAAAAATAATGATTATAATGACCTCTGGGACTTTGTTTGCTTCTATAAACAGATTCTCGATGCTACCATATTAATGGACAATCCCTTCTGAACCTATCAACACCTTTCTCCAAATATCTTCGTATCGCAACGTGCCAAAACAAGCCATCCACATCCGACACCTAGTGGGGAGATGCAGAGAAATCTGTTCTTGGATAAACAGCTTTGGTTCCCCTAGGAAAGTGGTTTGCCAGAGTTTGTTTGTTGTGCAGCTCTTCCTTGGCAGAGGCTGCGACTGAGATGAAAGCAAAGGGGAGAGAGAGGGGAGCGCATGGGAGATAAAACTAATTTTGAAGAGCTGTCTTCGTGTTGGGTCGGAGAGGGGTAAGGAGTTGAGGCGGTCTGGAGATTTGATACACGGCTGAAAAGGTCAGCTAGGCTCTTATTGGGATAAGAAACAGATGAAAAGGAAAAGGTCAATTCATCAGCTCCCTCTTAAATCCGGTCTGCTCCTCTACAATGAGATTTAGTGGACTGACTGATAAAACCCATTGACTTCATCTTTTGTGGCAAATGTGCCACTGTCTGTGGGATTATGCATCTGTGGGGCCAAAATGACCAGATGTGTGATCTGGCTTTTATCAAACTTTTTATTCCTTTTTATTAAGAACAACATTGCATTTAAAAACAAACTATTGCTGCCAGTCATACTGGTGCAGTCAGGCAACTGAATGTGTGATTCACAAACTATTAGACTATGAAATCTCCAATTACATATTCAGTGTGAGTCTGTGGTTATGCAACACTCTCTGCAGTGTCTTCTACCAGACAAGTATGGGAATAACATTAGATGCTAGAGGGGGGGTTATAGAGAGAGGAGGTAAATACTGCTCCTTTGTAAACAGCCTAAGTGGAAAAAGATCCGTTCAGCATATTTAGATCTCAACTTAAGCCACTGGGAATCCTGAGACAGACAGCAGCGAACGTAGCAAACATCCTTTTGAGTTGCAATCAAACATGGTTGGCTGACAGATATGGAGTCTGATTAGAAGTTACAGGATGAAGCATGGTGAGAGAACTGGAGCTAGGAAATACGGCTCCCTGCATGACCGAGGAATGGAAGGACGCCGCGTGGTAGGTGTCTATGTGTGTGCACTGCAAAAGTCATATAGTCTCATTAAAATGTGTGTTTCTTAAAACAGGTGAAATAATCTGCCAGTGGGGTAATCTCACTAGTTTCCAATGCAGTCTCACTTGTTTCAGGAATTTTCTTTTCGGAGAGCAAGTTTAAATACTCTTGAACGAGACAGAATGAGGCGGATTTTCCCACTTGTTTTAAGAGAAACAAGATTTTTAACACTGCATAAGAAATTACCTGTTAAGATGAAGATTTTTGCAGTGTGAGGGTGTGCATGTGCGTCTACTTTCTTGCCGCCCCCTCTATCTGCCTCAACATCCATCTGTAATGGGGAAGCCTGGAAAATACAGATGCTGGTGTTCATGGGGAATAGTGAGGACAGCCTAGACCGCCCAGATTATATTTCAGGCTAATCTCTCCTAGGTGGACACAAGATCAATCAAGCAGCACATTTTTCTTTCCTCCCCCCTCATCTTCACTCCTATCAATTTTAATGGTTGAGGGACATCATTCAAAAAAAAAACGTAATGGGACAAGAAGATGGATGAGAACATTTGTAGCTAACAGTCTGGAGAGTGCCAGAGATGTGGTGGGGGTGATAGCAAGGTTCAACAGCCTCTCGTCTCCCATAAAAGCCATCCCACGCAAATGCGCACACACACAAACGCACACACACACACACATACAGTACATCCAAATAGATACACCCATGAGTGTTCTCACATACAGACACACAAACACAGACTCAATCACACACGGCACATCTCGCCATCTCTCTATGTGACTGTCCTTTCAACCTGCAGCGAGTTGCCACACCTTTTCTCGCCAATCCTACTTTTTTTCTGATTGCTATTCAACCTGTTACTGAATGAATGTCTATTTAACACATGACCAGATGTGTCACAGCAGTGCGGTAGTAGCAGGCCATCTGTGGGTCCCTTAAACCTTCTTCGGTCCGCGGGGTTCACATCTGCTGTCAACTTTCGGTCCCCTCCCTCCGCAGGACCGGAGAATGGTCCTTCACCCTGGGAACAAATGGATTCCAGCTCTGCCTCATTTCAGCGCTGTCCGTCCCGTCCCGCTGACCGAGTGACACCCCTCGACGTGCCGCTGTGCCACTGCTAAACTCCAGCCTGCCTCCTGCGCGCCGACACATTCTGAAAACTCATGAATACACTTTTCTGGTCTCGGTGTTAAAATATTCACAAATGCTGTGTTTTTGTTTCCCATAGCAAGGCAGAGATGTGTGTGTGTGTGTGTGTGTGTGTGTGTGTGTGTGTTTGTGTGTTTCGGGGGGCGGGGGTGCTTTATTCTCATTCATATGCATCAGCTAGTTATCAGGGACTGCTGTGCCTCATTGAGTTGGGAAGCTGCTTTCCATTTATTTCTCAAATGGAGTGGAGTGTGATTCTGCCCCCGTCTAATAAAACTTATAAAAACTGTCTCTGTCTCCTAAACTTTGAGAAACACTGAAAAGAAAGCCATCCTTATTGGAAAATCACAAAAAAAGGGATAATGAAACACAGAGGGTCTGTACTCAGTGCTGTGAAGGATGAAATTCATTACCCAGAAGCATTAACAGTGGCTGACTGCTGCTGTAGCCTAGTGGTGGCAAAATGTCATTGCTCTCTGTTGAGCTCTGACACCGAGAGGCTTCCTTGCGAGTCCTTTTATTCTGATTGCAAACCTTTTTAAAATACAGGGGACTGCGCGGAGACAATGGGGATCGTTAATGCGTCAACACAGTTGCACAGGCAGACTGCAGAAATCTCATCCCAGCCACATTACTCTGAGCTAAGCCATGTTGCTCTACTCATCAACATCTGCCGTCCTGCTAATTAGCCCCAAAAAAGCCACACATCACTGGGCTTCAGCGGTGCACAGACAATGTGTGACACTCACGAGGGGAGCCCACGGACACAATGGGAATTTCAAAGCTGTGCCAGATCACAGAGCGAATCAACTATGTTACTGTGTACCAAGATGGCCTGAGCAGCTCGATGGTGGAAAATGCAAAAGAAGCTCAGAGCGAGCTAAAAGTCTCGCAGACAATGGAGTGAGAGCTGCTGAACGTGTCAGCAAGGTCAAGCAGGCTACATCGTTCTGAAATAAACACACAGAGGACAAACACTGTGATGGTTAACTGGAGTGGAGCCCAGCAGAGAGCAGGACGAAGAAAAGACGGACTGATTTCATGTAATCAGAAAGGTGGAGAGATGAGTGGAAAGAGAAGAGAAGAGAAGAGAAGAGAAGAGAAGAGAAGAGAAGAGAAGAGAAGAGAAGAGAAGAGAAGAGAAAAACTGGGGGTAGCAGGGAAAGGAAGAGCAACACTACAGGAGAAATCTCGTGTCCTGTTGGTCAGGCAAGCAAGCTGATACAATAAATAAAAAATGTCAGCCTTGTGAGATAGGTTTGCAGGCCAGCTGAGAAAGGTGAGCACATTTCCATGCAGAACACCCGCAGTCGTGAGAACACAGAGAGAGGGAAAATTGAGAGAGAGAGAGAGAGGGAGCCGGCTAGTCATAAATCTCCCACAGCTAGTGGGGTCAGGCAGACAGGGATAGTGTCAAAATTGTTTCTGGGTGTGAAGGGAAGGGGAGGTAGGTGGCTAACCAACCACTGTGACTGACTCCTGCTCCTCGAATCAACCTGCTGCAAGGCCAGGCAGTCACGCTGTGACACCGCCAAACCGCCGCGGCCTCATTTGCATACACACATTCACCGACTCTGCATAATCATGATTAACCAGCCTTCTGTAAAACGTGCGCGCGTGTGAGTGTGAGCTTCCGAGACAGAGACAGCGAACGAGGATGAGACAGAGAGAGAATAAAGTAGAACAGCGAGGAGGGGAGACTGCTGGGGAAAAAAAAGGAGAGGGAGATGGAGGAAAGCAAGACAGATGAGAGGATGTGTGAGAAAGAAAGAGGCGGATTAGGTTGGCGGCGGTGGTGTGAACGGTGAGTGGTGAGCACAGCTTCCCCCTCCCCGTAACAACCCACCTCTCCTGACCACAAAGACACAGTGACACACTTCCTGGCTGTTAGTGAGAGGACACTCACTGCTCTCCCTGTCTTTCTTTGTCTTTGCCTTTACCTGTTGTGTTGCTGTTTTTTTTTTTCTGGATTTGTGTTGTTGTGGAGGGTGTGCTGCTTGTTTTGTTGTCTCTGAGGATGCATGTGAGCATGCGTGCCGCTCTGTGCCAGCTAGGTTGTGAGAGGAGGTGGTTTTATTTAAGGTCTGTTGATGTTTCGATTTTTATCCCCACACCTCTTTATAACTTCTCTTACTCTCTTTTCATCTCTTTCTTTCTCTCCCCTGGCTTGGCGATGCTGCTCCTGCTTGCTTCCCTTCTTAATTTCCCATATACCCTTCTCCCCTCCCTAGTCCCATTCTCTAAACAACTGCATTTTTAATGGCTTACTCTCTATTCCCATCCGACTCTTTATCCTCCATGCTCCATATCTTTCTCCCTTTCCCTCCCACAGTGGTGATCAGCAAGTAGGTGCTGATTCTGCAGCTCTCACCTGGAGCAGCTCACTATATCAGTGGGTGGACAGACATACCAGAGAGCCCCTGTCAACAGTGGGGCACGGTGAGTGTGCCCGAGGGACCAGCCCACTTGGCAGATGGTGATCCTCTCTGCTAAATCTTGAGAGGAGTCAACACTATTTCTCAATGACCGGAAGCAGAGAGAGGCACAAAAGCCGAGATTAAGTACCAAGGCAGCACTATTTTTATGCTCCTTCTGAGGAAAGCAGGCACCGTGGTGGCTATTCATCCTAGCCGGCCCCATGACAACACTCACTCCGTTTGCTAATATTAAACAGATCATTAGTGAATGCAACCTCCTTCGCCGCGATCTAGAAAAGCTTGCCCGCCGCATCCAGTGTAGCGGCTCGCTCTGCTCATCCCGGCAGTTCCACTTCCAGCGACAATGCCCATCATTCCTTGAGTTTGACAGAGTCTCCAGTTGCACACAAGCTGAAAGCCACAGGCAGCGGTTAACCCAGCTAGTTTACCTCCCCCTCTCCTTTTCTTCCCGTCTCTCCACAAGGGTAAAGAGAGACATTTCACGTCTAATTAATGCACAGGACGGTTGTATAAAACGGCTAATGAGGCTGTGATCACGGTGGCGTGAAGGCAGGCACTACTGAAGGGGGGATGAACGCTACTCTGCTCCAGGAGACACTGAGCTCCACAGTTATTAGCCTGTCATAGGAGGAGGGCTGATGGGGGAACAGGAGGGAGACAGGAGGTAGCTCTAGCTGGTTCAACACTTGGCATTGGTGCTACCCCCCACAGTCTCCCTTCAGCTACTTTGTTGATTATATGACAAAATTACACTTTCTACTATAGTATATATGTAACAGCAAATGATACTATAGAAATACTGCTTATGAATTGTGAAACATAATTAGACATTACACAATACATCCAGGTTCCACTAGAGTTGGATCAAAGCATGCGTCTTATATATTATTATATATTGCTTCAGGCTCCCAAGACCTAATGTGAATTTTCTAAAAAATGTAAAAACATGCAGGAATTAGATTAGACAGCAACACAAAAAGTGTGATGCGTAAACTTTCTTAAAGATGGCGAAAACAACTACGATTCTGAAAGAAGCTAAAAATCTGGATCAGCCAAGGGTACCGAAATGAAAACAGTGCCATTAATTACACTGTGTGATTTTTTTTTTTTGTTTTGTTTTGGGAGTGGGGGGGCATCTGAGCAACAGTCTAACAAACTTGCTCCCTCAGCGCAGCTCCTCTGTCAAGATGAATGGGCTGCACAGTAGCTGCTCTCTAAGCAACTGCTCATTACTCGAAACACATCTGCTGGTGAGTAGGGAGCCTCACTCTCCATTACGCCGCCTCATTTTCATTTAGTGCATCAATCCCTCATTCACACCTTTTCATCTTCTCTCTAAAAGACTCCAATGCTACCACTCTCCAAAAACAACACTCCAAGGCAGCAGCCTAAAACTGCTCTCTGTGCAGCACGCATAATGAATCACACACACAAAACATACACACAAAAAAAAGATTGCGTGCCAGAGCCGGCGGTGCCTCCGCTCACCTGTGCAATCTCATACAGCAGCTTGTAGTGTTCCTCTCGCTTCTGTAAAGTGCACAGATTGCAGCCCATTATAGTCGTCGTGGAAACACCAGGCGTCCAATTCTCCCCGAGCAGTGGTACGGACACAGGGGGTCACCCTCCACACCGGAGTGCTGGTTCTCATCAGTCACTCCTTAGCAAGCATCTTTCTCAGGCATTCCGATCATACACACACGGACACACACACACACACATGCACACACAGTCTCATAATCAAACATATGCACTCATACACAGCCCCAGCTTGGGATGCAGAAAGCTCCAGCTGAGTGTAACAGATGAAGGCTGTTGCAGCAGCTTCAGCACTGGCAGCACTGGCACTGGTAGTAATAGTAGTAGTAGTGGTTTCAACATCAGCCGGCGCTTCTCGTCTCCTCTCTCCCTCTCTCTCTCTCTCTCTCTATCTCCCAGACCCATACACACATACACACACTCACACGCCAGAGTTGTGACTCCCGCTCGCTGAGACACTCCCCCCTTTTTCCTCTCAGCCACAAGCGCACATGACTACGCTGATACCAGCTCATGAATAATGAGGGAGATAGTTGGGATATTCATGTGGAAGGTGGGGACAAAGGAGGGGACTAGCGAAGAGGGAGGAGTGTGCGCCACCAAGAGCGCCGGTTCATTAAAACCGAGGCACAGTTATACAATAAGCTCCTTTGTGTGAGCAGCACCTCTGAGGAGCACAAGCAGGGCTGACTGCGAGCAGAGGAGGCTTTCTAGGTTAATGGGTAACCTACCTGCATCTGAGGCATTGTGTTGGTCTGCTTCAAGGGTGGAGGATCTGTTTCCATATATTGTGTATTATCAGCCTGTATCTGAATACAAGGTCACAGAGATATCAAAGGGAAAGAGGCATTTTAACACCTAATGAAAACAGGATAGACAGTTGTTTTCAACATTATAGCTTATCTTTCTGCATCATTAGAGTTAAATAAACTTCATCAAGACAAGTTCAAGTCAATGACCTCAGCGTTACTGCAATACAGCGCTGAATGTGTTAAAAAAAAAATAAGCTGATACAGACTTTTACTCATAATACACAAAATAAAAAAAAAGAATACACAGTTTCTAACACAAGAGACGTTATAGGTGTCATTTATAATGGGGTCCTGACATCAAATCAGCAATCAGTAAACAGCAGCAATAGATCAACCGCTGCCTTCTCTAAAACTGTGATAATTACAGTGCAAGACAATAGACCTTGGCTACTGTATCAGCCACAGAGCTCCCTTTTGCTAGCAGGAAGCTCCACTAACGAGCAATAATTGCTAACAAATTGGCCTCCCAGCCAACAGTGGGGCTCGCTGAGCAAGATAGAGCTAAGAGTAGATGAGTGCTCATCAGCTGGGTACTGGGCATCCCACCCCTGGGGACGCAGTAATCCGATTTCCTGGGCTTTAATTTTACTCCACTGCCTGGAGGCAAGCCAAACAGCAACCTACATCATACAGCGCCATTACAGTTAATGCTATCCACCATTCTCCCTCTTCATCTCCACCACCCAAGCCTCCTCCTCCTCCACCACCACCACCACCACCACCACGGTCCCCATCCTCACCACCATCCACCTCTTATCCTGAAGAATCCGTGAGGAGTGGGTTTTCTGCAGTTGCCTGGCAATATCAAATCCACCAAGAGCTGTTCACTAAAGTGTCAATTTGACATCAAAGGGTCTGGTTGGGAGACCAGGAAATGGGGATATAATATTGCATTTGGTGAGCAGGGGTGCTACGTTTGCTAGCGATACAATGGAGTGTGATGAAAATATGTCAGAGGCCGTCTTCACAAATAGCAGCCTATGCAGTGAATGCTATGAAGTGTTTGTCAGCAGGGAGGACTGCCAGTCTATTGTAGCTGCTGATGATAAGCACAGCTGGAAAAGCCTAGAACCATCAAGGGTCAAGGGAGAGGCGCTTTCTGTGCAGAAAAGCAAATATCAGATTGAGAATGTGCTGATCATAACTGTGGCTTCATAGCATAACTAATGTGCGTAAACAACCTCACTGAGGGAACACGTGTGGATGACCATCACTCTGCGACACTGCACCCGCTGACCCCTAAAGGTTAAGATGCCCATCGGTCACCCTAATGGTCTTTCTCATCATCTGTGAAGCGAGACTGATACAGTAGCCTCTGCCTGCGGTCAAGCAGCACCTCTCAATGGGACATGCAGAGTGAAGGATGTTCTCCGAAGAGTGCATTAAGACTGATAAAAGCTCTCCCTAGGTGCTTTACGACCTCAGGTTTTACATTCAGATAGTGAATTTACCTGAGACTGCATTTCCAGTCTGACCCGAGGGCGGGATTGACACATTATACTAGCATTTAGTAAAACCATTTACTTTTAGACAAGGTGATTATACAGCGTCACTTTATGCCTGCTACTGGTGGATTCTTTTTTTTTTATCATTAATGCTTACAATAAGTTGTAAACTAATTCAATGAAATGTACTGTGGAACATTAACTTAAAAAAACTAAAGGGTCTATATTGTATGCACTGTGCAGTGTGTTTTTCATATTGATGAGCAGTGAATCTGTCCAGTTCTCCACCGCTCGTGTCCTTTCAGCTTCCCCACTGTCCTTTCCTACTGTCCGGCAGTCATTTATCATCCGAGCTGCCCTTTGCCTGCCCGAGTAGAAAAGGGCCCTTGATCGCATTCGCACTCTCAGTTAATGGGCCTCGCATCAAGGGGCATGGAAAAGCGATTTGTTCACACCGTGATGGCCGTATTTTCAGATTTCTTCAATTGCATTTTTGACAAACTGGTATTTGAGCTCTGCTCACACCTGGAGGCATAACCTTCAACCATAAGTGTAATGCAGGCATATCGCTGAGGTTCTCGTGTTCTCAAACATGATTGCCTAATGTGCACACAGGCACAAAAAAGTCCCTCTTTTGTCTCACCGTACACACTACACACAAATGCACAAACATCAGAATGGGCAAGAACAACAGAACCAATCAGGCCACTGCCAACGTCAAACATCACAATCACAATCAGTGCCCACAAACTGCATTTATATCGATTTCATGTACCAGGATGAACACCGTGGACCGCCACTCACCAGTGCCCAATAGTTGGATCCATTCAATATTCCATCAAATCAGATTCAAGTGTCTGACTTGTTTTGTTTTCATAATGACTTTTAAAATAGCTGTGTAGACTATTTTTCTACTTCCACTCAACATGATGTCAACTTTTCAGGGCAACTTGAGCACTTGCCAGTCCTGGCTATTTTCACAAAACCTCTTCAACTGGCATCTGAGGCTAAGGAAAACTATCTGTTCCGCATGAGAGGAAGCCTGTGTGTAAGATTTTGAGATCTGACATACCGCTGAGGTCAGATCAATATGATTTGATCCATGCAACACTAAGGTTAACATGTAAGGCAACCACAGAGTTACCAGGCACAGCAAAGTCCTGGCCACCACAAGCTAACACGTATATCAGAGATCTTTAAAATGCTCTGCTGGCACCTGTTTGTTTCCAACACTTGTGTAAGCTTATGGTAACCTTGACAACAAACACCAGAGCGTCTTATAAGAGCAGTGGATTTGATAAGGAGCACTGATCATACAGTGGTGGTGTCTGTGGCAGCGCCTGCGAAGAATACCAAGTATCTCCAGTGTGTTTAATACACAAACAGGTTTATTAGGCCAGCGCTGACACGTCGGGCGGGTGGAAAATTCTCTTTGGTGTAGACTTTGAAGATTGAAATCCCGTTCACGTGAACAGAGAGCCGTGGGGATCTGCGAATGGTTTGTGATGTGACGCATGGCTCAGATCTGATCACCTACCGCCGCCGAATAGCAGTCACTCCTTCTGGGTATTGATGTGACCTGATTTGGGAATAATTAAATGAGGCCCTTTTATGAATGAATCATCGTCAAAGCCTGTTCCTCTGATGACAGCTTTGATGGTAGTTGGTCCAAGACACACACACACACACACACACACACACACACACACACAGACACAAATGCACAGGTGGGTGCTTCAAAGCCAATGTGACCGGACCGTGGGAAGCCAACCAAAACATCTTTCTCAATGACAATAAATAATTAAAAAGGCCTGAATCATTAATTCATGTGGGAACATGGCCGTGGATATAAATAGCTTATAGGCTGCCTTGCATTATAACACATACAGTGTTGCTTTTTAAGCAGTCCACATAATGGCCATCTACTTTATTGCCTGAACAGATTAATCGATTTACTCTCATATTTCTGCACACGCATACTGTGTGTATGTCATTATATTTAAACGATGCAAATTATGAAGATTAATAATGGATTACAGAGACATTTGACCCTCTGTCTGCCATAAAATGTTAATCTTTAATAATGACACTGTATTTACCCATGTATCTACATCCTTAAGCGTTTTACTCTTAAAATCCAGTGTAAAGTAATTTTTGACTTGGTTTGAGAAACTTGTATTTCTTTTATTTCTGACCATTAAAAATCTGTCCCCTGTCTGTTTGCGTGTAAACCAGAGGAGACACGTAAAAATCAACTCTAATAAATCCATTTTTTTGAGTTGTGTGTGCCAGTGTTTTGAGCTGATACGCACATATCTCGTGAAATGAGACATGTTGGTGGCAAACCTTAAAAAAGCTACTAATGAGCCACTTCAGTGAAACATCACACCCACTGCATCCAGTTCGCCTATACTTCTACACAAAGCAGCATGTAACATACACACACACACACACACACACCAGGCACACACGTCCCACATGAAACATGGTTAACCCGGGATCCCCCCGCGTCTGCATGAAGATGAAACAAAGTGCACATCAGACAGGAAGCTCCTGCTTTCTCGCACCGACATTGGGTGTGTTGTGGAAATGCTGAGGAGGTGACATGTGCCAAGCATTCAGTGAAGTCGAAAAAAACAAAAAATAAAAAACAATAAAAAAACATAAGACTAGGATGAAAATGTCTGTCTGTGAGATCTAGAAAAGATACAACACAGGATGGTGCTGTTGCTGTTTCCTGTACCTACAAAGTCCTCAGGCCTAAAGATATTTTACCTTCTTCTCCTCTACATGAAAGGTAACCATAACAATAACACCCTAGCAGCCACACAATGTCATAAACACCTACAGTATCATGGGTGTATCGGATGAACAATACACACTACAACAGTAACACGTGTAACAGAAGTGACCTTTTCAGAGTGGGAGCACTCCATTTGACACTTTAAGAAGCAGGAGCAGGATGGAGGAGGAAAATAAGGGAAGTGAGTGGGCGAAAGGCGAGACACTCGCACCACCCTCCCTGTTGGAAACCTCTGTCCACATTCGTATTTCCTCTCACCTCCCAGGCCGCAAACTGTCTGGTCCACACTAACCACCACTGCGTTCCAGCCTGAGGCACACATGGCCACATTACACCATCAGTGCACCTCTACCCATGTAGAAAGACACCCTTGGGACAACCGGAGGGGATAAACTAATCTTAGCTGTGTCATATTTCTGTAGGTCTAACAGAGGGACATCGGAGGTCCATAGGTCTGCCCACTCGTGTTGCCTCCGGTGCTCAGTGATGTTTGTGGCCAGATAGAAGAGCTTCGTTCACTGGCGCCCACTCTTTATATCATATTATCTGTCAAACAGGACCAACACCACTAAGCCCCACAGCAAGACCCCCTTTCACTGGGCAGGCGTACAAAAAGGATCACAGAGCCAAACAGTATTTTATGGTGAGACAACGCTGACTACTGATTGTGAATATGAAAATAAAGAGGGTATTGAGAATAATTAAATACTGTTACCAAATAAATACTGTGACAAATTCCATTGCTTGCATCTGTCTACAACAAGTTAGTATTGGGCAGGGCCAGAATTTTACACAATAGGTTTGGATTGATAGGACAAATACACGTGGAAGAGCCAATGAGCTGAATCCATCGCTGGCGGTTTATTATTTTTTATTTATTTATTTGACAGTTTAATGATCTGGATTGATGTATTAATGATTAACATACTAATTCTAAATTAAACTGTGGCGGTTGACCACAGTTTAATTTCTACCGCTATCATTTCAGATTGCTGAGATAAAAACACAGCTATTGCAGTGTTTCCCAAAAATAGTGTCATCTGTGTTGCACTACCGTGATATCAGCACAGCCTCTACACAATAAAAAGCTGGTTAATGTGTAAATGTGCAGAGTTGATCTAAACTTTACTTTATCGCTGAGCCTTGAAGGTTCATATCACTTCATACAATCGCAAAGCACAGCGGCCCCCAGCAATGGAAAGGAAAGTGAAACTTTTTCTCCAAGCCTGAAAGTTAGTGCAGTGCAAATATTGAAATGTCATCCTGTTCAACATCAGTTTCCACTGGACACACTGTTGTCACTACATCTTAATAAGAACAATGAATAAATTCATAAGCTATGACACCCCTCGATATATTGAAAATAATCCCCTCCCCTACAAATACAGAAAATTCATTTTGCCCAATGCTGCTTGTTTCTTTTCTTTTCTTTTTTTTTTTTTTTTTGTTTTGTTTTGTTTTGTTTTTAAAATGAATATAAAATGAATCTCAGCGGTAAGGAATGCATGTGTTCACTTAGTGTTTAAGCACTTTGTCAGGCTATATGTTTTCATGCATTTTTACACTCTTTACTGGAATGTTCACTTGAATATGCGGTCATATCTGTGAGTGTGTCTGTACCCATGCACAGATGTGTGCATATCTGTGTCTATGTGTCTGAATATTTATCTTTAACCTACATGTTTCTCCACCACTGCACTTCATTTTCAATACACATTCACAAAAAGCCCTGCTAGGGACAGGAGTTGAAAACTAGTGCTAATCTCTTTATGCAGAACATCAGCTTCTCGCGTTTGTGTAAATCAGCAAAATGTTGCTATGTAAATTTGGATTGTCCCTATTCAAATAATAAAGCAAACACATAAATACTACACACCATGGTCTTCACAGAAAATGTTGTGGAGACAACAATGATTCATTTTGTGTGATGTGACGACTCACCTGGACATGCAACTCCAGGTGAAAAGTAACTCTACAGATAATGAAAAGCCTTCCATCATGCAGGATAAAGAGGGCAATGATCTGAATGATAGAGAATGGCACTATTTTACCATATATGGAACCTAATGTCTTTTTAATGGCCTAACGACTTTTTCCACTTCTGTGAATTTCAACAAAAGGTGAAATTATGTGAATTAACCCTAATATCGAGACTCCATGAGGTTTTCATTGCTGCTTGTCTGGGGCTGGGCATTTTTTTCCTTTTCGTACATATGTTGCACACATAAGAGCAAATACAGGCTGTTCAGTCATTTGTTTCTGGCGAGAGTCACTGAAGCTCAAGGTGGCAATGGCTCACTGACAACAAGCAGCAAACATGTACAACAGGCATGTCATTGATTTCACACTCTGCCCGCTGCTGGCTGAGCACTCATCAATACACAGTCAATACACCTTTGATTGTGGAAGAGAGTTTTGTTCCTCTTGAGGAGAGAAAGCAGATCTATAGAGACAGTCGGCACAGAGGGCAAACAGGTAAGGCACCATACCTTTTCTGCTCGTGCTTATGCTGATACTCGCATAAGAGACGACCTACAACCTCTAATTGTCCTGCGTAAGGTCTTTTTCAGCAATGTCACCTACAGGACAAGGGCCATCTCATTTTAATGACTACACTGTCATTTCCTAGAGTCATGGTGAGGGAGAGTCACATAAAACACACCCAACAGCTGTTTGGCTAATTTCATTTGCCCACTTATGACAAAGTAACAGGGAGCTAGTGTGCCAAAATCTGGCACAATAGAGATGAAGACAAATTAATTTTAGCCCTTTAACCATAACACATATCCAATCATCCAGATGAGATTGGGTGGAATACGTGTCTTTGGTTTCACTCTGCAGGTCACCGAGAACCACAATCCTGCATGTCTCCCCTCTCAGTAGGTCTACAGATTGATTTCAACTGTATGCGGGCATTTTTGCATTGACCTTCGGAGAGAAACAAATCTGAAACTCTGCTCTGTGTCTCCTGTGCTCCTGGCAGCAGAATTGAATCATAAAAGTTACACGTCCATGGAATAGATAAAATAAAAATTTGACACAGGCATTTTTCCCTCTCCTATTTGTCGTTCATGTTTCCAGTTGGTGGTTTTAAGATAATAATACCATGTGCAGTGCATTTGCAATGTGACCTTGACGCTGAGGTCAAGGAAACTTGGCAGCATTACCTGAAGTGTTCCAAAGCAATACGGCAAAAATGAAAAGATTTGGAGAAGATGGAAAACAAACAAAGAAAATCTCAATCTAGTCAGACCTCAACAGCAGCACAGTAATTTGTGTTTGCTCCATATCCACGTGGCAGCGGGCCTCCATCAGCACCCTTCATGTACTCTATAATTTGTGTTGTGATGGGCTAGTTTGTTGTGCTCCTCCAAGCGCTTGAGCCAGTGCTGTGCAAAAAACACACACATTAATTTCCTGTGCTTTTTTTTTATTTTTTTTTTTATTTTGGACTCCTTCTGTTCCTTTCCGAGCAGGATGGGAGAAAGTCGCTGGCGTGCCTGAGGATAAGCTTAAAACCTTCACCTTAACTGCAATGCTCCAGAATGAGAATGGCTACAGATCCGGCGGTAATAACAGAACTGCAGATGGATCACTTGCTTGTTTTTCAGCACACACAGATTAGTCTGGAATTATGATGATACCCAGGGGGCAGGAATCTTATTTTCTGTCCTCCTGATAAGAAAACAAGAGCAGACGACAACCAAAAGGAAAGAGAGGCAGAGGGAGACGTGTGATTTAACATGCTGTGCCGCATGCTGGTGTGTTGGCACTCCAATTTAGGAGACTGGATCAGATAGTGTCTGTCGGGTAATGTTTCAATGTTGGTTACAACAAACACCGTTCCATTTACTGTAGCACAATAGTCTGCTCTTTGTATCCATTTAGCACTTAATAATACCCTGTTTAATTACATGTGCTGTTATCACGAGCACTCGGTACATGCACAACACACCTGGATAAAGCGTGAGTGTGTAGTTGTTACCATGTAAGGATACATGGTTACTAAGGATATTGCCTGAAGAAAACAAGCACACTGCTGCCTGACACTGAGGTCAGTGAAGAGGGATTTGCAACTGACCCTGTGTTTTATATGCTAATGATGACCGCATGTAGCAGGGCCACACACATACAGACACACACACCTGGACACCTCTATTCTTTTATGCTTTGAACTAAGTGACTGTGGTGTTTCCTTCACATTTAAGATAAACAACACTTTGATCAAACACGGCTTTATCCTTTTTTTTTTTTTTCTGAAAAGGAAGTCCAAAAAAGATGACGAAAAATACAATTTCACAAGACAAAGACACATTTGAACACACTGCATTGCTTTTCCCGCACTGTTATCTATGAGAGAACAAAGAGAAACGTCTGCAAATATGAGTCCGGCTGGATTTGATCTTGATCAAAGAATACCAAATGAGGTAAATATTTCACACAGTTAGAGGCTTCACAATCAGAATGTGAAATTGAGATCTGACACAAATGCTTCTCATATTTTCATACTGCATAAATCAGACTTATACAGCTGTGTCAGTTAAAAGCTGTCATCATCCATATTCTCCATTTACATTGGCATACGTGCCAGGACATTAAGGAGTCAAGTATCCCTGTTGAGTTATGCTCCGTTGCATAGAACGTGAAAACAAACAAGTAAACACCGGCGACCAATCACTGCCTCTGTCTCCGACTCACTGCATCCCGAGAGACAACCATTGATTTTCCAGTTATTATCAACACCAAATTATTGAATGTCAAATGATAAAGTAGCTGGGGTCCGCAAGCGTTTCTCAAAGATAGGTTCTCTGGCCCTGCTGGCGTCACCATGGCAACCCTGGCTGTTTGACAGAGCTGATGACAATACCTCAATACCTCTTCTGCAGGTATTATTCCGAAAAATGATGGTCTTTCTGCCTGAGGTACAGCCAGGTTACCCCCCACACGCCATATCCACCAAACCCACCACCACCCCAATCCCCACCCCCTACCCTTCCCCTCCTGTCTGGCAGCGTAACCAACTGTACTGTTCAGAGCCCCTTAAATGAGCAGCCACAGGGCGTTCAAAAAAGTTGCACGACAGACAGTAATGCATTACATACAGTAATGCAGTAAGTGCAAAGGCTGAAGCATAAAAAAAAAAAAAACAAAACAAACAAACAAAAAAAAACAGACAGATACAACAGCTTTTTTTATAGCAGGCATAAACAAACCATGGTCAAAAAAAAAAAAAAATCATAGGTCTAAATTTACACTGTAGCAGAAAGTCACTGCATTATCATAAGAGGCCATATTTCTCAGTAGAGGCCAACTAATGAGATTATACATCTTGGACCTTGTGTTTTATTGATTTCTCTATTGGTATGGTTGATGGACCTCGAGTGGCTAGAGGACATCCTCAGCTCCTCTCACCGCTCATGAGGGACAGCCATTCAGCTGTGACCCTGAACTCGGGCATCACAAGTCTCTGCACCTCCATACCAATATGTCTTTTGTCTGGTCACAGGCCCTCAAGAAATAAACTCAATCTATTGTTGATCAAATATTGCTGTATTGAACCTACAGGGGTGACCCCAAACAGGATCCATCAATTGAAGCCTACAGACTACACTATGCACTAAAGAATAACTTAACAGGAAGATACTTAGATACCAAGGTTTTGGGTCAAGACAGGTCAACATTTTTCCCCATTTACATTGCTCAGCAGTGAGAGGGTCGAGGCCCCCTCTCCTGCCAAGACAATGTTAATACACAGGAGATAAATTAACAGCCCCCTCCGGCAGCCTTCTGGGAATAGTTTCCGCCTCACAGCGCACAGCAGATTAAACCAAAGGGGAACAATATTCACAAATCAGCCATTGGTTATGAGGGAAGAGGCAACACTATCAGTCAGAGAGCTCTCTGTCTGTCCTCTCCACCCCCCTCACGAGGTTCACAGCAAACTCTCCAATCCACGCAAAACCACGCTCTTTAGATTTCTTGGTGGGGGGGGAAGCCTTTTTCAGGAGACATTCTGAATTTTCCCCATTTTCTCACATCAGAAAAGGAAGGACAGGGAGAGAGAGCGAGAGAGAGAGAGAGAGAGAGAGAGAGGCTGAGACTGTGTGCTACCAAATTACAGTGCTACATAGAAGTGGTCCTGTGGAAATTCAACAGCTTGTAATGCATTGACTGAAAAGGTTATTCAAATGATGTATGCCCACTGCATTAGTGTCTCAGCCAAACAATACTGCACATGATACATCTATCACTGGTGTATCATTTGAAATTCAGATCCTTGTTAGTTTGTGCATTGCATTACAAAGAACTGGAAACCAACCAACCATAAATGAAATGTATTGCATTGTACTGGTGTGTGTGTGTGTGTGTGTGTCAGGGCGGGTAATGGGGAAGCAAATAAATTCAACATCAAATACTGCATTACAAATTTGGAAATGCAATTAAATGACCCAGCATTCTATAATCCTTACAAACTGATGGCAATACTAACAGCGCTATGTGCACTGTAATGTATTTGTCCTTTCACAAGTGGCTTAATCTAAATAGCTCAATTTGTATTTACTTGCTCTGGTTAAGCAATATAATCCAGTTCTGAGTCCAATCTTTTATAAGGGACCTTATTAGGTTGTGCACACTGTATGTGGTACATAATTTGCTGGGGGAGCACTGTCAAAGAGTTTTAGTGTACTGCAAATTAAAAAGATCAAAAACAAAACTGACTTCATAGTGCTGTACTGTCAACATGTTCTTCTATATTCCGCATTACATCAGTTACAAATCTATACACTGAGCAAAATGAAGCTAAGTGACCGGCATAATTGACAAAGAAATCAATAAAGAAAACTTTAAAATGAAAAAAAGAGCTTTCTCAGCTTACAGGCTCATAATGTAATTTCAAATAACATAGGGGCCCTGAATCTCACAAACACAAAAGCAGTACATGCTACAGCTCCCTCGGCAATGCTGTAGACTAGCATCCTTGCCGCGTCCTCACCCTGCACTGCCCCTCACATCATAAAACTGCTGTTAGCTAATACTGTGTGTTTAATTCCTCGTTGTGGAGCTCACCTCCAGGTGGCCCTGCCAAACCCTCCCTGCAGGAGATTTACAGGCGGCCATTTTGTGGACTAATTGCTCGGTCCTAGTGCAAAGAGGTCAGCCATAGCCGACACAGGGAGTCAGCTCACACACCTGCTACCGGCTAACCTAGGCAGAGGGCAAACTCCTCAAACAGCAAGACACCACCATGCAGGAGTCTCCTTGAGTTGTCTGGTGTAAGGTCTGTCAGAAGCAACGCTGCCTGCACTGCAGTCCATTGTTTAGTGATAAACAAGTGCTAAATCATTTTCTCCACTGTCTGTATCTTGCTGGGACATAAATCAAAGTCAGATAAGAGGTGGATGTGCGATAGTGGAGATAGATCCGCTGCATGTTCTCCCTGATATGGATCTAATCTCTTCGCTTGGGATCATATTTGTGATTCATCTTCTTATTCTCCTCCACCCGTATCATCATCCTCCCGTCTTCCTGCCTAACCTCCTACCAATCTCTTTTTGATTGGATGGATTGGACTGATGCCCTGATCCTGAATAGGCAAAGCAGCAAGCCATCCTGAATTGCACAGAGCATCATTCAGTGCTGCCGTGGCACCTTCCTCTCATCTGTACAGTCCCAGCACATTGCACTGGTGTTAGATCTAGCTGTCCACCTTGTTGACTCCTCTTGTTGGCGCTGAAGAGTTGACGGATCAGTCCACTCCTCGCTATTCACAACTGAGGCCAAGGCAGAGTGGATCTGAGGCAGCTAAGCACAGTTTTGCCTTTGTCTGGTTGTTTTTAATAGCTCTTAATGAGTATCTATTAAAGGCCACTACAAACCCTATGCTATTCTGAGCACTCTCTCTTTATTAGCATCAGCTGACACCCCCATCATTCAGTGGTTCCCTTGACTTTATCATTGCCAGTGACCCTCCATCTATCTAATTAGCTGCAATTTACTAATAACATAGTCCACTTTCCCAGAATCATGCGCCCTCCATCAGTGAGCAGGGACAAAGGCTTGTTAACAGGGTCTCCCCACCCAATGCCAATTACCCCTAAGAGGTAGAAAATAGGGATTCCTAAGGTCAATTTGGAATCAAGAGGCGTAAGATATGCAGAGCTATGCCCAACACGCAATCTGGTGTAGGTATAATGGCACCATGCCAGTGATACAACAATTTGAAATAAGATTGTGTGTGGTGAAAATAGACCTTCCGCTTTCCCGAGGCTCAAAAAGGAGGAGAGACATTATATAAATCACAGGCTGCAAAGTTTGTTGGGCGCTACAACCTGCAAAGCGAGAGAGGAAGGGGGGAAACAATTTCAGGTTTCATTTTACAAGAGCAGATAGAGAAAATCGATAGGCCGAATGTGGGCTTAACGCCAACTTGCTGAGGGAAAAATGAGAAGATAACCAAAAGCAGCAGGTTGTTTTTTTTTTTCCCTTACTCTGAGCCCCTCGCTCAGGATATTACATCACAGACACTGAAACAAGGTACAGTTGGGCAGTGCACCAACACACTGTGAGACAATTACAGCAGGTAGAGATAGAGGGAAAGGCCTATCACCAGAAATGTGAGATCCTCCAAATAACATAACTCCAGCACTACCACCCCGATTTAGAGAATCCCCTGCCCTACCAGTGGTGTTTGCTCCAATCGCACTTTGGCACCGTTTTAAAGGTTTTTAACAATCCAATTCCCAGTGACATTTCTGTAGCTATAATGCAAGGAGTGAAGGCACAGCCTGCTTTCATTCACACAGCAACTGAGAAGTTCAACACACTGTGATGCTTTGTTTCAGAAGATATTATATTACTCCATGCAGTTCCATTTTACATTTTGTCTTTCATTTCCAAAACAATTTAGTAAGTGAATTCCAGTTGATCTGTCTCTTCTCTCTACATACAGTAACATTTCATCTTGTTTTCTTTTGTGTGTGTTTTCACAGTTCGGTGAGCCTGACACGCAGGGACTTTCAACAGTGAGTGAGAAGGTAACCCCGTGCAGCTGCTCATGTCAGTGATGGGCATCAATAACCAGTGCTGGGCCTGTGGTTCGTAATTGTGTTGGAGGGGTCAGTACAGGGTCAACAGGGCATTCCCCTGGCTTGTCTAATGAAGGGAACACAACTCTGCCTCACACCAACATTCTCCACAGCCATCTCCAATCCCAGGCCCCATTGCCCATGTCAATCACAACATCAGTAATAGATGTGTGGTGTACCTGAACACCGCCAGGAGGTTTACAAGCCATCAACACGAAAAATACACGCTGGCCACTGAAATCATCCCTCAGCTAATTCTGTCTAATATGTTTGTTTGCTTGGCAAATCATACGAAAATTATCAGTCTTGATAGCATGAACACGCTCTATTCCTCATGATGCAAAACAGCCACAGTCTGTGCAGAGATTTCCATCACTTAGCTTGGAAAAATATCAGCATACGCTTCATTACGTAGAGTTCAATGTGCAGTAGCCTGGGGTGGGTGCATCAGTGATGAGGTCATTTCTTTAAACCTCCATTTTACTTATGGATGGACCAATAGTTGAGAAGGGCCCTGACAATCAGGTCCACCACCCACCCAGCAGAGAGATGTATTACAGGTCATCCATCACCACTGGCTGGCCTAAGGCTCGGGAGAACTTGGTACGCCCACATGTCAGAACAAATCCACGGGTAAGAAAGGCCGCCTTTGAAGTCTTAAGTGGACGTAACAGAGCTCATTTTGGTATGACTGAATTAAATTCGAAATGCATTTAAGAGGCTGTGCACCTGGGAAATGGAGTTAAAAAGGCTGTTTTGTTGGCGGGACACTGTAGTCCATCTTATCCGAACCCAAGAGATAATGAGGTGAGGAAATACGCTTGAAATTCTGGCATGTCAAGATATTCGATGAAATGAGTTCTTTTGATGCCAGATGCAACTGAAATAAACAAGAAATTTAAAAATAAAAACAGTGCCCTTTAAAACACATGGTCCCATCTAATTTTCATTTGTCTCCGATTGAAACACCAATAGATCCGATGGTGGCAGAGGAGGAGGGGGGCTATTGCAGTCTAGCTAAAATTGAATTAGAGCAAAGTGATTGGCTTTGGTTACATCAAAAACAGGCCGTGTCCAATCAACATCTCCTTTCCAAATAAGAGGCTCCAAAACATCAGTCAATTATACTGGAGAAAAATGCTGGAGAGGGGAAAAAAAAGAGAGCAGCAAATGGAGAGAGACTGAAGCAGAGAGAGAGAGAGAGAGAGAGAGAGATGAGAGAGTAACAGGGTAAAATGGCAGTGAAAGACACAAAGTGAAAGAGAGAAATACAGATGGAGGGAGTGCAGAGTGCAATGGAGATGGCAAGGAGAGATAAAGAAAGAGAGAATATCTGAGAGAAATATGGCTACACATGTCAGCGAGCAGCCCGAGACGTCAGCATTGTGTAAAAATAACCTGTCCAATTACGAAGAGAGACTGCTCTCCATTCTGCCTGGGATGGTTTACTGTACCCCTCCAGAAGAATACCCCTTCTTTCTCGCTCACTGATTCTCCCTCTCCCTCTCCCTCTCACTCACTCTCTCTCTCTCTCTGTCTCTCTCTCTCTCTCTTCATACACTGCCGGCATATATATTTAGATGCAGTCATATACTGCCTCTAATAATGTGATTTCAGGAAATAGATTGGAATTTTTCACTGTCCTTTATAAAGATAGATTGTTCTGTCAATATCCAATGGCCGGCTGGCGTTCGCTCGCCACACCATGCGCAGACGTTCCATTCCCCAGCAAAAAATGGTGTTTAATGCTTCCCTGAGAATCTATGGTCGCTGCTGTTTCCATTATCCATTTAACAGCCTCTAAAAGGAGGATTTATTCCTGTAAATTAGCTCCTGTATAACATGATTGTGTCATGGATCATAAACTTTAAGTCAATACAGGATGGGGACACCGTGGTTAGCGGGACAAAATACCTGCCTGACCCCTTCTTCTCCTGCTTGCCCGACACTATCTGACGAGCAAAGCCGGGGTGGCGGCAGCTGTTCCAGGCAGAACTTTATCTCGGTCCTCCTCAATCTACAAGGTTCCCCAATGTCCCACAGTAGCCATTTGCTCATCAGCCTATTACGTTCAATAGGCGTCAGAGTAATTGGCTATTTCACACATGTAAGGGTTGAACTGGCAGAGGGTAAAGGCCAGGCAACCAGCCTGTCAGTGTCCTGTACCACAGTCATCCATCAATTATTATCAGGCAGGAGTAAAGCCACCATGGCCCTGAGACGGTGCTTTGTCAAGCCCCTTCCAGTGCTCTCTGGATAATCCATTAAAATGTGTGAGTTTGGGCAATGTCTACATGTGTGTGTGTGTATTTGTGTGTGTTTGTGCACATGTGTGTGCCATGTTGAAGAGATAGGAAGCACAAAAAAAACTCTGTGTTCTCCAGACAGACAGAGGAAAGATTTTTCAACACTGTCCCCAAAACCTGTCAATCACTTGCACTCTGGCTTGCCTTTCTTTGAACTGCATCAGAAATCCCTTTCGTTTACAATAGGTAGGTTACAGTCATTGTCTGAGTTTAAACACAATAGAGTCAGGAAACAAGATGCTTGGCAGATCTGTATGAGGAGGGTTCCCCATCCATATGCCCTGTGATGTTGATCTAGAAGCCTCAGAAAGCACAAGACTAACCACGATTGTATGCAGTTTCTTGCCCTCTCCTGTTCCAGTGCAACCTATAAACATTTATTCAGCCTTATCAGTTTCCCCCATCCTACTTTACTTCAAAAATAATGTATACATCAACATTTTTCCCTATAAAACTGAGTAGCAATGATACAAAGCAGCATTTGTATTCATAAAAGGCAATGAGTCTCCCTCTCTCCTGCTGCCATCCCTCCCTTTCCCTCTGCAGTAAAAGTTGGGGGTGAGGATGAAGGCGTGCAGGTTGCTGGTTGGTTGGTTGGTTGGTTGGCTAGTTGGCGGACTGGGTCCCTGCTGACAGGCTGTGATAGGTGTCATCTATCACCTATGAAAAGGCCTGAGGGCTCACCACACCAATCACACTAGTGCCAGATGTTTCAGCCAAAGCTTTGCACACATTTGCACACATACACACACAAACACACAGAAACACACACACACACACACACACACACACACATGCGCACGCACGCACGCACACACACACACACACACACACATACACACACACACACACACACACACACACACACACACACACACACACACCTAACATTCCAACTCATGCAGAAGCCCAGGCATTACAATTTGTAATAAAATTTTTCGCTATATGTACCAAAACAGGCACATGCAAAAAAAATAAAAAAATAAAAAAAAAAATAACAATAATGCTGTGATGTTATTCCTTTCATGCAGACGCTGAGGACACACAGTCTGCTGAGGAAATTGATCCACTCTAAATTCAAGCTTTTGTCCTCAAGACTCAACATTGTACAAAAAGCCTGGTGGAAACAGGAAGGGGCGACATCTGAATGCCTCAACCACACACCGAATAAGGCAATGAAACACAAAGAACAATGACTTCACCATCAGGTTATCAACACAGACAAAGAGGGGAAGCACCCCAGTGTCTCTGAAGGACCTGTGCAGACAAAAGGGATCGCCAGCTCACTGCATGAACAATTACAGAAACAACTTCTCATGTGCTTCTATCCCCCGAGGGGCCAGGCATTATGAGCCCAACTGTCAAGTGCCCACCCGCCTTTCTTGAATCTCACTGGATATGCATAAGATGTGTGGCTCTCAGTAAATTGAAGGAAGAAGAAAATTTTGAGCAAATGCGGCTTTGGAACACAATAAATTCTCTAATTAATGGTGGAGATGCGAACAATGCTTAAATTTAAATCTGAATGTGTAAGAGCTTGTGTGAGGTTCACAGGTTTTAAAGACTTTTAATGATACACACTCACATGCACATAAATGAGAATGTTTCATAAGTCCTTTCCCTCATGCAATGCTTGCTAACGAAGTCATCCAATTACCAATTGGAAATGGCCATATTAGAATATGTAATAACCCTCCTGAAAGGCGTCTCACCCCTAATTTGATTGATTGCTTTTGCTTAATGACCATGCTCTCAGAGTATGATTCATTCACTTTTTAATCTATAATTTTGGCATAGCCCTATGAGCCTAGACTTGGTTTTAGTGGAGCTGAACAATCATCAGTTTTTCCATGTTATTTCTGCTAGTGTATATCTGAGCCGTGTCAAGAAGGAGTGGAGGAGGGGAGGGGAAGGAGGCGAGGTAATGGACCTCTTCATGCTCTACGCTTCTAGCATGGCTGAGAGGTATGAAGGGCAATCCTATGGCTGCCTCTACATCACACTCCAGGTCCACAGAGAGTAAGAGACTCAGCAGCTGTGGAAATGCTAATGTTGATATATCAAAACGGACTGTGATGGTTGTATTAGACTGGGTCTTGATCTTTCAAATACCAGTGGAATCAGTTATACAACATAATACATGGATTGTGAAATCTAACAAATTAAAATACAAATATGAAATGTCAAATGTGATTGTCTAATGAAAAATGAAAACAGCCCTTTTTGAACCATGTTCACATGCTCGGATGAACTTAGAACATCTTATAAGCATAGCAGACCCAATGGATCTACCATGGCTGCAGATTTCTAGTGGTTTGAATATCTACGGTTGGTTGAATTATTCAACTGCGATTTCATGGCAAGACCTTTTTCTTGATTATTCATTTATTAACACAAGTTAAGGCCTGTAAAAACACAAGGCATGTCCTCCAGCACAGGAAAGACAGAACTCAATAAATGATGCTGAGTTGCCATCGTGGTGACAAAATAAATTTCAATTACGGCCATGTGAAATTGGATTTCCTTGGAGCATTAGGGGATTGAGAATCGTTGAAAGGTTTCACGCTCAGGTCCTATCCTTTAAGATGGCTGGTCTTGGTCACAAGACCTGCAGCTTGTAGCCAAGCTTCAACACTGGCTTTACTGGCAGTCTTATGAAATCAATAAGTCACTTTGGACAGATGTGTTTTCTCTGGTAACAGCCACACTCACACAGGATTAATATAGATGATTACAGACCAAAGCCATTCTGGGTCATTTTCCTCCACCTGGTCACCTTCTATGGTGATAGGGTCCTCTTGACGACCATTTTGTGTCCCCTCTGTCATTCTCCCTGATCAATAATGTGCAAAGCTGTATATTATAACTGTAAATAAAATTTGTGAGGTCAATAAAGATGTTGCTTGTCATATAATGGATCTATAGAGTTGGTGGTAGATGCTTCCATTGTACTACTCTACAATTCAGTGTTGGACCTACGCTCGCTTACCTGAAACAGCCCTGTCATCAGGCACTAAAACAACAAATTAAAGAAAAAGTTAATTCAAATTGTTGTTAGTCATCATCCACTCACCCTAATGTGTATCAATACAAAGCGACTTCATATCAGTGTTCTCTTTTTACCAGTTAGATAAAGGGCCAAATACAACCAATAATGACCAGTAATCTCAATAAAGACTACAAAGATGATTTTTACGTTTTGACGTTAGGTTTTTACATACTGAACTGTAATCCAAACAGGAACAAATGAAGTGTTCACCCTTACTGAAATGACATTGGGCCATTTTTTTCATCTCAGTCATCTGATTGGCGGAGCTCTTGATAAAAGCGTAAGTGTTTCAAATGTAGGTTGAGGTTTGTTGACATGTTGAGGGTAGACAAAGATAACTGCAAAATTAAACCTATCTACAGAATGAACTGTTTCAGCTGCAGGGCATTTGTGCATATATTAAAAACCTAAATTGTCAAAGACAAAAACAATAGGACAAAATAAAACATAATACTGTGATCTGGAATTACATCTGTACAGATGTAAACAAATGACTGCTATGAAATCCTGTGATGATGTTTTAGGATGCAATTTTCTTTTTTCAGGTTAAACGTCTGCACATGCTCATTGAGGAATAAAATCCACTGAAACAAACACCAGAATTGTCTTTAGGGTGGTCACTGAAGTGTTAATGCCAGCTAATTGATACAGAAAGCAAAGAGGAATTTGGGGCAGTCCATCTGGACCATTTCACCCCAGGGTTAACTTCAACTACACATGACCCTGTTATCTAGTGATGCCTGACCCTGGCCTCTGGATCCAAGAGACACTGAGCAACAACTCAAATGGCACATGTATCCAAACACAACGTTTATACCTCTCTTTGTCACTCCCTCCCTCTCTTTGGTCTGGAAAAAAGATGCTCTCCACCACTGCATTCCCACATTTCAGGTGACATTTCTTTCTAAAGAGTGTTATTCCTCAGTCTGCTGCACAGTTTCACTGCTGAGTGGTTTCCCTGAATGAGCTAAAATGTGCGAGGCTTCACTGCAAGACTCATTTTCACAATAGGCTGTAACAACAACAAATTCATCCTTTGAGTCCTGCTAAAACATGAAAAAGTCCACAGTATTATACTCCACATTTTGTTTTCATCATTGGATAGTGATCAGTTTTATTTTAGATCATTACAATTTTATTGCTTTTGGTCGGAGCCTATTACACCCGGATGCTTTAAAGAGCAGGGAGCAGTGCCAGTCTTTCACACTTATGTCAGCACATATACTTACAAAGGGCATATTGTTACATTTGATTAACTATTCCTAATTATCCATTACCCATGTGTTAGCATATTGCAATATCTGCCATGGTACACTAAAAGTCTGATACATCAGCCTGGTTATGAATTCCTGTAAATGACTAGACCTTATTTCCATACCACAGTCAGGCAGCTTTGATTTGAATATCACTCTTCCCAGTTCACCACTCCAGCCTTTAGAAATGGGACTGGAGGTTGAGAGCTCTCAGCGGGAGGTACTCAAAATGTGGAGATGGAAAACTGAGTGTGTAAATTTCTGACACTCTCAGGAAATGCTGACATCTCAACTCAGAATGTGATTACAGCCTAAATGACACCTCCTTGAAACCTTTTTTCCCCCCAAGAACTCTGATATTATAATTTTTTTTATATACCAAAAAAATTAAATGACAGCATCGCAATCTTTACAAAACAAATCAATCATGGAATCAAATTCTGGGAATCTTATTAGTGAACCTATCTATCTAGAATACAGCTGTCAGTCTGTGCATGTTTGTGACTTGCGTGTGCATGTGTGTACATGAAAATACCATAACGAGTGGGCCAGGAATCAAATGTTTGTCAGGAGGCAGAGAGCACTGGAAAAGGTCCAACAACATGCACTCGCACCTAATTTACTTGCAAGTACACACACTCAGTGTATTTCATTCGGGATATCTAACAAGTAACAACAAGTAACAGGTAGCAGTGCCCTTTTGGAATAACTTCTTCATGGCATGGATTCAGTAAGGTGCTGAAACATTCCCCAGGGATCCATGCAGATTTTTGGTGGCACCTTCATGCACATCCTATCCCATCTGAGCCCAAGGGTGCTCTGTTGATACATAGGAACAAGGTAGGTAGTGTAGGTCTTTGGAGTAATTCCTGGTATCTGGTAACAACTTCCGATGTGTGTTTCGTGACATGGACACATTATCCTACACTGAGGCCATGAAAGAATGCACCTGGTCAGCAATGTTCAAACGCTGTGGTTTCCAAATGATGCCCCATTTACGGGGCCTGTAAGGGGCCTCATTTGTGCCAAGGAAACATTCCCAACACCATTACACCGCCAGGAGCCTGTACTGTTGATACCAAGGAGGACGGATCCACGGATACATGTTGTTCACACCAAATTCTCACCCTGCTATCAGCATGTCACAGCAGAAACCAGTGATTCATCAGGCAGGGCAAAAGTTTTCCACTCTTCAGTCATTATGTGCTGACATGAGCTTCATCCTTGTTCTTACCTGACAGGAGAGGAACCCAGCAGTGTTGCCGTCTGCCGCTCGCTGCCGTTCGCTTCACGGTTCAATAAGCTGTGTGTTCAGAGAGCCCTTCAGCACTTTTATTGTTGTACAAAGATGTTCTCCAAATACTTGTCCACCTATTAGCTCTAACAGATCTTGCCGCTCTCTCTCATCAATGAGATGCTTTTGCCCTCAGGACTGCAGCTGAATGTTGTTTGTTTATGGCACCATTCTCCATAAACCCTGGGGACTGTGGTGTGTTTCTGAGATGCTGGAACCGCTGTGTCTGACATCAACACTCATGCCATATTCAGTGTCACTTAAATCACACATTTGGCCCTTTATAGCATTTAGTCGATCTGTAACCGAACCTCTTGGCCCTGTAAACGTGCTTTATACTCATGTCTTACTTGTGAGCTGTGAATAAATGGGGGAGGGTGTCTGATAAAGCGTCCACTAAATGTATTTGTCTCACACATCTGTAATTATGTGTGTGTGTGTGTTTATGTCTCCTCCCTGTGTCAGGGTTACTGCCCATGTGTAATGCATGCTGTAGCCCTCACAGCTGGATCTGATAACACCCTCCGATGGCCTCATCTACCAGGGTGTTGGGTAATGGCAGCTTTAGCCCACGATGATAGTAAGTCTCTATTACAATCCATACTTTCTCCCCCAGAGATGAGCGGTGAAGAGGGCTCCAAATAGCGGTGTAGCGGAACATAGTTGATCCGTGATCTCTACAGATTGCTCCCCCCCACAGTTCAGCACGCATGTGAGCTGGGGCTTACTTTAACCATCATAGAGAAATAAAATTTTACATCCACAAGTTTCTCTTAAGAATTAATTCCCTAAATCTCAATGTGGAAATGTTGAAGGAATGATGAGGAATTGAAAGTAGTTTTTAATATATATATATATATATATATATATATATATACCCTAGAAATGATTATTGTTGAATATAAACACATGCACATTGATGAGAAAAATGATCCGCTCCATGACTCAAAACCGTCATGTGATCTGAACCCTCTGTTTTGTGATTCATTGCATCCCGAGCTCCAAATAGAAAGAGTGGAGGAAGAGCAACGGGAGGACGGATTTACCCAACATTATCCATTCAACCTTTGCGTCTGCTGTTCAAAGTCATGCATGTCTTTGGACACGTGCCAGTTAAAACACCAGTGTGTAAAGTTTTAGACCCAAAAAAAAAAAAAAAAATGTTATAAATGAGACTACACTGCTTTATGCCTCTACAATACAGTGTTTTAAAATCTGGTGCAAGAGAGAGAGGATGACATTGATTATGGCTGTGGAACTTTAATTCGGCTTTGCTTGTTTAGAATAGATTATCATGCCATTATAAAATTATGTTTATTGAGGAATTAATTTAGGGAAATTCAAAACAAAACATGACACTGGTGCTAACAATATTATGGGGTGAATCTATTTATGAATCTTGCTGGTGGAGAGCTTCTGGAAATCTGCTAGATTTAGACTGACAATCCCTTTGATACTGGGCATCCTGAAGTAAATAATTTGGTTATTTTGGTTGGTAATGGCTAGATTTGAACAGGAGAGAAACAGGGGTTCAAGAGAAAACTGAAAAAGAACAATGAAAAGCTGAAGATATCCAACTGTATTGTAACTTTTTTTCCACCTCTGCAGTCAAAAATCAAGTGAAGGGACCTTCACTGAGGAGTCAAATTATGAATACTGTTCTACCTCATAATGTCCAGAAAGTTGCCGGCCACGTTGGAAATGCAAAATTTATCTGTTCAGACACTTTGTAAACAAGTGTGAAACTGCTATAGCTGCGACCACATACATGCATGTATTCACACGTGCATGCACAACTTTACAAACACTTGACCTCCATACCAAATTTCAGCCTTCTGAGGTGAAACCTGTGGCAGCCAAAGGTGGGGGAAATTTTTGTGGACCCACTGACCAACCAGCCAACTGACTAACAGAGCGAACTACAGAGCTGCTGGACGCAGGGAAAAATGTATCGCTTTCAATGTCTCCACAGAATTCATGCAGAGCTGATTACAAAATAATAAGGCCTCGCAGGGTGTTTACTTCCTTTTAATTTTTCACCTCCAAATCCTATCAAAACAGAACATTCTCTGAATAATGATCAGATTTTAATTCCCAGAGAACTCAAACAAAACCAAACAATGTCATCCACAAGGATAAATGGTGCTCATCTGTGTCATTTCAGAAGAAGTGTGACTGGGTAGCCACAAGCAGAGGACCACTTGTCTTGAAGTGACCCCATGCCTCTCTGAGGTCATTGTCCAACACTACGGTCATGACCTTTCTGGCCATCCAAAAGGTCACTTGATCAAATTCACACCTTCAGAAACATAATGCTGCATATCGTCAATTTTATGAGTTTTTCCATTATGTATATTTGTGTGTTTCTAGTCCTCATGTCCCTTCTGACCTTAAATCCTGTTTTAAATAACAACAATACCAATAACAAAATAATAATAATAATAATAATAATAAAAAAAGTAAAATTCAATAAGTTGGCTAAACCAACTTTTTTTGTTAAACTTATTTTTGCAGGCTTTTTTCACAAAAACAATAAGAAAGATCACAGTTACGAGATTTGAATTAATCTAGAATGGTATCATGCATGATTATTGTATTGTATACAAAGTCATCCATGTGCTCAACTGTGTTCAGATGTAATCTAATGTACACACATAGCATCTGCATCACTTAGACATCCATCAGCGCATCTCAAAAGCCCAGCGTGTCATTACATTGTCTGGTTGAGTAAAAGCAGTAACACAAATCAAAGCTGGGACGCTGTGTGACGCCCTCTATCCGTCCCCCCCCACCTCCCAGGAATGCATTGATAAAGGGCATGGGCGGCATAAATTTAGTACTAAATGGCCAACTGTCATGTAGAAGGTGAAGGATCACGTCACGTCACAGGCAGGAGCAGATGCCTGTGAAGGTCTAATGACGGTGACCATGTCACCTCTATGTATGTGTGCGTGTGTGTGTGTCCGTATGTGCATGCATGTATGTGCATGAGCCACAAACGTCTGAAATAGACAACCTACACAAACGCCCACGCAAACCAAACCAGACAATGAGTGAACGCCCACACCTAAAAACCCAGCATTACAGCCACTTTAGCCATTGATTTCACGGACTCCCAAATCAGCACAAGTTCTTCTCCGGAATAAAGGAGAACAAAGAGAGAAAGAGAGCCTGAACGGGATGAGTAATGAAAATCTCATTTGTCATGTAAGAGAACTGGTTGGTCTGGTGACCTATGACAGACTTGATGATGTAATGCGTCTGTACATGTTTTTGAGTTCATTCAATGGAACCTAGCTCACCACCAAGGTAACACATACACACACACACACACACACACACACACACACACACACACACACACACACACTCGCCAAGAGAAATCAAGCTTATTAGTGATATTAGCTGTGCAGAGACCACGGCCACGTGGTGTGGGGAATGTGTGCATGTGTGTTCACGTGTGTGAGTGTGTGTGTGTGTTTGGGGAATGGGGGGTCGGGGGAGAGGTGGTGGTGGTGGCGGGGGGTGGTTGTTGGCTCTAATTTGTGTAATGCACAGTGACAATAGAAAGGGGATCGGAGCGTTAATACACCATCCATCATCGAGCTAACTGTTGACTTGAAGCTAATGGGAACCAGGCCCACTCCATCCGAGCAGTCTGTGCATACAGCTGGCCTCACTCAAATTAAAGATAAAATCTGCAGTTTTAATTGATCGATTCACTTTTGGGTGCATTTAATATTCTTGAAGAGGTTATGTTGTAAGTGAAAAACAATTTGGGGGTAATCTTCTTACCTCAACATAACACCGGTATATTTTAATGCAGTGTTATCGTGTAAGAAAACCTTTTGCAACCTCTGAATACATGCAGTTAACTGTCACACACTGTCAGTCCTTGTATTAACGAATACATTTCTTAGTAATAAATTAATTAATTAATTAATTAATTAATTAAAAATAAGTCTCATGAATAAAGTCCAAAGAATAAATATGTAAACAATGGCAAAAATGGAGGCAGAATGTCAACAGGGGGTGCCGTATTGCAAATACAGCTTGGTGCTTTAACATATTAGATCATCTGTGTCTGATACAAGTTTGTACATAAACAGAAAGAGCTTTGGCACTGGTTAACCTTGTTGCCAACAGATTTGCATCCATTACAGTCAGACAGAGCAATGTGTGAGGGTACAAAGGAACAGACTGCTTTCTCTTTTTCCCAAGCCGAGGAAAGTCACATCAGTATCTTCGAGGATAAGCAAATTCATTAACGGCTTCTGTCAGCACAGGAGACAGGATTAACAATCCCTTTATGCTGAGATGTAATTGAAAATATGGCCAGTCTCATTTTTCACACAAATGTGATTGGATATGCTCCTGTTGCGTTGAGGTTAGGTGCAGTTAAGCTGTAATTTGATTTTCAAACTACCACAGACACGGAACGCTAAAGTCATCCAGTTAAGATAATGTCAAGTGATATCATTTTGATAAATAGGTTAACAGTTCCACTGTTGGGAAAACGTATTCATTTTTTGCTAATGAAAAGGCAAGTGCTTGCTTGAGAAATATCCCCAATGAAATCCACAGCTGATGGTATATTGTAATCTGCAGCAGTCCCTGTAAAACAAGTCTTCGTGTGAGAATTAAACACACTCTGCATTTGTGCCAGTGTCTACTTCGTTTGGCCCAAATGTGATGAACTGTAACTTGTGCAACAAAAAAGTGCTACTGTACCATAGATGATAACAGCACAGAGAGCAAACTCTAAAAAAAAATCTACCACATCCTAATAAATGTGATAAATCACTGGCAAAACGCAAAACACTGATAAATCACATATTGCAGGAACATATCTGTCCTGGTAAGCACATTTACATCGCCGAATGAGCTCCCAGGCACGTGGGTAGATCAAGGTTGGTGGAGAAGACACCTATGATATATCTCACTCAGCTGCCCCAGCAGGTTACCGAACAGGCTGGGCTCATATTTTAGTTCAACATGCCAGTGTCCCTTTACTGTGGCATTGTGGAAGCGCTAATCATGATGGAAGACTGTCCTCGTCAGTGAAGGCCCCTTATTTCAGCAGTCAAGGAGCACCGGGCAAAATGCGCTAAGCAAGCATCCAATCCTAATCAATGTGACAGCGAGGCATCTCTCAGTTACCATGTTAGCTATCAAAGGTCACTATGAGGACACGTAAAATCTAATGTATGACATGTAGGGCTTATTTAATTATTTAATGGGAAATTGCTGTCTTAGAAATCAATAGTGTATCTGGGACCCTGCTGTTATTAAAGCACCCCTGCAACTCCACCTGGCATTCAAGATGGAGATTGAATGCTAAGCTATGCTTCTAGTTAAGGGAAAAAAATCCACCCTTACACACTTTAACACTGTAAAAAAAAAAAAAATCATATACCGGTAATGTACCTTGCATGCCTGGGCCCATTTTGTTGTTTGGTGGTAGTTTTCTTACTCCTGATGATAAGTGGGCAAACATGACTTTTGTATTATAATTTGTTGATGAGTTCAGGGTTCATTGCGCTTAACAACACCCATGCTTAAGTGACCACAGTGTATGAAGGAAGAAAGTAAGTTTTCTTTAGCACATCATCACAACAGATAGGAATTGTAATCCTCAAAACCAAAATACTGTCTCATAAACTTTGAGTAAAGAGAAAGACGTTGCGTTCTCTTACTAAATTATTTTATGGTGCAGCAGGACACGATACTATGACCCAATTTTATGAACTTATGAATCGTATTTGCCCATCCCTTAGTCCCGCAGAATCAAAGAGTGAGGATTTTTTTTCTAGACTTGCAATTTTCCACACACGTTCAACAATTACACACACCTAGAAACCCAGCATAACAGAGTGTGAAATGCTGATTTGTTCACTGACATTAGCTTCACAGTGCAACCACATATGTCGTGTTCTGACTAAGGGCACGGTCAACAACAAAAAAATCTCCTTCTCTTTTGCATTCAGCTCTATTTAGAGTATACACTTTTGCTCTTGTTTTGACCAAAAGCTGGATGTGTCAAGGTTCCACCAGTTCTCTTGAGGTTATTAACAGGCACACTGAGAAAAGTAAATTATAATATTCAATCACAAAGTAATGGCGGCTTAAAATGTAGAAGACAGGGATTCAAAGTTGTATTTCATTTCTCCTTTAAATGGACTTTGACATGTAAACAGCATGCAGCGAATCTCTTAAATAAAGCTCATATTGTTCTTGCAATTACTTTTTTTGGTAAATTACTTCACTGAAGTGCAAACCACTGTATCAAAGTGACAAGGACACTGTGGCTTTTGATGGAGCCTTGATTCTAAATGACAAATTTCTGGTTCAATCAGGGTGCTGGGTGTACGTGCTGGTGGATGACACCCTTGGAGTATTGGGGGCAGAGGGGGAAGAACATGAAGAGTAGTATTTTGTCCCCAGCATAAACCCAAAACTGCATAAATCTATGTGCATTTACTGGCTAATAGGTGTATGTTATGATGCAGAAAATTAATTAAAAATGGGAACACTCAATTCATTTAATTGTGACTTTTATAAGAATATGGAAAAAGTGGCCATCCATCAGACAGGAGAGGGAGCGGAGACCTCTGTAATGACACAAGGAGACAATAATAACTCAATTTTGAGGATTGTTATGATCGATATTTAATCCTTTGAGCAGACGCAGCCTTCGGGACGGGGGAGGCAGGTTGTCTGGTTATCTCAGGAGCACAAGGATGAGGCCATTCTTTTTGTGGGTGGCCTGAGAGCTGTGTGATTGGCAGCCACTGATGGTGTATGCCATGATAAGACCCCTGCATCGGTGTGCGATGCCCCATTTCCTACTGACCCTCTTTTGTTTCTGTCATCAAGCCTGGCACAATGCTGATCCACTGATAAGTACCAGGACATTATCATGGGTTTTACACAGAGGAGACAAAAAGAAAAAAAAAAATACAAAATGCAGAGGAGACCGATCCAGCCAAATAGAGGGGGAGGAGCAGCTGAGGCAAAACCGCTTGCGCCTGTATTTATTGGCTCATGAATCAATATGGCTTTTCTTATACAAAAAGACCTGGCTGTCGTGGAGAGCGAGTATCTATCACTTCCACCTGGAGCTGGGGTGCAGTGGCAAGGTCGCTGCTGCTAGCCTCACATTGGTTAGTGGTGGGGGGGCTGAATGAAGGGGATGACAGCCAAGCGATATGAGGAATATAACTCATCTTATAACCGACCAATGGCAATGGCCCTGATTATAACAGGTGATTTACTGTATCCCCAGCCCAGGGCTCATAAACATCTAACCATAGGACACTGCATATGGTCCCTGTTTTACGTTGATTTTTTTGCACCATTAGGCCTACTTGGCTCTAATCCTTTGCTGACCTGCAGATCTAGCGCGCAGTGATAAAACATGGCAGTCATGGTTTATCAAGCATGCGACGCAGGCTTTAACAACATGCACTGGATAAACGGCAGGCCAGGATTAGCGTGTAAAGGCTTCATTCAAATCTATTGCCAAGACGCAAATGTTCTGGGGTTGGAGACATCTTATTCTTGCTGTACTTTTTTGGCAGAGTGAGTAGTCCTCTCACATTTAGTATTTTTACTATTTTAAATTTAGGCAGAAAGGGTAACTCAGTCAGATGACAGGGCGTAAATAATGTGGTTTCAAACTGCCATCGGGTTTGCTGTGAGTGTCCACACAATGTTTAAAAACAGCTGAAAACATAAGCTGTAAAATGCATTCTTTTGACATGCTCCATTTGTAATTTCTAATTTTCATGACTAGTGAGAGCCCCCGGACTGTGAGCAAGAAGTGTGGGAACCAGGAGACAGAGCACAGGAGACACACGCAGGATGGAAAGCTCGGGCAAGGTTGAATTCTTGGCCAGTGGGGGAACACATCAGGCTCCAGTGGTGGCCAGGGGACTTAAAGGTACTTAAAGTGTGGAGGATTAAAACGATTTGAAGACAGAAATGAGATCTACTATTCATAAACATGCTTTTTATGAGTGTATAAAATCAAGATATGAAGAATTGTAAAGTTTTCATGAAGTTAGAATACGTCTTTTTAATTTACATAAGCACGGGTCTCAGTTTTATGTGGCTGTCATGTTCCTTCACCATGTTTCTATAGTGGCTCAGACAGGACAAACTAACTCAAATTACATGTTGTAATGAGCACATATTTCTCTTGCAAGTGGCCTGCCGTAAATGAGCGGTGTTACCGTGTCGGTTGTTGGTGAAATACTACCAAAAAACACAAAGAGGTTTCTTTTGCTTCTGGTTGTGGCCATGGATCATACCTATAACACGGTAAGAACAAGTGTATGTGAAACACTTTCGAAGAAACAAAAACATGAAACATAAAGAGAACAGGACAAATGACAGCAGAAGACATAGCTAAAGGTTTTCAGAGTGATGCAGAAGTTGTGTGTTTTGTGTTTTTAGTTATTGTTGTGTATGATTTCTATTTGGTGGCCCATTAGGTGAGTCATAAAATATTACAATGACTGCATTTTATCTCTAAGTAACAATATTAGCACGGGAACCTTACTGAAATGAAAAGCTGTAGAGTTTTTGTTTCTTTCATGTGAAATTCTTAGACATTTTGAGCAACTGCAAAAACCCTTCCCATAATAATGTTAAAGAAAACTAGCTACAAGGAGTTTAATTTTACATGCCAGTGCTTCAACACCAGTATACCAGCATTATATTGATACAGGGATATGCAAAAACATCATACCACAACTAACGCTATTGCTGCTATCTTAGTATGTGTAAGTTATGATTTAACATTTTGCGGTCAAAATAACAGATGGCGATGCCATGATTTACAATAGTTGTAAAAGTTGGACTCCACAAGCCTCTGAAGCCTCGGGGGACGCGTTTGGACATGGCAGGGGTAGGGAGGTACTGCCATTTTATTGCATTCTTCCTTGCAACCATTAGATGCCACTAAATCCTACAGGGTGCTCCTTTAAACAAAAGCAAAACGTATTGTGGTGGGGACTCAGTTGTTTACAAAATTTTGTATGACACAGGAGGTATCAGAGCTGAGAAGGTGTGGAGTGTATTAGGTTATGCTAAGAAGTTAATTGGTTAACTGTAAAATATCAAGCCTAACTATTTAATTTTCCAAACTTGATGATCCCTTGCCACAGACCTACTGTCAGTCAGGCTTTAAAGTCCCGTTTTACTGCTTAAAAAATAATTTAAAAGACTGCAATTATAAAATGAAAAATATTGGATGACCCCAAGTAAGAAAAAGTACAGACAGCCAAGCCTACTTCAGGATAGATACCTCCTCTCAGTAAAACTTCCTCCAAGCTCATCAACGTCCAGAAAAGAGGTTCCCCTTCGTGGGGACAAAGAGAATCCGTACTCCAGTATTTTCATCTTTGAGAAGGCGTATTATCAGATCGCACTCATGCCAGTGTAGTACCACTACCGCCCAGACACCTCCTTTCTGGAGACTGTAATTAACTGTCAGGGCCGATCTACAGGAGAGGTCCCATGTCAGAGTGTCAGGATGGTTAATTAAGAACCTTAAAGGTATTCGAAGGGAACAAAGACCATTCCACCCTGGCAACAACTGCATCATGCGGAAACACTGCCTCTGATTAACTTATATTAACTACGCTTGGAAAGATAACCCTATTTTTTTTTTTTTTTTTTATGTTAATACGCTCCCAAGGCTGATGGGTAATAAAGAGCTCTATCTCTCTCACTGCGATAGGATTCCAGTCGATCGGGAAAGAGGGAGAGGAAATCAAACGGATGGCTGATGTTTCTTTCTCTTCCTCTGAGGATTGGGGAAATGAAGCCTCAGTCTTTGATGGCATCTGTAATATTATTATATACGTATCTGTCAGTGATATCGCTTAATTACACAGCCACAGACATGAGACACTATCATCTGCATTTTGTGGTGCCTGACAGCTTTTATCTCACTAGACATCAATGGGTAGGATATTATTCAAAAGAAGGGCAACGTAATTCATATTTCTTCAAAAGCATGTCCTTACACTCTCTCCATTTCCTTTTATTTCTCATTTTCAACCATTGCTTTTTTTCCCACCATTGTCTATATCTCTTGATGCTGCTCATGTTCTGTTAGACTGCTTGTTTACAATTTCTTTCTGCCTCTTTTGCTGTACTTTATCTCAATCTTTCCTTCTTGTTCCCTCTCTCCACCTCAACCCCACTTTTTTCCTCCAATGTGATCAAACACCAGAGTAATGAAAGAAAGTGGGGGGTTCCTTAGCAGCGGTGGGCGAGGAGGGAAGCACTGTCTCATCTTGCTTGTCTGATTGCAGGCTGCCGTGACACAGTGAGAGCGGGCGGCTCAGTGCCAGCCCTTCTGACCCAACCCCAGACACCACCTCCAGCCAATCAACACCCTCATCAACCAGGAGGGGAGACAATCAGTGAGAACAGAACCACAGGTAAACATGGGGAGACAGAGGGAAATGACATAGGAGGAGGTAAGGGGAAACAGCAAGAAATTAAGAATCTGAAGTAGACTAGGAATAAAGAGATAATCAAAAAAGGAGAAAATGAGAGACTGAGAGAGAATCTCATTTAGCCAGACACATTATTGCACAAATATGCATCCAACTAGGGGGTCAATTGAAAATCAAGAACCAAACCAAAACAAAGCCAGCAAAAAAGCTTGCTTGATAACTGCCAGCATGCAGGCTTACAAGCTAGCAGATGGCTTTGCATCAATTCAAATGAAAGCAATCTAATTCTCATTTTAAGATCCTCCTCACCAATCCATTCATAGAGTACTGAAGCCAAGGAAAACCAGCTGGATATTGCTGCATTAGTAACCTCCACCATGGCAACCCAAAGCAATCAACTCCATATCTTCTACCCTTCCCACTCGTCCACCCACTCCTCCCACCCAACACCATCACAAACTGCATCCCCCGTCTAGTATCCCCACAGATAGGTCTCCTCCATGGCAACCCTTGGCAACCCTCAGCAATCTAATTCATATCTAATGATACCCACCCTCCAAGCTGGCCCACCCACTCATGAAAATGAGATTTAAAATTAAATGAATGTCAGGCAGGTGGACGTGGATGTAGAGTCTACAAGCTCGCATGGACTGGAGATTGTTTGGACATGATCACCTTTCATGAGAAGACTTCCCGTGGACCTCCTCTAAAGACATTTTTACCTACCTTGCAAAACTGGTATTATCTACACCTTCTGCAAAACTGTGAGGATTGCCTTGGTGATGTGATGTCATAGCTTGAACTGTAGCTGGAGAGAATTTGGCAGAACTCATGGGAAATGTCAGAAGCCTATGCAGTTGCAGAGCATGCAGTGTCAAAACAAAAGATATTTACAAAATACTAACGCTGTAATTAGCACATTTTTATAATGTTATTTTAATGGACAGAAAAGAGAGACAAACTACTAGGAAAGGGAAATGACATGCATCAAAGGTTCTAGGGTGGACCCCGGACATCGTGGTTGCATCACATTTCAGCTTGAAATGGGCCTGATATTTTGAACTCAACAGTGACTGGACCAAACCCAACCCAAACCTGACCACCATCAGCCAAAAGTTCAATAAACATGCTACATTTATATGAAGTAATGTATCTTTAGGCCACTCACTGACTGCATTCTATGTGGCACCTACTGCCTTCATATTAAAATGGATGGATGCGGCTCAAATTCCAACACTCCATATACTTGAAATTTATGTCCCGCCCAAATCTGACCCAACCTAGAGGGACTAGTTGGGTCCCATCAGGTTTGGGCCATCATAACCAACTGAGTCACTAGGATGACACTCTAATTAAATATCATGATCAAAAGTAATGCAGTGTTTCTATTCAGAAGATCTACTCTATTTCAGGGAAAAAGCGAGTCCATTAAGATCCCTTCATGCCATGTATAGCTTTCACAGGAGCACTTAAACCGTGTAGTAAACAAATGTCATACATGCAATACCACACTGAATTCACTTTGATATCCCTTCATTTGAAGCACATATTTCATTGTTATTTTCAAAGGACCCTTAAAACTAAATAATGGTCCATTTCACTTGTACCCTCCAGAGGACAATGCGCTTGTTATTTGCAGTCTCTTTCATCTAATAACTCCAAGTGACAGTATTGCTGCTATAGACCTTCACAACATGGCCTACCATTCATAAACATGTAGAGCAAGCCAATGACATTTCCATTGCAGACAGGTGTTATTTCCCCAAGGACTTCAAAATAATACTATTCTGTCTTAAATAAAATCCAACACTTGCTTGTGTCACTTCTGTCAGTGGGGAAGGAGGGGGGGTATCCTAGAAAGCAACAAGGGCTGGTGAAATGATGCTTGAGCTCCGTCTGGTCGCTATCTCAGGTTAAGCCCCAGACTCCTGATAACAGAGCTAATTGAGGGGTAGTTTGTGAGGGAGGGAAAGAAGATCTGACAGCTCGGAAATGAAGTGGCAGGATATGTGCATCCGTAATGAGCCTGAGGCGAATGTTTTTTGAGGAAAATTGGATTCCTTTAAAAATGGCAAGGTGAGACGCAGTTGTCCTTTCCTCGCTCCTGCTCTCTCTAACATGGAAAGAGGCTGAGGTGGAGAGGGCTGACAGAATCATTCTTTTCATTGATTTCAGAGGACATGGAAAAGAAATAGCTTCCATCAGTGGTACTAAGGGCGAACAAAGACTTTTCAGCTGTGATGGCTATGACCAGAGATAAATGTTTGACTGAAGGCTATTCTCCCAGCTGTGGGATCCTAATGATCTGCAGCCGTCACACTCACTCTCATATCTCTTGTGGTACACGAGGCCCGGTGACATACTCGACGCTCTGGTCCATCGGTCAGAGCGCAGCCATATGTTGTGGGTCCACCATTTCTCTGTAGGTCACCATTATGGCACTCGACAAAAATCAAACTTATTTTGTGGTGTTTTTGTAAACAGCTCTCCTCAACACATTGATCACACAGGGAGTCAGGCTCAGTAATGATAGCAGATTGTCAGAGCCAGGGATTCGGTGAGATACTATCAACAAAATTGCAAATTATCGAACCGAAGAGGATTAATTATGTTTATCTTTTAATCCTCGAGTTGACCTGCATGTGTGCCCCTACATAAGCAGGAGCAATAGAATATCGGCTGCAATACTGTCAATAACATCAAGGGTTAGTTTTCTGTCAAATAGTGTGCAGTAATATTAGCTGTTAGTGCCGTGGCTTTCTAACTGCGCCCCACATTCTATAAACACCCTTGCCCTCCCCTAGCTCTTTAAATGAGCAGCAAGCTATACTGCTGTCAAGCTAACTAGCAAGAGAGTGAACCTCCATTAGGCTCGCAATTACTTCCCCCCCATTAAGAAGAAGAGAAAATGGTCCCTGACTCAGCCACAGATATCAAATGAAATACAAATATGAGCTTTAACGGTAACCTTCGGCCACAGCATCCTTATTGGCGCTGTGTGCTCTTCCCTCTCTCTCTCTCTCTCTCTCTCTCTCTCTCTCTCTCTCTCTCTCTCTCTCTCTCTCTCTCTCTGCATAACATTACTTGAGCCAGCAGCCCAGCGATGCCAGTCATTAAAAACATATCCATCTCAATTAGGCAGTGCATTAAGACTATCCCACGTGAGGCATTTTCACAGCTACTTTTCTATTCAGTCTTATGACAAACCTGGCACAGTAACGTAATGATCCACACACTCTACAGATGGTAAATGGGCATGTGCTGCCACTGATTGTCTAATTAAAAAGAATAATAACATAATGTGTGTATTATTCTCCATTCCTTTATTTCCAGGCAGCTAAGTGCAAACATCAGTGAGAGAACCAAAATAATAATAAATGCTGTTACTAAGTAACTGTATCTACAGTTGTAATGATCGGATGAGTTCATACTGTAATTGCACAGCACAGGAGTGTCTTCCAGTTTTAGTGTTGGAGGGCAAAGTCTTGGTAAGCTGCCGCTGACAGGATGTTAAGGAAATAAACTTTTTTTTGTGTGCTATGTGTGTGATGAAGGATGATAATGTATACTAATTAAAGGAACAGCTCACACATTTTTTTCATTAGCTACTCACGTTTGTGCAAGCTGAAAGACAGGTGAAGCATCTTTGTCCACAACAAAACAGACTCCTCCAAAACATCTGAAGTCAATGGTGACCATTTTTTAGAATTCTAAGAATGCAACAAGAATATATCACAACAACGGATCCCATACCAAAAATACTGCATTCGAAAATATTCCATACTATTAAATATTCCAGTGCCTCAAGTCTTTATCCTGAGTGGAACAGAAGTACATTTATTATATAGTAGAAATCTTCACTGTAGCCTTGGAAAGCACAACAGTTCGCCGTCATGTGCACTTGCAAGAGTTAATTCTCATATAACACACAAACTCACAATGAACTCATCTGTATTTCCCTGTTTACATGATCCCTGGTTTACACTGCTACAGCACACTGGCTAACAACACACAAACGCATCCCTTAGGACTAATATTTATTTTGAGGTGTGTGGTTTTCCTGAATGCTGAACTCTCACAAGTCTTCATCACACACAATATGGAAATGCAAGGCCTGGAGCACGTGACCTATTTTGCCAGCAAAGATTTGCACTCAACAGTGGTGTAAATATAGGCCTTTTCCACGGAAGATATGACCATTTGGCTTCAAAACTTGCTGCACAAACTGTGCGGAGTAATTTTGTGGTAATTTTTTGGGAACTCTGCAAAGTGATACTCACTGACTTCAGCTGTTTTGGAGAGGGCTGTTGTAAAAGCTAACTCCCTGGATGTTACTTTGACAAAGATACTTCACCTGTGTTTCAACTGGCGCAAGGGTGGGAAGATAACGACAAATTTTTCATTTTGATTAAGCTGTTCCCAATTCGGAAACACCCAATTACACTGAATTTTAGTGCACCTGCATGCTCACAGAGTCCAAGGAGAACTCCAGCCACAAACTTTTGAGAGACTTCCTGTCATATCAAGGTTAAATTCAGAGCCTGCCTGCCCACCTCCTCTCTGGCTACCCACTCTATCCCCATTGATTTTGATTAGCCACTGTCCCCCCTGTTGGCTGCAGGGGAATGTTGGTAATGACAGCCCCTCAGACGTCTTCATGTCAGTGGCAGAGCCATCCGTCAGCCTGTGGTGCTGTGTGAAAGTGGCTGACGTGCCACCTCTGCGTCTGATAGATGGAGCCTGTCTCTTTACTGCCAACTTCTTTTATCTGCTGAGGCAGGCCAATCCCTCTGGATACCCCTATAATCAGCTATACCCCCTCTGAACCCCAACAAAGGCCTCAACCCTTCATCTATTCATGCCTAATGTCAGATAAGAAATTGTTTGTGTAACATATACAGCAGTTTGTGTACGTGAGGCGCTTTTGAAAAATGGCATGCCTGCAGCTGGGGGGAGTGTATTTTTCTCATTTTCTTTCTGATGAATCTGTTTGATTGATTTGATTGCCTGTTTAACCTTAATAGAAACGGAACAGCGACGCTGAGCTAAAAGTGAGTAAATATGGACTTCTCTTTGCTATTGTTGATTACCAGCATGACATAGCACTTGGAGGAGGTGCTGGGAGAAGGTAAAAGATGAGATTGTGGGTGCTTTGGTGACCTCTTGGAACAGGGTGTGAATTCAAAACACTGTTCCTCATTGTGAGAGCTCAGAATTATTTGTCTCTCTTATCAGAATTATGCACATTGCTTAACATATTCCACATTTACCACAGATATCATTCTACACACTGAGATGCTACCTTCCCCATCGTGTTTTTGATTACCTTTATTTGATGTGCCTGTGATAACACTGTGTGATCATACATCTGGAGACATAGCAAGCTGTTAATGGGGAACGGAGAACAGGGTACGTATCTTTCTACCTTATCTCATCTTAGATTCAGCAAGTCTGGACTATGTGGTCTTTACTCATCTACTCCTCCAGCACCTCCACGTACAGCAGTAGGCTTCTGCTAGCAGCAACTCCATATGCCTCTGGCTGAAACAGACTATAACTGCCACTGCTGGGACTGGAATTAACTTGCAACACATGAATCAAGAGGGCGATATTTCTCATCTTCCATAAGAAATGCTCTTTTGTATTAGTACAACCTGACTACACCAGCCTTTTTTTAATGTATTGAATTGGAATGTATTGATTTGTTAAGTGAGGGACTGGATTGTGGATATTCACAGGGGCAGAATCGCCTCACTATGACAGAAAATACATAACATTGGCTCCAGTGTACCCATGAAAATCAATCTCACTGAGTTATCTAAGACATTTGCTTACAGCAAGAGTGCCTTAGTCCACAGTGCCACCACCAGTTGAAATGTCAAGGGGTAGTTTTGGCATGACCACAGATATGATAGTTCAGTGGGAATATGAGCGCTTCTTCTCGGGAAACGGTCTAATTTATCCCCTCGATAGCTCTTGAACTCTTAACGACTTTTCCTCAGCTCCAGTTCATGGCCCTCCGTGGCTGTACGAGTCGGTCTGTGGCTTTCTGTAGTCTAATAAAACCTTAAGTGAGCAAAAATGTCTTTCATAAAATGTGTCGGTTCAACAGCTTTATCATCCTGGCTGTAGCAAATGTCAAAAGGGAGAGTTTCACTGGCACTTCATCAAAGGCTCTCGTAAAATGGTCAATAAAACTTTACATGGTCCATGAAATCATCTATTAATTGCGAACGTAGTTACACTAGTCAAATGTGTGTTGATTTCCAAGAACAGTCTGGACAAATCCTTCATGAAATAATGTATATTAAAATGGACTGTTAGAATTTGAGCTCCCTCGCTGATTGGGGTTTTCACTGTTTATTTTTTTATTGATTGTTTTTTGGTATTGGATTTGTCAAAAACATTAATTGGTTGTGTATGCTGATCAGATCAATGGTGTAGTTAGGTCAGGAAAATGCATATAACACACATCTTTCCTACCACAAACATTACCAAATACTAGGGGTGCATCAATTTCACCTAAAATCAGTCTGCTAAAATAAATAAAGCAAATGAATCACTGACTTTGGCCTGTCTTGATATGAAATGCTTTGAATCGAAAGTGCAACATTTTTGTCAATTTTTTCACATCTTAGAAGAAAAAGGGTAGTGACACATTATGGCACAAGTTTATTTATTGATATAAAATGAATCAAATTGTTGACTTGTATTGCAGTTTGCAAACTTGAATCAAATTGAATCATACCCCCCCAAAAAAACAAACAAAAAAAACATTCAAATATATTACATTTGGTTCATTCAAATCAAACTGAAATCAAACTGAGATGAATCATGAATAAATCAGAATATCAGAAAATCCTTTCCCCTCCAAGCCCCCACCTCCTCCTCTCAGATTACTGGACTGACTTGCTCATTTTCTCAGCAACAGTTTTGACGGCTGTTAACCTCGGCAATCTCACCAAGCAGGCCTCATGATGTGAAAAATAAAAGTCCACACTGGTGCAGCCAGGACAATAGATCATAAGAGGCATCAATAAATAATTACATTTAAATGTCTCCTAATGAGTAGAGTTTGCTGACTGGGCCAATGTTTATGGCCTCTGATGAAACTGCACGCACAAGGCATCCATAATACAGCATGTCATAAAAGACTGGCCTGTTAATGGCTCTCAGCGCACTGACTGTCATGATAACAGCATCCTCAATTACACACTGACGACATGCTACAACTAGATATGCAAACACACTGATATTTCCTTTGAAATGTTCGCTACCTCAGCACTGTAGCCACGCACTTATAGAGATTGTAATTATGCATTTCATGGTGTGAGATAATGGGAAATGGCATTTTTGTTCTTGTAAAAGTGGGAAAGTGGAGTAGCGGTGTTTGACCCAAATATGAGCGCTGTATGCTACTTACTGCTATTTCATATCAAATAAATTCGTTGAGATTTAATCATTTGCTTTCTGACTGTCAAGCAGTGAGACATAATGAGGGGTGGGGGGGTGGGGTGTCAGAGTGGTTTGACATAAGCAGCCTCACCAGAGTGCTTAAAACATATGTCACACTTCCTGAACCGCCACTCGACTGACAGATGCAGAGCCAAAGGTATCACTGAGGAAACACAAAGAACGTTTAATCCAAGTGTGTAACACATAAAGGCAGAGGGTGAGATGCTCCTTCAGGTACAGTGGTCTCTTATCTGCATGGCTGCCTTCTTAATTATTCATCAAGGTGTGTGTATGTGTGAGAGAGAGCGTGTGTGTGAGGGGGGGTAGGGTGTATATGTTTTGGGACACTGGGACCTGTGTGGTTTTGTGAAATGACGAGCGCTCTAGACACATGAAACAGGTGCAGCAGTGGCTCAGCACAGCATGTGACCACACATGCAGACACAGTTGGAGAAACGCACGAGGGCAAACACATACACAAGCACACGCCACTGACAGACAAGCGTGTGTTACAAAGCACAGAGGACTGGAGGAGCGTGTCAGTTTGATGGTATCATGCAGGGAATGGGTGTGAAATCTGGAGACAACAATAAGGTGACTGTTGTCGGAGCACTGTGGCTCATTTTAGCGTCGTTATTGTGTTATGTACCCACAAACAGAAAGATGCACACACACATACACACCCACCCACACACACAGCCATATACCTACAGAGACGACCTGTGGAGCGGTGTGCTGTCTCCCTGCTGTCTGCTCTGCGGTGTCAACCAGGGTCTCCAGTGACAGCAGTTGTTGTCTCACATCTAGACAACCCTGTCACCTCCCAACACAAATACACACACACACACACACACACATATACGTATATATGCGCACACACACTCAAACATGTCTGCTCCCTCCAAGGTCCAACATCATGCTTATTTATCACCATAGGTAATGGTACTTTGTGAACACTCACCAAAGCACCATAATCACTTAAGGTCCCCACACAGTCCCAAAGACAAAAGAGAGAGAGAGAGAGAAAGAGAGAGAGAGGGAGAGAGAGAGAGAGAGAGAGAGAGAGAGAGAGAGAGAGAGAGGAAATATAAATATTAAATATTAAATAAATACAGTGGTCCCTCGCTATAACGCGGTTCGCCTTTCATGGCCTCGCAGTTTCGCGGATTTTTTTTAGTGAAATTTTGCATGCTTTTTTTTTTTTTTTAGTGTTCTGCGTCCTGATTGGCTAAGGGAGAGCCCGCGCATTGTGTTCTGCGTCCTGATTGGCTAAGGGACTGTAGACCATTGTCAATCAATCTCCTCCGCGCCGTGTCTCCTATACAGTACAGAATGCGTTCATTCTATAATACTGGACTTTTTTTCTATGAAGGTTTGAACTTTGAGTGTTTAAACAAGAGAGAAAAGTGAGAAAATGTTAATGCCTGTCTGAGAAAAGTGTATAAAGTGTGTAGTGAGGGGTTTTACAGCCTTAAAACATCTATAATAATTGTAAAAAATAAAGCTGACTACTTCGCGGATTTCGCCTATTGTGGGTTATTTTTAGAACGTAACCCCCGCGATAAACGAGGGACCACTGTACATAAGAAAATAAATAAAATAAACTAAAAAAATAAATACAGAAATAAAATAACCTAACCTCATGCTAGATTAGATCAAGAAATTTTGAAATTTTCAGACTTAAGAGTCCAAGTTCAGCTCATTCCCACGGTGTAATTTGTTCATTCACAAAACACTCTCAGATGCACTGACATACATATGGATTTTGCCAGAGAGGTGGGAGCCATGATCCCTGCCCCTGCAGCAGGAGAGGGTCCAACGAAAAGATTATATGTATTTCCTGTTATGACAAGATGTTGGGGCAGAGCATGAGGCAGGGAGGGAATTTGGTGTAAATCAACAGGGTGTATGTGAGGGAAAGAAACATTTTATTTCTATTTCAGGGGATGGGTGGAGTGGCATGGTTGTTAAAAAATGGGAAGGTTTCATTGGCTGAAATTTATACTTATGCCTACTAGTACAGTATGTGCATGTTCACCATTCAAGATAAAACACTGTTTTCCAGCAAATAAAAGTAATGCAAGTTAATTTCTCTGGCATTTCATCTCTAGTTGCTCACTGGAAACATTCATTGCACTGACTTAATTATTGCACTGGAGATGATGAGCTGCTAGTTGCTGCATGTGACCAGCCTTCGGCCAGGGCGCTTCACCCAGAGTCAGGACACTCATATTGACAGGAAAGATCGGGGTTAAAAGAAATAAGAGATAATGATCCTTCTTACATCTTCAGGACACACTCTCCTACATTCCAAGAAAAGTTCATACTATATCAGATACTGAAACATCAAATATCAGAAGACAATAATAATTCTGCCCGGGTTCATCAGACTATTGTTTTCCTCACAGCCACTTATTATGTTTGGTGGTTTCTGACCTGATGATGAGAACATTATGTTGTATGAATTATTGAAACAAAGAGTTTGGGCTTGAGCAGTATCAAGGTACATGATATGAACAAAAGTATTGGGCCATCTAAACATTACACCCTACAGGAGCTTTAATGGCATCTCACTCTAAATCCATAGGCATTAATAAGGAGTTAGTCTCCCCTTTGCAGCTATAGCAGCTTCCATTCTTCTGGGAAGGCTTTCTACAAGATTTTCGAGTGTGCCTGTGAGAATTCTTGCCCAGCACAGCATTTGTGAGGTCAGACGCTGATGCTGAACGAGAGGGTCTAGCTCACAATCTCTGTTCTAGTTCATCCCCAAGGTGTTGGATGGGGTTGAGCTCAAGACTCTGTGAGAGCCAGTCAAGTTCTTTGTCACCAAACTCACCCAACCATGCCTTTATGGGTGTTGCTTTTTGCACTGGGGCACAGTCATGCTGGAACAGAAAAGGGCCTTCCCCAAACTGTTCCCACAAAGTTGGTAGCACAGAATTGTCCAAAATGTCCTGTCAACCTGAAGCATTAAGATTCCCCTTCACTGGAACTAAGGGGCCTTGGCCAACCCCAGAAAAGCCCATAGCATTATCCCTCCGACACCAAACTTTACAGTTGGCACAATACAGTCAGGCAGGGAATGTTCTCCTGGCATTCATCAAACCCAGAATCATCCATCAGACTACCAGATAGAGAAGCGTGATTCATCACTAGAACCATGCTCATTCAAAGACATAAAAAGAAGCTACTTCACTCATTCTACCACAATGTTTCAATACCAGACACCTCCAAGGCATTGGGATAAGCCCCTCCCCCACATGCCACTGCTGAGGAGTGAGTGAATGTATGGAAATGTATGAAAAATAGCCCTGGATTAGCCCGGACAGCAGCCATCCATCAGGGTGGTGACAGGGACGAGTCTCCCACTCTATTGTCCCCCACTCGGAGTGTGTGAACAAAGATGGTCAGATATAGGCTCAGATAACACAAACCGCCACAGGCTTTGGCCCTCAGCACATCAATCAGTAGGCGATACAGTACCTGATCATTAGACACCCTCCCAATACACAGACACAAACTGAAAGTATATCAACCAGCCAAGCCAGCAGGCCCTTAGGAGACCATCGCATCCCAGAGACAAGTACTCCTCACAGAGTAAACAGACTCATAAAATCCCCATAGAAACGCCAATTACGCCGGCAACCTGACATCTCCTCGTCGTAAAAGCTACAGGAGGCCGTCACCATCGGAGAGCAGGTGAAATACAGCCACTTGTTATCAGCGCCCATTTGTGGCGATTAAAAGCCGCCCCGGAGACCTGTGCTACCGGGTAAGAAGGGCATTCTGAATGCCCTGCCCCGCCGTATGGCACGGTGCCTGAAGGCCTCCGGAGGGAGCTCCTGGTGCCAAGCAATCCTCTCTGTGAATGCCTGATTTATCACCAGCCGTCCACAGCTAATGTACCAGGCTCTCTAGCTCTCCTGGTTGGCCCACGTTGATAGAGGCTTGCTTTATTATTATCTGCACTGGCATCGAAGACTGAGCAGCCTGTATTATTCATAAGATCACCCACATTTCCTCATCCAAACATGGGATACATTATGCAGAGTGCAAATGCAGGTCTGATTTATGGCCTTTAGCTGTGTACAAACACACACATTGATAAGATGGAAAGATACTTAAAACAATATGGTAAGAGGCTTCAAAATACAGGCGAAAAAGAGATAGAGGGTGAAACAGTGGAATAAAAATTCTATGAGCATGCTACCAAAATGATGAATCACGTTTGCCCGCATGTGCACAAGGCACAGCAAGCTCTCTGTCCACACGGCAGCTGACTCAAGACAAAGAGAATAGCAAATTATAGGATAGCTCAATATCACACATAGAATGTGAGCGAAATAAAGTCTTACTTTCCCTGCACTGACATCCTTATCGCTCCTGGTCTGTGAATTCTACGAACTGCCAAACAACACTGAAATATGGACAAACAGCAATGTCTCCACTCCCTCCAGTGTATATCAGCTCAAGCCAATTATACCGCCCCAAAAACAATAAAGAGTAAAGCTGCTGCCTGCAACAGGAGGCCAACTATTCACTTTGATTGGCCACAGATTGGTAGCTGCCATTGATTTTTAGCCCCCACTCCTTGGGGAAGAGGTAATTTCTGTCATTTGTATACACAGAAAGTTTAAAAGAAGCCAAGGTTTTATCTTGGAGTAAACAGTCATGCATGCAAGCATTGCAATGTGCATGTGCAGACACACAAAGCAAGCACACAATCATCTCTCTCTCTCTCTCTCTCTCTCCCTCTCTTTCTCCCTCCCTCCTCTCTCTCTCTCTCTCTCCCACAGACAAACACAATCATTATGTTTGTCTCCCTTTATTTTTTCCTCTCTCTTTCGACTCACACATATACACACTAATACACACACATGCACCTATGTGCATTCACAGCTAAACACCTCAAATCACTCTCATCAGTAATCTGTGAGTGTTTCAGTCTCTGATAGTCCAAGGCTATTGATTTCACAGTGCAGCAGCACTCAGCAGTCATTTGCAGTGATGAAGGAAGACAATCGCAGCCAAATCATCCCTGGCATTCATTAGGAGGCTAAGCGGAGGAAACCAACTAGTGAGAGTCTATTGAAACTTAATCAAGAACTGGTACAGGCTAATGGGAAGAACAACAGCCTGGTTTCTCTTGAGGCTTTCACAATGGATCAACCAAGCTGCTGGTAACAGCTGAAACAACTGAAGGACTGAAACAAACACCCAAAACTGTTTTTTATCAAATGCATATCGCATATTTGTAATTGCACTGCAGAGTTTCTAGTGAACTATTCTTACAACAGTTATTTTTGTGGATTCAAGCCATCCGGGATCACATCTACACCCACCTTCTGTGTAGGACATAACATGAAAGGCTTGGTATGCTGCTATGTTGTGCTATATGTGATCTGCTTTTACTCCACATAAATGTAAAGCACCAGGAGCATGGCGTATATGAGTCATACTGGGAGACTAGACAAGATGAGGAAAAACAGAGTAGCACATCACCACACATCAAAGAGTGATGGTACACTTGTATCTTGTCATTCTGAAGAGGTATCCTATACAAAAAAGCCTACAGCAGACAATCCAGTACACACAAGTTTACACTATATTTTTATGCTGTCACTATGACGACTACGGCAAGACTATTCATAGTGGAAAAATGCATGTATTAAAAAAAACAAAGAAATATAGCAACCAGATGTACAGCCACACTGGAAACAACTAAAACAAGTTGAAGTTCTCATGAAGCAATCTATCTCCATCTACTCTTATTAGTGAAGTAACTACAAATCAACAAGCCTGGAACATCTGTAGCGGGCTGCCAGTCAAAATGGGACGGCACAGACAGTGTGTATTTTCTGCCATCTGCTGGTTAACCACTGCACTCACGCTTCCTTTTCTACATTCAGCCTTGTTGACTGATAAAAGTTAGAATTTGAGTAGTGGATACTGATCTCAAGTCAGCACACAGGAGACATAATCCTACACTAGGCTTGTTTGCTGTGTACCTACTTCAGTCAAACAATTGCCAATTAATAAGAAGCACATTACAGAAGCAATACCATCTTGATGTGGAGAGGCCAAATGCAATCTGAGACACTGGCGTAGGTCTCTGCTGGCACATTGAGACACAGGTCTGGTACCAACATGGGCTGTGACCTCAGCATGCTGACTCAACATCACCATCTGTACTGCAGTCCAATGGAGCTGGCACACACACAGACACACACACACATACACACAGATTGCAATCAGATCAGCCTCCTGCTCTACAGGGCGGAGATCAATTAGCAAGAAATGAAGCAGAGAAATGCTGACGTATGTGTGCTGCCCTACGCAAACACATGTTGAGTCTGCATGCACACACTTACACAAACACAATGCCATGTGCAAATTCAAAGTCATACGCAATGTTCTAAGATGGGGTACTCGTATGTGTTCATACACTGCATTCAATAAAATGTCCTGGACGATTACAGCAACACACCCTTTGAGGGAAACAATAATGCATACAGGAGCTTATTAACCCTTTGGCGCATAGTGGTCACTACAGTGGACAGCTGTTTAAAAGTCATTTTCTCCACATTTTGCAGATAGATGGATCAAATTTCATTATCAGCCATACGAGTGCCTCTGTTGCTGCAATCAGCAATGTGACAGAAAATTTAATTCAAAGCAGCTTGTCTTAAAGCTGAAAGTCAGCAGCTTCACCACATTTTCTGTCACATTGAAATAGATCCCTCATCTCCATCCGCAAAACATTTTTTTTTCACCTTAACTTTCAGTTTTCTATTAATTGTAAAATACCAAGTCTCACAACTATTTGATTAACATATTTGAAAAGATTTGAAAAGATTCCATGCTACAAATGTGTGTTTTATGTTTAAAAAAATAAATCCAGTATTGGTTGAGCTCTGCTAAGTAGTAGGCCTATAGTAAAAAGCTAAAAGTGCATAGTACTTACATTAAGCCTACACTTGTTCTTTGATATTAAACTGGTGCTGTAGTCTATTGCAATGTTATATTCAAATTTATTTATTTAATTTCATTCAATCATTCATTTGCTGACAAAATGTGCATGTAATAAGTCTATATAAAACATAATTATTTCCCCTCCAAGATGTTAAAACAATCATGATCAAAACACTCAACTCTATCAGCAGGACGACAACGGCGACGATAATGAATATTCATAGTCCATTTCTCTGCGAGCCCATTAAGCTAATTAAAAACACATCCATCAGAGCTGCCGCTCCTCAACTGCAGCAGTAACCCGAAGGAGATGAGTGGAATGGAATTAGGCACCTCTATCTGGCTGCAATAAAAATACGCCGAACCTGTCGCTAACTACTTCCCAACAGGTCAACCAGCACCGGGAAATCACCTCCCACTGTTATAGTAGGAAGTCAACTCATTTCCACTGTGATGAAAAAGACTTGAGATCTGATGCTGCTTACAGAGCCTTGTCTGTTGCTATTGTTCAAACCCCTGTTCCTTGAATAATAGGATTAGGCAAGTCTTTGAGACAGAAATAACCGAACAAATGAATATTCATCAGGTACTGTCTCTGGAAGAAAAAGTCTGTTTTAATGAGGTAGACTTTGAGGGATGGTGATTGTTATTTTGGCTGCCTAGGGGTCAAATTGGAGACTTTCTGAAGAGGGACAACACAGGAGGGAAATATGCAATAAGACCGAGACTCTCAGCGTAGAGAGCAACTTGAATACATTATCACTAAGCGATCCTGCCGTCATCAAAATCCTCATAGCACCTTAGAAAAGCTAGAAACTCTCCATATTATTTCTCAGTAATCCCATGGCTGAAAAACATTGTGCATTTATGCATGTGGATGTGTGTACTTGTGTGAATTCATGTTTGCTACCATGTGTAGGGATTTGTGAAAAACAGTTTTCTACTGTTGTTCAACAAAACAATACCCGACGATGGCGAGTGTTAGCCTTCAAGATGAAATAGGAGAGCGGATTCAAAGGGTAGGCTTATTTTGATCCCTTGACTTGGCAGGGGTACAGTGCCATACCAGTGTTTGCTAATACCCTGGACGCACCTGGCATATTACACAGGCTTATCCCTCTCCTCAACACCTCCCTAATGTACTGCAGTGGTCCCAAACTACACAGCTGTCTTCTTGGCTATAAAGCCGCCTCTGTAATTAAGACCTAATCCTCCTGTCTATGAAAACAGAGGCAGCCTTAATGCAGGTTGCAGATTAATGTGCTGTAAGTACAGCTTGCAGACATAGCGCTTTGATGATGTTACACCTCCACTGAAAGGTTAAAGGTAATGTTACGGCCTTCTTCGACAAACACAATGATGTAGTTCATCACGGTTCGTGGACACTTTCTAAACTTCTAAGATTTTCTGTGAAGAATTCAAACAGGGTCAGGCCCCGGGAGTTTCTCAAATAAGCCTCTCTCTTCCACAATCTTCAAATGCTACAAATTTGAATATGAGACAAACCGAAGGTAAATCCTGATACCGATCAAGATATTCATAAAAAAATATTTCGGGAACACAACCGAGGCAGGAGACTGCAGTGCCAGCTGAAGGGCTAAATCATAAGTGATGCCAAAACCTTTAGACATAAACAATGTATCTGCAGCTAGCTAGTGTTTGTTAGGTTTTGAAAAGTCGTCTCCACTAGGATTTGGACTTTTACTCAATTACAAAGTGGATGTGGCTGTGGAGAAAACATACAGATTTGGGGGAATGACCAGATAGCCGCCTTTACTCCCTATATTGCCAGCCATGCAAAAGTATAGGCAGGTAGGTGGAAGCTTTAGGAAACTGCAGAAGACACATGTCTGTTTTGAGAGACTGCACTCAGTTGTTCTTGGAACTGGTGAAGTCCCGAGTCATTATTTACAACTTTTGGACTAATGGCATTCTGGTGTGTTTGCGCAGAATAATATGGATGCCTGCATGGATGTCCGCTGCAAACTAATGTTTACATAGTAATTTGAAGCACATTACCAGTTCATCAGTTATTGGAGCACTGTTGGCCAAGACAAACAGTGTAAGAAATAGGCCAAAAATCAACATCTGCTCAATAGTCTATATGTCAAAATGGTGTTACCCAGTTCAACAGTGAATTTGTGGCAGGTTTATACTGAAGCTATCAGCGCAGTTTCAGGAGCAGGACCAGACCTCAACTCCACCACTTATGACGTTCCCATAGCATGAGACGCCAAGCAGAGAGACCTACAAGCCACTAGATTCAAGCATTGTTCATTCCACGCATCATCTCACTCTGTGACATCAAACTTGGGCTACATCAATCTTGTTGACGGGGAATTCGTTCTATTAGACATTAGACAGTAGGAGGTCATTTTTCCAACCTTAGACAACAATCAAATCCAGTATGTTCATGGGTTCAGGCTTAACCCAGCACTCGAACCGGGGAAAACCCAGCTCTGAGTCGTCTCTTGTACTTGTGACCAGCAGCAGCAGTTGTTGTTAGCATACCACAGCACCGACACTGGCTATGTTATATTTAATTTGGTAGGGAAGCATCACCGCATAGCAGTCACAAGAGCCGAGCGAGCCACATCTTAACCTCATTACACACTCATTACAAGCTGTGCTGACAGCCGTGATGATAGAGTAGCCACTGCTGTGCATCTTTAAGTGTGTGTGTGGCGTGTACACCTGGTTGTACACATGTGTGCATGCTGACTCGAGGCTTTCACTGTAATCCCCTTGTAGCAGCTGTAGGTTGAGCCGCATGTTTATTGAGCCTTGGGGAAATCAGACGGTCCTAGTGAGTTCAAAAGCCATCAGGTCACTGACTAACTGAACCCCCCCAGTGTTGGGATGATGGGAACGGAGGGGGCGATGAATTTGGGATTTGACCACAGTTATTTATTTGGTGAATCACATCACAACAAAGCCATGCTCTCATCACACCGACGGAGGGGAGAGAGCTTGTTTGCATGAGAGCCATCGTATGTGGTAGTACTTTCCGTGCCACCAATTACAAATAGACTTGGGGGAGTTTCATTTGTGCCAGCTGTGTCTGTGTGTGTGTGTGTGTGTGTGTGTGCATCTGTCTGTGTACTGTCCATCTCTGTGTATACCCATGCATGCATAAGGTTGTGTGCATGTCTGTGTGTGTGTGTGTGTGTGTGTGTGCGTGTTGCTATAGAGAGACCCATAACAATACTGCACCAGGAAATGTGCTGGAAAGTTCATCAGTTTCCACTTGACCACTTAGTTCATGGCCTCTCCAACACTTGGCTCTTTTCCAGATGTTGGCTGATGAAGCCTGAGGTCCAGGCTCTCGCTCAAGAGCCCCGCAGGACTCTGGTCATTAAGGTGTGAATAACAGAGGTTTCTCCTTTGGTAACTGGAACGATAAATCACTTCAATAACTCAACACTTCCTACAGAGCAAGGCTTTAGGGCCGATCTAAGATGCATAAAAATCCACTGAGGGCCGCCAGGGTTGCACAATGTTGACAAAACCTAATTACCTTTTGCTACATATTCTGAGTGTAATATCAATTGCAGTAAAATAAAATAAATCCTTCCTCACACACAAAAGCAAATTCTAAGCTTTTAGGATGCAAAGACACACACACACATGCAAACACAGGCAAAGGCATATTTCACTCAGCATCATAGTCCACTTTGCAGGTGTTTTCAATAATAAAAACTAATCCCAAACTAAAGTTTTTATCAAAGTAAATTTAAGTTCTACCAAGTACAAAATTTCACTTCAGACACTTTATACAGCCATTTTTGAGGTGTCATCTAGGTTCAGGTCAAGAGCTGTGCTGTATGATTTACTCTCCAACGTCCCGTGGGCTGGGCTGACCAACATCCCGTCGACATTCTAAAAGGGCCTTTCAGCAAGCAGGGACAAATTTACCCAGAGTGCTCCTCTTTACGAGCGTGGTGGTCTTTAGTGGAACAGCTTTCTTTTTCACACCTCCTGCCTAAAACAACAGACCTGGACAGCTAAAGTCAACACACACACACACATACAGGACACACACACACACACATACACACACACAAATAAAATGGCACACACAAACGGACACACACAGCTGAGTGCAGCTGCCAAACCGCAGCTCACAAAGATACATGAGTTTGCCTAAAGCCACTGCTGTTGGTTCAGTCCATGTCCATAACCTTGGAATTTGGAGAGCTTTAATCTCAATATGTGCCTTATTAACTAATGCATGGATGCATGCCCAAAGCTCTGGAATAACATCTTGTTTGCCAAACCAACACCAAGGAAAATATTGCAAATTCCTTTAACTAATGAATTCCTGTAAACATGCATGAAGATAAGCAAGAGTAACTCAGATTAAATTAGACATGACATGGACTGTTCAAATAGTATTCAACAAGCTATGTTAGTACCTATCCAAATCAAAATTCACTCGTATTTCAAAAGCATTGATTATGAGATATCTTACTGTGTAATGAAGGCAGATGAAAATTATATGAAACCAATGTTAAATGAACATATATATGAACTGAATCAAGTCAAGCTGATATTTATTTTAGCAGCCAGCTGTGTGTATTCATCAAATGAGAGAGGAAGTAGGAAATGGCGAGCAGGGCGGTCGCTCTCACAGGCAAATGGCTAGGATAAACAGTTGCCATGCACATTTTGGACAACTAGTACAGAAAACACCTCCAGGGGGTTACAGCACACAGAACATGGCAACCCCACATTTACATCCCTCATGCCACCGTGCAGATGTTAAAATTGGCTGCTTGATAAATTCAATTTCCATTGCCAAAGCAACCCTATTTCTTAATCTGTCAAGTCTGACGAAGGCAGACAGCAAGATGTAAACATGGCTCTCTATAAAAAAAAAAAAAAAAAAATGATGTCTTAAGAATCAAGACAGCATGCTATTTTCTTTGAACAGCAGAATACTTGCCTGCTTTAGACAGACAAATTGCTTGAGGGAACTGGAGCACAAAGAGACAAAACAGCTGTCTAAATAGGCAGTTTCAGAGTACCAATAAAAAAAAAAAAGATGTGTACTAGGAGTATGTCCAGTGAATCAAACAATGAGACATCAGCTTTTGTCTGTTTGCCACAACAAACAAAAGTCAAGATAGCAGAATTAGATTTTTTTTTTTCTTTTTTTTATTTGTTTTTGTTTATTAGCAATCATCTTTTGTCTGGGGACTCACCTCTGGGAGAAAAAAAAGAAAACAAATAAATGAGCAAAACCAAATCAGCCGACATGAGAGTGAGGGTCATAAATCTATATTTTCTCTTGTCATCGAGCAATCTCTTCTTGTCATCTTTTGTTATGGAACCAAAGAAAATGGCCTGCCTTCGTCCCTGCCTGTCACGCGAGATTGGATTTTGATGACACTGATACTCCAGTTGTGTAGTTTCGCCACTCTGCTGCTGTCTGCTTGCTCCCTCCCTCATCGCCTTCCCTCGCTCTTAATCCATTAAGAGGAGCAGCCAGAGCTACTGTAGAGCTACTCTCACTCTCAGACAGGTGAAAAGGCCTGAGCAATTCTGTCAGTGGCTCTAAGTATTAGCGAAGCAGATATCTGGCCCACAAAGTCTTCTCCTGTGCAGGCACAAGAGACATTTCCCACAGCTTTGGGAATAGATAACGAGAAGAACTATCCATTGCAAATGACATGAATATATTTCCTTAGGAGAATATGCTCAAATATTCAAACTTTTCAGCTGACTCCATGTGAAAGTATGAATTTGCGGGAAGTTGGCTCATGACAAGACAAGCAGGACTGTTTAAATTCAGCTGTGATTTCATCTGTGTGTTCAAATTGCTTTAGACAAACATGAGGGCAAATTACGTGGGCAAACGTTGAGAATGTTATGTTTTTGCAGTGGTGACTAACCCATGCTTCCATTATCTCTTCTCAGCGTAGCAGAACTGACTTGCAACTACCATCTGCACTCACTGCCACATCAGTGAGACGACAGTCAGCTGGATCATTTCTACATACACGGAAAAACACAGTGTGAGTCCCGTTAAGTCACACTGTTAACCAGCCACTGCAATCTCACAGCACTCCTTTGTCTCTCCACTCTCTCCTCCTCTCTCTTTCCCTCTCTCACACACAGAAACACACACATAAGTACAGGCTCTCAGCAAGATATTGCCTATGACAGCCTACAGGATCATTGGCAATAAAAACAAAGGATTAGTGCTTATTGAAAAGGAGGCTCTACAAAAGAAATGTATGAGCCACTGAACAACAGATTCAAATGCTCCCTTGTCTATATGATTTAGATGATTGAGTCAAGAAGCCGTTGGGTCGATATTTTGAATCAAAGGCTTTAACCATTAGGCAAGGTGTAGCAGCTCCACAGCACATCTGACTGTCAACCAGCACACCTATTAGGCTTATTTTCCCACAGCACACAAAGGGAATACACCAGATCGTAAGTGCCTTTGGGATGTTTACTAGTCCACTGCTGAATCAGCCATCCAATCCCACTGTATCGTCCTTACAGACAGAAACCTCACCACTTTTCTAACGAAGCACTAAACTGCTAAACTTTGTTTGATGAACTGCAACACAGCTCTCCTCAAACATTGGAAAATCCATTTGGGATGTAAAAGGGGAAAGAAACAGTGAGAAAACTATTAAAGACACATTAGAGTGGGCTTTTTAGCCTAGAGACGACGGATGAAAATAGATGCTGTGTCGCTGCCCAGCGCTGGCAGAGGAGAGCAAACAGTTTTCCACATTAATCAAAAGTGAGTCTATCGCACTCACAGCATGCTGTAGGCAATTAGAGAGGTACTTTATGTGACCATTACCAAGATTAAAGTCATCCACCCTCACCCATGGCCCAAATACAACATTATGTCCCTGGATGGAGTGTTAATAACACAAAGTTTAGGCTACTCTGTGAGCTTACTGAGACAAACACTATTATCAGATTTGGCAGCTTGGAGCCACACGGGATATTGATTCTCTGAAACAACAATGGCTCAATAGTAGGTAGAAACTGGCTGCATCAGGTTTAGCTGATCAATTACTTACTTACATACATAGCGTTGTTAACAATTCAATGAAATGTGCATGTTTGTCCTGACAAAAGACATTATGCAGAAACACAGAAGCAAACAAGCCATGATTAACATTTAATCCAACACAAGCCTCATGTAGTCTCCTCTTCCAGTATCTCTTTAGTGGGCCCCCGCCTGTGTGCAAAATTACTCACACAAAGCCCATCTAGAAGATGATCACATGCATATTAATTTCTATTAAGAACAGTTAACTATAATTTCTATTTAATACAGAGCATGACATCAATGAAAATATAATCTACTGACACTCCTAATACCTTTTTGGTGCTGCAAGACCATTTTTTCATTCCTCTTTGCCTCTCTGTGCATGGCCTAACTAAGTTAGGATGCAGTGATTCAAAGCGAAATATGATAAGGTGCGCTGATCTCCAGCTTCCTAAAGGGAAAGACACCACCCAGAAAAAAAGCTTTTGAAGACATGGGAAAAAAACGACATTAGATCTCCTGTGACCCAACGACACGGTCAAAGACTGAAGCATCTTTCACCTCAACTTTGGACAAAACAGGATGAAATCTCTTATATGCACAGTGCCCCCTCCACCCTCTTTTGTCTTAGTTTTGAGAAATCAAAAGCCTTTGCCTATTGTGTAATCTTGGCACTGAGGTACTTTTGCTGTAATATATGAATTACAGATATGGCATGATCAAATTCATACTTATAAAACCATTAATATGGTTTTACGTCCTGGGTTAATGAAATAAGCATGCGCGCGCATACACGCACGCACACACACACACACACACACACACACACACGCACACACACACACACACACACACAGAGGTCACATCAGGCCAGATTACAAACCAACATGATGTGAGGTGAGATTATCTGCCATAAGCTTTCTTTAGCCAGAGATTGTTACCAGTAGATAGCAAACACTGTACATGGAATCCTAAAGTCAACATTTGCACAAAGTATTACCTGGCAGTGGGGTTAAGCCACAGCTGAAGCAGCAGGTGAAATAGAGCAGGTATGTGCACAACTAAATCCCTGCTTACAGGAAGCTGCAGTGCTTATACCCCAATCCTAGTATCAACAACAGTGGAAACTGTTGTTTGTGTGGAGTTGGAGCTGGGTAGGATTCAGCAGCCTGTACACTGTATTATCTCTTACCTCAGGTGGTTTGGCTTGCTCCTGTGCCTCTGCCTCTGCACTTGTTGCTTCTTCTGATATCTGGCCCTGCATGTCACTTTCTGTCGTCAAGTCACTCTGGGTTGGTGAACACACAGAGAGGTGCTTTCAGTCTATCACCCAGACAACCTGTGATGCCTTTGTCTATTACATGCAGAGCCTGCCGAGTGCTGACTCAGAGTGCAAGTCAAAATCATGATTAGCCCAAGTTAACAGCATCAAACACAGACATGTCTTCTCACCTTGTAGTAACTAATGACCTGTTCTGCAATGCTGCTGATGTTCAGCATGTACTGGTGTAGCTTTTGCTGGTACTTGAGGGCGGCGAGTTGCGCTTCGCTCTGCAGAGATGATACCTGGGCTAAGAGGGACTGCTCTCTCCGGCCCCACCTGAGCCTCGCCATCCGGGATTCATGCTCCAAAACTGCGCTTCTCTCTTCGAGCGCATCGGTCAGCAAGCGAAGCGCGTCCAGACAGCAGTGATTCCCCTTAGTGATATCGTCCCGGGACAACAGAAGCCCGCATCCTTTTTGACACACACTCACATCCCGCAAGTCGGAGCCTCGTTTCGTTTGCGGATCCATACCGCTTGGATTCAGAACTTGGCAGATTGTGTCCACGTCGTCCCCACAAGGATTTGGGCAGTCAGCGCACATACTGTACTTGACAATTCGCTTTGGGTCAACTTTTTTGTGTAACTTACAACGAAGTTATTTTGGTAGTTTTGGTGCGCTAAGTTTGAACGGTGCGCACAGCTCAGGTTAAGCCGACGCTTTGCGCTCTTCTCACACCAAATGAGAGAGGATGGATGCTTTAGCGAAGGGACACACCAGTAAACTTTCCTCTCCGGCTCACAAGTTAGTTCACTGCACCGACGCTGCTCCTCCTAAACAGCTTCATAGCCCTGTGAGCGCTGACATTTTCCCTGTTTTTCCATTGAGCAAAATATCCTATTTGTCCTATTTATCCTATTTTTAACGTCAATTTAAACATAAAAATCCTTGGTAGTTTACAATTACTGAACTCACTAAGTGCTATCATTAATCACCAGCAGAGGTCGCCCGCACTCAAAATAGACTCCGTACCAGTTGTAGATCCGTCAAATTGATACTGAAACGTCTCAATTAAGTTAAACAGTTTAACAGTCTCTAGTTTACACCCCATAGAGACAATTCCTTTGAAAATGTAAGCCATGTGGTCTTATTTTCTTCCCTCTGAACCCCAGAGAGTTAGTTTGGTCTTCATTTGGCAGTGCAAGTCCTGCAGTGATGACATATTAGAGCAAATGGTCTTGAGGGAATGGGTCCTCAATTCACAAGCCTTTGACTGTAACACAATATCTGTATGGAGACCTTCACTTAGAAAACCTCCCTCCACCAGCCCGGGCTGTCGCACTGCCTGACACAGCATGACATATTGCAGGCATCTCAGAGTGGGCATCACGTTTCAGGGCTCTCAGCCCTGGCAGTCTGGTTCTGGTCTAGTGTGCACCCAGTTACATCACTTTGAACCGTGTTGTGTGTTGTCTGAGCTGTCAAAGAACAGGTGTAGATTTACAAAGACAATAGGATGATCTGTCCTGGGATGGATGGCTGGCCCACCTGTTAGAAAAACACATTACCAACGAGATCATGAGAAAGTAATATTTTCTGGGGTTCTTTTACCGTGAATTACTGTACAAGAAACAGTGCCTCTAGTGTTACTGTGTAGTCTTCCATCAATTGTAATCTATTTAACCTACAGCAAATTACTACATTTCCATAAGAGACTGACTTTAAAATATGGAGGATGTGATGTCAGCTTTTGTCTCACAGCTATATTTCCATCCACCATGCACATTCAGACTGAAACAAACAGCATTCTGGGTAATTTTGAAGGGGAGAGGACGTGAGTAACATTGTCCGTGCTACACAGCCACCTGGGATCAGGCCTATCACAAAGACCATATGCTTGGACTGATAAGCCACTCGAAAGAGTTATCTCCCTCTTTTGTTCTTTCTGTGGCTTGATTTCAGTGAATAACTATCAAGACCCTTGGGCTGAAACCGAGAGATGCCCTCATCTCAATAGGAATCTAAATCTAAATCATTGATCTGACCTAATCCACACTGAGCTGAAGTGATATCAATCTACTTTTCATCTGTTGGATACCTGATAGGAGACAAAACTCAAACAGCTGTTTCTGGCTGAAAAGCTAGACACTGAGAGAGTTGGCCTTATCTATAATGCAGGACGGATTGAAACACTATCTATGATCTATTTGTCTGTGGCGGTGGAAAAGAATAGCATTCTCCTCAAGAGACAGATGGTGAAAAAATTAGAAATGTACCCCAAAAATCCATCATTTTAGAGGACTTGTTGCAAACAGCTAAGTTAATAATGGAAGAAATTTATAAATCATAGATGATGCTCTGGTTTCTGCCATTTGATATCTAAGAGCTGAAACACTGCTATGAATATTTAACACTCACAATACAAAGTTACTCTTCTGTGAAAGATGGTTAAATCCTAAGGCAACAATTGTAAAGGACCAAAGTGACTTGAGCACTGTTGCAACGCTTTGTCATTGACCTCCTTTCCTCCTTTTTCCTCCTTTTTGAAGAACTGGTGTTTGAGTGCTTCTATCCATTCTCTATTTAAAGGAACATTTGATATATTTTGGTCAACTTACTCCCATCTACTGTGTGATTTGGCAACTTTTCCAGAGTCTGAGAGTTTGTCATGGTTTCCTTGTCTTTCACCAGTACAGTGGGGGCTGAGTGGTTACTGTGTACATGTGAAAACTCTCAAAACAAAGACACAGGTACCCAGCATAATCAACAGCTCTTGAGACAGAAGAGTTTCAATGGGATTTTCACTATTTCCTGTGAAACAACACCAGCAAATTGTATGTAACCACCCCCAATGAGTACAAATTAGAGGTGGATCGAATCGCACAGAAACTATCTGAATGAATAAATTATACTGAACAGAAGAGCCAAGCACCTGAGACCCCCAGTAGTGTCAAACAACTGAGATTTGATAGCACTTACAAGGTTTGACACATAACACTTATGTGTTACTGGATGTGGAAACATTCTTCCGTGCAGTCAGCCTGGATGGGTTCTCCATTGCATCTGCCTTCATGTATGGATTTTTAAACCTCAGACTGCATCCCACCCAGACTCACCAAGATCTACTCAGTCTTGGCCTCAGGCTAACTCTTGACACTTTGACCACCAGCTGGTGCAAACCTGCGCACAGCTTGCCGACGGTCAGGCTTAATAAGTCTTTGACCGTGAATCTGACTCACGCTTGAATCAGGCAAATGCACGGTAACTCATACCTAAACTCATCCCGACAGTATTGCTCAGGCTTTCTGGTGAGTATTAATTACATGAGAGGTAACTGAATAGAATGACAACAAACTGATTTAATAGTTAACTACACTTTTATTGTTTCTTTTTAAGTCCAGCCAATGAGAGAGAGTCCAGTTTCATCCCTCACAACATGTGCCCACTCATGTCCGGTGAAGCACTGAACTTAAGCAAACAGCCAAATACCACCACCAGTGATGTCATCAAACTCAGACCATCATGTGCATGAGACTGCAGGACCATTTCTCAACTTTTAATGAGTGAGATTCCTTTAGTCAGTTTAAGGATTTGTCTCTAAAAAAATCCTCCTCCACAGACTTGATATACAATAAGTGACTGGCTTAATGAAGCAGCTAATGCACATATTAGGCTTATCTACACTGTCTCTGTCTCTGACATAAAGGGATGTCACTCAGGAATGGAATGTATTTCATATGAAGCTATGAGGTTGAGAAACTGGCATGAGTTGATTCGTTGCGAAGTATGGAGCGTTACAGTACCATTTTGTTTCCAATGTCATGCATGTTAGAATGTAGAGCCACTGCTTCATCCAAAATGTCAAAGTTCAAGGCATTCATGCATTTGGCAACTCTTTCAATGATTTGTCGCATGAGGGGAAACTGGGAAAAGCACTTTGTGGTGGATGTTGATATAGCCACAATGTAGAAGCATGGCTAGCATCAGTCACACAAAATATGAATCCATATGCAGAGGAATCCAAAACACAGCATTTTTTCTCCACTTGGGGGAAATAAACTTCTAAACTGTCCAACCAGTGGTGGGTCATGACATACAAATATAGTAATAATCACAAACAAAACAACACCAGTTGATAATATAGCTATATAAGCAAGATCAGAGCTATATCGGCAACACCAGTTGCTTATGTAGCTCTGATGACATGTAACTCTCATGTTAATAAAAAGACAAACAGAGACATAAAGACAAATTAATGAGCTTTGGATGGGCTCTGACTGCTGACATGGATGGCTTTGCTTCTTTTTGAACTCGTACCAGATTATGAAAAACACTAAACCCTAGATTACTGTTATTGGAGCTAGGCAAGTTGTCTTATTAGAAAATATTGATACGTCAGACATTGCACAATTATTGAACGGCATGAGCGTCGCTACTGTTCACTGTAATGTTAATAGTGACACTCACACAAAGCCATATAAGAAAGAGAGATGAAATGAAAAGGTTTACATTAAAAAAAAAAATGCCCACATTCTTTAAAAAGCACCAGCTGGTACCGCTGAGGTCCAAATGATACAGTCAAAACAAAAGTATTTTTAGGTAAATGCACACTGACATGGGTTGCTTTTCAATCTTATTTTGGAGTATGAGCATGATTCATACAACAACATTGAAAAAAATGTTGTAGTGAAGCCATGATCACTGCACAGTTGTATAAAAGCAGCCAGGTGTGGCAAGCACACAAAATTACTGTCATGCATTGTTTATTTACCGTAGTTTTGCTCTGCATTTGAAACTGTATGTTTGGTATGCTGTGGAGTTTCATTTCTTGTTTCCATGGTTTGCTTTACATTCAACTTTGCAAATGCGGATACATGTGCCAAAAATCACTCACATTTACGTGACTTATTTTTTTAACCTTTTGAAATTATTCTTCTAGATAGCAATGTCTACATGCACACACTTAGAAAGTGGTATTCTGTCAATAGAGTACATGTTATAATTTGGAAATAAACACTGACTGCATGTCAAACATTTTTTTTTTCCAAAGAACGTATGACATCCATAGTATATTAGATAGCAAAACCATATAAATTATTGCATATATTTTAGCATGACATAAATTGCTCTTTGCCCTATGATGTTTGCTAATAAAACTGAGAATGCAAAAGGCTAAGATTTGCTTTGACTGTATCTCTGTAACAGAGGGTGTGCTTCATTTTGAAAAGAAAACAGGAGGGAAAGCCACAGAACTGCAAGAAGAGAAAAGAAAAGAAACACATAAAGACAGTTTTATAAACTTGTACACTTATCCTTCACAAGTATTTACCTGTTTAGCTTATACTATGGAATGCAATGTAGGATAGATTATCCAAAACGTCACACATCAAATGAAACCGACACTTCTCAACAGACGTTCATCTGTATAAGAAAGTTTGGCTCCATGATGTAAAGAGACCAGCCAACCTGGCCAAAGTGTGTAGTCCACACTCACACGCATCATCCATTTTAAACAAGTTATAGTGAAAGATAAGAGCAATCGTTTATATAAGGCATATTGAAAAAGTTGACAGAACTCCTTTGACGCTCCTCCGAAGATGCTTTGTTGATATTAAATAAGGGATGTCTTTGTCCATTTCCAATTCGTTGTTGTTGTTGTGTGTCTTTTTCCACAGACATATTCCAGAGGGGAGAGTTAGAATATGGTGCTCTGGTTGCAGTGTGGAACCAAAAGATTATGGAAAAAGCCAAAGTCCTTTTAGGCATCGACCTTACAGAGTCTCCTTCACAGGAAGTGAAGACAAAGATGGAGCTACATTCAGAGGTCCAGGCAGAGGAGAGCCAACAGGAGCAGGCAGGTTAAACTGAGAGACTGGACAGCTGGGACGCCTCCACCTGGGACGCCTACACAGAGTGAGATGAAAACATTTAATTTTGCTTAGAAATTAAACGATTTGACAGTCAAAGTGGCTGCTGATTTGAAGGTGTCCTCCAAAAGCTGACCACCAGAGAACCCCAAAATATATGATCCCTGGGGGCCCCACCCTCATCCATCAAACTAAAACCCATACTCAGTATGTGAGGTGTGATATTATACCCCATCTGTGTGGAGATCACCTTATATGCCCCTTCATTTGTCACTGCCCTGCATTTGAAAATACCCCATGGCTTAAATTCCCAGGTCTGTGAAATCAAGCTGTCAGGTGGGTCTGGGACAGAAAGATAAGGGTTAAGGAAAACCACAGGAAGGGTTTCCTCAACTCATCAAGATCAATTACAGAGGCTTAAGACCCCCTCTACCTAGACAGCCAGGCTGTCAATCCATCGGCCAGCAGGGGGATAAAGTCAGTGGGCCATCACTAGGCTTTAGTCATGGACTGTAGAGTCCCCCATCTTAGCCCTCCAATCTAAAGTATGAAACCTGAAGTGACAGCTCTGCTCTGGCCCTTGGGAACCCTCTGACAGTGACAAATGATACCCCCCTGCCATCTTTAAACCTGCTTTAATCCCACTAGCAAATGATAGGCCAGGAATGAGCAGTCACAGCATGCCACCTCGGCACTATGGATTTAAAATGTCATCAGGTCACTCGAACGCTTTCTTTATTTTTGTGCCACTGATGTGAGACTAAACCTGCATGAAGGCAATGTATCATTTTACTCAATAGAATTTACTCTATCACTAAATTACATTTCACTGGTCTCAAAACTGAACATGACATCTACAGTTTGCCGGTGAACAGTGAAGACTAGCCCCAAAACATTACCATTACCATCACTTAATCAGTAAAACATTTTCAAACATTCAAAATAAAGCTGGGAAACTTACTTTTCCCTCAATGAAAATGATGCCACAAATGGGACTTTTTAGAACTTTTTAAAGTGGATTAACTAGGATAGATTATGACAAAAAGAAGACAAATAACATTATACAATATGTATTCAAGTATTATATTATTTGTAGATTTTATTCTATTTGTATTAGAGGCTGAAAGAACAGGCTTAGGGACATTACAAGATGTTTTATGTTCAAACAAATAAGTGCTTAAAATAAGCTACATATGTGATAATTTAGAATAAGCTTTCTGAATGCAGTGCTGGTAAACATAGACAATTTATATTGAAATATGTTGGAGGCTTTGGAATTGCACCAATTTGGAGGAATCATTCACAGCCTTGGGCTGGTGGAAACCTTATCATGCAGTAATACAACATCTGAGCCCCTCAATTACGACTGCAAAGTCATATTAACATAAACTGGAAAACTCATCAGAACAAGTCATTCAATCTTGCATTTGGTCTTCTTTAGAATTATATTGGAAAAAAGTGGGCAAGCAGGGCATGACATTAAGCTCACCCTTTGCCCATGGCAAGTCTAGAAAGGGAAGAGTGAACCCAGCAAGCAAGTGAGACTAGACAACAGAAACTTAAACGTCATGAACTCAAACTTCATAAACAGAAACTAAAGTAAAAGAAATTTCTGGAGACAATGTTTAATTGCAAACTTTTGTCTGTGAAGTACAACCACCATGGCAGCAATAAACTACAAAAGAAAAGAGAGAAACTGGATCTTGCAGGTCAAAATGAAACTGGCATTATTCTGGTTCTACTGATATTCTGGACTAAGCAACCAAAGTGCATGATGGGTTGTGGCTGTTACCTGTGATGTGGATTTGTGCCACAGCACCATCCCCTCCTTCGCTGGTCGCCCGGACCTCGACCACAAAATCCCCCTCTCTGGGCACAGGAAGGTCTATGGTCCGTCTACTGGTTGTATAAAGCATGCCTGTGGAATGGCCCTGCTGTCTGAGCAGAACCTACACACACACACACATACACGTCAGAAATAGCAATATAATATACAAAACTTTATTTATGCTTAAACTATCAAAATATAAGCAAAAACAAGGTCAAAATAAAATGAGTAACAAGTAGGCAAATAGTTTAGCAAGACTGCAAAATTTCAGATGAGAGAGAAACAAAACTATATTCACCTTGTAACCATCTATTGATGACTCGTTCCACAGGGGCTCAACATGTTCCCAGGCAATATTTACTAAGTGGCCCTTTAACTTTTTACCTATTATTCTGGGGGGTTGACTGGGAGCTGGTCAAACACAAACAAGCAAACAAATTAGCAAACAACAATGAGGACAAGTTACATTAAGATGACTTTGCGGTCCACATTGGTGAGTTAACATACGGGCTTTCTTGGTGTAGATCTGGAAGTGAGGGCTGGGCGGCCCGTATCCAGCAGCGTTGTAGGCCCGGATCTCGATGAGGTAGTGGGAGTCCGGCTTCATGCCCTCCAGCCTGGTGTGGTTCCCCTTACCAGGCACTGCCACCCTGTGGGCTCCACCTTCGCTGTCATCCTGCTTCTTCCAGTATTTCACCTAGGACACACAGGCCCACAAAGGAGTCAGTTAGTATTGACCTAAAATAGCTGAGTCCAAAATAAAATGAAAAAAAAAATTTAAAATTTTTTAAAAAAAATCAGGAAGTTCAGAAAAAAAATATTCAACTCAATTTTATTTGCATAGTGTCAAATCATAACAAAGGGCTTCTCAAGGCTCTTGACAGAGAACCAACAGGTTCACCCCATGAACCAAAATCTCCCCCACGAGGAAGAAACCCTCTTCACAGGGAAAAAACCTCGAGCAGAACCTGGTTCTGGGTAGGTGACCATCTGCCTTGACTGTTTGTCACAAAAAATAACAAACCTGAATCTAGGAGCATCTGTTGGGGCTTACTGCATATGGGTTTTTTTCCACAAAGCAGGATTAGCAGGTCAGACAGATAACTTTAAAAATGTTACGAAATATTTTATGAAATTTTGTATTATTAGAAACCATCAGCATGAGATATAACATGATCTTTTTCACAGCTATCTGGCTAACTGCTTTGTGGATCACCCCCCAATACAACACATTCAGTGTTGTTAGAGCAACAGCTACCAAATATTGGTAAAGCACTTTTTGTGAGATACAAAATGCATTAAGGCATGTGGATTAACAAAGTCATCAATTATAAAGCATAACTGTTCATGGCTGCTGGATTGTACAACAAAATAACAATAAAATTCAAGATTAAAAAAAGTTACATAAAAAGCCAGGCTTTTCATATAAGTGCCTTTAAAATAGAGGTTTAAAAGATGAAGATTTAAAATTACTAAAGTGACTTTGAAAATATTACTGGGATTGTCCCCACCAATCTGCCATCCACACTAAGTTAACCCAAATCATCATAAGAGCTTCCAAATGCTATTTGACCCTGGTTTGACATTTATCTCATTCATAGATACAAAGACTCACTTTTGAGAGTTTATACAGTAAGTAACAAGTACAATAAAGAAAAAGCAAGAAAAAAAAGAAACACAGCTCAGGGACAGACCTGGTATCCATCTACATGGCTGTGGGAGATTGGCAGCCACCACACGATGGCCTCAGTGGCAGAGAGAGCTTTTCCCTCTACACGGGTTGGGGCTTCAGATGGAGCTGAACGGAGACACAGAGGACAGCATGGTAAATGTGGAATGGTAAGAGAACCAGCACTGAACATGTCCTTCAGAGGTCATTTTCATCAGGTACATTCAATTCACTTACTCAGTGTTGCAAAGCATCATCATTTATCTATGTGAATACATATGACATTGACCCTTTAAAGCATACACTCTAATGGCTCGGTTACCCTGTTCATAAACTACCTAGTGCTTCACAATTTATGGCTCCATGCCTATGGGAAGTGTAGTTTCGCTGAATTAATGCACTTTTCACTCAGTGGCACCCAAGCATCACGTTGGCAATGTGAATCTATCGCTAAAGGAACAAGAGAAGTGACAGAAATCTCTCTCTGTTCACAATCCCTCACTCGGATGGTTTTACTTGAGTTGTAGGTCAGTAGCACACTGGATATTGTATTTTCAATCACAGAATTGTCCTTGAATGTTAAACTGTTACAACAGCAGCACCAACAAGCAATCCTACACTGTCATTGAGCGAAGACACACATACACCAGCAGGCACACAAATTCTTATCACAGGTACAGCTGCAAACACAGTTATTTGCTAACTTACCTATTAAAATTGTGGACATGCAAAACACACAAACATCCCAAGTTCCTATGGTGTGTTACTATAGCAACAAGGCATCTCTGTAACCCATCATGATGCCAGTGGTTATCTCAACGGTCTGTCAATGGAAGTTAATAACTGGGCTAAATGCTTTGCATCCTTGGGCGAATTATCAGCTTTCTGGTTCATGCTACATAGATCATGATAATCCCACCGCTGAAGGCAAGCAAAGGAGGGAGCGGGAAAGAGAGAAAGGGGAGGGCAGGTTCACATTCAAGGGGTATTAAAATTCCTCAAATCTATACATGAGAACTCCTATTAAATGGATCCTAGTCCATAGAAAACTTTGGTAGTAAGTAGGTGACACTGACAGATTGAAATAGCAGAGTGTTGGCATATTGAAGAATCCCTCATTCTCTGTGATGCTTGGCAAACAAGATGATGTTGATCTGAGACAGCGCTATGAGATCAGTTTGGCACTCTTCCCTGCTATGCTTCAACTCTGAGAGACTGCAAATGTCTTCTGGGATCAGTGCTTACCATCTTGTGCAGAGTAAATGATCGCCGTGTGACTGAAGGGTCCCTCTCCTTTACTGTTGAAGGCCTTGACCTTGACTTCAAACTCTGTCGAGGGAGAAATGGAGGCGTTCTTGTGGACGTAGCGCCTGGCCTCGGGGTCAGCGACCGTCACCCTCCACCACTCTGAGCCGTCATGGGGTTTGAAGGCCACAATGTAACCAAAGTTAGGCCCAGAGTAGTATTGCGGCTGTACAGGCTAACGACACCAGAAAACATCAAACAATTACATGGTGTCTTAATCCAAAGTACCTCTTAGTATGCATTTCAGGCATAAGTGAGAATTTAATTTCTAATCCTGGCAGTGCTAGGATCATCCGCATGCTAACCTATTTATGCTGATGAAGTGAACTGTAGATCAACAACTAAAAACCCCACATGAACCCTGCAAAGGAAAGGGTCAGTCCCACAAATCAGATTCGTGTGTATGCTCTCTGTTCTGTGAGTGTTATTCAAAAAGTTGTGGCACTTCACTGGCTTGGAAATCTATCTCACCTCATGCCTCATTTCCCGTGTTAGCACTGCGGCTTCATAATCACACCATATGTCCGTTGAGACATGCATGCATTAAGCACCGCTAACCTCTAAACACATTGCCTCATCCACCAGCTGCTCAGGAATTGAATTGCCATGCCTCCGCCAAGCAAAAGGCAATTTGCCCATGATTGCTAATCTATCAGAGGATACAGCGGGAAGATGGAGGGTAACGATTCTGTTCAGTCATTGATTTTTGATGACAGTGATTGTCTGGTGGAGTATAAAGCATGAGATTACCTCCAGTTAAGGAAGCACTTCACTGGCTAAAATTTATTTTTCTGTTCTTCTGGATGTTCAATTTCTATAAGAAAGTGCCTCACCATTATTGAAAGCTGTTGTTGTGCTATACTGTTGTCTTGCAAAGGGAATGAGGTCTCATCATTGTAAAATACAAACATATTCAAATGCCCTTAATTTTATCTTGGCTTTGAGGTATCAAACTTATGTGGAAAAGCAGCATGTCTCCTTTCAGTGTACCTTTATACTGAATGAGAAGCTTCTGGTTTGCTGAGTTCATGGCATTTCCCCCCCCGTCAGAGCAAGAGAGGTGGAATGTGGCTAGACCTACCGTCCAAGTGATGGTCAGCTCCCTGCTTGTCCCTCCACCCCCGCTGATGTCCGAGGGCGCCACCACAGGAACTACAATGAGACGGTAACAGCAAAACTCTGAGCCCACATGTTGAGAGTCCACATGAACAACGCCAACCCACACAGGCCGTAACCTATCCCTGGCAGTACTACTGAAACATCTTTCCTCCACAAATACAATATCAGTGTCCTGGGCTGTGCCAAACGCAACACCTTAATGTTCATGTGGGAGCCTTGCCACTGAGAGAGACGTAGAGGCAAGAGTTCTCTTCTTTCGCCTCAAGTCTGGTTGTTCACTCTCAACTGGCTAAGATTATTATTTTAAGAGAGGTTACTGTAGGCCTGTGATTTCCATTTTATAATTGAATTTCAGTATACAGTTTCATCAAAGTGCTCATTTGTAGAGGTTTATGTGGTGCGTCTGGCAGCATGCTTCTGCCGTAGGAAGTGGAGCACTATGGAATTTCTGCTGACTCATTTCAACAGTGATACTTCACATAAGTAAACAGGCCTATAATCGAATGATGATGAATAAATATTAGAGTGGAAAGCTGAACCATAGCACTGCATCTCATTTCCTTACAAGTGACTTACTCCTTCTGAAAGCTCCATTAATCTAATGTAGTGATCCATATGTCAGCCCGAAGCCTGGCTCTGATCTTACCTGCTTCCAGGGTGAGGACTTCAGCTGATGGGGTGCTGGGGTCCCCTGTGCCCAGAGTGTTGGTGGCAATCACTCTGAACTCGTACTCGGTCCAGGGGAACAAATCCACCACTGTGGCTGTCTCCACATTCCCTTCTATGACCTCAGGAGCTAGAGAGAAACGCACAGTTGTTATTTTCCAGTGTCAACATTTCAGGGCAATAGCACGGTATGTTAAAACATTAAACAGTACAAGTCATACGGTCCCACAGTTCAACAAAAATATCCATAAAACAACAATGAATATCCATTTTTGGAATGCACTGCTATATTTTGAGTGACTGTGGCTTAACTAAATTACATTTTACTCATCTTTAAGAGACATCAGTCACCATGCAGGCCTATCTGTATGTGGGATGACTCAAATTATTATAGCACCCGTGCCAGCTCAGCATTAAGTTAGCGCTGTTTATTTGACCAGGCAGTGGGCTGGAGTACTCACATGTGGTGGCGTCCTTCCAAACATCTTTGGAGAAGGAGTCCCTGTACTGGATGGTATATTTGGAGATGGGGCTGTGGTTGTCTGCACCACAGCTCCACTGCAACCTTACACTCTTGTCAGTGATATCCGTCACTCGCAGCCCACCTGGGGGGCCGGGGGGACCTGGGGAGAGGAGGAAAGGAAATAAAGAGGAGCTAATCAGGTCACTGGATGCAACAGAGGTGTAGATGAATTAAAAGCTGTAAAAATGAAAGCAAGAGTGGAACTTGGTGAGACTGTCCTTTCATCTTAAGGTCACAAGGCACTGTATCACCAATTTGTGTTGTCGATGTATCCTACTTGGTCTTCCTTTGTAAGCAGCTATGGATAAGTGTGTTGTTTAAGTGCCAAAAATTGTACAGTAGAATGAAGCTGTCAGTGTAGAATATTTCCAGAAACAGCAACTGGGGAAAGACAAGGAATCCACATACTACTTTGGATTAAAAAAAAAAAAAAAAAGTCAAGAAAGAGGAAAAATTGTCTTTTTATGAATTCATTAAACCAAACTGTATCAAAATTTCCACAAAGTGCCAATGTGCAAATACCAGGAAGCAATCTTTTGCATACTTGCCAACCTTAACAGTCCAAAAATAGGGAGACTGGCGGACTAAAATTACAGTATTACCATATACGTGTATGCATGTGCCAAATGGGAGAAGCTGATGAACAAAGTAAAGTTTTACTAGATTTGTCTGGATCTCACACTACTGTCATCACAGTAGCTTACCTAGACCATAAAGCTGTGGTAATTAAAACCGCTAAGGGAAGATTAGTGATGACTGTTCTGACAAATGTGTAGAATAAGCATTTAATTTACTAGCTGAACCGACATGGCTCTCATAGACAGCCCAAGTCGCTGATAAATTATGTGCTTATTTCACATTTTTGTCAGTTACACTGAAATAGTCCTTGTGTTTGTAATATCAATTATTGTAGCTTTGAACATGAGGCTGTTCTGCCTATAGCTCTGACAGAAAAATGTTTCTGAATGTCATGACACTCACTGACTCTACGCCAAACTGACTGGAACCTACACTGGAACCCGTTGCTAATCGTACTGAGGGACTGACTTCAAGTGCAATAGTTCTCCTAAGAGCTTTGGAATCACAAAACATAACATGTCATAATTAGCCCATAGCTAATATTGTTAATGGACCAAAATAGACCATAAAATAACTGTAAAAGTATTAGCAAATGTGCTTTATTTTCTTTCAAGTTCATGGGGAGAGTCTTTTGGCAGGAGTCCTCTTTCTTTAAACAAGTTTATACTTCAACACCACTCTCCAAAAAGAACAGCTGTTTGATGCATATCACACACACAGCACATCAAAGCCCACACATTTCCACTTTTTAGTCGCCTCTTTAAAAGACATCTGTAAAGTCTGATGGATTTAGGCTTAGAGCTTAAACCCACTGACATATATTAACTGAGCCTGAGGCGAAATCATTTGACTCCAGTGTTTCTCTTGGTTGTCCTGCTCCTCTTGATTCTTCCTTTGGAGAATAAAGATGGCCTAATAGAAAACCCAGACTGAGTCAGGGTTAGCCTTCCAACCCACAGCCCCAGAAATCAGCCAGGATTTACTTTTTTCATGTCTGTCACAGAACATGAGCCTAGAGAACTAAGGCGATTAGACCGTCAGAGCCGGACGACCCTTAAGCTTCCCTTCTTCTTTGTGAAGAGTCAGAAGTGAGAGCAGAGTTGTAGCAGTGAAACATCTAAGGATTCTTTTGCAGTTCCATGTAAGGGATGAAGTATTGTGCAGATGTTGTGCGGGTCTATGTGGACACTACTGTGTGATATGGATAAAAAATAGATGCTTTTCTGTCCTAATGCTTGGCATAGCCTGTGTTTGGAGTGATAAGCCTCACTGCTAGGGCAGGGTTTTTTTTTTTTGTTTTGTTTTGTTTTGTTTTGTTTTTGAATGGGATATGACGAAGCCCGAGCACCAAAGCCAATAAACTGTGAATATTTTCCCAGTTGACAGACACTGAAGTCATCACAGTAACATTTCAATACTGTGCTGGGCTGGCCTGTAACATAACACTACAACAACAGTAACACCCAGCATATGAAAACAACTCTTCTGCGTATCTCAAATCCCTACTAATAACAAGCTACAGGTGCAGAGTCGTGTTTTTAGTTTGGACAATCTTGTGCAGCAGATCTGCTTCCTCATCTTCCGTGATAAATGGCTGTCTTTCATCTCTCTCTCTGCGCTCCTGACTGCTGGCATTTGGCACTCCATTAGGAGCAGCCTAGGGCCTGTGTTTTGGTTCCACTCTGGGAAACGTCACAGTCAGCCGCAGTGCATTCACCTGGCCTTCTGTCAACACCTGCTCTGAAAGCAGCAGCAGCAGCACACCCAGGGCACAACAGGGATCACCGGCAACCGGATCACTTTTGGAGTTCTTGGGGCCTATCTGAAGAGACCCTTTGTCCACCAACACTAGGTCTGTTTCAAGGCCGTGATGGGAGGGTGAAAGGCAAGCTCTCACTCATCAGGAAGTGGAGGGTAAAAACAGTGAAGTGTGTTGAATCATCCAGGAGGTACAGTATATGACAGGCAGCACACAGCGGAAGCACAGTGTTCAGTTTGTGCTTGTTGATATCTGTAGATGTGGTTGGTGAGACAAGCACTGCAATCAGCAGTGATCCACATCAAATGATTGTGGTGAAAGATAAAAATCCATGGTATTACACAAGACTTTTTTTAGTCATCAGTGAGCCAACACATTGGCAATATACAGGCTGAAAGTAATAGTTACAGTGACAGCAACAGCTCTCGTTATTCTAGGCAAAAGCGTCACTCGATTCACTCATAGTGAAGACAGGAGTGAGCTTTGACTCTTTTCATTCTGCTTGATTCAAAACACATAGACCATGACTGAATGTGATGGTGCTGACTTTAAAACTGCGGTGACACCAAATATTCAATTTTCATGAATAGCACCAAAGCATCACTTCATTTCATTCCCATTTCATTTCATATTTTCTATTAGCACATCTGTCAATGAAACATCAGCATCATCTTGTTATTAAGAAACTTCCCATGCAACTCAGTAGTGGAGCCAACAACAAACTTCCCTGCAAAAGTTTTCTGGGCCAAACAATTTGTTTTTCAAGTTACTCTTGTTAGCAGGGCACCGAGACTTTGCTGGATAAATTTGACCTAATCTGTAATGAGAACAACAACAACTCTAGCAATGCAGTCGAGTATGTTTCAGTCTGCCTCTGTGTTACTTTCCCGATTTCTAGTAAGTCTGCAGGCAGTTCATGAGCATTTGAATCCTTCATCTTTGAGCAGTGTCTGAGGAGTTAGGCTGACCTTTATGGGAGCCTAGCAGCAGATAGCTAGTGTTTTGTGTTAAGACTGCAGTGTGAAGCTCCCTGACATGTGCTTTCTCTGTGTGTGTGTGTGTGTGTGTGTCTGTGTGTGCGTGCACATGTGTTTCCTGCAGTCGGCATAGCTTGAGGACCCAAGGCATTTCCTTCCATAGCTTTTTCCAGCCCTTTCTCTCACACTTTCTCTTCCGTGGAGCCTTGGGGTTGACAGATTAGCCAGCGAAAAAAGGCTACGGTCTGGCAACTCTGGAGAGATTTACTTCTCTAACACACACATGCATACACACTGGAGAACATACACATGTGCTATGTTAAGGAAGTACGCTCACACACTGACAATACAAGTAGGGGAAGAATATTTTAATGAGCAAAAAAGAAAATGTCCAACACTACGGCACTCCTCTAAAGTGTTTTTGTTGAGAATTTAGTTTAACAGGGCCTTACAGAACTTAGAAATGTAGGATCTGATTTTTGTTTGCACTAGGTTTTGGAGTTTTGGAATTCTTCCTCTACTTAAATTTCTCTCATACTATCTTTGTGTGACATATGTGTAGGTATGTATGCATGTGTGCATGCATTTGGTTATGCATGCATCAATGTGTATTTAGTTTGTGTGTTACAGTATGACTCACCCCTGACGACCAGTTGGGCAGAGGCAGTGACGTTGTCCAATGGGGTTTGGGCGGTGCAGGAGTAGCGTCCAGCATGCTTCAGCTGGGTGTTCTTAATCAGCAGCTCGCCATTTGAGCTTCCATTCTAGACAAAACAAATAAAACACACATGCAACAGCAGGCAACACCATTCGTGATATTTTGAAGTCAAAGATTACACACTCTGTATGTGTCAAAATGCTGTTGTCATAAAACCTATATGAACCTGTATGAACTTAATACTTGATTTGAACTGTCCAGTATTAACATTCAACTTAGAATCAACTTTGTATCAAACTAACCCTAACCCTAACACACAGCTGATACTAAGTTAAAAGTCAGTTGATAGTCTATTAATACTAAGTAGAGTATTTACATTGGACAGGCTGATATGAAGTTTAGTATCTGCAATGACTGAGTTGGGAAACCCAACTGATACAAAGTTGATGCTCCCTTGAACACTATAATTTTACTGTCAAAATAAAGTGTGACCAACTTGAATAATGAAAAAGAAAGTTGCAGTCCAAACTGTTAGCTTAGAACTCACAAGCTGCTGTACTTCTGCCCACCAAGGCCACAGGGACTAAGACCATTAAATTATCAACCCCGAGTATCCAATTAGTTGAACTGGGATGAGCTTAAAGCAGCAGGGCTATCAACTCTTGTCTCATTAAGAGATGTCAAACTTAATGCTGTGTTCATTAAAGGAGAGAGCACTCCCACTGCATACAGCCAACCTGAGGTAAAACCATCTTCAAAACCTATGATATCTTCCCATGGTGCATGACTGCATGTAACTTACTGTTTATGAGTCAAACTGGCTTTGCTGATACCACATAAACAGTATTAGCTGGAACATACCCATTCTACAAGGGAGGAAATAACTCTTGTGTACAGACACAGGGTATCATCAATCATAATCATGATATGGTGTTTGGCCAGTGGGTGGAGTGACAAATGAGAAATGCTAACCACTGCTTATGGCTGGAGCTGCACTAGGAGGGAGAGGGTCATGTCACGGATAATGGATGTGAGCGGAAATTGCTATTAAACTGATATACAGTGCACCAGCACCATTAGTCTAGGCTACTTTTGGGAAGGCATGCTAAATAGCTGTTGGAGTCACATTAATTTAAAACAGGCTATATTTTTCTGTTTCAGGTATTCCAATGAAAATACTACGGGCATTAACTTGATCTCAAATTTTCCTAATTATATGATTTGACCTGGCTGAACTCCAAGCTCAAGCTAGATCCATGAGCCCCGAGATTTTGTGGTCAGGTCAAAGTGAACGATGAGGCAAAACTCAATTCCAGTTGTTCGCTGACCAACATGACATCTTACCGGGGTTCGCTCGTAATGCTGTCTGTCCTTGTGCAAGTCAATGACATGACCGTCCAGGGACCAGATAAAGGTGATGTCCAGGGAGGAGTCATGTGATGCGGCACACTGCATTCGGGCACTCTCTCCCACTGTCACGTCAGCATTGGATGGGGCCAAGGTGATCTTTGTGGCCTCTGGGGAAAAAGACAGAAGTACAAGGTAAACCCAGTTTTGATGTGTTGCACTTTGATGATGACAAATACAACTGAAAGCAGTAGCCTGTCAAATTTCCAGCCTGGGAGTAATGCTGGCTTACTAATCATTTGTAGAAAAAATACATAGACAAATGACTTATAGCTGAATGGGAATTTTGAGCAAACAGAACTCCGTACTATACTTTTAATGGTTGGGAAAGCTCAATATGCACAAATGTCCAGAAGAGGGCAGAAAAGAGCTGTACATCCAGCAAAACCACAGAGCAGCTGTACAAAAAATGAAAAATGCTTGGCAGCTGTCTCTACATGTCAACAAACATGAAAGTCTTATCAGTGTAATTATTGGCTAGTCAATCAGGTGATGTCAAAACAAGCATCAGTCAAGTCACTCTCCTCACTGAACAGTTTGAGGTCCAAGACCTTGTCACATCACATCTGATCTAAAGTAAACTGTTTTCGCCTTGGCCTGGGAAGTGACTGATTATCCACCAGTGACCTCTGCAGACTTTTGCACTGCTCAGGCGACCATAACTCAGCCGTAGTGGACAGCTGGAGGTCGGGAGGTCATGATGGGATGGATGGCAATAAGAATGCCTGCCAGCAAAGGCCAATAACAGTCAAAGTAACATTAACAGTAGCAGAAACATTAGCAACATTAGTGTTACAAGCAACAGTTAAAGTAGGAGTGGGATCTTGCCTGTGATGGAGAGCGACCCGGTGCTGTTGGCTTTGCCCCGGTCGTTCTTGGCAAAGCAAGTATACCTCCCTTCATCTGCCAGCGTCACATTGAGGATCTCCAGGCTCCCGTCCTCCCAGATGAACATCCTGAGAAGGAGAAACCAGCAATGGTTCATTAGATACTGAGAGAGCAACTATATGGTTTAAACCAGTGATTTTCAAAGAGGGACCCTCCAGGAGTCTGTCAGTGGAACTTGCTAACAAGCTCCCAGAAGGTCATCAATAAAATGAGGAATAGTGCAATTTCACTATTACTAACTCACTAGAAATTGCTATGATACAAAAAAGTTATAATTTTAGCATTATGTTAAGTGTTCCCTCCATGCACACACACACACACACACACACACACACACACACACACACATAAATTATGCCAGTGTTCATATCCAACACCTAAACAATCTAATACTTAACACAAAACATATTTTCATATCAGGGTCCCTACGGTGAAATAACTTCAGAATGGGCTTTTGGATATTCAACCAAGGTTCCAGACCATGAAGAAGTTTGAGAACCCCTGGTATAAGCTACCTGATACAAAATATGATGGTCAAATGTCCCATCCAGGCTCTTGCATGGATAGTAGTGGATGCTCGATTCCATAATGGGCATATGGGATTGCTAAAAAATTGTGGTAACTTGAAAGTTCTCAGTACAATGTAACGTCAAATTGAGCTGGAGGCAAAGCCAACGATATCTGATTCATTTTCCTCTGCATATTTCATATTTGATGCATGGCAAATAGCATCACACCAGTTACTCCATCACCACTCCATACACTCTCTCTAGTCAGGCAGACAGCCACCGTAGTGAGCTTTAGAAGGCATATGCTGCATGGTAATTGGGCTGCTGCTCCTCTTCTGTGTGAGCTTGCATGTGTGTGTGTGTCTGTGTGTGTGTGGTGGTGGCTGATTAGACTTGTCTTGTCAATGAGGACTAAAGGGCTGTGGGTTTACACATCCTGTCTGTCCAGGCTGATGGGCTTTACACTGTTCTTAATGTCAGCCATAGACAGAGAGCAGACACTGCACAGTAACCACGGACAAACAAAAAGCAGTGCAAACAACCTTGCATATATAGTAGATTGAGGAGATCTAGAGTAGCTTTAGAGGGAGGCCAGACTCCGTGCTGGCAGGGATTCCCAATCACTTGTGACCCAGTTGTGTCTCACAGAAAAGAAAGGTTGGTAGATATTTGAATTTAAACCTGACTGCAAATGAAAAAGAAAGGTCAGCCATGACAAACCAGCTTTTCTGAATGAATAAATAAATATCCATACAATATTTACAGAATGGGGGTCAAACGTAAGTGCTTGATGATAGTAAGGGACTTCTCACCTGGTAGAGTTGGAGAGCAGCTCTGTGCCCTTGCTCCAGGAGAAGCTAGGCTTTGGGGCTGCTTTGGGTTGACACTTGATCACTACCCGGCTGTTTTTAGCTCCCAAAACCCTCTTCACTGGGTTGTGTTCAAATGTAGGAGCACAAGCTGAGGAGGGACAGCATAGATTATTCATCACAAAACATACTAGAATATGCATTACATGCATGCATACATTTATGACACATTTTACATTCATAAAAATGTTGTGTTTGCACACAGTATAGCATGAGCATGCTACACTGACTGAGTGGCCGGAGCCAGCTGTATGGCAACATATTATTCATTTGCCTTTTTTATGTAATCCAGAAAAAGTTTTATTTTTCTTATGCAAATCTGACAGTGCACACTGTATATTCTAATGAGCTGCACTTAGCTTGAAAAATGACCTTTGCACAATTTGACGCAGCAGCCGTATGTTTGACTCACCAATCACGCGCAGCTCTGCATTGGCATAGATGACTCCATGGTGATTTTCTGCTATGCACTGGTACATCCCTGAGTCTTCAAACGTTAAGCCAGTAAACTTCATCTCTTTCTTGTCATACTGCAGAAAACAGCAGGAGTGTATTGCCGAAGTATAATTATCCTACACTTCACTATCTCGCTCTGTTGATGGGATTCAAATTGCATTACTAAGCAGAGAATGAAAATGAAACCACTGATAGTTCACAACCACAGAAACACAGACGACAATTACTTAATTTGACTCGGAGAGGACTTCATTAATGCATAATGATGTATCGAGCAGCACAGGTACATCCAGCCACTGCCAGAACCTGCTACTCCCCTGGGTCTCTTTCACCTCGAGCTTGGTGACAGTTGTTTCTATGAAGGGTTACACAACCCACACTGGCACCCGCTCAATAACAAGAGGTACTTTCTTCTGACGCCGTGCCCTATGTGTGCCCACAGCGCCAGCCGCCTGTCACTGCTGTGCCACTCTAACTGCCCTGGCTGGCACAGCAAGCAGGCATGGCGGGATCCAGGGGACATCATGGAGCTGCACAAGGGCCTGTGTGTACTTCACAGCTATTGCTATTTTACAGCTGCCGCCAAATGGCTCTGTTATGGGACAATACAGATTTATAAGTTTGAACATTACCACGGTGCCGTTTTTCAGCCAGCGAACGTATGGTTTGGGTTTGCCACTGGCCACGCAGGACATGGTGTAGTCACTATCGATAGCTTTCTCTGTGCTGTTGATATGGTCCACCCACTCAGGATAGGCTGCAAATCGAGGAAGATCAGAGTTTCAGTGTTTGTTAGAAACACATAAAGTGAAAAAGCTACAAAGCTGCTGAATAATATATGATCTCGGAAAATACTAGAGGCATTCAATTACAGTAGGTGTTAGATCTAAAGAAGGAAAAAAAACTCAGAAAATGGACTAGGCACTGATGAGGCCAACTGAGAAATCACATCTGTATTTGGCTGGTGAAGCTGTCAGACATCAGCATGATTGGTGAGAACGATAGCAACCCTTTACTGAACTATCCTATGCGGTGCAGCTAGCTGAGAAGTAGAATTTGTTATAGACAGATTCTGCAGAACTTAACAAGCGCATGTGTCCCATACAATATATTTTTAGAGGAGAAGGATGAACAAAGCACTGACGCAATCCACAGTAAAGACAGACAAGATTCTTCTTACCTTCTACGGAGACTCGTGCAGAGTGGTAGTCCTTTCCTTTGGAGTTCATAGCCTCACACTGATAGGTACCCGCATCTTCAAACTGTACATTATTGAGGTGCAGATGAGCCCCCGACATGCCCAGCTCATGAGTGGATGGCAGCTGCCCGTCAAGCTTCCTCCAGCGGATCACAGGGATGGGACTGGCAAGGAGCACATTTCAACATGTAACACATATGCATCACTGCACTGTATCATCAGCATTCAGAAACATGCCCTATAAATGATTTACCTTTGTGAATAGAAAGTATATTGAGAGGGCTCTAATGTCTAAGCTGCTGCTACCTTGTGTGTATTTTACTATGTATTATGAATGAACCACTACATTTTGAAGGCTGTTGAAGCTGATACCAATTTTTTTTTTTTAATTTTTTTTTTTTTTTTTGTATTTTGCATTTTGCTTTACTTTGATAGTGACAGTAGTAGAGAGGAGAGAGGAAAGGCAGTGGAGCGTGAGGGGATGACACACAGCAAAGGGCCCGGGCTGAAATCGAGCCCACTTTGATGGCCATTGTATACTATAAATGACTATTTGTGCCCCCAAAGCCATACCTCCCCATCCTCCTTGATGAGCACTGCACAATGTAAATGATAATACCAGTTTCATCCAACAATGCATATTTAAAACATCACTACTGTAACAGTGATATTCGCTATGCTGTGTCCATGCCTGCACTTACTTCCCCAAAGCGAAGCACTCTAGTGTGATATTCTGCCCCACCAGGGCAGTGGTGTCTGGGAACGTGACTTTGAGGTCAGCAGGGTATTTCTTGATGGGACCTGGAGGGCAAAAGAACACACTTAAGTTGTAAAGCAGCTCACCTCTTCAAAACACTTCCAAATCTTATTCCTTCAATTTTATATATTTGCACTGATTTTTTTTTCTGCTTTAGGTTTGTTTTTTATATCATTGGATGTGATTGTTCAAGTGGGCCAAGCTAAACCAAAGGACAATTATTTGCAAACGCTGCTTATTGCAGGTGTGCCACCTGGACTTACATGCATAACGGTATGTGTGCAGATGTGTATGAGTGCATCACATGCAGTATGGACATGTACACACACACACACACTGCCCAATGGCTATACTTTTTAGGTGAGCAGCACAGTGTAATTCAGTGTATATGATGCAGTGCTTAGCTAGAGGCATGGAGTGCTTGGCTGAGGTAAAGGGTTAGCCTTCAAAATAAATGTGGCTAATGTACATACAGTGCATTGAGATTAGATGTATAGCATTTAACAAGAAGAAATGAACAGAAAAAAATGCCATGGCATGATCATCTCCTCATCCACACGCACACAAATGCAAATACCACAGAGTTAAACATGGGCCACATCACACCCAGAGGGCGCCTCTCTAGCTTGATAACGTAGGCAGTAGTCATAATACACGTATGCATGAGAGAGCGCAAACTAGCCCTCAGCTACGCTCCAGCCTGACCTCTTCAACGGAACAGAACATTCTAGTTTGTGTCCTGACCACCACTCAGGATGTGTCTGCCACAGGTGAAGCTAGCCAAGCTCAGAGGCCAATTCAAAGTCCACATCAAACAATGGAATAATTGATGGGACTCTGGGAAAGTCCCCAAGGAAAACGCAGACACAGCTGCCGAGTTTGATTTTTTTTTTTTCACTCTTTCCTTAGACCCAGTAAACACACAAACCAGTAATAAACAAAAGGTCAGTACTTTAGCTTGTGGTCTCCACCTCCGGGGACTCTTGCTTTTCCTGGTTACTCTTCGCAGCAAGTTGGCTCTGTGTTGAAGCCAGTTTTTGGGTGGCCTTCTACCACGTGAGGAAGATTTCTCCAGCCTTGAGCTTATTTGATCCCATATATCAAATTTAAAGAGTCAACAACAGTGGCATGACCTTATCTTATTAAATATGAGCGCCCTTATGATCAAACATCGGTCTCCAGCAGAGGAAGCAGATAAAAAAAAAAATCAATGCAGTATATCACTGTAATAATGCAGAGTCACTCCTTGTCTTCAGACTGAGAATTCATTCCCTCAGGAAAGGCTTAATGTCGCTGCACCTTATCCTGCATAAAGTAGCACCATACCTGGATACTGGTCCTTCTGTTCAAACAAACACTTATAAATTGCACCAATATGTTCTAGGGACACTGGAATATTTTCTGTTGAATTGTTTTGATTTAATCCTAATGTTGAACTCATCTGTTTGATAAGAGCATCAGATAAATACCTAAAAGTGACCTAAATGTGACCTAAAGTAATGGACTGACTTTGAAATGTCAATATTTTTTCCTCATATTTTAAGGCTAATGAAATGAAATGACATGAAATGAAATCGAAAAGCTTCATTAAAAATGATCAGAATCTGCAGTTCGATCAAAATACATTGTTAGTGACAAGTAACTTTTTTTTTGCTGTAATAAGGCACATAATTAAGATTACTGCATCCACAGACAATCCAAACACAGTAATAAATCATAACATATTGCAGTATAAACCATTAATCTCAGTGTTTTGTGAGATATAAGCTGCTGTCAACTGCAATAAGTGTCCTACTGGGATCAGTACCTATTATTAGGAAGGACGTTTAAAGATTACTGACTTTCAAATTAAAGTGAAAAGAAAGGACTGCTTATATAGCATACTCAAACACTGCTTCAGTGAAAAACGTAATATATATGGTAAGATCAGATATTAGAGATTGTGCAGAAATTAGGAAGCAGGAAGGGAGGCACTAACGTTCAGCCAGAGGCACGAGGGGGATGAACTTGGAGAAGACGCTCTTGGAGATGGAGGGGCTGGAAACAAAGCAGGAGTAGTTGCCACTGTCCGAAGCGTCCACCTTGGAGATATAAAGGTTGCCTGTTGTCTGGGAGACGAAGCGCCTCTTGTCCAATTGGATGAAGATGGGGAACTCGTTCAGCATCCATCGAAATGACAGCTCGGCTGCACAGGAAGACACATGACAACATTCAACCTGTCAATCAAGACTCGGGACACATAGCAACAGCTTGGGAAAGAGCTGAGGGGACTGGCGATGAAGCTGGCTCGGGCTGAATAATTTGCAGACATGCAAGGTAAAAATAGCACAATGCTTTGAATGGTGCTGGGAGTGATTCATTATTCAACTATCCATTGACCTTTCAAATGAAATCTAATAATCCATGTCGATTGGCTGAGAGAAATACAACACGGATATGGTAAACAGATTGGTTTACTGAGGTAATTCTAGCGGAGAGAGGTAACCATGGTTTCAGACTGTTGTGTTTTGCATAAGCATGAATATGAAAATGTGCTGTACAGTTCTCTGGCACTCTGGTTTAATAAAAGAGATTTGTTTAATCACAACCAACGCTTATAAAAAAGAACAGCAAAAAATAGAGTGAAATGAGGCCACATAAACACACAGAATCATGGTGACTCTTACCCACAGGAACACGCACATACACATATTATGGAAGGAAGCACTGCAAGGGGGGATTAGACGCAGTAACTGCTTTGATGACAAATTAGCTGGAATTAAAATATGAGATTGCCTAAAACACGTTCCTTCTCTTCTACATTTAGGATAGAGTGGAACTGTCAAAATAAACAAGCATTAAAACAGAGGTGACAGAACCAGTGACATCATCACATATTTACTTTAGAGAACATCAGAAAGGGCAATTCACTCCCTAACCAATAGAGGGCATGATTTCATTGGTTTTTATCAGATTGAAATGACCACCAATGGTAACAGCAATACATGGGCTGTTTGAAAAATATCATTTATTCATTGTCTTCACCTGCTTATTCATATTCAGGGTCACAGTGTGCTGCAATCCATCCCAGTTCACAGGGACAGGGAAACACACCGGACACAGTACCAGTATATCACAAGGATAATACTGATAGACAGACACACTCACACCTAGGGGGGCAATTTAGGGTCTCCAATCCACCTGATTTGGTTTTTGGACTGTGGGAGGGAATCATAGTACTTGGAGGAAACCCATACAAACAAGGACAGAGTATTTAAAGGAACAGCTCACCCAAAAAAAAAAAAAAAAAAACACATGCAAGCTGTATCTATCCACCAATGGGCATATATTAGAGGTGGATAGATATAGTTTGTTTATGTTCTTCATCAAAAAATAGTTCCCCTTGAAATTCCTCACCCTGTTCAGCATCCATGGATTGGACTGCGGATTATGCCAGGCATCTGTGTCTTTAAATTTGGAAAGAGCTGCTGCTGTTGAGTTTTTCCATATACATTTTTGAAAGGTTGAGCTACACTAACAAACACCGCCTAATATTGGGATGCAGGGATACAGGGAAGATCACTGCAGACTGGAAACCCTGTCAAATCACACAGAAATGATCTGGAGAGAGGGATATATTGTACTAGGGGTAAGTGGGGAAATATATTTTGTATTTTGGGTGACCTATTCCTTTAAAGTCCACATAGAAAAGTCCAAGGAATTGAGCCTTTGTCCACATTCTCTGCAGGAACAGTGCTAACTGCTGAGTCTCTGTGCCATTGTCCCACTGATCAATCAGATGCTAATACTATACAATGAGGTCATTAAAATCTAATTTTGTAGCAATCCTAACTAAGCACTATTACTGAGCACATACCATACCTGGGTAGTGTGGCGGGGGAGCGCAGAGCAGTACTGCCCCTTGTCCCTCTTTCACACGCACTGACTGTCTCTCCTCTGATGAGAAAAAATCAAGATCTGAGAGAGACAGAAAGAGACAAAGAACTGTGAGAAGATTCAGACTCAACCAGGCTCAGCCACACAAAATCCACTGTCATACTCTCACATGACAAATTTGAACATCTCTCATAACCAATTTCCCTGAAATTTCCCCGTTTAATAAAATTCACACCATCACACAAAAGATGGTCCACTAACCAGCTTGTGCGTAGCGTTGTGATTTTTCATTACAAAAACCATATTAGTCACACTGGCTTCATAAAGTTAGACCGTTCACAAATTGCACTTTCCACACCACTTATGATTTGTCCTAGCTGCCCTTGCAACCGCAGTGTTCTTGATATGCATGAAAGTACAGCTCCGGGGCAGCACTCTGTTTAAAACTCTGGGTACAAAACAGGCTACAGGGAGGGTCACATCTGGGCCACTTACATCCAAACTGGACAGAGGCCTCTCGGCTGATGATCGCGCCATAGTCATTGGTGGCCACACAGGAGTACATCCCCACATGTTTGTTCTTGACAGGGTTGCTGATGACCAAGTTGCCCCCCACAAAACTGTAGTGGTCATCTGCATCCATGTCAATGTCCCGACTGTCCAGCCTCCACCTATGAGCAAAACAATCAGGGTCACAGTGGTGCTACACAGTGAAAGGGTTTCCATCAAGTGTTTGTCTCTTCTTTGGTGTGCTGAATGTGATTTCTCCCCTACTAAGAACTAGCTCATGTTATTTGGAGAACCACATAGGTTTACTTTACCATACCAGGACACACAGAGTTTTGTCAAGCAGGTAGTTAGACTGAGAAATGTATATTCATTTGTTTTTGGATGCTTTTATGTGAGTGACTCAGCGCTCTGTTGCTTGTGGTATTACATGGCACACATCATCCATCTGGTCCTCCAAGGTAAAACAAAAGCTTAGCATGGTCTGCTTTACAATTTATCTTTTTATGTGATAAATCCGTGCAATATTTATCAAGATTCATAAACTTGGAGGGCTGATCGAGTAGAAGCAATAGCAAAATCCATGGTCTGAAAGGCATATCTGATTGTACTGTAGATGAATCATCATAAGCACTTAATGCCATCCATGGTCAAAACTAATTCCCTCTCCCCTGACATCTAATTCTGGGCTCTCTGACAGTGAAACTGATTTGGATGAAGCGAAGCAGTATCATTTACATACATTTACATCTAAATTGAAATGGATCTTCCAAAAAATGCTTTTAATTTTTAGCACTAAAATGAGATGGAGACCCAGTGGTGGTTTTGTTTGTGCTGCAGCTGCTGCACCAACATCTCCTTTGTCGCTAGGCTTTTGTTGGGATGTCATATTTTGGCATTTAAACTATTATTTGTTTAGGGGAAAAAAACAAAACATCTGCTGCAAGGAAAATGAGCTGCGCACATTCTTTGACAGCAAAATAATGCAGGGCTGGGTTCAGATTGTATGGTCTGATCATAGCACTGCTGCATGGCAAAGTGCCTAACGTCATTAATCAGGCATACACACACACACATCTCCACATGCATACACTCAAACACACACAAATAGAAAGCCTTAAAAGTCCATTAAGCTTTAGCTGTCCTTGAGACCTTGCAGGTAGAGCCTAAAACAATCTGAGCCCAGACTAAGAGACGACGAGCGATGAGAGGCGTACAGAAAGCACAGCAGGGCAGTAATGAGGCTGGGACTTTGGGGAACATATGTTACTTGTATGTGGCAGGTGGATTGGCTCTGGCCCGGCAGTTCATGGTGATTTTGGCCTCGGGCGACTCCTCAGGGTAGATGGTATCCACCGGCTGCTCCTCAAACACTGGCCCGTAACCTGTAGCATCGCCTGCCGGCAACAAACAAACAAGCCTGGGCTAAATTTCAACAAGCTAAGACGGAGATGCAAGAAGGAAACATCAAGGCATTAGAGCTCATCGTCTGTATGGCAGTTCTGGGTCAATTCAATCAAAAGCAAGACAGCTGGCTTCTGATGCAATGTAAGGGGCAAAACAAAAAACACACACTGACTAGAGTATATGATGTACTATTTCATCTTGGTTTGTGGTTGCACACACACTAATCACTTTGTAGTTGATTTCAGATAAATACTGGATTCAAGTGTGGCTAATCTAACACATGAATCCATGCAGAATCTGTGTCAGCTATTGATCTAATACACAACAGCTTTATTCCACAGCAAATAACAACATGACAATAATTATGAAAAGATGTGCTCACTCAGGTGCCGGACCAAAGTAATTTATTCATCTTGTGCCAGTGGATATCATATTGGCAAGCTAATATAAAATCCCCAAACTGGAAAAGCTACTTTACTTAGCATAATCCAAAACCCTTTCAAATATTCATATGTCATTCCCAATCCTGTCTAGCATTTGCACGGGCAATCCAAGGTGAGGAGTCTCCTTGATGAAAATGCCTTGCTTCGTTCAGTCTGCCTTTTACACTGTCAACACACACGTACAATTAGCCCCAATTACTCATTAAAACAGACAGACATCACAAGCCGTGCCATGAATAAGACATAAACACAATGCCAAGCTATGAATAGGCAATGAGGCGAAATGCTCCCAAACGCTGATTATTCTCTCAGATCAAGAGTATGTTAGGTGTGTGGGTGACTGTGGGAATATAAATGTGCAGTCTGTGTGTATGCGCGTGCTTGTGTGTGTTTGTGTGTGTGTGTGAGAGAGAGAGATCCCCCTGCGTCTCTGAGTTCTAAAAGAGCACAGCTGACACCTCAAGGGGGAGAAGCTTGCTCTTTCAGACAGCAATATCCTGCCTCCATCCAATCCTCCTCACCACGCACGCATTGGTTCTTAGGATTGACTCACTTCAAAAATGTCAAATTGACAGGAGTGTGTCACCTTTAAAAAGTGGAACAAAAGAGGCCCAAATGCCTTTCCCATTATCCTACCACATGAGATTGCATACTCTTATTCACCGCCATTGAAACAGTGGGATATAATAAAGGTGTATTCTTAGCTCATACTCATATAACCAGGAGAGAACAAGTGACAAAAGACAGGAATGATACCTACATACTCCAGCCAAACAAGTGTGAATGCTTGAAAGTGATGGAAATCTCCAACAGCAACAGTGTAGTTCAAGATCAAGTTATTTACAGTCTGTAGTGTTATTGTTAGGCTATAATAATAATAGCTATACTAACTTTTACATTGCTGTTTCTGCTGCCAATAAGTAAAATGTAAAGAATGAATAACTTCACAATGTCAATAAGCATAAAGAGCAACTTCTGCAGGGTGAAACATGGGTCACAATACTTTTTGTATCACAGCACATTGCAATCAATATTCTACAAGACTGACCAAAAAATTTATAAATAGAGCTTAAAACACAACCTAGTGCAAAACACCGGGGTATTCTAATAAAAATATACAACAAATATGATAAATCAGGTGACAAACTGACTCAAACAATTTAAGAAAAAAAATCAAATTCCAATTTAACAAAGCAAAATAAGCACAATGCACATACCTAATAAGTGCATCTAAATGTAAAAGTCATAACTTCATATGAAAATGAAGTGAATTAACAATCAATATCAATACAAGGGGCTAGAGGATTGATATAGTAGAACAAAAAAAAAAAAAAATCAATATTGCAATACTTAGCTGTATTGATTTTTTTCTCTAACAACCACTCACATATTCCAGAAGCCAACCATGTGAGTGCTTCACCTTGATGTAAATCTTCAATAGCAAACTGTATACTTCACAATCATCCAAATCTGTATTTATTCATTATTTTGGCAATAATAATGCTAGGTGCTGTATACTAAGTCTTTTATGGGAGTGTCTGTGCTGTCAATAATTAAAATGTCAAGAATTAATAACCTTGTCAATGGAAAAACAAGTGGAAAAGTTTCAGTTTCAGTTGTTTGGGGATTTTTACTGGGAACAGGTGTAAATATGTTCAAACAAAGAATATGGCAGATCAGCTAATTAGAACAAGGAAATGGAAAAATGAAAAATGAATGAAAAATGGAAAGATTCTGGAAAAGAAGTTGATCAGAATTGGAAACAAGTAGGATTATCTCATTCCAACAGCAGATTTTTTTCACGTAATTTAAGAAAAAAACAACATTTCAAGACCGAATTTGAGTCTAAATGATTTGTCAAGATGAACAGCATCACAGGCTGGTGAGCTGCACACTTCTCACACCAGGACGGCCGACCAAGAGGCAGGGATTGAGATATGAGGGAGACAGGATCCACACACACTCTCACACTCCAGCAGCCAACCGTGTGCGAGCGCTCGACATTGATGCAAATCCCAAGGTCTTTGAAGTACCGCTGCCTGAGAGAGAATTAAACATACTCCTCTATAAATGGGGCATTGTGAGTGTGGTAGAAGGCACGTTAAGTGGGAAACTATGTTCAGGGAACAAAAGGGGGGGAAAAAAAAGAGCAAATGAGGAAGAAAGACAGAGGAGAAGAGTTAACATTGAGGACAGGAAACACAGCGTGCACCTATTCTGGTGTTTGCACTTAAGTTGCTCTGTATGAGTGTCAAATAAATGCTTAAAATGTAAGTGTAAAATATAAATGGAGGCTGGGTTGAATGGAGGGAGTCAGCAAGTCTGTGCTGCAGTGCTGGAATGGCAGGAGGAGAGCAACCCGGAGAGATGAGCGCTGGTGTCGGTCCTCTCCTCTCGCTGTAATGTGGGATGTGACAGATGGTGGAGGGGAGTGTTAAAGCAGGCCACATAAGGCCCACTGCCTGGAGACACGCAGGCCTCTTACACACACTCTTTCTTTCTGCACTGCCTCGTTTCACTTTCTCGGTCTCGGCCTCTCCATCTCCAGGGCTTGCCTCTGCTCTCTCTCTCTCTCTCTCTCTCTCTCTCTCTCTCTAACTTGTTTCCTATTCTCACGCTCTTCTCTTTCTTTGCCTGGCCTGCCATCTGCCTTTGAAGCACCCAGATTCCTTCTTTTATCTTCAGTCTGTCCTTCTCTATCTCTCTTTCAGCCTCCACCCCTCCCTCCCTCCCCTGAATTCTTGTATAGTATCAGTTCATTTCATCATCGCCTCCCTGTTTGCATTCTCACCGGCTTTCTCTTCACCTCTCGCTTCTTCTAACACAGCTGATATATTTTGTCTAAAACACGGCAAATCTTTTTGTTTCCATCTCTCATCCTGTTCCCCTGCGTCTCCTCCACTCCACCCCCTTCCTAACCCTCTCTCAATCTGAGTCCCGCTCTCTGTTTTATTCTCTCACTCTCAATCTGCGTTGTCTCTCAGGCTCTCTATTTCCCAGCTTCAATCCCTCCCTCTGTTTCGTCTTTTGGCACTGACCGTAGATGCACTGACTTGCTCTGTTTAAGGGGCGAGTAATCATTTACACAGCAGTCAATGGACAGCCACATCTTGCCCAGACATACACACACACACACACACACACACACAGCGAGCGAGAGAGAGAGAGAGAGAGGGAGGGAGAGAAAGAGAGAATGAAAGACAGACATCCACACACACACACACACACACACACACACACACACACACACATGCGCACACAGGAGAGCCGCATCTGCACAAAGAGGGAAAGAGAGACCTCTCCTTGGCTTTTTGAAACTAAACAAGACCCTGACCCCACCCACCCACACACACACACACACACACACACACTAATCAGAGGCCATGTCTCCAGGGCCTACTAGAAGCCTTCCTCTGGACAGACTTCATTATCAAACACAGACTCCTTTTCAACTAAAAAGCAGGGCAGTTTAGACTCTCATTTGAATTTGAAACACTGTAGCCTGCAAAGGAGCGTCATAGCTTCCCTGGCATCAGCATCTAATGAGACATCAATTATTCATCAAGGTATTAGATATTATTTTAGGTGCATGACTACGACTTGTTGTCTTGCTTCTGTTTTATACCTGTAAACATCCGACAGCTCCAGCTTCCTGAAATCGGTCCTTTTTGTGAAACAATTTTCCTATTAAATTTCTGCATTTCAAATGTCTCTCTATTTCACAGGCCACCAGTGCAGCACTGCATAGCTAGTGGTGCAAAAAAATGTATAAATAGCCGCATAATTATTCAAAAGCACAGTTCAGATGAACTTAACTTTATACACAGCTGTGTATTAGAGTGGCTTCATCTGCAACATGGTTTGTTTGCTTCAGCAAATTGGTAAATGTCCAAGTGGGACAGATAACATATTTATCCTGGAGGCACCACCAGCATCGTGTAGCAATAATTACCCGCAAGCCCCTGAGCCACAACATGGTTGTTTCTCATGAGTCTCAAGCCAAATTCTCCCTGAGGAAAAAAAAAAAAAAAAAAAAAAAACATATGCAACTTTTCAGTTTAATATCTTAAATAAATAACACAGAATAAAAGCTGCTTCACTAAAAACTAATATTCTGCTGAGATACAAATATGAAAAATTTGGTGCCATTTTGGTGCCACACTGTGCAATGATGCTCAGTGTGGCACCATTTGTGCCATCACATTTGTTGCTGGAAAGCATCATGCTCTAAAATGGAAGTGGTAGCAGAGCAGACCTATTCAAACAGGAAATAATACAGGCAGAGTCTGAATTCAGAGATTTCCACAGGCTGCGACAAGCATTAATCTGAAAGACAGGATTTAACCCTGTTAGCCTATAATGGATATAAACATCATTAGGCTGTGGGATTGAGGTTTTTTTTTTATTATTAAGACTGAATCACTGGGATAACTGCATTAGTCCTTAACAGCAGCATGATCAGGATTGACATTGCAGTGTGCTAAATGATAAGCAGGTGACTGGAAGGCAAAAAGAGAAGTCTGTATCCCAGCTGGAAAGCCGCCTACACGATGTGCTGTGACCTTTGAGGAAAATGCTATCGACTGTGCCTCCTCGTATGACTACAGCACCATGCTTATCCAAGTTTTACACAGAGTTCCTAATCATTGTATACAGCACATGCAACATCTGCTCCTATATTTCAGTGTCCCATTACACTTTTGTGGCCTGCAGTTCATCGGGCTGACGTCTTGTATCTGTATGTAAAAACAAAGAGCTTTACAGCATGCATTTTTATTTCTGCAGACAAGTGGAGGTGATGTTAGCATGTCCTGATGTCCTGGTGGTGAAACCATGTAGATACACAGGGTGTACTCACAGAGGCACACAAACTATGACTACACTGTATACCATCATCAGAGAGAGAGAGAGAGAGAGAGAGAGAGAGAGAGAGAGAGACAGAGAGAGAGTCACTGCAAGTCACCCTTCATGCAGCATCACAACTTGTTTCCTTTTTTCCCACTGAATCCCCCCCTGCTGGTAATCTGCCTCCATTTTATTTCACTCAGGGAAAATGACAAACAAGTATAGTGCAATACTTATGCGGTAATAAAAACACTGTGATGACAACATGTTCTATACACAAGTATAGGAGAGCCCCAGTGTCCAAAAGTAAATCTTAGTTCTTTAGTCAGACTCATTAAATGTTTAAGTATACAGGTGGAGATTTTTGGACATTTAGGAAGTTTTGCTCCTTCCGATTGTGTGCATGTTCACATTTCTTGATGCTGGAGCATGCATCTCCCTTCCACTACTCAATATGAACAATTTAACCTTGGATAATCAAGTCAGTTCAATCAAACCAAATCAATTCCATGATAAAGACGGGTTTGCAGTGGCAGCATATGACGTCAGTGCATTCAGTCTTCCAAATGTGATTGGAGTTGTGATGACTTTTTCAAGAGCTGTCACTTGATGCACAGTAGTAAGTGTTATTTCTTCAACTTTGCTAAGTTATTGGCAAAGAAGCTGTGAAAACTACATAGCACATAATCAGCTGCCACTGACTGGTATGACCAGAATACTGTTGAATTTGTTTGTAACTTGATTGATTTTCTCCACGACAGAAAAACATGAAGACAGTCACTTGTTCAGAAAATGTGGTTTCACAAGTGCTCTTCTCCTTTTTATCGATTACCGCTTGAGGATGAAGAACTTTTATGAAGTCTGTTCAGTTCCTTCCACACAGAATTTAACCATGCCATCATGTTTTACTTTGTATATTTTCTCCTCTATCTCGTTTACAATGCCCACAAATATTCATACAACATTCCATATCCCATGAAACACAGAAGCTCTAAGACAATTATTAGTTGTAATGAATATGCTAGATTCATATGCACAGTCCATTAGGATTAATGCACATCTGCATGGAGAAGTCCAGGAATAGCAACAGCAGATAGAAACATGACCTCCAGACAGATTTTCATTAGCCCCGTGCTGTTGTAACCCATGAGAAAGGAGCTGTCAGTCAGTGCCAGTCCCTTAACAAATCCTGACAGGCAGATACTGTTGTGTTTTCACTACCCGAGGGCCCAGAGGATGGGCAGAGCTGAACTTGCACTTGACATACTTCTGTTCTGTGTGTATTTTGTTGCATGAGGAGCAGCTGATTACAATAACTGGAATAATGTGTATCTAAATTAAGAAGGAGGTGGGCGAGCTCTCCTTACAGCTCAAGAACCACAGAGAAAAGAGCAATATTGAATAATGTTTTGGGAAAAACAAAGAAAAGACAAAGTTGAGATCATAAGCAGTCGATATGGCAACCACATCAGGTGCTGGTGAAAAACTGAACCAAAAGCAAGAAATTCATATTAAAGTGGCCAAAGTCTGGATAGCCAGGCCTGTGATTATGCCAAAATAAGAAACAAAACACCCACGTTGTCTTAAAAGATGACAGAATGGTACTACGTTTTTGGGCCAATGCGCTGGATTTTTCTTTTAGCAGTTAAGTGACAAACAAAGTGTGCCAAATTCAAGCATAATGCTGTGAAATCCAGCCAGTAAAAGCTGTCCAGATGTTGTGCTTGCCGTGTTTTGACAGAATTATGCCAGGAGAGGTCACAAGTCACCGGCCTTACTCAACCTTAGCAGTTTTAATGGCATGGCCTTGAAGGGCTACGATGAATCACAGATTATTCCTTTCCCCTAACTCCAAGGCCACAGTCGTATCAACACAGCCAGACAGCACTCAGACACAGGAGAAGAACAGCTTGTTTGTCTGTGTTTTGAAAAGCAGGGACCAAAATGGAAATAAGCCTCACTAGTAAACTAAAAACGAGTGAGCAGGCTGATATTCAATGTCTGTTCATGGTGACACATCAGCTGTCAAACCAACAGTCTCTGTAACCAGTTGGCCACCCAGCCACTTGTATTAAAGCCACTCAAATGAAGTGCTAAGATTTCATGTAGAAATTGATGTGGCGCTACCATGTGCTGTGCAAGACAAATTTTGGCATATGAAAGCTTAATACTCCAATACCATTACATTCTGTCACTTCAAATGCAGAGAGTGGCTGACTCTTTCAGCTCAGTGACGGCTGCACTAAAGCTCACTATACAGCTTATTCAGTGGAGGGAAATGGCTTGTTACTGTGCACATCTGTGTTTAGGATGTTTCTCACTCCCAAAATGCCACTATTGTTTGCTAAAGATACAGGACAGTTTTTGATCATATCCCAACGTAACTACCACTGATGCAGCCAGTGCATTTCAATCCGGCCCCACAGCTCAGAAGGGCCAATTGGCTTTTCAAGGCATCTATGACCTATATCCTGCAGGCACCGGCAGTCACTGGCATGTGTGCATTGCAGCTCTGCAGCAGCCACATCATTGTCAGTTTGTAGATGTCCACCAGCAGGCAGTGACAGCCAAACTTTTGCTAGTTTGCAAAGTTTTCCTGAATGTTTTCTTGTTATATTGGGTGAGTTAAGCAGCAGCCAAACTGAATGGTTATTTTACCCACTTTAATTGGACTCCCTCAACATTTTTTTTCCAGTCTCAATCAGGAAACTGAACTGTTACAACAAAGAAGTTACTTTATGTAATCATTCACTGGCCCAGAGCTGACAAGAGAGATAACAGACTGTGTGGGATACAGAGCAGCTTAAGGCTGTAATCATTCATTCAGAAACGGAAATTCTGGCAAAATTAAATCGATAGATTATGATATTCTATTTCCTTATCGTGCATACACCCACCAATCAAAATACTGTATTCCCACTTCTGTGGGAATGTGTCCTGCAAAAATAGAGCAGAAGCGGACAGACATTTCATGCCGTTCCATTTCTGTCTGGCTCCTACACCATCTCTGTACCCGGTGGACACAGAAACACCAGGCAACTTGTCTCTGTGTCTGTTCCAAAACATGTCATGTGTGGGACACAGTAGTGTGATACATGTTAACAGACACTGGGCACCACCCAACCCCATCACTATGTATTATTTTCATTATTTTCATTATTTGAGTTTATTGTTTTGTTGGTTGATATTCTGATCATTTGCAATTTCAGCTGTAGTATTTTGGTTAGTTAATACACGGTTACCATGAGCAAAGCTCACACAGGTACTTTGGTCAGCCAGGTGTCCATGGGGGTCCTTTAAGCAAGGTGCACCATTCAGTGTAGAGACAGCCTGCAGCTAGCGGTGAGGTTGCTGATGTGTGTGTGTCTGTGTTTTCAGGTAAGCAAAAGTGGCACAAAAGTGTATAAAAGTAGCGACGCGGATGTATAATGTATGTATAATGTATGTCAGAGAAAATACTTCACCGAATGTTTATAATTTGCTTAAGAAAATAATGTAACTGTCTGACTAAAATATGAGTTGTGTGAATGTGCAGAATATGGTGCATGTTATTTTGGGGAATGTGTTTTGTGTTTTTCGGGGTTGATGGCGAGTGTAGATGCATGCCATTCAGTGTAGAGACAGCCTGCGGCTAGCAGTGAGGTTGCTGATGTGCATGTGTCTGTGTTTTCAGAGTAAGGGTAAAAAAAAAAAAAAAAAAAAAAAACTCATGCACGCCTGGAAATGTGCAACACATGTCTCAAAACTGGATGAAAAACATGTCTGTTGGAAACTGGCCTTGGTACACTACCAATCACCCACACCAAACACAAAGGTTATTTGTATCTGTTTATTCTCAGTATGTCTAATACCTGTGGCTGCATAGTAAAATAACATGTTATCACTGTTGATCAGTATCACTTGTTTTTGGTAGCCATTATTCAGGATTAAAGCTATGGGCTGTGTGATGTAGAGATCAGAAGGGTGCTGTCCAAGGGACCAATCAGGTTACTGTTTGTGGTATGAAAAGTGCTACAGTGGGTTGTTTAGTAGTGATGTCTTTACAATTGTCTGCTCTGTGATAGATAAGCCTGCTAATTTGTAAGTGATGGAGAAGATAACAGTGCGAGGACGAACCCAACAAAATTATTTGCAGTCTTACCTCCACAGAAGTCAGGTACCTCCCCATTCATGGTTGCATCTGAAGAGATTAGAAGAGAGCAAGAAAACTCTATATTATTATCTCAGGAACGTTTATTAAGTGAGTTTTGGCACGTCTTTGATAAAATCTAGCCTACACATCTTTCTTCAGAGAATGAGATGAATGGCTGGAAACCCAGCCGTGCTGTTGACAGGCTGCCTCAGGCTGAAGGCCAGCTCAGTGGAACCCACACATAATCCATAATAAAACACTTAGATCAGAAACAGCCACGGCTGGCCTTTTGGTGGCTATGGGTTTGATCACTCTGTTATCCCGCTTAAATGGCATGACCATTACACCACTCATTTAAATGAACAGCACTGCTCATAGCAAGAGAGAAATCAAGGTTAAAAAAATGGTTTCTAACACTAAATAATGTTAGCAGGACTGCCAAACCACATAAAAACACACTGTAAACTTTAGATAGCGTAGATAGATTTTCTTGCTGTCATAACATTAATGTCACATTAACCAACCAACTTTGTCCTTGGTGGCTCTAAACAAAAACGTCAAGCCGATGTTCTCCAGCTATGAAGATGACCCATTTCTGCTGGTGGGCTGCTGTCAAAAAGCCACCATACTATACAACCCCATGCGAGGATGTATATACTGTATGTATTGTATGTCAGTGCACTATGTGTATATTCCAATTTGTCAGTCTGTAGCTGTGGATTAGTGCAATGTAAATGGGATTTCTGAGCTTCCGGTGTACTTCTGCCAAAGCCTTCACGTATAATAAATAAATAAATAAAGATCTCTTACATCTCAGAGTCTGTTTGAGAAAGATGTGGTGTGAAGCCATGAGAAATCCCAATCCAAGCAGCCATTTTTTGGTTCAGCTGAAATCAAATCTGAACTAAGAGAGGATTGCCCAAGGTATTGGAAGCACAGAGGAGGTTGTATCTTTTTAGACAGGTCATTTTCAGGCCTGCTGTTTTCTGTCTGCTCTGCTCTGCCTCGAACACGGCTGGGTGCTCTGCAGCATCACACAAAAAAACCCCAAAAAAACCCTCATCTATTTCAATATAAGATGTAGGAGGAAAAACAGCAGAAATAGCCAAGCAAAGTTTAAGAGAAAAAAAACAAAGTAGTGTGTTTGTGTGTTTGTAAATGCAGGGCCTTAGTATGTGTCTGGTTTCACTTCATCTGGATCTGATTTAGCTGGACTGCATTTAAGTGCAGTTAAATCTGTCACAACCACATCCGTGCCTTGGTGTGTTTCTCTGTGCTCCCTTGTGTGTGTGTGTGTGTGTGTGTGTGTGTTTGTGTCTGGTGTGGGCGTATCTCTCTCTCTTGGCTCATCACTTCACCAGCACACCTGCCCTGTCTTCCCCACCAGCATATCTGCCTTCCATCAGCTCATCAAGCCTCCAAGTATAAGAGCCCAGCCTTCACTCACAGTCTTCACCAGGTTGTTGCCTCAAGCCCTGTGGATCATCTTGCCCACCTATCTGCCCGCCTGCCACCGCTCCATTGTTTCTCTGCCCACGCCATGCCATCTTCATTAGCCACGCCAAGCCACAGATACTTTCACCTGCCTTCCTCACCAAGCCTGGCTGAGGCCCTTCCACATCTCCTCCCTGTCTCGCCTTGCCTTCTCCTCATCACACCTTCCTATATCAAAATTCACATTGCTATCCACGTCATTCATCTGGTAATATTTCCATTCTTTGAATCTGAGAGTTAGCAGCTTATTAACACATTGTCTCGCTTGTTCCCCATCTGTGAGTAGGCTGACGATCCATTTCTGAAAAGCCACTATCCAGGCTCCGTGCCACCACTTTCATTTGCATGCACTTTGTAGTTGGATACACACAAAAATGTAATGCTGTTTCTGTGGTTGCTATATGAGGTTTGGGCACTCGTTGCATTTACACTTTGCTATGAGTGTGGCCAAATGCATCTTTAACAACCTCAGAATGTTTTTGTTTTTATTTATCTATTTTGAATGACTGGATCTCCGGTGCATCTTGGTACTGCATATATACTTGGCGAAATTTGTATAAAACAGATGTACACACCAGTTACAACCAGTCAAACTAAATGACTGATGGTATAAAACAAATCTATTGCTTAACTATTGAGCATATTTTTCCCACATATTACTATTGCCAGTTGAAAACCTCAGAACTTCAAATTGAGTTGAACTACATGTTTTTACTTGAGGTGAAGGAAAGTTGAGGAATAACCCTCGGGATTATACACATTATTCAATGGTCATGTGAAAATTTTGAGTTAATCTGTGAAAAGCATACATCTTAATTTGAAAATAAGTCTGGTGAAAACAACTTTTACGGTGAAAGCACGGCTTTCATCCAACAGCACTGATATATATTGTGACATTGTGCTGACCTGCAGGTGAGAGTAAGAGGACCAGGAGATGGAGGAGCAGGGTGAGATGCAGCATGGTGTTGCAGTGAGAACCTCCTGGTGGGGTGATGGCTAGAAGCTCAGCTGATGGAACATTAGCAGGACCGCCTGGGTTTCCTTAAAGAAAGAGAGAGGTTGTCAGTAGATAAAAAAAGAAAAACTGTAGATACCAGCTGATAGCATAATTGTACACCAGAAAATGGAACAAAACTGTTTTTATTACGTTACAGCACACATAGTCAAAATCATGATTTTAGGAGTCAGCGGTTTTTGCATCAATTTAAAACATAAATCTGAATTAATCAATTAAATCAACTTATTTCCCAGCCCTAGTTCACATCCAACCACATGCTGCATCTCCCTGTGTAACGTAAAAATACAGTCAGAGGCAAGGCATAAAGACAGGAGTGCGTTCCCGTTTGTGCCGTTTAACTGCGTATGCGGTATGACACATTACAGAAAACATAAACCACATACAGCAACCTCAAGCATATCAGAATCAACTGGTGTCAGAGCGCATGACGGCTTCCCATGCAAATCCCCACTCACATGTGGAGCACCACAACATCCACCAGCAAACAGTCGCACGCTAGCCTCACCATGTCTCTGCTTCATGTCAGCCTCCAAGGCACAAGCTCCTTGATAGGTTGACGTTTGATGATTGACATTTGGATGGTTGCCAGAAGCAACCTTGAGCATTGGTTTGACTGAGCAAGCATCTATCTGCCACTCACTGCCCGCAAGATGTTAACACCACACTGCGACCACCACCGCCAGCACAGCACCCGCTCTGAGCCTCACGCCAAGGAACACAATATGAAAAGCAACAGCTGAGAAACAGCGAGAGAGCACCGTGGCAGCGCTGTCAGAGACAAGGAGAGGAAAACAATTCTCCCCGGGGAAACAGAAAGATGGAGGCAGACTGTAGAATGATGCCAGATTAACGAGGTTCATGCTTACCGAGTGAACAGAAATGGCTGCCAGCTTGCTTTTGACACTGAAACAATCATGCTCACTGATTACAGTTAGGATGTTTGATTGAGGCCGGCGCAATTAAATGGGAGGGAGGGGGGGATCTAAATCGGAAATTGACCATTGCAATTGCTAAAAGCCAGAATACATTCCGGTAAAAACTATTCCCTACATCATTAAAATCAAACTGTGCAATAACATTCAGTTGTTAGTGCTGAAAAGGCAATTATGCATTATCTGAGTCTAGATAATCCCATTCCATACCACAATGCAAAATCCTCCAAAATCATCATGATTTTAGTCAATATCATTCAGTTCCAGCCTGAAGGTCTGTCCACTGATTTATGATCAGTGTTGCCTTTCAGTAAACACTAGTACAACTCATGCCACATCACAATACAACACCTGCATATATTGAATTACTGATGTCACTGCACTGTGTATCAATCAGCATTTGCAGACCTGTACATTCATACCCGGTTTGTGCCAGAGCGGTGTGTGTTGATTACAGTGTAATTGAACAGGAGGGAGAAACTATTGATTCTTTGTGCACTGCCCGAGGTGTCAGCTGGCAGAGCCTCCGAGAGGTGTGACAACTGGATTGAGATCTCAGCGCTCACCCGACAAATGAAGCCCTATTATAGAAAACGGATTATGATGGAGAAGAAGCCATGAATTATGCCAGTCTTGCATGACATGCACATACACACAAACAAAAGCACATGTGCACATTTCCACACAAGCATACACACACTCACACACACACACGGTCACACACCGATATGGGTGGACGTACATTAAAGCACATTCATGCAACTAGATAAGCATGCTTAGTGAGTTGCACATTATGTGCAGGTTTTACAGCTGGAGAAAGCAACACAGAGGGGATTTCATCTTCAAGCTGCCCTGTATCCTAGCAACACCTTTCAGAAGAAACAGTTAGTGTGCTGCAGGGGGCCTTTTGTGTCCAGCAGCAAAACTATACAAACACTCATTTTAATCTCAAACAATATTGTTGGTGTGGAAGCGAGACCCAGGGTGCTGTGGTCATCCCTTAATTTATCCATCACTGAAGAATGACAAAGCACTGCAAAAAGCTCATTAGAAAAATGCCTCTGTCGCTGTTTTTCTTTCTCCATCTCTTTCTCCATTTACTTGTAAACAGGTATATTATTACTGTAAGGACTACTTCTGTAAGTCATGAATCATAAATGATCTAAACAGATGCACTTAGGAGATTAGGGGAGACGATAAGGAGCCTCGTTGTAGGGTCATGGTACACAGCAAGAGAACCAATCCCATTTATCCCATTAAGAACTGTCTCTGAATTGATATACTGTAAAAAGCCAGCAGACCAGTGCCACACAGAAAAGGAGCATGCTCTTATAATCAGTATTAATGGGTCCTCTTGCTTCTTTTCTTCCAGCAGCCTGAATGCACGTGATGACAGAGCTCCAGTCATCACAGTAAATCACCAGGCACAGACGTGACGGCCCTCAAACAAGGCCATTTCTCCTCCTCCATAAATCACACCCTGGACGTTGCCAGAGCTATTACCGCCTGCGATTTGATTTGAGGTTTTTCCTTGTCACGTTTTTTTTTTTTTTTTTTCTTTACCCACCACTTCCAGCTTTGCTTTGCTCCCTGAATTTCAATCTCTCTCTCTCTCTCATCTTACTCCCTGCAGGAATTTCAACCCCAGCACCATATAGAATCAGCTCAAGGTCCCACATTACATAGTGGTGGTTGGGGGCAGATTGTGTGATTCTGCTGCTGCAGACAAACAACCAATATCATCAGTCGTGCTTTTTAACATGACCCCATAACCCCCTTAGGGCACTATAAGCTAAGTGAAAGTGAGTGAAACCCCTCCTTTTCTCTGCTCAGCCTAACGCGGGCTGCATAAACGAGCAGGGGGCTTTATGGAAACGTCATGCCTTATCAGCTTGGTCCAATCCCACAGGGAGGGGAAGGAGGGATGGAGTATAGCAGCGAAAACGGGGGGGAAGGGAGGTCAAAGTGGCAGACCTCACAAACAAGAAAGAGGGTATCTTCCCCTTCATCCAGTATACTTCCCTCCCTCCCATATGAACCCAGACACCACCACCACCATCCCAATGATTCATTAACAACAGATTTGCAGTAATCCTGCAAGAGAAACCCAAGATGGGGGTTAACGCTGGATTGGTCTTAATCAGTTGGAGAAGGGAAAATCAGCGCTGCCTAAACACAGTGTCAGTTGCTGCAGCATCCCAGTTATGTCTGAATTCCACAAGAAAAGCAAGTATCATTTCTAGTAGGCAGCAAAGATGGATTATGTACTAGTACCTCTGCGTTTCCCTGGTTATTTTATTTATCTATTTATTTATTTATTCATTTATTTATTTATTGCATGGAATTCATTTTACAGTGTGCTTGTATGGAGGCAATAGCAGTGGAATCCAATATGTTATCTGATGAGAAACTTCTCATCAGATTGAGTCTACTCACAAATCAGAAATGATGTGGTGCGCCAGAGGAGATTTTGTACCCTCACCAGATGCTACTGCGGAGAAAAAAGACTGATAGCGAGGAGGAATATTGATCCAGATTAAATGAGGATGGCACAGCCAGACTTTGTACATGCCCTCAGTTGCAAGAGACAGCATTGATTTAGCCAGTCTGATTTTAGCAGACATTTATGTCTGATTTTATTCAGACATTTTTACCGTAACCTCTTCAACCGTGCCAATCCCACTGATGAAGTTGTCGTTGCTGCATGGCCCAGAGTCCCAAAGGTTGCCCAAGATACTAAATATCTCCTGGTGAATTACAGGGAAATGATGCACAGGACACCAAGATTTCTTTTTTTCTTTTTTCTTTTTTTTTTATCGGATGCAGTGGTGCAGCCATAAAACAATGGCGTTTTTCATTTGATTATTTCACTCATTATAAGCGCGATATGGCTTCAGTGAAACTTTGCAAACAGCAGATAGATAACATATATGTGACACTGTCGTACAATATGGAAAAAATGTTTTTCTAACATTGGAGCTACTTACAGTGATAATTCACATTTTTACACATATAGTGATATTTGTGGGTCTATGTGAACATGATGCATCTACCAAGTCTGGTTCATTAACTAATTAACCAGAGCAAGAGCTGAAGTAGACAGACAGGCAACACAAAGTTGAACTATTTCAGAATGTATACAGAGTAGGTTTGTTGAGCATGGATTCTGTGTTGCCGTTTCACATTCATCTAAGTACAATATGTGCAGCTGCCCTTTGCAACAACTACATCCACTGCTGGCTATTAAGCAGGTCCACTGAACCAGTTGCGTTAAATGCCTTGAACATTTAATTCTCCTAGTCAGACTTTCCGAGACAGTCAACAAATTCACAGCAAGTCACTACAAGTCACAAGTCCTGTTCTCCAAAACAAGCTACTCTAGTCCAAGCTCTGATTCCTGCCATTCTCTGTGGTTTTATAAATAGAAATTCTAGTGAAATAAATTCTGCTTTATGGGAAAAGTCATGTCGCATATGAGGTTTGCCTGTTTTCATGTGACCAAGAAAACATTCTTTTCAAAGTAAAGAGAAAAAAAAAGAACCGCATAAATGACCTCATCATCATTCTTGTCACATGTATGACTACACATTTTTACATGACTCCAATAACCAAACAAAAGCAGCGGCCCAGTTCATTTTTATGCTGAATCACTGTTATTTTACCACAGACCAGTGGTGATACATATTACAGCCTTGGCTATGAATTATTTATAGCAAAATCATTGATTTGTCATCCCAAAATGAGCCAGAGAGTGCCTGTATGTCGCTATACCCTCAGCTCCTTTCTCACTGGTGGTTTTTCATATCACCGCATAGAGAAAATGAGACTGGGATTGACTGTAAAGAAACACAGGTTTATTATCTTCCAGTAGACACAGACAATGATTCAATTAAATCAAAGATACAGACACAGGCTATTCAAGCCTATTACGCAGCAGATAAAACAGCAACCCCAAGACACAAACAACACCTGCAGACAAAGATGCTCTCTACATGCTTTGTAGAGCCCCTCTGTTGCTAAGCAGAAGCTGCTTCACCACTTGATAGAAAAAGTGACTACTGTGCTGCGTTTATTTTTCACTCTCTAACAGCTTGTTTGTCTGCTGCAAAGGGACCACAGCGGAAAATAACACAAGCAGCTGAAGGATATCAAATGTCATGTTACTATCACAAGGAGACAGCTCAATAATATTGTTTTTACTCAAAAAGAAAAATGGCATGTTCAAAAAATTCAGTATAAATTCAACTAAAACTGTCTTACTAAGAATAACTGTGTAAGAATCAAAATCTCGAGCCATAATGTCAAACAAAAACCCAAATATAAAAATCTGTCCAGAAGAAACAGATCTTCCCATTAGTGTTAAGGTCAGGTTCATCCTAGGGCTGAAAAACAGGGTAAAAAAGACAGACATTGTGACTGTGATATGATTCACAATTTTAGTGGAAATGATCACTTTTGCCAGAGCTGGGAACAACTCATTGTTTTGCAAGTCAAAAGTAAGTCTGAAGTTGTAGAATTCAAACCCCAAGTCAAAACTGACAAGTCCAAGTCAAGTATCCAAGTCCCAAACTTTGAGGTTTGAGTCCCCAACAAGTCATCATGCACTCGATCTTAATCTTAATCATTTATTTCTCCATTGCCTGACCATGCAAATAATTGCACATGGTCCATTAGAGCACACCCTATTTCAAGTTAGTAATCTGTCAAAACTGTTAATTGATTTGGGTCTAAAAAAAAAAAAAAAAAAAAAAAAGGTCCTGAAATGCCAAGGCATCTCTGTATTTAGATTATTCCAAAGGATGGCAGGGCCTACTTCATGTGAGTGCTTACTAACCCTAACCCATTCTTTTCACTTTCTATAACAATAACAGATACCTAACTTAATGCTAGATAAAGCTGATTTTTGATTGATTTGATAAGATTTAGGCTCCCAACTGACTACAGATGTGGGTCAGTGTGGATCTGAGATATAAAGAGCTGATCTTCCAGTGTCAATTAAAGTCTATGAGAAGCCCAGAGTAACTTCCTTAGCTTTCCTTGTACCACTAGGGAGGCTGCAAGGATGAGTTAATGGCATAAAACTTTTAAACTTTAGCTTTGGGAAAGGTAGACTATTAAGTCTTTCTGAGTCAAAAGGCTCAAGTCCAAGTGAAGTCACAAGTCATTGGTGTTCAAGTCACAGTTGAGTCACAAGAGTCTCTTGATTTTACCAAATCGAGTCTAAAGTCATCAAATTGTGACTTCAGTCCAAGTCAAGTCCAAATCATGTGACATACCTATGATTTTTGCGTTTTAATTTTAATTTTCACCAGAAAAATTATTAAATTAATGATGATGATTTTGCTGGAGTCTGTGGCAAACGAACATGTTTCCTTGCGTCTGGATAATTTGAAGGCCAGGACATCTCTGTAGCACCACAATACAACATTTATAATGGTACTTTGTTGCATTTTGCCTTTATGAAAAAAATGCAGTTCCCGTGATTTGGATATTGCAGTTGGATATCATAATTTTGATAGCATTTTGATTGTTCAGCTCTAGATAGTAACCTTCAATGTAGAAATATGAAGGTTCAGTGGTACTCCAAATAAGAAGAAAAGTTTTCTGGTATGTGATCTGAGAATAAGTGAAAGTGAAATCCATTTTTTATGGCCTTCCGTCATTTGTATGATGAGTGAGGAGTGCATTATACCGCAAAATGACTACTTATACAAGTCTCAATTGATTAGAAAATTATGAAAGACTTGAGATATAATTAAAAAGAAAAATATATTTGTGACAAACTTTATCCATAAAATCCAAACCACTGCCATACTTTCCCAACCTATAGGACAGACACTCCCTCAGTATAAGTGTTATTCATGAGGTTATCCAGCTGCAGAGGATGGAGGCGCGGCTCGTTCACTGTGTCTCTCTGTCCCTCTCCTCCCTTCCCTCTCTGTCTGTCTCCTTCTCCCAATAGAGGCAGCCATGCTAATGTAAGCTATTTATCCTTGCCCCTGCAGTCAACACAATGCCCCCCAGAGCCACATCGCCTCCACAACCCCAGCTGACCCGAATATCAATAACACCAGTCATTCAGTGCATGCAAACTGGCATTGGACAGGGGTATGAATTACCTAAAATCAGTCTTTGTCTATGTCTGCAAACAAATATACACTACTGCTATACACTAAGCCTGGACAATATCCAAAACTTAATATTGCAATAATGTCCCATTGAAATATGAAATTTGGTATGATCAGCCTGCAACCAGACATCAGCCTGAAAAACAATTTCCCAAAATTGTATAAAATATCACATATGGGCGCAAATATTATGATATTCGATATTATCAGGTATCTTCCTAAGTGGACTGTGCTATACACAGCAGTGAAATCATGAGTTGGACCATATAAAATGTTAACAACCTCAGCAGGGTTGTGTAATATTTCCTCGAATGACAGCGCAAGTTTGTTTGTATCGGCAAGCAAATGGCACGCAATCATTTGCGCCTGTTAGAGGAAGGTGAGTGACAATATAAGAGCACGGCATGGCAGCTGGTAATATTTCTATCACAAAGCTGTTTGCTGGTACACACTTCATCAGAGGCCCAAAAGTGATGATTTACACCTGCGCTTGACGGCCCATTTCTGTTATGGCATATTAACTGCTACTCGGCTTCTTTATTCATTTGACCTTTCTCATCACTGATGTCCCGTCGCACTCACGCCAAACTGCGACTATGTAACCATGTCTATGAAATCTCCCTCACCGCGAGCGATGTTTACAGTTCATTTTCACACAGATGATCACTGCTATCGTTCAGAGGTACTGACCTTTCAACTGAACAGCCACTCAAGTGAGCTCTACCCTCCATGTTTGACTAATGCTCACCACCAAAACTCCAGACCTGGAATTTATGTGTAGCCAAGAAGCATGACATGCCATTTATGATAAATTGCGCTATACAGGCAAAGGTCATAGAAGAATTGAGAGTGCTCAGCTGAATTACTTCATGCCACATCTGTTCAATAAAGATATCAGCTAAGTGGTTTCTATAGGAGAGCAGTGACACGCTTTAGAGGCTGCATATCTCTGGCCACACTTGCTGATAGCTGCACACTCTCTCTTGTGCAAATAACTGTAATGACTTGGGATCAGAGGGCTACTTACACCTAGCATCACAACAGTAGAGAGAAGTAACAAATAGCAATACAAAGAATAAAGAGGTATATGGAGAAAAAAAACAATCAATATCTAAATAAATGAGGCAAACAATAGAACGATTAATCTAAGTCTAGTTTTCCCCCAGAACCATTCCCATTCATCTCCTTATTGGATTAAAGGGGTGAATCCAACATTAGGCCACAGATTAACTTAACAAAGAGAATGCTTTCACTGAATCATAAAATAAGACACCAACATCCTGCTTAATTGCATTTCAGTCACCAGGAGAGGGAGGCTACCCATCACTGCAAAGACTTATCTGAGGCATAAAATGATCAGGGCATGGAGCGCCCTGACACTCACACGCTTACCTTTCTGTGGAGTGCTATCATTTCAAAGGATGAATGTGTTGAGATGAGCTACTTAACAGCCCGTGTCCCCATCCCTTCCAACATGCCAACCCTGCCAACTGTCCTAAATTCTCCACTCCATTGTCTGTCTCAGAAATGAGCGATGCTGCTGGATGGGAGCACTCTCTCCAAGGTGCATGGGGGAGGGAGGGAAAGCGGGAAAAGAAAAGGCTAATTCCCTGAGCAGGACAGGGAGCCATGCAAATGGAGCACCACCGAAGAAGCCTCCCTGCAGTGAGAACACTCCGCTAAGGGGTTGTCTCTTCTTACTGTGGCCAGGCTGGGGTTTAATCTCTTAAGCCCTCCTGTCTCACTCACACACAAACGCAGAAAAAGCACGCTGGCATAAAAATACAGCACTAACACACACACACACACACACACACATATGATTTCACCAGCATGCCCCCCTCACCTTTGTACTCTCTCTCCGCCCCACTGGTACACTCCCATCATTAGTCTGGCTGTGAGCCAGACTTGGAGTGAGAGGAAATCAAAAGCAGACAAACCTTCAAATCATTTCTCAGCCACAACATCACCACTGTCATCATCAACATCCCCACTGCTGGGAAGCCAAAAGGGTGAAGAAAACGCATGTTTTGAAAAACTGCACAGCTTGTGCACTTTCATCCATAAAGATAAGACATGAAAGAAAATTCCAGCAATGTGGATCTCTCACATGCGACTACTACCAGTCCCAGTCAGATTCTGTAATTCCATGTTTCCTTTAGTTTTTCACCATTCCCCTGTTCTCTTTCTATTTCTCTTACTAAAGAAGCAAACAATAATTGAACTCTTTCCTGGGGCTCCTTGATCTACTCTTCCTCAGCAGATATTAACCCTCTGGCCTATAGTAGTCGCTACAGTGGACAGCTGTTTAAAAGTCATTTTCTCCTAAATGCAATGGTTTCTATGGTGGAATTGCAAAGGGTTAAGGGGGTAAGATTAAATCTTCTTTAACAGATGAGTGAGTGAAATCCATAGCTAATAACGTCCATTTCTTAACATCCAATAGTAACCAGTGAGAACAAGGGCTCCCAAAATGCAAAATATGTATATCAAAAATGAGGGATGTGACACCACTTGGATGCAAAAGTATTAGGGCTGTAGTCAACCAGAGAAAATCTTGGTCGACTAAAGTCCTGAAATTTCGACCAAAAGTCGACTAATCGGGGGGCAGCGGGAATACAAAAAAAAAAAAAAAAAAAAAAAAAAATATATATATATATATATATATATATATATATATATATATATATATATATATATACATATATACATATATATGTATATATATACATATATATATGTATGTATATATATACATATATATACATGTATACGTATATATATACATATATATGTATATATGTGTGTGTGTGTATATATATATATATATATATATATATATATATATATATATATATATGTATGTATACATATATGTATGTATACATATATATATATTGAAAATTATTTTCAAAAGCCACAGGGACCCGCATCAGAGGGATGACAGAGCCGCATGCGGCTCCGGAGCCGCGGGTTGCCGACCCCTGGTATATGCACTGACGCCACAGACTAAGTACACAAAAAAATCGGGAAACGTCAAAAGTCGTTTAATCGACTTTTTAAAATCACTTTCGACAAGTTTTCAAGAAGTTATTGTGTCCTGTTTGCGCTGTTTTTCTCTCGCTCAATATGGCCACACAAAATGGCGGCGCGCCATTGTTTACGTCCCAGAATGCATTGCGCAGTGACGTCAGTTGCCAAGCTCTATGGGACAACCCTAAGCCCTCACGAACTGAGCGGGAGCGCGCCTCAAAGTCAGTGAGTGTGTGAGGGTGGACATTGGGATTGGCCCATAGTCGCGATGTACGGCAATAGCGAACGCGGCATCTATGGGCCAACCTATCTGTCTCCGCCAGTGGGTTGGGCTAATCCAAAATTGTGAAAACAAGGGGGGTGTTCCGAAGACAGACTGTTACCCGTGAAACCGTTTGTTCTGAAAACACCCCCATTAGCACTTAGTGCTTTACTCCTGATAAAATTAACATGGCAAATAATCGACCAATCAGATTTTGGTCGACCAAGAACGTATCGACCAATAAATCGACCAGTCGACTAACAGACTACAGCCCTAAAAAGTATAATGTTTAATAAGCTCACATAGGGAACAGAATGGGTACGCATAGAGGCAGGGAACACAAAAAGTTGGCTAATATACAGTGTACACAGGTGACACTTTACAGGCTGAAACTCTTCCTCAGGCAGCAATGTTTTGCATTCCCTGCCTCAACATGTGCCCATTTTATGCCCAATTTGAGCAAATTAAGCATTTTATATTGAAGTGGCCTCCCATTTCTCATTGTTGATTTAACATGAAACACAGACTGGCTGTAATTCCATTATAACACAACAAAAAAGACCGGCTAATGGAGAGGGGTTCAGAGATTCCGTCTCACTGACTCTGATGAGGTTTCAGTCACAAGACCAGAGGGGCATCAGTGCCAATCCCTGGACTGAGTCGAACGCTTGGGAGGAAGAGGTGGATGACTAATGTGCTTTTGCTCAAATCTCACTGAGCAAGCCAGTGAACCCCCAAATTCTCCAGTGGAGCTGCTCATTGGCCGACAGCGCAACACTAAGATTACTAAGCAGCCGCACTCGTGAGTGTGTGATTGCGTTTAACCCTCCTTCCCTCTGCAACTGCTACCCCAGGCTGCTGTGGTCAATAACAAAGTGCTCCTACTCTGCTGACCTAAAAGGTTTAAATGGAGTCTGCCTTTCCTCAGGAGGTAGCTAACATTATACATGATCTCAGTCATGCAGTAGCATTAACGGCAAAATGCTGAGCAAGTGCTGCAAGGATTTGGTTGAACAGAGACTACAGCAGATTTGGGAGAGCTTGAGTCTTGTATACTCCCGACAACAACTACAACTCAGCTTCATAAGCTTTACGTCTGTATTATCAGTACTCAGTATTCTAAACATGTCATTTGGTACGATCCAAGCCCTGATGATATGATATTGACTGATAAACAGTGTAATATATCTAAAAAGAACAAAACCAGATGTTATGCTGGGTGAAAGGAACGAAACCAAGCAATGGATTGATTAGGGTTATTGGATTTCATGAGACGCAATCATGCAGAGGCTCCCAGCTTCCACGGTGTTTCTCTCTCTATCTCATTGCCATCCATCTTATAGAGCAATTTATGTCCAGTTGAAGCTCCGAGGGAAGAAAATGGTTTTTAATTGATCTTGATTCATTCGAGAAGCCTTAATATATATCAGGAATGGGATGACACAAACAAGACTGAAACATTAGGAAAGACTAATCAAGCCAAGACTAACCAAACTAAATGTGGGGTAATGGGGAGCGAGCTGCCTTATCAATGATCCTACAAGCAGATAAAGGCAAGTTCCTGCTTTAAACAGCTGTAATGTATTGAATGAAATCTGCAAATCAAATTTCTGCACTCACAATTTAACTTTCAAGACATGAAAGCTAATGGATGAGGTAAAAAGACCTTCAGTATGAGGCTTGATACCACCCAATTCCAATGGCTTCCTCTTTTTTATAGGCAGCCGACATTGAAAAATGACTTGAACTGTGCAAAAGACTGAAAGAGAGGCACCATTTGTCCCTTTTGGTAGGCACTCTGCCACTATTCATAAACCATGAGCTCCTCAGCTAATCAGAAGCACTGCAAATGTCTCAGAAGTATGCTCTGTGTGAAGAAGGGCACAGAGCCTGTGTCTGGCTGGCTTCACTGTTCTGACTTTATCCACCAATGTGATTTACCAAAGACCTCTGACTCAGCACGATCCCACCACTGACGGGAATAAAAGAGGATCATTTCCACTCCTCTGTCTATGTTACACAGCTGGCAAAGATATGCTGTTTCTCAATACCACCCTGAGCACAGCAGAGCAGGGTCAAATTGTATCTGCAAGTAATTGTTAGTGTTTGTTTTAATCAGCTTGGAGTACACAAGTTTCATTTGCTTGACAACTGGAAAGTCTATAGCAATAAACACTGACTTTGTCTTGAAGGAGTAAAACGTGCCCTCCTACTCACCTGGCACTCAGCACCTAATGTCAGGTAGTACATACAAACTACTTCACACTGATGTTAGGCATGTGGGCCAAGTGTGTAATGCTCTAACGTTTTAGGTGTCAGAAATGTGCTGTACCCTGGTGTCTGCTCCCTGTGATCCTGTGTGATGTGGGCTGGCATCTCAGCGTTATGATTCAGTGCATCACAAGAAAGGGAGAACATAAATACATCTTCAGCGGCAGCGTTCATAACTGTTAAAAAGCAATCGCTTTGTTCAGGAAGGCTTTTTGTGGAGGCTTGGGTGTCCACAAGCTGCCTTTTCATCTGAGCACTTAGCCTTGATTGTGGTTCCCTCTCTAAACTCTAAAGCAGTCAACCAAATTTGACCAAATTGATTCACAGAACCTCCCTCCTGGGGGTGGAAACAGTCAACGTGTGCATATATGTGCGTGTGTGGGCGGGTATGTGGGTGTTTGAACAAGCATAATTAATTCTGTAACACTTGCTACTTTCTGACAGGAAACACACCCAATACACCCCCATTCATGGCCTGCAGAAGATCCATCATTCATTAAGGTACATTCATGCCAGTCCTGGATAATGGTAATGGTGCTCTGCTGGGACAGTTTAAAAAGATCACACATGACACGGTCTCTCAAAGGTCCCAAATTGCCCGATAGCTAGATGTGACTGATTGTCCTAAGTATTTTATTGCTGCTCAACTGCTCTGTCTAGGAGAAGACAAATAGTACAAGGCTGCCTGTCTGTGTCTTACAAGTACAGTTCAAATGGCCTCAACCTGCCCAATCAAACTTCTTTTGTCTACATGTTAATATGAGTGGGGCTGAGAGGTTTGCGTGAATGAAGATACCTTGAAAGCTGAGGGCCTGTCAGCGCTTATTGCAAAAGTGCTGTGTGGGCATTATTGAGTATGTCGGCTGGGGCACGAGGTAGGAGTATAGCATTATTGTATTAGCACCTAGTTGGAAGGATTAAAAAAAAAAAAAAAGAACATAATGAACTTACAAATTTTGCCGGCTCTAATAAGCAAAGTCCATGAGTTGTGGATGCTTGGAAATCTGGCTCTGAATATTCATTTAGAAAATTCAATAATTTCACCTTGATGTTATCATTTGAATACGTCTTTGGTGTAATAATATTCAAAAATCATTCAGTCAATATGGTAGAGGAAATAATCCTTTCACCTTGGCCTACTAACCAAAATACTTGCACAGTGTTGTCCTTCTCATGAATTTCTAAAAGGAGAGAGAGACAGAGAGAAAGAGAGAGAGACCAGAGAGAGAGCTGGCAATCCCAAGGGGAGGGAAGCATTTTTCATGCTGCTGCTGATAGTACATGCCTAATGAAATAAAAGCACGCATAGAAAGTCATTACACAAAGGTCATAGAGAGATCTCATATGGTGTTAGAGCAGCAGCTCAGCCTCTGAGCTGGAAAAACACTCACCACAAGTGACATTTCCAACTCGGCTCGAATGCCTCAACCCTGTAAGCGCAACATACATGGATGAACAATGCATATGTAGGGCAAACCTACAGTATATATGATGATGATGATGCGCTACACTTTCCTTTAGCCTAGTAGGCTACACTGGGCATATAGGGCAAATGCCTTAAGTGTGTGCCTATGAATTAAACACACACAGAACACGTGGCATATTGCACAATACAAATACAGAAAAACGAAAGAAAATAAGCAATGAATATTTGATGAAGTTCTGCTGTGGCGGCTCAAACGTGTGTAAGCAATGCCTCAAGTGAGAAAACACACAGACACACAAGGCACTGACATCCACCATTCCTATCTTTATACACCCTGCTTAAAATGCCTGTGCATGCACACACACGAATGCAAGCACATAAATACAATGCTCACGTACACACACACACACACACACACACACAAACACAATGCACACATACACAATGCTTCAATAATTTCATTTTTCAGTTTGCACTACTGCAGTGTTGAGGTAGGCCGCTTCATTCTAAGAAGCAGATAATGAGCTATTCCCTCTGCAGAGCACACAACTCTGGAGCCAGCAGAGTGGAGCTGTGCACATACACACACACATAAATACACACTCACTCACGCACACATTTGCTTACAATAAACAAAAAGACACAGAGGGAACTCACTAAATTCTCAACTCCCCACTCTGCTTAGCCAGTCTATCTTCTGAACTTTTCTCTTTGCACATACACACACACACACACACACACACACACACACATAAACACACAGACACACAAACACAAGCCGAACAGTCCACTTTGTCACCTACCTCTGTTCCCAAGCACACACCCCTGTCGTGCACACACACACACACACACACACACACCAATATGCCCAAAGCTATTCCCGTTGGCAGTGCACTGGAAGTACTAAGGGCCGACTCCGTATCTCAGCACTACAGTACACATCAGGATACACAGCCAGTGCTGGACAGCAGCCACTGTAAAGACACGCTACCCCCCCACCACCACCACACTCCCTTCCATGACACACACAAACATATAGCTGTCAAATCACAGGGCTCCCCAGCTGTGACCTCACATCACAGTGAGGAGGAAGGAGAGAGAGAGACAGAGAAAGAAAGAAAGAGAGAGAGAGAGAGATGATCACTGGCTCCTCAGAGATGGGGGTGGGGGATGCGGTAAGCAAGAGAGAAAGCAGAAGGGGGTGTCAAGGGTGTGAGTGTGTGTGTGTGAGAGAGAGAGAGAGAGAGAGAGAGAAAGGACAGAGATAAGAGGCCATGGCCAGAGAGCATGGCAGACACAGTGGGGAAATTACTATGGAAAAGAGGGATAAAAGAGAAGTCTCCCTCCCTGCGCCAGGGGAGGGATGCTGCGAGTGGAGAGGAAGTTATAGAAAAATGCTGCTGGTGAGATGCAGAGGTAAGAATGGAGGACAGCTTAATTTTCACAGCTGTGAGGGGTCAGCTGAAAATAAACCACACCCCAGGAGCAGCAGGAACCAGCCACACTATGTCAGCCGAGCTACCACCAAATACCCTCTTCCTCCTCTTCTGGATCTGCTCTTCCTCCCCTCTTGCTCCCGGTGCTTCCCTTTCCCTCTCTCTTCTTCTCCCAAACTGCTATTCCTCAACCCTTGCCTCTGCTCCTGTCTCTCACTCCCTTTCCTCTCCTCCTCCTCTTCTGTTTTGCCCTCCTCCTCTCATCCATAATATATAGTTTCAAGACATCCGCTTCCTGTAGTGGACCCTGCGCCCCTGGAGCCAGTCAGCCTGTATTGATCTCCCCGCCCAGAGGAGTCATCAGGCCAGAGATAATAAGGCTTAGAGTCACACTGATGCTTCTGCACCCCCACCCATGCCACCACCCCCATCATCCAGCCCCGCACCTCAGGAAGTCCATCTTCTCCTGTCATCTCCTGTCTTGTCCTGATCTGTCCTGTCAAATGTGACATCACCACCCCAACAGGATAGGAGTGAGCTAAGTCACCAGTTTCAATTGGGAATCATCCACTCCAGCTCTACTCTCTACTCTAGCTCTACTCTAGCTATAGTACAAGTGTGTGTCTGCATTGGAGAGACAGAGAGAGAGAGAGAGAGAGAGAGAGAGAGAGAGAGAGAAATGGTATAAAAAAAATCACAAATGTCTGAGCTTGCAGAAATAGCCAAAGCACCGTGAAATTCCCAACTTTTCTCCCAGCTATGAAATTGGGTGCGACATGATCTGGATCATGCCATGTCATTCTGTGCTATGCAAGGGATCATTACACTGGATAGCTAGCGTGTGCTGATGCCTGCCTGCCCCTCCTTTAACCTAAGTCTTTATATATAGGTCAACGTTGGTAATTCAGTGACTGATATGTGCCACACGCATAATGTTGCTCTTTTTAGGGGAGGACATACAATTGCTTATGCCCTTCAGCAATAGCAGACAAGACACAACAACATCCCAGTACAATGGGGCTACAATAGAAATCTGTGCTGAAATCAGTTGTTCACTTGAAGCGGTGTCTTCTGCCGAGTTGGGGTCCTCCAGGGAAGGGGTCAAGGAATTGTTCTTGGTGTGGGTCGAGGCCGCATCTTGAGGAGGCACGGCCATCATTAAATAGGGCAATTTTCATGCTTGCTGAACAAAACACATACAATGTAAAGTGGGCGGCTAGATGCAAAGAGACAAGAGAAAATATGTCAGGAGAACAACTTTTCAAACTGGTGTGATCAACCTAGACTGTAGTGTCGGGAAAGGCATCAAATAGCATGTTCATGTCTGATTTTTCTCTAAAAATTATACCTCTAAATAGACTAGAAATTGGTTGTGTGTTCAAGTATTACATTATACTAGACTTGGAGCTGGGCCATATATTGATTTTATATTGACATCATGATATGAGACTATTTATCATATGGGATTTTGATATTGTAATACTGTGATATGGCATAAATGTTGTAATTTCCGGTTTATAAAGGCTGCATTACAGTACAGGGATGAAATTTTCTGAACTTAGACAGGATTTTCTGTTATTTGCCTCTACCTGCTTGGTCATCATATCCACATTACTAATAACTGTTCACCAAAAAAATCTCTTGTGTGTAAATAACTTTTGAACACACCAATTATCTCCACAATATTGTCACAATATTGATATCGAAGTACTGGGTCAAAGATATTGGGATATTTGATCAACCCTAATTGGACCTATATGAAACAGACCATCAGAGCCTCTGTTTGTAGACTGTCACAGTGACATTTTGGCAGAATTACACTGAGTACAAATAATTACACAGAGTTATGCAGTATTCATGAGGAAGGCCTTCTCTTAGCATCGTTAATGATACTACTCACTTCCACTCACATGCACGCACCCACACACACCCACGCAAACAAAGACAGAAACCTCGAGGAAGCAGCCAATGGTAGAGAAGTGTTCCTATCGCCTTCTGGCAATCTGAGCTCTAAGATATGAGCTTTTTTCTGGGGTGGAAAAATAGGTCTGACACATAATTAGCAAACAAGGTCACAGCGCAGAACCAAGGTCCCATGTTTGTGTCTTCTACTGTTCTGGAGATCTGACATACACACACACACACACAAACACACATGCGCACACACATTCTCTCTCTCTTTCTCCTTTTCTCTCTCTGTCTTACTCAAACACACAGATAAAAACACCCATCCTCTGTTTCCTTCTTACATTTTGAGTAGGGATCTGAACACCAGTCTGGTGTTCGACTGTTTCCACACATCAAAAGCTTAAGTCTAGTAACAAAAAAAATGCAGTGTCCACATCTGCCATATTGCCTACACACCCTTTCCCTTTCCTTTTTCCCAGTGAGCACAAGGACCATCTGATCTGTTGGCCATTCTATCTTCATTATGCATATCTGCTCAGAAGTTGACTTCAGCAAACAGAAGGTGAGGAGAGGTGATGCGAGGATTCTCAAAGCGGTCGCTGTTAGCAGAAACAAGGCTGCAGTGTGTGTGTGTGTGTGTGTGTGTGTGTGTGTGCATAATGGCTGTAATCTTTACCTTTGCACCAAGACTCGAACCCGACACTCCACTCTCCCACACACTGCCTAATTTCTGTGTTCCTTTCCAGCTTTGTCAGAGAAACCCAGCGACTGCAGAATGAGTGTGTGGGTAGGCGTGTGTATGTGTCTAAGTATGTGTGCAGCTGCAATGTAAGTGCTAGTCAGCTGAAGAGTCAAGCGGTCTATCGCCTCCACATTTGAGTGGATCTTTTCACCGCCAGCCTCGCTGTTTGGTAAAACGGCAGACAGAAAAATGCATCGTCCGTGCGCATGAGTACATAATGGGCATTCTGCAGAATGCCATAAAAAACAATGTAACTCAGTGACAGCCGCAAGCCAAACAAGAAACGTTTCACTGGAAGAGAAAAACCGCCATGTGTTTGTGGGTGTGGGTGTTTCGATGAGTGACACCAGGCAATCAGAAACACTGATATTTCTGAATCAAGAACGTGTGTTAGAATACACAGAAAAAAATCACAGGGAGATGGAGTCCATCAGACGACCAATCAGTGTTCATCGGTACAGCTCCAGTCAAATTGAGTCAGAGAGGCGGGACCAATCATACCGCACTGATTCATTATGGTCTTATACACTGGTGATGGCCTTGTTAAGGTCTCTGATTAAAGGTGGGACTTGCCAGATTTTTAAACTCCAAAATATTATCAAAGTTTCAAATAAAATGTGATACCTGATACAAGAAATGAGACCATGTTAAGAGAATTGGTCTCTACCTCATGGCGGAGTGACAGTTTTCTTGCCTTTTTGGGGGGTTTTACTGAGGAAGATAAACAAGTTTTAGAGAAGAATTTATTTTTCCATCAGTCTTCCACTGATTCCGCTTTTTCAAGAAACTTTGAAAGTATCTCGTCAAATAAGAACAACAATTCAGCGTATTTGGTCTTCTTTGTCTACAGTAATTACACTAACGTCTCAAAATTATTTGCTGACAACAGTTTTACTCATTAATTGAAAATAAGCTATACTATACAGTCCCCATATTTTTACCCCTCACATTGTAAACATGCATAGACATTCTTATAACTTCTGCTGTTATTCATTATGACCAGTTACCAGCTGTTTTACGTTTGCACTACAACAGTGTGTCTGGTTGTGCTCAGAAGTTGGCTCTGACCAGATCCGATTCTTCCTTTTTTCTTTTTCCCAGTTTCCCTCAGGAAACCAGTGGTCACAGCCTTGTTTTCATTCCTGTAAAATGCAGAGGAGCACTCAAACAGGCGAGATGAATGGATGAAAACAGAACCATGGTAAAAAAAAAAAAAAAATGCAGAAAAAAAAGGATGCAGAGAGAAAGCAGATGGCACGGACTGAAGATTTGAGAAGCGTAATTCAATTTGGTCAAGTTGCTGTCACCATTAGTTCCCTATGTTCCAGTCACTGTGGTTGTGTGGTAGCTTTGATGTGCACAACTCCCCTACCCAACACACACACACAAATTGCCCAACACTGCCCCTGGCAACAGGGCAGTGTTGTGCAATTTGCAGCTTTCAGAATTAGATAGCAAGCCCCAGAGAGATTTGTTTACTTATAATGTTTCATATTTCAAGCTTTCTCTCTAAAGCAGTTGTTGAGATCTTGACTGGATGGCAGATTATTCCAGGAAAAAGAAGGGAGACAAACAGATCGTCCAGCCATTAGGGGATAATCATGTCCGTCTATGCAGAATATAGCTGGACCACGGGAAAGGGTTTGGGAGAATCCTAATGGGCTTTTTTTTTTTTTTTTTTTAAACATTACTAGTGCAGTCTACCAAACACATGCTAGTTTGTTTACTTTGGTCTCATGTACCACTTTAACAACTCATTAAACCAACTCAAGTTCAATGAGTCCCTTATGGAATATCATAATTCCAAGTTAAGAAGTAACATAAACATCCTACAATCCTATTGATGAATAAGTAATAACACAAAATAGTGCTGGAAGGCTCCTAAGCAGATTACATTTAGATCTAACGGTTTAAATTAACAGATGAAGATTTCCAGTCTACCAGAATATTTTTTCTTAAGGCCAGCGATAGCTTTCTTTCCGAGACTTCTGTGGCTATATTTTTGGACTCAGCAGTTCAAATAAAAGCCTCAGATACCTCCTTAAGGGGTTGAAAGTACATGAAACAAAGCCTGCTTTGTTAATGCATTGACTGCCATACTGTATTACACTGTGCCAGCACATTAAAGCATCGCCATGCATATTCATGCTACCCATCAGGAAGTCTTCCTCCACTACTTGTGCCACTGCAGGCTCCATAGACTCTCTCAGTGGGCCCAAATTAATATTCCAGTGTTATTTGGTACTCAAGTGCTCAACACTGGGCAAATATTAAAGGATGCATTTGTTTTTTTCAGAGTTTTTCAATGTATCCAAATGTTGATATTCATCATTTATAACCGTAAATATCACAACCTCACTGCCAGCTGTAATGATGAAAAACCAATCAGCTTATTGCTAGCCTTCAACACAGTCCAACAGGGTATGTGTTTTTGGCTTCAAAAACCATTATACATGTTTTTGTAAAGACTTTAGGAAACTCATAGCACCGTCAAATTCATTTTGATATTATACAGCCAAAAAAAAGGGTCCGCAAAGGTTTTATTTAGTATTTACCATAATACATGGCCTTGTACACATTCACTTCAAAGCTGCTAAGTTGTCTAATGCTGCATTCACCTGAACTTGAACATCTCCATGGGGAGGCGTCTGGAAGGCATCCTAACTTGTTGCCCAAAACCAAACGCTCAATGCTTCAACACTAAATAAAACTGAAAAATAGAAGGCCTTTTTGGTTTTTTTTTTGGTTTTTTTTTTTTTTTGTCTGGACAATTTTAAGACATATTTGATGGTGTTGTGAGTTCCTGCTTTCCGGAAGTGCATTTGTATGTTTTTCTAAGGCCAAAGACAAGCGCCCTGTTGCATTGTGCTGAATGCTGGCTAGAAGTTGCAACATAGTGGTAAATTCCCCCTCATTAAGCTACCAGTGATGTTGTGCTATATACATCTATAAATGATGAGAATCAACATTTGAATACAGCCTGGGTTTAAAAATACTAAACATATCCTTTAATAGCATATATCATTTACAATAGCCTAAATAAGCTCCTATTCAAATTGGTACAAACCTATATGACATGTAGGATTAGCCAGTGTTTGCTGAAACATTACGGCATGTAAAAACATTAGCCCAGTTACTGTTTGTTTCTATATTTGTCTGTGTTTCCATTGTAATAATCACAATATTCTGTTAAATTGTGTTATTTGTGAAGAGGATAAAAACCTTACTTCAAATACGACTCAAATATAAGTTATTGTCTGAAACACACTGTGCGTGTAAACACGCCCAGTCACCTGTGTTTACTGCTGAGCACATGGCCACAGTCAGACAGCCTGCTGGGAACCAGTGTGTGTGCCGACTGACAATAAGCACAGCCTGGGCAAAGTCCTGAGTCATCTGGTGCCTCTTAGCCAAGTCACACTGCGTGCTCATGGCTGGCAACACAGAACAGGTGCCCACTTAAACAACAAGGGAGAACATGGGCAGATGCGTGACAGAGAGTGTTCAGGTCACGATGCCACACCGAGACCAACCAACTGTTGGCGTGTGGATAAATCGGGGATCACACTAATGCGCTTTCCCTTAAAAAACTGAAAACTTCAAAGGCAAAACTGGTACACAACACAATATGGCTGTGTCATCTTGAGGAGGTGCATATGTGTGGGAGCTTTCTGGCATTCAGATCACACGATTATCATTTTACATAAGGAAATCATCTTCCCACTGTTATGAAGCTGTTGGCACACATTCCAACTGCGGTAAAGACAAAAGCTGAAATAACAACCTACGCAGCTTCATGCCGAACAGCATTTCTCATCAAGTTTGCCTTCCCTTCTTCAGCAGCAAGAAAGCTAGTCTAGGTTAAGAGATATTTCATATAGTCTTCATCAAAAAGACATTTTTGCTCTTCGGACCTTTTCACCTATTTTTTCAGACATTCCACTGGGGGGTCGGCGCAAATAAAATTATAGCACTGAGCAATGGAGGTGGTCGTTTTTACAAGGATTCAAAGGTAAATTGATCCTATCATGACTCCAATCTTTCTGGCTAATGTCACAACATTTACTCTGCTTTTATGGCTATTTAACCAGTAACACTTCATCCAGCCTGCCTTACATTTCAAGGGAACTGCAGACCCTTGCAAAGACATTATAGCAGATATTTTCTTCAGCAAGAGAAAATTGTCTATCTGTATAAATCTGTATATATCCGTATGAATGAAGATTTAATATTATCTTCTAATAACCAATCTTTGAGCTCTGGTTCATTATTTAAAAACCCTGGCAGAGAGGACAGAAACCGTCCTGTTAGTAATTGTCATTTAGCCAACCATATTTTTCGGGGAGATGGGATTGTCCATAATTCAATGGGCTGATGCCTAATAATACACACAGTTGGGAGCATGATATGGCTTGCAATGAGTCAAATCACCTTCTGGTTGGTCACAGACCAGTGTAAATAACATTGTGTACTCTAACAGCTTAACTACGCTCAAAACAGATATGTAATAAGCTTGTCCTTACAATACTCAATGCCCCTCCTCTCTCCATCCATTGTGTGTATGTGTGTTTCTGTTTGTGTGGGTGTGAGCCTGCCTGTGATGCACTGCCCTTCGCTCTGTCTGTCCTCCACACACTGTGGCCCTGTGTGTGCAGCATGAGCGGAGCTGTGTGCTGCAGATAAGAGTCCGCGTCCTGCATGGGGAGGAGGAGGAGGAAGTGGCAAAAGAGCACAGGAGGAGAGCAGGGGGGAGAAGAGGATTCACTCGCCTCGTTCCCAGTCAGATTCACCTCTGGATGCCCTTTCCTCCATTTACTGCCATCGCACCTTCCTCATGAATAATCCAATCAGTGACACTAGCCGCCCTACTACTGTCATGTTGCATGAGGTCCACATCTGGCGGCTGTCCAACACCGTGCCGTGCTCAACTTATGAACAAATTGCAAAGAAATGCCATTAATATGCATGAGTTATTTTTCTCCACGGAATGATTGGAGAGATGTTTTCAGTCATGTACTGAGTTGATGTTGTGATTGTTGCACCTCCCTAAGTCTAGACGGCCAGTAATGAGAATAATGAGAGGGCTGGTATCATCACTGACATCTTCATTATCTGTTTCCTGTTGATAAACTTTATCTAATGCCGCACAGTACATTGTTCTGAGAGGAAGATTTGTAATCTTCAGTAATTAGGAAGCTGCTTCCTCCCTCTCTATCTGTGATTCTCCCTCTCTCTCACTCTCTCTCCCTTCCCCTCACTATCTCTCTCTCTCTCTCTCTCTCTCTCTCTCTGGTTTGCACTTGGAATCACATCCACAATTTAACTTATTCTCATTCTCAAGCCATCTGCACCAATGCTTAGTATCACGATGCCTTGCTCAGGCAAGAGCATGACTCATGATAATTAAAACAGAGGGATGGCGAAAACCAAGAGTGAAAGTGTTATTTTCCATGGGGTAATATTAGCTGCTTCATTTCTAGGCAATTTGCTGTTGCTATGTAAATTGTGAGAATAATATCAGCAGCATGATTTGGCAGTTTTAAACAGAGACTTCCATCGTCACGAATTGAAGCAAAGGAAAAAAAAATCACGGAAAAGTCAGCCAGTCTCTCAGAAAGCTGGGCGCAGGTCTGAATAATGATACACTGACAAAAAAAAAAAACGACAACAACTGTGGATCAGGGACATTTGGGGTAGTTTGTCAGAGGTGATTAGTGCTGGTGTATTGTGCCACCACTGCTCACAGAAAACATGACGCAGGTGGTTACATCACCCAGTGGGTTTGTGGGCCAGATGTGACAGTATCACTCCAGCTAAAAAAGGCTGTTCTGACCTGTCAGCTGGCAGGGGGGAGGCCTTACACAAAAAGTACCCTGCTTGGTCTGCAGAGGGCTGCACAAGCTTTCTTTGACCCCTTTTATCCACACTCATTGGGTATGCAACAAGAGGGTTCATTTTAGAGCTTTTCAGAGGGTCCAGAGAGGGACCGGTTCGCTGGTGTGAAATGAAAACCAACCCGTTTGTAGCGCCTGACTACATCGAATGCTAATGTCGCCCACATCAATGGACTCCTCAAACAGAGATGCAACCAAAGGACAAGGAGCTAGGAGGCAGAGCAGCGCTACACAAACACAACTGAGACACAGCAGGACGGCTAGGGGAGGACAGCGGCGGCACACAGCCCAGCACCTGCACCAGCCACCGCTTTTATTTCTGGTTACACTGATGGGAGGAATGAGGGGAGAGCTCCAACTGTTTTGTCCTGCACTGTTTTACTCATTAGCCCCCCCATTCCCTCAGCCTGCTCGCTCTCTCTCTTTCTCTCTCTCGCTATACTTATTCACAAGCAAGCCATTCAAAACCATCAGAGCTGGATTGAGAAACAGCAGGCTTTGTAAATGAGTGTTAAATCAAAAAAGACAGGGTGCAGCCATAATCGGAAACATTATACACAATCAGGTGCACTATCGGAGAACACAACTTCCAATCAGTCCCACTGCTGAAGATCTCTCAGTGACAGACAACGTTCGCAGAGATGATTAATGAAATGCAGTGATTATAGCCTCAGTATTAAAAGGTGGCCCACTGGGAATATCATGGGATATTTATGTGTGAAATTGTGTTACAAGAAGACAGAAATGGAACTGAATGAAATAACATGAGCCTTTGTGGGTGGTCTTAACAGTAGCATTTCAGGGAAACAAACAGGGAGATTGAATAATGGGGATAGCAGTGGGACTTGCTGAGGCCCTTCGGAGGGAGCGCTGTTAGTGCAATGCTTCCCATCTCTGCCAAGCGTAATGGGATTTCTTGGGTCTAAATGCACTTCACTCATTCTGTGGAGCCAGTAGGAAGGTAAACTATTGATCCCCAAACAATTTAGCTGTCCAGGCCTGAGAGAGGAAACACAGGATGCCCCTAAATGTATAATGAAGCTTCCCAAGAGCTCGCCTTCTTCAGTATTCGCTCCACGTGCCAGGAGTCCTTCGCCTTTGGGCTGGCTTGGCGATTAGCCTTCTATCCATACACTTCTCACACATGAAAAAGCATCCCCCCAAAAGGCTAAGGGTCAGACAGCTATAGAGCTAGTGTGCCTCTCACCAAGGACATTTCTGATTAGTGTAAGAAACCCCTTTGCTCCTCTCAGTCTTTTATTATTCTCAACACATGGGCAACTGATGGAGACCTCATTATGACACTGGTTTAGTATGCTATCACAGCATTAGGGCCGATCTGTCGAGCTTTAAAAGCATCTATCATCAGTGTGAGCCAGCACACACTGGGTCGGTGGGAACAAAATCCACAGCATATAGATGAAACACGATGGTGTGAGATTGTAGCTGTGCTTGGGGGACTTGCATTCAGAGCCAGCCTCCAGATGAAGTTGGGCTCCTGTCCTCCTGACATGCTCCAGCGCCATAGCAACAGGCTTTGCTCAAAAGGCCCCATGAGTGGCTAAGCCCAAAAGAGGAAGACGTTTGTGTATCTAATTGGGCAGTCCCCATTGGACCTGTTCTCTGTCACTGGAAGATAACAAGGCATGCTGCTGTACACATGTGTAAGCTTTCAGATTCCCACAATGAAGACAGATTAATGAGGATTAGGCTCAATCCAAAATAATACAGCCCATTACTGAGAATATCAATCATAACTTTGTCTGAAGGACACAGAGGCAATCTAATCTTCAAAATGGTGTTAAATATTAGCTTTGATGTAAAGGGTGTCTGTATCAATTATCATAATATCAACAGAGGAGATATTAATGTGTGCGTACGGCCTAGCCAGAAAGGAAGGTGGTTATTTTATGCCCGGTCCTGTAATCTTCCATGCCATCTCTTATGGTGCAAAAAAGCTATCTTCTAATTTATGAGGTCTGGTGGTAGCTATCCTCGTACAAAGTTTGGGCCACTGTCATTCATAATAATGTGGGTTTATATCATGCTATGGAAGGTGGTGGCTGAAAAATAAAGACCTCTGGCCAGCTATGGTGCCCGCTGGTAAACAACTGCATGAGTTTATTTTTCAACATTGCAATTCTGCGGTTGCAATCCCTGTGAATAAATCACACACCCTTCACTGATTCTCAAACTACTGTAGCCTGACTGCACATCCTCTCAACAACCCTGTAAACAATGCGTTTGACTGAACCTGGGTGGAAAACAGATGGCTCAAGACTCCCATGTGAGAATTCAGTCTATTGGGTGTAACACAATATTTCTGCTCAATGAAATATTAAACTAATACACAACGGGTAATCTGACACTTTGAGCAGCAGCTTAATTAAGACCTATTCACATTAAGGTGCTTAAAATTGACTGCTTAATTAGAAAAACTGTCCTCTGAACTTGTTAACCTTGTGATGCTGTCACTTTTACTTCTTATCATTATTACACTGTAACCTCTTTGGCCCTGGCTAACAACAGCCAGCATGCAATTACCTATTTGTTGAGCAAATAGATCTAAGTGCTACTGCAAAAGTTGAGTGCAAGCCTGGCAAGGTAAGCACCGCTAATAAGCAAACAAACTATTAACCGTGCTGACATTGTAATGGAGGAAGCGCACAAAGTCAAATATGATCAGAGATAAAGAAAGAGGGTGATCATGAAATTAGCAGGCGAAGGGCATGCAAATGTAATCTATTTCTAAATGAAGGGCACAAATCCCAAAAGATTTACTTTGTATTGTCAAGCCTAAAAATACGTCAGAGAAAACCAAGGGACAAATCAGAGAAACGGATTAAAATCTTGACAGATTTAACCTAGTTACAGATTTTCACACAATGTGCTCAAATGCCACTACTATGACATCTTATAATTATCATTTTAAAAATATTATCTGACATTCAGATGTCCAAGAAACAACAAGTTTCATTCCAAAATGAGACACCTTACACTTACTGCTGCAAAATGACTGTCGGCATAAAAAATATATAACTTCAAAGCACAACTTTGTATGCTTGTAAGTTGCGTTTTTAAGGACAGAATCACCTGTTTAATAAATCGTGCCAAAGTAATTTCACATAACATTTTTTCTTCCCAAACCTGAGTTACAGAATTGCGTAACAAACCTCTTCAGCTGTTCCCAAAGGCCAAGGTCAAATACTGATCACCCAACATGAAACTTCAACCCACTTCACGAACACTTTCAGATCTGACATTCATCAATGTCATCTTAATCGCTCCATGAGTAGCAGTGGAATACACGGGGTGATTTCTGGACAGTGCCTGCTTGTCTGATGCACATTATCTTAATGGAAAAGGAGTAATCTGATTTGGATTGAGACATCACTTTGGCAGACAGACAATGTAAAGGAACCATGTAAGGAAACTCAGCACTTTATCAGCAAACAAAATCACACTGATAAAGACAAGGGGAACAGCTCGAATGTTCAATGACAAGGAGGCACGTTACATTATACCTTCAGGGAAGTTCAGATTTTGATGCTTTTTTACAACCGAGCTGTTTCTTCAAAAGGTTCTCTACCTTGTCAGAAAATTAAAGATATCTTTTTTCTAGCTGCTTTAATGCTATAAATAGACAAAAAGCTGGCAGCTGAACGTAAATCTATTTTCATCATCAGCCCTACACAGCATTTCTTTAAATCTTTGAATGGACATTTACGCTATCTAGGAATGTTTCTTTTACTTTTGCTCTTATTGTACATCATATGACAGCATAAATGGCTAAACTGTACATTTTAATTTAAGCAGGTTGTTCTGTATCATGAGTGCAGAGATGGCAGAAAGGGTCATGGGCTACAGTAGAGCTAGAGAAGTCACATACTCTCATTCACACACACACACACACACACACACACACACACACACACACACACACACACACACACACACACGCAGAAAGAGAGAGAGAGAGAGAGAGGACAGCTTTAATCCAGTGTAGTTGAATAATTATCCATAAGGGGTCTGGAAAGGAAAAATAACTAGTCTCCTGAAATGCCTTAAGCAACCATTTGAGATGGAGATCATTAGACCAGGTAAGTAACCGTGGCCCCAGAAATAGAACATATAGAAATAGAGCAGGCAGCAAAGCCTTATTCAGTCAACCAATGTGGGAGACAGGACAGGAAAGTCCAACAGCACAGCTAACTGCTACAGTGTTGGCACCAGTCTCCCTTTATACGGATTAGCACTACAAAGAAACTGAATCTTACCACTTTACAAGATGTTAACAAGAGACTTGTAAACATGTGACAGCCACGCCAAAATATAAAATAAATGTAGGTTTGGCTCACAGTCTAATTGTGAAAATATGGATGGGAATAGGACTAGAAGATAAACACAAAATCAAATATCACAATATCTTTGACTGAACATCTTAATATGATACTGTGACGATATTGTAGGGATGACTACTGATGCTTTTTTTTTTTTATCAAGATATTTAGATTTTTTATAAGCAGTCATATGATAACCAAGAGTGATTGGCTTCATGATTACAGACATTACACACATACAGCTGGGATGAAAAATGTAATTGGTAGTTATTTTCATAAGTGGACACCCATGTTTAACACACGTTTTGTGATTACTATTATAAACTAACTAATGACAGTTCATATTATTTTCCTTTGTAATTCTTTGTAAGCTGTCGTGATTCTCTTGGCCTAGGTTTTTGTGAATATCCATTTTGTATTGGTTTCTCCTTTGCATTTTTTTGTATAAATGATAATGACACACTGCACTGTTGGTCTGAATCCTGAGGTGGGATTTTTGAGTTTCAGAACTACTAATGGCCCAGTGAATAGGGTACATTGCACTGCGCTGCTAATTTGGACCAGGAGAGAAATCCCTCATTCAAGAGGGATGAAAATTAGAGTTTGACTCAATTTCCATTGTGTTGCACCACAGGTGAGTGCACAGTGGCCACAAGAGGACTTCACAAGCATGAAAAGGCAAATGATAGAACAGGTAGAACAGTCTAACATATCCAGAAAATTGCATCCCTTTACAGTAATGCAGCCTTTAAAACCAGGAAAAGACAACAGTTATGCTATATGATGACATTTTACAACTAAAATCCCATACGACATCTTTTCTCATATCATAATAACAAAAATATAGGCTAGTATCACTATATTGCCCAGCCTTAGATGGGAATCTGCAATTAGAGTTAATTTGTTTTTTTCCCTTTCCCCTGCCTCTCCACATTGACTCCACAGGCTCACATGTCTGCAGAGAGCAGGGAAGGGTCTGCAGTGGTAGAATCAATGGCAGGCCTGGTGTGTACTGTATGTAGTCAGCCAGAGATGGCAGATGGAGACTGAGGCCCATTCTCCTCCACAGGCACGAACAGAGGAGAGGCTTGTCTCTGGGTGAACACTGAAGACGTCATGTCTCTGCCTCGCTGTCGTACCATTAGTGGATTTCTCTATTGATCGCTAGTGTGTAAACTGCTGAGCAATCGAAAGGGAGCGTCAAGACGAGAGCATCGCATGTTTTGTCAGCAGGACAGGCAGTCATGCAGACACTAAGAAGGGCTGCATGACTAAATAGGCTCGCTAAATGTCCCCTTGCTTTATCCTATCTTAGTGTTTTCAGTTTGACGAACAATGAAATGAACAATGAAAGACGACATGACGTATTTCTTCCAGGGTGGCCAACGCTGCGTTCAGTGTGACCAAACAAACCCGCTCCGCTGCTGCCAAATACCATCGCTGCCAATCAACCCAGAGTCCTTTCACTATCACCACACAAAATGGCTATCTTTCTCTGTTCAGCTAATGCTTTGTCACTTTGCCCAAGGATGAGATGCCCAGGGCTTGGAAGGACATCTGGAAACATATCTAATCTCCTACAATGATTCTAAAATTACCTTTAATCTCAGTCAGTCCAATGGCACACGGCCAGCACTCAAATTTGTCCCCCAAATCACTCTGCTTATGGATTAATACAGTATTTTTTAGTGCTGTTAAGATACTGTACTACTGTGTGAACCTGCAGTACGTGATAATGACTACCAATGGTGATGGAATAGTCGAAGAAAACAATGTTTATCTGGAAAATAACACTGTTCCAATCATTTTAAAAATCATGGACACAGACAACATCTTCCTGTAATGTAGAACTACAATGAACTCAGTGCAGGCACAACATCTGACAGACAGGTGGTCCCTTATGCCTGTGCACATGTTCACTGTGTTGCATGCTGACTGTATGTTATTGAGTGAAATGCAGATGTGGTGGTTGAAGATGGCTGTTTTCTGCCTAAGCGCAGGTTAACCTCTCTATGTCAGTTCTTGACAGATGTGTGTGACTGAATTGCTTGTAACCAATGGAAAAGTAAGTGTATGGGAATGTTGAAGCATTTGACTGAAGCTGATGTCTCGAAATGCATCGTACATCAGAATTAAGTCTTGCAGGGCACAATGTTATGTAAAAAGCTCTTTATATAGCCCAGCAAGCCGCTATGGCCCTACTGGCAAGGCACTGACAATGAAAATCTTGCATTCAAAAAATACTCCACACAAGTTTTGTTTACCGAGTGGAGCAAGGGGATAAAAAAGCAAGCCGCTGCTCGCTCGCAGTAAGTTACCCTACTTCTGGTGCTGTGAGCAGGGTAAATTCAGTCACCTAGGATGGAGGAGAGAGTCTGTCCTCAGGGCGTACATAGGACAGCACAGGATGCATTAGCAGCAGTCAAGCTTTACAGGATTCATAAAGCGCTCCACCTGACAGCAGGCCATGGAATCCCTCTGACATTTTGTGCCAGACTTAACGGCACTGATTCAGTGAGGTCTGCCCTTGACAAAAGAAAACAACTATAAGATGTTTTTTAGCAAACAAACAGCCAGATGTCATATTTCAGTTCAAGTTAGATAACCTTGAATGAACCGTGAAACACATTTGCAAGCCCTTAAGTCCCAATGATTTATTACTACTTACTACTATTTATTGCTACATTTCCAGGCTGACATAGTTGGAAATATAGCATCTGTTGCTGGGAACTGAGCAGCCAAAATTTAAGAAGTTTCCGGGCACTGGTTCTGTACTATTTCGTAACATCAAGCTGTAATAGCCAACCCTGTGGGGTAGACTACTCTAAGGCAAAGCATCTGGGGTGCCTGTTGCACAATACCGTTCCTGGCTTGAGGTCAGTGGAGCCAATAACAATAATGGAGCTGTGGTTCCAAGATCTTTCCCCTAACATACACAAGAGCCCAGTTTGATAAGATTTTATGCAAATGCTTCCTATTTGGGGGAGGGAAAAAAATGCTGCAGTTAGATACAATTTAATACAGAATTATGACTGTCTGTGCTGTAGGTGGAGAGCTACCACAGCTGAAACCGATGAGAATCATTCTTATTCACTCTGCTGTGCAAACTAGTGAGTGAAATAACAGTGAAATTAAACCATCCCCGGTTTTGCTGGAGGCCTCTGAGGGACCCTCGGTGGTCCCTGGTCCCACTGATCTCAGGAGTAACAGTATGAGCAGTTTCCCCTCACAGAAGCCTATTCTGGTGAGTCGGGACGCGCCCATGACACCTTCAGCCTGACATCTTAACGGAATGAGGTGTATTAACCCTGTGATGGCCCCGATTTTACTGAGCATTACGGCCCCATCGCCTCGGAAAAAAAAAAAAAAAAAAAGACAAAGCCGAACCAAAGCCCATATGGGTCATCCCTGGCACTGAGACAAGGAGATGCATTTTAATTCCAAAAGATGAAAGTGTTTACAGTCGTCGGGTGTTTTAATCTCTTAGGCTACAAGAAGGCACGGCAGCGTTTAGCAGTTTGAATCATCATCTGTGTGCGCGGGGCAATTAGGCTTTAGCCTCTGGCGTGGTCTAATACTGAATATTATCACCTACTGAGACTTCGCTGACACATACCTCAACGCACATGTGCAATACATAGCAATACGATATTACAGCATCTTCAACACCCGCTCAGTGCATCGGGTATGGGTGTTTTGGGAAATGCATGCCAGGATGTCCGGCGGATCATGTAACAGCATCATTCCCGCCCGTCAAGCCACACATATCGCACATACTGCATCTATCTATACCTGTCAGCACGACGATGAGAGCAAAATGCCCGTGTCCAAATCCTTAACAATTCTGCAATGCGGAAGGCGGCATAAGCTCCATCCCGTCAGTGCATCCCACTTCGCCTGGTGTAAACAACACTGATTTCCGAGCTGTCAAATGCTGCGCCCGGCTTCTCTGGAAATAACGTAAAACACTCAGGTCTCACAGTATCCGCCCAATGCCGTCCGTGTCCTTACCTCCAGTAGCGGACAAATCCGTCTGCCCGTATGTCCTTCACGATGCTCACACCTGCTCAGCACCGCATCGCCGGGCGCTCAAGAGCGGGGAAAGAAACTGACAGCTCCGTGGTCCTGTCCCCTTGGATTGGATGGAAAGGTTATGACTGTCAACTTAAGGGGGCGCTAAACCTGCTTGTTCCGCAGGGTCATTACGGCAGCGGGTTCCCCAGCAGATGAAGTGGTGAGTTTTGCGGTGAGTTTATGACACAGGAATGTCTATTTTAATAAGATGTTTCATTCCCTTCACTATTTCCCCACCTACACATTATCTTATTCTGTGCCAAATCATGTCTATCAGCAGAAATGTCAGCTGAAGGGGGAGTTGATCTAATTGGAGTCTATTTCAGGCGTCTTGAGAAGTCTGGGAGCTCCTGCAATGGAAAATCCATCCACACAAAACTTATGCCTATATCATCTGTCTCCCATATACCTGCATCATTTTGTTGTTGTATCTGATACAGTCGTGATTAAGCAGCTCAAGTGTTTTGCTGTAGTAGCATGTGGCTCTGGAGATATGAACATGTCTAAAGTTTCTAGAGAATCCGCAGGATTTGAGGCTCTATTCCTCCATGCCCTGCGGTAATTTGGCATTGGTGATGATGACTGTACCCTGCATGCAAGCTGAGCGGTTAGGGGTTCAGTGTCTTGCTCAAGGACACTTCGACGCGCTCTCCGGAGGAGCTGAGGATCCGATTACCAGACAACCACTCTGCCTCCGGAGCCATGCTTTCCCAATCAGGAAGAGATCAAGAGGGCACATCTACTAATTACGACGCCTTGCCCATGTGTCAGTCCAAACATGAGCCCATCTCATTCCCCTGGGATTAGATCTGAATCTTGGATGTAAACACCACACAGCAAATAATAATCTGCTCTGGCGGCGGCCCATAAATAATGCAGGAATCTTTCAGAGCGCAGACTGGAATTAATTGAATGACTTAGCCCCCTTGGATGATTTTGGAGGAGCACATCAAAGAAGTTTTTATATGGCCAGACACCTACATTTCAGGGAGGTTATAGCTCTCTATCAAATCTAGTGTTGGTGTTTTGTCCCTCGAGGCAGTTATTCAGAGTTTTCATCAAAATAGTATTGTTGCTTTTGAGATGAAAACTGTTGTTTGTGGTTTTGTACACAAGAAAGAAGCCATTCTCTCTCCAGCCCAGAGGGATGTATCAGAAAAACATGTCAATCCACAAGCCAAAAGGATTCAGTAACACTGAGGAAATCCCTAACATCCAAACAGAGAAGCATAATGCTCAGACTGAAGACAAAGATACAAGATCCAAAAGGATATTTTTTGTGCAAGTAATCCAAGATCTAGGTGTATTCAATCTCAGACAAACACTTTTGTTCCTCTTAGAACATGGCAGTGCAAATAGAGATGGATCCTGCTGGTGAATGACATTGTTACAAGGCTGGTCTCCAGGGTGGGTAAGAGGAACAGCAAACACCCTGCTGTCTGGATGAAAGAATAGGTGGTTGTCATCTATCTGCCTGGCAGACCCATCATGTAGGAGAGGAGGGAGGTGGAGGAGGAAGAGGGGGGAGGGCAAATGTGATTTAGCCCCTCTGATCCCTATTGGGACTCACGCAAAGGTGCCCCCCTCCCCCAGCTCAAATCCACATGGGACGTAGCGGGGAGCGTCGGGAATACAAATCGGGGTGAGGAGGGGGTTATAATCCCAGTGCTATCGTCATGATGACATAGGGGAGAGCGGGTTGCAGAGGGTGTTAATGTCAGATCAATAGAACAAAGCACTCTCACTTTGTGTAGCATCTAGTGCAGTGATATCTGCCACCATATCAGCTCACCGTCCCACAGGGAAATGGCCTCCTCAGGTTTATAGAAACAGTGGTGGAGAAATGATAGCCTTGTATTGGAAGGGGTGATTTCACCTTCATGGAGTAGGGGTTTTCAATTTCAGACGAAAGGCCCCTACCATTCAGACTCAAACAGAATGGTCCTAACAGATGTGTATGTGTGTTGGCAAACCATTCGTCAGCCATATGGAAATGTCACACAGTAATCATAAACAATTATCCTCCCCAGCTCTCAGACTGGCAGAAAAGGTCAAATTTACATAAAGACACAAAGGGTCTTGCCACTTACATTTAAAGAACAGATGCCCTGAAGCTCAGCAGACACTTAAAAATATCAGAAACTACATGATGGGTTCTTTTTCTAATACCTGCATGTAATATCCTTTACTCAACATAATGCCTCACTTGGAAGCTTGTTGACACTGAGGATCGCCATCCCTCATAGGAGCATCTGAGATGCAAATGTTCTGCTTTAGAAACCCCAGATTGATCGCAAACACACTGGAGGTAGACATAAAGCCAGTAATAAAACTGTTCAAACCAGGCTCTCTGTCCGGCAGTAAATCCAGGAGCTTGACTGAAAGGAGGCAAAATTGTCTAATGGATGGTGTGGCAGACATACTGCCGACACAGAATGAATCCACTGAGAATTGAATGAGGGACGGGGAGATGGAGGGAGGGCTGGAGATAGTAGGAGGGCAGGAGGGGGGTTTGGGGGGTGGAGTTCAGAAGGGCAGGAGGGCAGCTGCTGGTTTGGTGAAAATGATCACCAATAAACACATGGATAATGTGATTCTGTTTCCATGAAAACAAATAGCTAAGCCTCTTACAGGAGGCCCATGAAATCGAGGACTCCAGATGTAAGCAGCGAGTTCATAGGCTTACATGCTGTGCAGCAAAATGTAAGGCAATTCAACATATTTTGATATTTCTTAGCAGTTTGCTACTCTGAGTGGCCTTGAGAAATTACTAAACCTCTATTGCCCTTGTTTAATAAGAACAATTTCACCGAAGTCTTAAATTATTAAATTGTGTAAATTACTATTAAACCTACCTGGATGCTGGTGATTATGAGCTTACAGCATCACATAAGGTTTCAGTATCCACAGTGCATCACATGGTGTCTCTGATACTACGCTTACAGCCCTGTTGATCATTTCTTGCATCAGTGTAATTGCCTTTGCATCACTAGATGGCAGTAAAGTCAAGAGAGAAAACATGTCAAAATGTGAGCATGTTGATAAACTCTGATTCTTTATTCAAAAGACATAAGCACTATGAAAACATTATTGCTGGGGTGAAAGGCATGAGATCTTTTCTCATTCATTTTGACTGAAATAATACAGATATTATTTCAAACAACTGCGAGTAGATTCACATACTTTCACAAAACTCTTCTTGGGTGTAGGTTTCATTTTGCAAAGCTAAAAAAAAAAAAAATATATGGTCACCCCACTACACCCAAAACTCTGGATGAAGATTCCATTTTTAATTACTGCTATTATTAACTTGAAACACTCCCATGAGATAAACCCAAACAAATTCACCCAGGGAAAGGAATTAGTGAACCTGTCTGAACAGAAGGCAAAGTGTCCTTGCCAGAGGGAGAGAAGTATGTCCAAGAGACACCCACCAGACTTCCCCACTTCCTGACACCATTGCCGTGTGATAATGTACCAGATGGCAGGCTGCTCTCTTGCTATTACCCTGACAATATGACTGTAATGGAAATGGAAGTGCCACAAGTGAGCGCCAAAAAGAAGGAGCCCAACTGTCGTGTTCCATAAGGCCTTTCTATAGCTGGTTCACACCGAGGAGACTGTAGCAAGAGGAGGCTGTTGCGTGCACACTGCCTCCAGCCTCGACTCACCGCATGTGGTGTTGTCACTGCTCAATGTATGCTTGTGTGTGCATGTATGGTCTACATGTGTGTGCTGTTGCTGCAAATGTATGAATTTTTTTTTTTTTTTTTTGCCTGTTCCTGTCCATGCAAAGCAAAGCTGGAGGCAAGTGAGTTAAAAGTGCAGTATCTTAGCTGATATATTTTAAACTAAAGGAAGTTTAAAAAAAAAAATGTCAAATGATATATTAAAAATTCATTGTGTTGTTTGTAAAAACATAAACAAACTATTCACAGGAGGGAAGTGGGTCCCCAGGACACTGAAAAATTACCAACTCGCTTTTGTTTACAGTAACAAGCCCCCACAATTTTTTTCAGATAATATTTACTATTTTAAAAACCATCTGTTAAGCTTCTGTTGGATTTATAATGCCTCAAAATATTTTTTCCTTATTATAAAATGAGATAGAATAATTAAGTGAATTTTATGTACAGTAGGGCGCTGTGCCGATGTAAACAAATATCAAACCTACATCATGCACGTTTAATGATATTTTTTCCCTTTACCATTTCCTCTTCAGATCCATAGATCTAAATATATCCAAGGCATGTGCAACAGGAGGTGTTGGTAAAATTCCTATGCCAAAATACACACACACACACACACACACACACACACACACGTATATGTACAGAAGCCACATGCACACACATAGCTCATATACGCACATTTATGCTTACAGAACAGAAATGCACATGCATACACTCACCGACACTCATGTACACTTGCCTTCATGCACACACTAATAGCTTACAGTATTTCCTATAACAGTGAGGGTGTGACATTATAATCATCCTCGTGGAAGCTCATTTTTATCGTCACTGAATTGACTGAAGAGAAGCATAGAGAAATGACACATGATCGTTATGTTATGCAGTGAATCATTCATGATTACATTATGTGGCACTAAGCAGCCACCAGCTGAACACTAGTGTTTTTATGGCTCGCTGAATCCCATGCCTGTCAGAGCATCACTCATTTGGAAAAGGGTAATGACAATTTGAGTGAAGAGTCTCAAAACCAAAATTAAAGTGTATAATTATATTTATTTATTCATATTCATATTCCCAGTTGCTTGAATTTCATTCTTGCACTAAATGAAGAAACTTAAATAGAGAGATAAAGAAAGAGAAAGTATTTGTTAGTACAAATCTGCTCTTAAATACAAAACCATTTGCAATACTGTCACAAAAGAGTATGATTTTGGCAGTATATTCAACCGTCACAACTCAGAATAATAAAGTTCTGTACATCAATGGGTTATTGTGATTATACCTGACATATTATCATATTATACCAAAATGATGTAACTCTAGAAACAACGTTGCTGACATCCAAATCAAGAATACCATCAGAATTCAAACTCATATGCAACTTTCTGTTCAGTTAGTTACAGTACAATGTACACTGTGCACAGCAAGAAAAATGAAAGTATGTATATATGCTCTAAAAGCAGTCTATTTAATACAGCCCTATCAACAAGTTAAACCATTTCATGCACAATATTGCCTCTTAGGCTGCCTTATGAGCTCCTCATAAACTGCTTGTCCCTGTACAGTCAATTAAGGTGTATTTACAAATTCCACAAATATTCTACATATCTTAAAAAAAAAAAAACAACTTAAAACTTGATGCAAGTTAAGAAAAAAAAGAAATCTTGATCCCATCCAAAGGCCCTCAAGTGTAGTTAGTACAAGTGAACAGTTTTTGCCTAGAAGGAATTTATTAATGTATCAGCACACACACACACACACACACACACACACACACACACACACACACACACACGCACGCACACACACGCACACACAAACACACACACAGATGATACATACATTCATACACTGCTAAAATACAATCAGACACTTTTACAGATGAATGCAGACTTTGAAAATGCGCCGAACAAGTTTTAACAATGTTTCAGTCCGCTCCAATATGGGTGTGCTTTAGCTTCTTGGTGGAATCAAAGCTAATCCCGTATCTCAAGGCATTGGGAAGCTTCTGTAAAAAAAAAGCTGACGACATGAATTATTCCTCCCTTTATAGAGTCCTCTTCTCCAGCTTCTTCCACACATCCATCCCGGGGTGCGACTTCTCCAGTCCTAGTACTGTCTCTGTTCCAGTCACTGAACTCTGGGAAGTGTTTTTTCTTTGTGTGTGTGTGTGTCTGTGTGTGTGGGTGTGTGTGTGTGTGTGTGTGTGTGTGTGTCTGTGTGTGTGTGAACATGCTGGAAGTAAATCAGTGTTCTGAAGAAAAGGCACTACTTGCTGAAGGCCACCCAGCACCAGACATAAAACCAAGACTTGCACACAAGCCGCTACACCCTAAGGCTCTCCCACACTGGCCTACTGTGGATCAAGCTCATGTGAGGTGCTACCAATCAGAGGCGGTCACATGCAAAGGTCATCAGGGCTGTGAAAAATGATGCGACATGCAGCATTGCAGCTTCGTCCATCACAGGTGGGCTTGTAGCATTCGACAGACTGGTGACAGGTGAGAATGTAGCAATGCAGAAATGGACAAAATCTTGTGTATGCTATGTGCACTGCTCCAAAAGTCAGTTTACATATTCTTATAGACACTGTACATTATCTCCTTTGTGCACTGTAGATACATGATGGAATTACATTATTAAATACAGCTTCCTGTACAAGTTTCTGTCTTGGAAAAATACATGGAGAAATAGATACTGATGACTCTATTACCTTAATAAGCAATATGACCAATAAACAAAGAATATTGTTCAGGCACGCACTGTATAGTCCATAAAAGATTTCTGGTAACAATGCATGTTAAATAATGTTATCTTAAAGTGTTAATGAATAAAGGATTGCAGGTCATATCAGAGTTTTCATGCACTTTTAGAATCAGATGTCCAGTTCAGCTACTATATAAATGCTGTTTGGGCTATAATGAGCCACGTTTCCAAACCTCTCCGTAAACATTTCCACGTGACAACATACACTCCTCCAGACTTGTTGCCACTTTGTAAAAGTATATCATGCATGACACTGGGGATGGATGTGATTATAAAACCATGCAGTGATGGGATTGCCCTGTCAATAGAGGTTGGTTGGCGGGTGGGGGGGTAGAGCCGTCAGTGCAGTGCCTCCTACTGGTCTGTGAGACTGACCAGCTACACAAAAGAGTTCAAGGAAATCATGGCATTAATAGGGGAGGGGGCCTCTGAGCTTTCGTGGCCCTCAGCAGTGTCCCTGCTGGTACTCTTTCCGCTATACTGGCCGATAAATGAGCCATCCTCGTTGAATTGTCCGTCTCCTCCTTCCCCGTAGCCAACTAAACTGTCGTCACTGTCATCTCTCTTTACCGTCCCATTGGACGGTGTGCGGCTCCCTTTTAACGGTTTATGGTCCTCATTGTCACTGAAGGAGAAAATAACATGCAGGTGTTACAGGTGAAATGATATGATAGATGCAATAAGGAGATTAGTGATCACTTTTTTTAGATGGAGCACTGAAATACCAATGCTTTTACCACAACCTATGTTTGGCACAGTAGGTAATGGTAATTGTTGCTGAGTGATTTTTATTTTTTCTATCAAAAGTCTTTTTTTTTTTTTAATTTCTAATATTTCAAAATTTAAACTCGGCATCTTTCACTAAATCCATTCCGGTCTGCTGTACAAGAGGCAAATTTGAAATTGGTTTGCTCCATGTCTAAAAAATGGTAGCTGTGAAGGATTAGTTGGTTTCCATCAGGCAACAGGGGAATATAGCTCAAGCAATCATACTCCGTTCAAATTCCCCCTGAAACCAAACATGATGTGGTAAACGTGTTGTTTGACATAAGCACTTTCCCTAGACACAGGTTGTGATGAAAAACAGAAAATCCAAGGCAATGATGTGAATAAAACATGAAAAGCGAGGCTTCAGCCAACATCCCCCAAAGCAAGCATGATAATCACAAGTTGGCAAAATGCATGAAGAATCTGCAAAGAAAAATTTCTTTGGACATCAATTAGTCAACATTCCACAACCATGAGCTGAACATCAATGAGACAAGATCATAAAGCCATCATAATGCTGAAATGTTGCAAGTTCTTAAGTCTTACAATAAAAGGCATATAATATGCATCATATATAGTAGTTTATATTCATTTTATCAGGGAAAAAGCACACTATAGCTTTAGAAATGCTACACACAGTGTAACCACTGATAAGTGACTTAGAAGCATTAAATCTGACATACTATAAAAGATAACTCTATGTACTTCACATGACACTATTATGAAGGCTTTACGGTCAAATATTACACTCGATGACAGCAGTGAAAACCTGGGATGGTTATACAGCAAGCATTTTTCTCCACAGCGGCAGTGACTTGACTATGCACTGATCCTCCTCACATGCTGGGCTTATAATATCACACGCCGCCCCCAACCCCTGAGCCTTACCTTTCCCTGAGATCTACACCCTTGCATAAACGGAGCGCTGTATGAACAAAGTGATCAGATACAGAGATCCAGCCGAGATCCCACACATCACGACCGTCACTCTTAGGGAGGATTAAGATGTGCACACACGCTACAGAAGGCTTTATGGAAGTGTGGGGCTTTGATAGAGTACACATGCTTTACGGCATTTGAGCTACATAACACAGTCTGGACTGGTGCCCTCCTACAGTCAAACAAGAACAGCTCAGTTGCGTTGACGTCTGCCTTTATTGACATAAGGTTCCATTTAAGGAAACGGCATGGATATAAAGTAGGCTATGCTTTCACAAAGGCACTATAATATTGTACACTGCCTTGTGACTTATTGTCTACTGTGTTATTTGAATTGATGTCCACAGGAGAGGAGGCCATGTGGTGTAAACAAGGTCCCTCATGCTATGATCACAAACTAAATGGGGTTATAAGAATGGCTACTGGCCTGGTATAAACAGCATTAATCCGCACTAGTACACTCAGTGATGATTGTTTCCCTCAAACATGCCGATAATTTCATATTAGAGCCATATACATCTATATACTGAGTATTTATATATTCATAATTTCATTCAACACATTATTGCCTACAGCAAATGTCATATATCGGGTCTTCACACCATGCATATCACATATATATCGATATGTATTTATCACAGCATAAAATCCATATAACAGATTTATGTATACATAATACAAAAAAGTAATATCAAATATAAAAGCAAAACCATCTTATAAATTGACATATAGAAAAGAATATTCAAAAATGCTAGCTATACATAAGTAAAGTGCTTATTTTTTCTTTATTCTGCGTGCGATTGGAGAAGCAGCCTAGGAAGAAGATGCTAGCAAGCGTAGCTAGATAACTGTTGTTACTTAGCAGGGATGGTGGTTTCAAATGGTTTTCGGTAACATCGGGGTTTTGTATGTAAGTAAGTAAGCAGCAACACACTCAGCAAGGTGTTAATTCTCTATGTACTGTACATACAACGCATATGAGTAGCTTATTAGTTGGAATGGGATTCGATGCTTTGGGCCAGCTTAGAATGTTGCCGATGAATCTAGCTTATTTGTCCTGACGGGCTTATTTAAAGTTGTAAAGTACCCAAACCCCTGATCCCTAGAACCTGAAGAATCCTGCTTCTCAAATGACACCACGCTGTCATATCAAGCACACAAAATATGTAGTCCAACACGCACAAATAGTAGACCTATGTCCCATCCATGACGTCACAGAACCCAGAAAACAAGAGAAAATGTATTGTGCTTTACTGTGTGTAGAAGTTCAGAGAGCAGGGTGGGCACTTCTTCTCATTAGGATTTTCTGTGATCGGTGGTCCTGGGCATTTACTGGAGGTCAGCTGTAAGGTTTGGGAGGAGGAGGAGGAGGAGGAGGAGGGGAGGGCGAGTGCTGCGCTCCAGCCCAGCCAGTGGGAGCAGGTCTGGGAGGAAAGCAGGGACGAGGCAAGGGTTCATGGGTAAAGGGGCTCTGGGTGCTCCAGAGGCCAGAGTCACTTTCTCTCACCTGTATTCCCCAAAAGTACAGTCATCGTCTTTCATGGGCTGGAACTCTGGGTCTGTATGTGCGTCTTCTTTTTCTTTCACTGGAGAGAAGAGATGAGGCGAAATTTGAGATAACTGAGAAAAGCAGAGGAAGTGGAGAATGGGCGCAGTGCTCAAAAATGACCTGAATAATTTGCCCCCACCGAGGAAAAAAAAACAAAAAACAAGGAAACAATTTTGCAACAACAAAAAAGAAAATGTAATGAAAAAAGAAAGAAAAGGATCTCACAATGAGCAAAAAACAAAAAAAAAAAGAGAAAATTACTAGAAATTTTTTTTTCTTGTAATATAATTTTTTAATAATTTTCTCTCCTTGTAATTTTCAGGTCATTTTCTTGTAACTGTTTTTCATTTCCTAATTTCTTGCTGATTTCCAGGTGATTCCTTGCTAAGTTGCTCAGAGCATCTTTCCCCATGTTTTTGAAAGAAATCAAGTTAAGTTGCTCAGGTTACATCGGGTTAAATGCTTGGGAAAGGTGCGCGACACCTTCAACTTAACCACAAGAAATTCGACATCAATCCAGGTTTGAAAGGGTTAATGTTTTAAATTGAATGTAATGTTAAAAGTTGCGATATTTAAAACTAATATTTCATACAGTAACTTTAAACAGTGTTAAACCGTGTTACACAAGACCATTTGAGTCTTGTTCAAATCTAATTTAATGAAATGTCTACATTTGAAGTGTTTTATGTGCTTGTGCTCCACTCACCAGGGTATTTACCACCCTTATTCCTCTGGATGAAGCAGATAATAAGGAGGATCAGGATGAGGAGAGCAATGGCACACATGAGGCCAATGAACCAGCCCTGAGTGGCGATGTCCACCTGTCTGCTAGCCACAGCTGGCCAGAGGAGAGGAAGATGGAATATTAATAAATGGCCTTGTGTCATTTCCCCGTGGAAGAACTGGTGAAAATCTAGAGAAATCATTATCCACAATTATGTGGTAAATAAGCATGTAACATCAACTCAAAGTTGAAAAAAAAAAAAAATTCTAGCCTCCTTGAAGTATCTGCTAATTAGGCGTTTCAGTTTAAGAGTGGATTAAAATTGCACATTGTCACTGAAAAGGATGTTAGAGAAGTTAGACAGCTCAGTGGATGAAGCTAACAGTGAGTTGAAACATTACTGAAGCCACATTAGTACACAATCTAAGATGAAGAGCATCTTAAAATAATCATTCTGTCTCACAAATGCACGCGCACACACACACACACACACACACACACATAAGTTAACGACAATAGGGGGTTAAATTAGGTTGAATATTAAAACACATTAAACACATCCTCTATATGATGAATACAACCACCTTCTCTAATTACCAAATCTACAACACTGGATTTCTTTAATTACACTGAAATTCAACCACATAGTCATGCACGCCACTACACGCTGTGTCTACATCACTACAGCACATGTCTGGAGTACAGAGCCACAACAGATCTGTTAAGCCCATGCTCGACCACGTTACAGATACAGAATGGCACAAACTACACATTCTACACACGACACAGGGCCAGGCCAGGCCAGGCCAGGCCAGGCTGAGGTGGAGGCGACCGCCCAGGAACTGCCTCACCTGGGACCTTGACCACTTGCTCGTCGGAGTGGTGGGGCACTTGGTCGGAGTGACCTTTGGCCACCAAACGCACCCTATAGGAGAGGCCCTCCTTTAAGCCCTTCAGCATATAGTTCTGAGAGCCGTTCACAAACTCTTTCTGCCACTCCTCTTCACCTTCACCTGTGAGAGGGACGTTCATGAGGAGAGGCACTTTTCAGCGAGGCAACACAACTTCAAATGAGCCATGGAGATCATGCAGAAATAGTTTTATCCATGGTTCACTGTGAACTATCTGGTTGAAATAACAACTAATAACTACAACTGCAGTTATCTATATTAGACTGAGTTAAATCTAGTCCATGTCTATGGAATTATGGAGTTCTACACATAAATTAGGTCTACAAATTACAATAGATGTGGCGACCTAACAGAATTAAGGATGTGACCAAATTATGAAATGACTGATGATCACAAGATTATGATTTGGATGACAGCATTTGCTAATTTACTTGAATTCATGGTTATGATAATTCCTGCTTGAATTCATTAAACAGTAGGTGTGAGAGAACCATACTACAAAATCAGGGTTTTTCCTCCTCACTGCAGGTGGTTAAAAAAAATAAAGACAGCACTTCAATCAAAACCAATTGGTACAGGACAAATAAATGTTTGTGCTGCTTTGAACAATATTCATCCATGTAAGTTCCAGCAAACTTGTGGGAAATACAGAGCTCTAGTCAATAACAGGAACGAGTGATTAACAATCCAATCACAAAGAGTTTGGTGTATCACATCTGGGCCCACACTGGCAAGAGCCAAAATCAGTGTGACTGCCACTATTTATATACACCTGCACAAGCCAATACTGAAGTAGGAGTCTCTTGCCACCTATGTAGACGTGGTAGAAATAAAAGCAAATGGCTTACTGTTTTCTACTATGTATTCAACATAAACATTTTTCTCCGGGCCCCAGTACTCCCAACTGATCAGGGCCCCATCCTCTCCCACCGAAGTGGTAATGTTCCAAAAAGTTGGAGTCACAGGCCGCGCTGAGCACACAAGAGAAAAGACAACCATAAAGCTTTTTCTGCGTTGATAAAAGGACAAAACTGATAACTGGCAATTAATTGATTTTTTGTGCTACACCGTAAAAGCATGGTCACCTCTTTGCCATCACTCAATCTCTTATGAAGAGTAGTTATTTGATTTTCCTACACTTGTCTGTCAGTAAGCCAAATAATTTCAGATCAAGAGAGTAAAGTAAACTAAACAATATACAATGCTAATCAGTAAATCAGATTCAGGAAGAAATCAGATACATTGTATACTAAGATCACAGCAGTATCTGTACCCTTGTGATGTGGATGGTGTGCAGGAGGTCGTGCGATGGGATGGGAGGGTTGGGTGCTCCCTGTAAACGACATGGAGAAGGGTAAAGACCGCACCACACACACATACACAGACAGAGACACACAGACACAAACACACAGCAAGGAACAAACCACAGGCAGAGATGCCGCAGACGGTTAAGTGATTATACACAGTGCAGTCTATTCATCGGCGTGCCAAGCAAACCCATGCCATGCAGAGGGAAGCATCATCAGACATGGACAATCATCAGCAGCCACCATGGAAAAGGTGAGAAGGGGTCAAAGTTGCCAAAGGCACAGTGAGAACGTGCAACAGAGCGCTTTGAAAAGACTCATCTGGTTTTATCACATAACACCAAAAAGACACATGTCACACAGTATCTAGACCTCATGTGGCATTTAACTTTACCAAGCTTTGAACTCAGTGTGTTGAGCTGGCAGGCTGCACGGTTTGATAGAGGCTCGGGAAATTGTTCAAAGAGGAGGAGTGCATGCTTGCAGTGGGTTTCAAGGCTAGTTGTATTTGTAAAGCATGCACACTTTAGCTACCACTGGTACCTTCGCCCACATCTATTTCATGCTGTGGTATTAGGGCTTGTAGAGAGAAAAAGGACACAAAGACACAACATACAGGACAGGGGTCATCATACAATGGCCCCCCTGCCCCGTGCCACTGTAACCGAGACATTTACGTGGTCATGCTGTGTAATGTAATACGGGATTAAAAACAAGTTGACAGTGACTATGACAACCCCAATGATTGATGCAAGTTGCCTGGTGAGTATTTTTAGTTATTTACTTATTTTTTCATGTGTGATGTTCGGTGTCTGACACATTGCTGCTTGAATTTTGGCACCATTAGGCCTGTTGGTGGCACTATGGCGGGCCAGTCATTTCATTTTGTGGACACTGGATATCAATAGCCTGGCATCACCAGATCAGTTCTCAAATATAAATTAGTATGGAACCTCTCAGTTCATTCCTGATTATCAACAGTCACAGACCAAAATGTCACTGGAAACAATTGGATAGACCTGCAACCAATCAGCGCAGCAAAACATGTGATGTAGCGCTGAGTGACCGTTGAGCCTAAAAGATGCTTCTCTTTTAGACACAGTATAAAGCCCGCTCCATATTATATAAACGGTTGTGACTGGCCCAACCTGGGCCAGGTCGGCTGGAAATCTGTCTGAATGGGAGGGGGACAAGATCGATCTGCTAGAGCAAATGCCCTGAGCTTGCAGATTTGTCATGTTCACAGGCTAGGATATGAATGTAAAAACTTCATTCAGCAAAAGTTAATCAGATTTGATCTAGCAGTGTCCAAGATATTAAAGATTGCTGCCATGCTGGCCTAGTGGTGGTACTGTAGTGGGCCAATCCAATTTATAGTCAAAATGCTAGACCTCAATGTGAAAATCCATCATTCCACCAAGTTTGGTCCAAAACAATCCAGCAGGACAGAGGCTGAGAAATCATGTGTGGTCAGACCAACAGACAAACAAATGAACAAATGAACACAGGCTCATCCATGAGCTTCGACTGTGGGGGACAATAAACTGTAATGTCCAAGTGGGGGTGACACAACTATGGGTCAAATTATATAACAATGCAACTGGATCACATTCAGTACCACTACACATGGAGTGTTCATGTGAAGTGGCATGGCATACGTATATCACGCTATGGAAAAATATTGTGCAATATACTCATCGGTGCACTCAGTAAGAACATTGTGCACACACAGTTCACATGACAATATTCTGTCTAAACAGTAACCACTGAAAAACATAAGACCATACTTCACAAAAAAACAACAACAGCATTTTGTTTGGAGGAGCATTACTCACTGGTAACTGCTATAGCTCTATGGATAAATGGCATGATTAGACTATCTTCCCTAAAACATATAGCAATAAGTCATACTAATGTAGTAAAATAGCCATCTCACTCCCATCTGCAAGAAGCATGCCAACTGTTTAGGTCATTTCCCTCTAGCCATCTATATTTCACAACTTACCTTCATCCATGATGGTGACAGCTTCCTGTGAAATGGCTGGGCCTGCTCCCCTGACTGTTTTTGCATTCAAATAAAACTTGTAGCGAGTGCTGTACTTGAGGTTGGGCAATGTGATGGAGGTCTCATTGGCAGGCAAGGCCAACTCCTTCACTGGGCCCAGTTCATTGGAGTTATTGACTATAGGAGTGAAGGACGGGTGACAAAGGAAATGGGGTGATAGAGTGATGGGATGGGGTGGAAGAGGTGAGGATTGTAGGTAGGGTTGGAGTATCATCATGAGAAAGGTGGGAGAAAAAGAGTCAGGAGCAAAGAGATGTAGAGTTAAGGAACAGAAGGTAGGAAAAAAGGTTGATTTATTAAATTGTGCTGTTGTAAATCTCGGAATTAATTTAATTTATTTTAAGTATTGTTCTCCTAACCAAAATGACAGTACAAAGCAACATGCAAATGAAGGACATACAAAACTACAGACTACATGAAAAAAGTGACCCTGGAAGTTGTCTTATGACCTAAGTCAACACTATTCAAACATACATTGCAAGTCCATACAAACTCTTCATGCCTGGTAGCCTATATGTAGCAGTGTGTGTCTACATATATATATGTGTATATACATATAAACATATATATATATATATATATATATATATATATATATATATATATATATATATATATATATATATATATATATATATATATATTGCCATTGTCTTATAGTCAAAGGCTCACCTGGCTGATATCTGAGGACGTAGCCAGTGAGACGTCCATTTCGGTCATGGGGGGCAGCCCACTCAAGAGTTAGAGAGTCCAGGTTGGGGTTGGTGATTATCAGAGAAGATGGAGCCCCTGGGACTGCAGAGATGATAAATAAATAGGAACTACTTAGATCATCTTCATAACTCAGAATCCTACAAAACACTGAAAGGCAGTGACACAGTCAAAGGCCCTTCAACATTCTGATTAAATTCTGATTAAATGCAAAGAAAGAAAGTGAAAAAGGAAGATAAAAAAGAAAGAATGTATGCATCCTCATACCTCCCTCTGGAGTCTCAAACTGCTGGCTGGGGCTGGGTGGGCCCTCTCCTTTGCCATTAAAAACCCTGACATGGAATGAATAGAGACTGAAGGGGTGCAGGCCAGGCAGCATGCCATGGCTGTGGTTTCCACTGAAGGTCATGATATGCTTCTCCTCATGATGGGGGTTGTGCTTGTGGAGGCTGCGCTCTCTCCCGTAGTACACCTAGAAGGTACAGACAGAACATAAATTGTGCGCTCTGTGTTTGTGTGCATATTACAGGGGGTGGGATTTGCATGTTACACTGCATGTGGTGCATCAAACCTTGTATCCCTTGAGATGTCCCCGAATTGCCTTGACTGGAACAGGATCCCAGTGCACCTCTGCCAGAGTGCTGTTTACTACCATGACCAGGACATTTTCTGGAGCTGCCACTGGTACTACAAGATAGACAAGGAACAAAACTCAAGATTAAGCAGCTAAATACAAGAGGCAACATCCTGAATAACTGCTGTACATAAAACATCAAAATGCCTTTGGCATTTTGAGAAAACCCAGTGGAATCACTGCTCAACGCACATGCATTTATTTTATTTTACTTTTTGTTCAATAGTCTAAAGTTGTAGTGTAACTCACAGTCTTCCCCTGAGTGGCCGTGGGCAACAGCGGGCTCTGGTCCAGCACCATACTCATTCAGGGCCTGAACTTTCAGCTCATATGGAACAAATGTTGGCGTTCCAGATACCACAAACTGAGAGACGTTAGCCACAGTCTCAGAGGCCCACTCTTCATCCACTTCCTTCTGCCTCCACATCACTTTATACTGCAGCCCTGGGCCATTGGCCTGGAGGCCTGTTAGAGGCTGGAGAGGTGAAATTTTAGCATTAACTCCTTTTCAATGGAACACTATAGCAGAAAATAAATGTTTGAACATATACGATATTGGTGGACAATGATAAAAAAAGAGATGTAAAAAAGAAGTAAAAGCAAAAGGAAGCTTTGAGGGCTAGGTAATAATAAAATAATATCATAGTAATATAGTACAAGGACACTCCATTGTTCCACTGTTGACGGGTCTATCGTTCAGTGAACAAAAGTGGCTGTATATTACTTTCATACCTTCCAAGTGATTACAAGATTGTCACTTGCTGTTCCAAATCCCTGTACACCTGCAGGGTTCTCATCTGGTGCTAAGAAAAAAAATAAATAAATAATGACATAACCATAAATGGGCCACAGCAAGGAGGACAGAGAAATATTTCCCAGTGGCACAGATCAACATATAAACAGTTTCAATCCAAACTATGTTATTGAAAAGATATGGCAGTTCCACATGTAGGTGTATTACCAAAAGTTAATAATTACTACCATGCCACATTACCAACTTTCACATCAGGAAATGCACATATTTGCGTCACTATAGCCTACTTGAAATGGGACATGACATTGGTCTGGTGAAATTCTTGCCACTTTGAAGTATTTAATGCCACTTGGCAAATCCGTACTGTATCTGTTTTGTGGCCACGAGGGCTGTGTTTAAGCCATTGTATGTTTTGGAAAAACTGGCATTGTGTTTAAGTCTAAACCGGGAATGAACTGCCCACATGTTATTTGATGGAGCTCATAAGTGTTTGCCTCCTCTTAGATCCTGCTAATAGACAGATGGAGAGGAGAAAAAAAACATAACCCAGCTGTCCAACTTTGTTGGTAGAGCTAATAAGGTATCCACCAAAAGTTGATGCCTGTACTGACAAAATTATTGCTGGCAGGAAAATTATGTACATTATGGGTTGCTACATGAATCTTCTTAACACATTCTGTTACAGTTGTGATGTCCAAGATAGGATCATCTGTGCTTTTGAAATATCAACTGATGAATTTTAGGCTGCGTGTCTTTAATTGTTTTTGTCTTCTTCCAAAATGGATATATGCATGTTACAGGGTGAAACTCTTGAATCAAAAACAACCATGTAACAAAAGAACTGATCTTGTTTCTACCTGCGGGATTTGTCTTGTACATCCTGGAAGGAAAGCTAGGGTGGCTGATGCCCACAGCATTGATAGCCAAGACTCTGAAGGTGTAATGGACGTATGGTGAAAGCTTGAGGCGGGCTGTAGTTTTGGTTCCCGGCACCTCTGTAAGGTTATGCCAGACACCACGGAAGTGGAGAGAGTCCTCATACTGGATCAGAAATTCTGCGTAAAAGTGGACACATTTACAAAGTAAAATGAATTGTTGAGCAAACAATCGATGAAGACACACATTGTAACTCATTTTGATAGATGGCTGAAGGGTTTCAAGCTTTGCACATCTATTATGTCAATACTCACAGTGAACATCCTTTAGTGGGGCTAATAGACTATATCAGTAATGGTATCATTGAAAACCCTGAGACAACATTATAAAACAGAACCATTTTCAGCTGGTTTTCAGGCTAAATATAAATCAAAAGCAACTTAACCAAATTTGCTAATACTCTGCTGAGTGCTCACACTATTAGGATGTGTCACAACCTCCCGCTGTAGTCTGAAAATGAATCTTTTCAAGAAGTATCTCATACCACTCCACTGAATGATGTGCCCTCTCTGAACACTTGAACTACAATCTAAAAAAAAAAAAAAAACATCTCCTTAGCTCGTTAAGTGTTCATTTGCCTTGTGCTTCTCTAAGACCCTCACTTTGGCAGTCCACATTACTGCTGGCTTCAAATTTTGGTGCCGACAGTCTATCACTATGGATAAAACAGCCAGCTCAATGTCTGTCCTGGGTAAAATGTGTAAAGGCACAGACAGAAACAGAGATGCACTGAGACAGGCAGACGGAGTAAACAGACAGACAGACAGATACACAAACAGACGCACACACACACACACACACACACACTTAAAGACATACTCTGAATGGGACTGTTGTGTTCGTCTCCAGGGGTCCAAGTGAGCTGAACACTTCTTTCTCTCGGGTCAGTCAGCTCGAGGTCAGTGGGGGGGTCAGGTCGCTCTGAGGGAAATGCAGCACAGGCAGAAAACATCAATACTGTGCTGAGATGATATTCACACTGAATTCATATTCACTTACACAATGTGAGTGGACCATGCCATGTCACAGATGGAGCAAGACAAAAGAGAAAATCTGTTTAAATTCATTTGTTTTAGCAACAGTGGAATAACAACATTAAATACTGTTGGCCACGGGTGCATTAAGCATGTTGCCGCAACCAAGTAATCCTCTCAGTCATTTCAGGATTCTTGTCATATTCCATCGGGTAATGTTATCTGCCCAGATGACGCAGTGAACGCAGTGTTTCATGCATATGAAATAACTGATGCACAAGTCAAGTATCTTCCGTAATCACCCTGCATGAAATAAAGTCTCGAGCTCACTAGACAGACTAAACTGATGGTCATGTTTTGAAGTTGTAATGATAAAGTGAAATACATGCTTGGAATAAATGAGCGGTGTGGAAATGGTGCATTACAAAAGATCCCTGATGGCACAATAGGGGGATGCCAGCTTTACAAACTACCTAACTTACATTCAGTGGCAGTGGAAATTACTTCCCCCTGCCGAAATATGAAATGTGCTGTGCCAATGGTGTAACACATGCAAAACATTATGCTTTTTTTCAAAATGGAAAAATACAATCTCTTTAAGAGGAGCTTATGAATAAAAAAAAAAAAAAAAAAACTTCACGACAAACCAAAATGGTTAGTAAATCAAAATGACAAAATACTGATCTATCCGTCAAGCCTGGTGAGACTCATAAACAGGCAAAGTATATTTCAGCATGCTTTACTAAACAAATGTGGACAGGCATGTCCCACAAACGACGCAAGCCCAGAGAACATAGCACATGTGAGTGCTCATGTGTGCTGCAGGTTTACCGTAGACAACAGCTGGTGTTGGTGTGGCCTCTGCCAGGTAGGAGGGCAGAAGTGAAATAGGTGTTTAGTGGTCAGTCAGCCGTAAGAAAACAAGGGAGATTATCTGGCTTGCTAATAACGTGACAATAAAATATACTGTAGCAAAACAACTGAGCACTGTTTTATAATCACTATTATTTGCACTTATGTATTCATAAAACTGTAAAATTATACAAGCAAATATGGTTCAAATATAAGTACAGTGGTGATTAGATAATATTACTGCGCTGTGCAGAGTGATTCCCAGGACCTCGAGTGACTGCAGCCCCTACTGCAGGCTACAGCCAGTTGTAATTGAACACTCCGGGCTGTACAGGTGCACAAATCAAATTTGCTAGACATTCCCTGTAAAAAAGAAAATATCAAAGAAGAAAGTATATATATATATATATATATGTCTGTGGAAATATTCTTTAGGCTTGATACTCCCTTTGCAAGCATTCACAGACTGACTTGCATATGTGCAAATTTTGTCGATGATTTCATATTTCTTGATGTGGGTATGTGAATATGTTTTGCACCATTTTCACCTTAAGGAAAAATATTTCTAGTTTGCAACTTTTTCTACCTGTAGCTTCAAACGCATCAGTGCATGTGTACTTATTTTTGACAACTACAAATTCATAGCACTAGTGCTCAGGTGTTTGCTACAACAATACCTTCATACAAATATTCATGCTGCTGAGATGATATTCTACTAAATCCACTGTGACCCTCCTCAGCACACTCTGAGGCAATTAACCTTGAAGAGCTGAAAGGCATTTTGTTGTGTAAGCACACTATTCGACAGCTTCAGCTTATCTGCAAAGACCCAAGAAGGATACATTCAAAAATTAAGAACATGTGAGGTCATTTACCTAGAGGATCTAAAAGGTTTGACATACCAACAACAGTGAGTTCAGCGCTGGCTGAATCATGGTCCAGGGTGGTGTTCATGATACAGGTGTACACCCCCTCATCATTCTCTACAACATCGTTGATGGTGAGGCTGTCGGAGTCTACAATGAACCTATAAACAAAAATGTAAACACAAGTCCAGCTCAGTCAGATTCTATAAAATCTGTAGGTTCACTGTACCTTCATTAAGCCAAGTAGGCCAAATGAGATATAAAATCCCAGGCTGCAAAATATCAGCAATATCAATGACACAACACAAATGTTACACACAGTACACACCAATGCACATGAGCAAAAATACAAAAAAAATCGCAACACAAGTGAAGTAGCCTAACAGATTCAGGCTGGATGAGTTATATATATTTCACAGGCAGAGTATCAAGCATTGACAGTATCGGAGGCGAGGTATCTCCAAAGGTGAGCAAAAACACTGACCTCTCATCATCGGGAAGCTCTCCGTCATCTTTGAGCCAGGTCATTGTGGGGATGAGAGTGGAGTCATGTTTCACCTTACACTCAAAGGTCACCGACCTGCCCCTCTGCACCACCTTGTACTCAGGCTGCTTCAGGATGCGGGTGGGCTCTGACGGGAGACGAGGAGGGAAGTTAACTCAAACAATATTAAAGAACCACTCTACAGAATGCAGCATGCATGGAAAATGGTTCAGCTGTAAACATTTATATTGGAAACATCATATTGTGATAGCTTTCTGAATATTACAAGTTGATACTATATACTCTCAGTGAGGGATAAGAATTTTAGGAACAGTGAGAGAGTAGCTAAACTCCAAACCCAACTCCGTGTGAAGACTGACATCTAATGGTCAAAAGTGGGGTGCTTGTTCTTTGGTGCCATGTGATGTCATGACCTTTAGAGAACAACAAGTGGTGACATCACCTGCCAGCATAGACCAGGCACTCTACTTTTCACCATCAGAGGACAGGCTTCACAGAGATTTGGGTCTGAAGCTAGGTTTAATTAGTAATTATTTAGGTTCTTCCTCAAAAGTATCATTCTCACCTTTGACCTCCAGGTAGACATGATTCTCATAAATACCAAGGGTGTTCCTGGCCACACAGGTGTATTTGCCGCTATTGTGGGCCTGAGCCACATGGACCTCTAAAGTCCCATTGTCATGAAGGATGTAGGGGTCACCATCTAAGGTGCTGGAGCGACTGTCTTTGAACCTGGGACAAAGAGGCAACCGCTGCATTTGGGCCTTTGAATAAACAAGCAAACACATGCAGAAACCAACAGAAAGAACAACAGGCCTGATTTTTCAAGGTTCATAAACTCACCATGTAATTTTAGGGATGGGTGATCCAAAGGAGGAGCAGTCTATCAATGCCCGGTGGTTTCTGATGACTTGGTAGACTTTGTTGGCTGGTGTCAGCACTCTCGGTGGCTCAGCTGAAGTGAGACAAGGGCAATTACTGAGGTGTTATTACCCTCCAAAAATCCATGGAAACAGAAGGCAGCACTGCAATATTCTTCAGTTCCGTGCAAACACCAGTGAAATGAACTTACAGAGAACATTGACAAAGGCGTTGGACAGAAGATAGCCATATTCGTTGGAGACATTACACTGGTAGACGGCACTTGATCCGGTTTGCACATCGGTGAAGATGACGGTGTCATCCTCCACCTTCCTGCTTAGATCCTTAGGGGAATCTGCTCAAGGTCAACAAAAGGTATGTATGTGATGATGGATCTGGGAATTCTGGATAGATCTATGTGTGAATATTCTGTATGGGCAAACTTCAGAATGATGGGCTCATATACAGAGGAGCTAACACTGCGTAAACCTCCTCAGTCAGGTGTGGCTTTGCTGATATAAATGCTCAACTGGTGCATGCACAAGTATCTTGCCTCGGAGTACAATTATGGCCACATTACAGATCAAACCACTGTTAAGTCCCTGTGAAGCTGCACTCTCTGAGAGCATCCCACATCCATGTGACATATTTCCATATTTCCAGGAAGTTTTGGGGTAGTAAATAACACAGATGGACTATTCAACAACATATAAACCAATGGGAGATCACTTAGGTAGACAAAGACCTTTTTATTTGATGGCATGGGGTTATTTAAAAAATCAGTGATTTTTTTTTTTTTTCTTTCAGTGGCTGGAGTTTTTATTTACGCCTACTGGTACAGTATGATGTCATCATTAAAGACACTGTTTTCAAGGAAGGAGAAGTAACATTTGGTAATAGTTGTATCTTAAGACGTGTAGGTTAGCTAATGAGGTGAAAAAGTCATTTTTTTATTTCATTGTGACTTCAACACCAGTAGCATCAGCAGCACATTTATGTCAGCTGTGAATGTGTGACTTTACACGGTCCTGTCTCATTCATTAGAAAATGACAACTCTAAACATATAAGGAAAATGAATGGAAATGGATTTGATTTTTTTCCCCAAATAGTGTGTTTTAGATGGAAGGCCAGGTTGCACTCACTCTCTATGGGGATACCATTCATTGCCCAGGTGATGGTGGGCTTGGGTATGCCACTGGCCCTGCAGGTCAGTACACCAGTCTCTCTAGGAGCCAGAACAAGGTTCCTGGGAGGGCCACTGATCCAGTATGGAGAGGCTGAAAACCAAAGAGATCACAACAGAAGGAGGGAGAATTAATCATTGAACACACTTGCCCTCTTGGCAACTCTGCATTAAGTCAATTATTAGATGAAGCGAGAGAGAGAGAGACAGAGAGTGGAAAAAGAGAGAGAGAGAGTGAGAGAACTGCCACATGTCAGGTGGTCTGTTGGGGTTCTGGGCGTTTCACCGTGAACAGACCGTTGACTGTGACGCGGATGGTGTGGTGGACAGAGCCAAGCCGATTTCTGGCTGTGCAGCGGTACTCTCCAGCGTCTGACTCCAACACGTTCACAATACGCAGTGTCTTCTGGTAGTGCAGGAAGGATGTACGCTTTGCTGGGAGATCGCCGCTCACTTTGGTCCAGGAGATCTCGGGGGTAGGCCTGGATTCACAGAGGAGAGAAAGAGCGATGATGACACTCTTGCTGGTGCATTTTTTTTTCATTCTTTCACGACCAAAGTGATGGTATTTTCTACATAGTTTCACTTACAGTCCTTCAGCAATGCACTCCATCTCCAGAACCTGGCCTCTCAAAACCATCTTGGAGCTGGAAGGGCCAGATGGGATGAGGAAGGATGGCTTCCTATCATCTGCGGGCGCTTCTGCAGTTACATGCACAGTCACAGGTAGAGATTAGTCTACTTAGCCAGGGCTGCAGAGGAGATCCAGGCCCAATCCAGGGCCTTCACACTCACCAGCTTCCCTTCACTACCTGTACTCTGCGGTGTAAGGAGCTGTTTTCTGTGCAACGGGTTTGAATTGTGCAGAAACTAAAGCACTTTAATGTAGATGCAATTCCCTTGTTTTATGGTTATGTGTAAACATTATAGCTATGTTGAACTGTGTTGCAATGTTTTCTGTGTTTTTTTTTATTGCCAATCAATTGCCCTCTGGGATTATAACAGACAGTAATAGCTTTATGTCGCAAATTTCAGAGCGGAGAGATGATGAGGATATGGCTTTCTCTCTAATACAGAATTGTTGTATTAAAACTGCTGAACAAATAATATGAGAAACATAAAACAATAACAATAACAATGGCTGGTTATATCTATGTTCACAACCTAACTTTGAATGGCATGGAAGTGATTCAGTGAAAATCATTGCTTCAGGTGAGGCGCTGTGAGATCTCTTATAGCCTCTAGTCAACAAAGAGACAATTTGATGGTCTTTCAAACAATGAGAAATGAGCTGAGGAGGAAATGATTGGTGACAGAGAGGTTAATACAGAGGTGGACTCTAAAATGAGGCAGGGCAGCAGGGATATGGGAAGAGTTATTTGGAAACTGAAACATAAAAGATTGCAGTTGACTGTTTGACAGATCCAGACAAATATACAAGGGAGCATTTTCAGCGAAGCATGTATTGAATTAATGCATCATCAATGAGAATAACACTTTAAAGCTCTGTTGTCATTTTCAAGATAGCGCAGATGTCCTAAGTCTAAGTTACAGGGTCAGTTCAAGATATTAGTTGGACCGTCATGCCATGGTCATCTAAGATATTTGTTGGAGAAACTACGCAATTCAGAAAAGGCTGTTGGTAGAGGTTGTTGGTAGAACAGGAGAAATAGTGGGGTAGAGAACGGAGTTGGGTACTTGGATTTGAGGGTTAATGTTAGTGGGTGATGGCTAGCACTTGGTGCTCTAGGGAGGGGTAGACACTAGGGGGTGCCAAAACTCACCACTAAATAAATCAGTGTCATTGTATAAAGCTGCCATTGTCTCATTGATTGCATCCACTGTAACACAACAGAGAATCAAACATGCCACACGTTGAAATCATCAAGTGATAACAAAGAAAAATGTGATTGATAACTTAGGATGAGAGTGTTCAACATCAAAACTGTGACAACATAACTTCAAATGACTTCAAATCATACATGAAAGGCACAACGAGCATATGCCATCTACAAATCCAGTGGGAAAAGCCTGGCATTATATTCACTGTAAGTGCTAGAGCGAATGAGAACGCTCTTTGTTGTTGGCACAGAGTGCATCTGAATGCCTTACAGAAGCAGTAAAACGAGCGGCTGCCGAACAGATGCAGCCATGAGATCTCTGATAAAATGTCTTTTCAGTGGGACGTCTACCACTGGCATCTCTGAGGATGAGATCAGAGATAGGAAATACTGGTTCCATCCTACGCAGTCACACTACTAGCACATTCACTCGATATAAGCACGCTGAGGATCATCCACACACACACACACACACACACACACACACACACACACACATACAAGCTCCGTCACATTCTACATTCATTCTCTCCATCATATATTCCACATTTACACAATTTGACTCTCTTTGTGTGTTTCTCGCTTTCTCTCACACATGCACACACACATGCACGCAGACTTACGGTTGAGGACCTTGACAGTGATGGGCTGTTTCTGCTGGATGGTCTGTGTGTGTGGGAAGCGAGCGTAGCAAATGTAGTCGTTCCTGGAGTCCTCCTTCAGGACGTTGGAGAAGTAGAGATCTCCATTGAGGGCCTGAGACACCCTCCTGCTCTGAGGCAGTCTCTGGAAGTCTGGAAAGCAAAGTTATAAAAAAAAGACCTGTCAGTCCAATCAGTGGCGCCGCAGGCTGCTGTCTTAAACATCAGTATAACATTGTCAAATTAATTGTGATAGTAGTATGATTACAGTAAACAAATGAGACCATGATTGCGATCATTGGTAGTCTCTGTCTCACATCATTACTACTGTTAATGAAAATTAAAACCACATTTCCCATAAATTCCACTGCTTCCTGTCACAAAGAGGATGTTTCTGCTGCATGCATGTACTGTACATGTTTGTTTTCTTTTCTCCAAAATGTTCTGCCCGATTTAACTTCCTGTTTTGTGCTATAAAGCAATCCAGCACAAAACCAGACCTGGCAGCACACAGTGTAAAATGCAGCACAGAGGCTAGCAGAGGCAGCCAATCTTAACTAGGATTCCACTGTATGTTGTTCTAGATATGAACAGCAGGCACAGAAACTAAAGATTATTACTGCAAAGAGACATCTAAGTCAATGTTAAGGCACTTTTGTCAACAATGATGTGTTGCAGTTCACGCATCTATCTAAAAACTTAGTATCCATAGTTGAAGTGCTCACTGTTGTCCATCCAGAATATGATGGGAGGCGGCAGACCAGCTGGGGGTCGACACTCAAGCACCAAGGATACACCCTCCTGTACAACGATTGGCTCATTTCTCTCCTTCGACCACAAGGGGGACCCTGGATTGGTTGGAGGATAAGTAGGGATACACAGGTCATTGCGTGAGTCTCATTTTTCCAAAACACTTGGATGAAATATGGGTTGCTATTGGACTGTGACTGATGTGACAGAGGTGACCAGGTGAGATGGGAGAGATGTAGCCGGACCGTATCACAGTAATCAAAAGGAAAAAGACAAGGGGGATGTTTACAGTAGGTCTATCCACTAGTCACTCCTGAAACAACCATGCTGCTTTCCTCATGCAACTGTTACCTTGCAGGAAGAGTGCTCTGAAGACTGAAATTTCAACTTATTTATCAGAAAAAGAAAAAAAAAGGAAATGAGTTTCAATGGATTATCAGATGTATGTACCAGATAAGTAAAATGGAAGAAAAGAAGATTAACTGAATGAGATGGAGTTTCTAGCTGAAGTTCAGGGACAAAGACCACGCCTCACACACACGTGCTCTTTCCCAAGTATCATTCTATTATAACCTATGAGGCCTCCCAACATTTTCCCCCCACTTGGTCAGAGTAACCCCCCCCACCGCCCGACCTGACCCCCTTTTTTTCCATTTCATTTTTACTCATCTTATTGTAGGAAACCAAGGGGTGTATGAGGAGACTCACAGACTCCTCAGCAACGAGACGCTGCCCCCACTCGGAGTGGGAGTCATGAGTCAGCTCATACAGCTCCAGATTTGCCCTCACCTTCTCAACTCATCCGCGACTCATCAAAATACTCCCTTCCCTTCTGTCCTCTCATCCCTTACCACCAACTCCGAGATCCCCATCAGTATCACAATTTCATTAAACTACTGAACACCCTAAGCTGTGTGGTCTTTTGTTACTGAATTTAGTGATAAAACCGTGCTGCTTACTGGACTGTCGTATGACTATGTTGTTGGACATGGCAGTCCCGTGTTCATTCCTGGCTGTACACTGGTACACGCCCTCATAATGCTCGGCCTTCTCTCCACTGATGTCCACCACCAGGGTTCCCGAATTAGGCCTCATGATGATGTTGGGTTCCTGGTCGATGTCAAAGTGGGTTCCATTTCTGGTCCAGGAGAAACTGAGGAAGCATCCAGATTGCTGTTATACAGGCTCAGAAAAACTGCTTTATGCTCATGTGGTGAAGTGCAGAGTGAGCACTTGCACCACACTGTCACACAGAGCTAGCTTGGCCTAAGGAGGCACTGAGAAAAGGTCTGAAAAAATATTTACTACTTATTATGGAGGGCTGAAATAGCTGACTTTTAATAGTTGTGTGTGCATGTATATGTGTGCATGTTTCCAGTGTCAAGCACAACAAATTAATCAGGGAGGCATTTGTTAAAGCGTAGGGAGGAGGGCGGCATAATTTTGAGTTGTTTTATTAACATTTTTGAAATGACAAAATGTAGGCAGGCTATTTAAAATAACATTTCCATATGAGAGTTAAATCATTCTTGCACTGTGCATGTTCCACAATCAGGCCACAGGCAAGGACAATGTTTACAAATACAAATAAAAGCTTTATTTGGTGAGTTTGGATAAATTGGAGCTTAAACAACCTTTATGTTTGTTTGTTTGTTTTTAATTTCAGGAAACTCTGCCACTCTCACAGACTAAGCTTTTCAATAGGATTTGACATTGTCAGTGTAGGTTGTGGCCCATTATATCTGAACGTTCCCCTGGAATATCTTGCTGAGTAACAGCATAACTGAATAAGGATGGGACAGAGTCCTACCTGGGATGAGGCTTCCCCTTTGCCTCACAGTGGATGATAATGTTCTCTCGTGGGTCGATGATGTAATCCTTAGGGGACTGGTGAGTTATGGTCGGTGGCTGCGGCACTACAAGCAATCAGAAAGAGGGTGATATTCAATCATGACCTTTACTGCATAACTAAGCTTGTTTCTATTGCTGAATCGACCACACAAGCAGTCCGTACCAATCACATGCAGACGTACTACACTGAATTTCATCAGTGTTTGCTGACAAATACAGAAAGCTCTCAGCCTGTAGAACGGCAAAAGGGCATGCAGAATGCTCAGGTACAGTTGCATCATTATAATGATCCTATGTTTAATATATTCCTGTAAACGGAGGGAAAACTAAACTAATGGACTATGACAAGACAAATGCAATGAAGATCCCATGCTGTATCACTCTATTGCAAATGTCACTGTAGAAACACACAAACAACAAAGGCAGCAAACTAGGGGACAAGGAAAGCATTGCATGCAAAATGTTCAAATTCACTCCAAATCACACGCAAAAGCAGAAAACACAAACTAGTAAAATCAAAATAGAAAACAATATAACCCTTAAAGCACAAAATACTGCTTGCATAACCTCTGCAGCAGGCACACACTGGCTTGGGACTTACATCCTTCCAGAACTTTAGCGTTATCCCCAAGAATCAGCAAAAAATAAAAAATAAATTAAAAATGTGACAGTAAAGAGAACCAGATGTTAGTTGTGAAAAATAACTTCCCGCATTATTTTTGCTTAAAGCAAGGTTAGGACAAGGCCTGTGTCCAGACCGGGGAGGCCAGCCTTCAAAGGCCAGTGACTCCAAGCATTGCTCGCTGGTCAGTGACTCCACATTTACTATGTGCAGAGGCTCTAACAACACAAACACTTCAGGCTGTGGGCCCTGACAGTAGAACTGGTACATTGTGTGTTTTTGCCCATATCAGTCAAATCAAGGAACACTGGGTCAAGTGCTGCAATAGCAGAGTACACTACATAAAAGTTTTTATTCCAAAATGAAATACCAAACATATGAAAAATCGGTGTCTGACTTCTCATACAATGACTAACAGAAGGATTCATAAATAAGCAAGTAAACAATTGGATACTCTTTAAAGAACTATATATAACTATAGGTAACCTAAGCCCAAAGATTTTACAAATTGGGTAATCTGTATGTTTAGAGATACTGAATGTAATTACAGTATACTCTTGCAAAATGGATGTAAATAGCATTCTGGAGTGGAGCCTATTACATTAATAGTGATTTTGAGAAAAATGTCCACACTGACACAAACCTAGCATTGATGCATTTGAATTCTGTGGGATTTGAATGTGTATTGAATGTTATATGCTGCTTACGGTCTAGTGGGACCTCCAGTGCACTGACAAAGTGTCCCAGGAATAACACCAGCAGTGCTGCAGCCATCCTCCTCCCCTCCATCATTGGTATGTGAAGCATAGGTCTGCCCCAAAACACAGCGAAGTCCCGCCTCTCTCCTCAATCACACTGTCTGAGGACACGTGCACATTCACAACTGCAGGGGAGAGACAGAGAGACAGAGAGAGTGAGAGAGAGAGAGAGAGAGAGAGAGAGAGAGAGAGGGAGAGAAAGGTATAGAAACAGGAACATAGATTATTGGGCTGAGTAGCACATCCAGTAACCATGGCCATCAATCATAATACTGAGTTTGTTCCTTTTTGCATTCATCAGCTGGTGAAGGAGAGAGAAAGTGGAATGAATGAGAGTAGAATGTCTGTTCACAGCAGAGGTGAAAGAGAGAGAGAGAGAGAGAGAGAGAGAGAGAGAGAGAGAGAGAGAGAGAGAGAGAGAGAGAGAGAGAGAGAGAGAGAGAGAGTCACAGATAGCCCTGGCCATGGATCAATGCTAGTTGCCATGCAGTGCAGTTTGCTGGAAGCTATCTTTTTGATCTAGTGCGCTCCAATAGGGAATGACACAGCCCACATGGGCTCATTTAGCTCAGCTAATCACTGCCATGGCCATGGTGCCATTAGGCTTCCCTGACACACTGATCACATCAGCCTGCAGATGACATGTCAAGGGACAAGACAAGGGGACACTCACTTTCCCTTCCATTCCTCTCTTGGTCTTATCTGTTTGACTTGCTGACTGGATGACTAAGCAGTTGCCTGATCTGAAACAAGGTCACATTCTAAACACTGGGACGTCATTCGCTCACATCAGGTATGAGATTATTGTTTTGAGAAACATCAGTGATTGGCCAGATTGCATTGCTTTATGAGGCAATGCCCAATGGGAACGAGGGGTTCATCAGGGTGTTCAAGTTCAAGCAAGGTGACTGTTTTGCACTGCCTGGTGAAAAGCTAATTGTCCATTGATTAACTGTTAATTAGGTGAGGATTTTATTGTTTTGCAAGGTAATCTTATTATGCCACTATCAATAATCTAAGTAGTGGTTGGACTGTGAATAGACTGGAAAGTGGAAAGTAAATTAATAAGTAAAACAAGCGTTTCCCTTGTTGCCAGACAGCTCAAAATTGTCATAATACCTTCATTAAACCAGAAGCAATTAGTTTTGAGACAAAACAGCACAAACCACACATACACAAAAATCAGTCTCAGGTCATCAAAATCAGAAGGCAACCAAAAGCTTCAATGGCTTATAATGAACATTGAGTAGCAAGTCAGTATGGCTTTGATCAGCAGAGTGTTTTTATTCATATTCATCTGCACTATTCAGCACAGCAATAAAGACACCAAAATCATGTGTGTGATTCATTATTCCTGTATGAATTCACATGCGGGCTCTCAAATGATGAGTGGAAAAAAAAACAAACAAATGAGCACACAACTTGAGAGGAGTTGTTTTCTGTCTTTTAGGAACTGCAGTGTGACCTTTTTTTATCTGCCTGCCTGCTTCACCTGAGGCATCCACTGGCACACTACTACAATGTCACAGCTTAATTTGGAGCTTGGGCAGACTAATTTGTGCTGTTATCTAAAAAGCACACTATCAAATGTGCTATTTTAGTGCATATTATTGTATGAAAGAATCAAATAGGACCCACTAATGCTGGAACTACTGCGTATGTATGAATCCGTCCCTGTGCTCTCCTGCCTGGGGCTGTGGATGGGTCAGGGCTGGGGAAGAGATGGAGGATGGGCTGGGTGAGCTGAGTCTAGGACCGTGGGCTAGGCTAGGAAACAAGACAGCCAGGCCCTGGTCCTCCTTTGGGAACTAATGTATTTGTTAGCATTGCCTGCCAGTCATGATTCAGTACCAGCCCCAGGAGTGTCTGGTAGCAGGGGAAGAGACCAGGGCTAATGTCTGCTGCTCCTGCTCTCCACTACTTCTCTCCAGGGAAGGACTGTATTATTCGCCTGGGGCAGCCAATCACACTGATATGTATTGTAGACCATCAGCCATATCTGGCTTGGGATTTGACATCAAAGGAGCTATGGGGGCATTTTCATCAAGCATATTTGCAGATTTTAGGTTGGTGTGCTGAACCTGCACGGAGCAGAAAACCTGCAACAGACTCTCATCATCAATGATTGTTTTCATCTTGCTAGGTGGTAGAAATTCAGTTATCACTTACAGCCCCTCATGATCATAAGTAACATACTGTCATTTGTAATCTTTTCTCTATGCCAATTAAACTTATAACTTTTGAAAGTTATTAATGCCAAGACGACTATAATTCTTCACACCCACAAAATGTAGCATGATCCTGGCAATGCACAGAATTGGGTGGAGTGAAAAAGAGGACAGTGTGTGACAGCAAGAGAATAAATGTGTTAATTATAAATTTTATGGTGAATCCCCGAAAGCCTGGCGATTCTTATCTGGAAGGGAGCCAGGGCTTCATCCAGGATTCATTTCCCAATTTAATGAGGTGTAGCAGCTCAGCTCCAGCTGGTCAGTGTGTGTGACTGTGTGTGTGTGTGTGTGTGTGTGTGTGTGTGTGTGTGTGTGCGTGTTTGCCTGAATGTGGCTGCATATCTACATGTGTATGTGTGTCTGTATGCATATATGTGTATAACAATCCCTGTAAAGTGTGCCGCAGGGCTGACCCCTCACATCCTCCCAATTGTAGGTTCAGAGTGGAAACCCGTGGGGCTTTCAAGAGGAGGAACCAACCAACACGATGGCCTGGGGCTACTGACATCCCCCACACCCCTCGTGAACCAATGACTGTTCAAGAAAAAGGAAATTACAGACTTTCCCTAATTTAAAAGTAATGGTCTGGTAGTTTCATGTTCTAAAACCTCAACCCAATACTTCACTTTGCAGAAGTGGCAAACAGGGCTACAACTAACATTTTTTTTCACTGTTTCACTGTTAATTGATCAAGTGTTTCTTTCAGTTCACAGATTAATCATTTCATCCATCAAATGTCAAGAGTAAGGCACATCAGAATCTAGCAGAGCCCATGTCTTCAAACTGTTTCTTCAGTCTGATCAGCAGACAAAAAACTCAGTTTTCATTTTATATACACAGAAAAAGGTATAATCAGCAAAGCTTTGGTATTTTTGAGTGTGACTAAAACAGTCCATGATGTATTAAAATGATTATTTTCTGTCAATTGATCAATGAATAGAGTGATAGTTTCAGTACTAGTGGCAAGGGGCAAGAGCCCACACAATGTGTGTTCTAAAGTTTCCACACTTAAGTAGCCCGTGACCTTAAAGGAGGAACTATAGTCTGAAGCCCATTTTTCATATTTGTCTTAGAGGAGACATGCAACCAGCAAATCCACCATTATCGTGTAAACTGTGCATCTTTTGCTGAAACAACCAGTGACGCCAAAGTAAACAAAGCTCAATTTGCTGCAGACTGCTGAGGCTGTGGTAAAACACTGGAGAGGTGTGTCAAATGCTGTCAGGCACTAGATAAAAATCCAAAAGGAAATGGGCTCTTTGGAACAACATGACAGGTAGGTGAGACCAGTGTTCCTGCAATGTTTTTAAGCTATTCTTCAAGATGCATGACACAGGGGGGCTATGACTAAAATACTGTCTCACTAAAATGAAGTTAAACTCACATCCACGGTAGTTTTTCAAAGACAAGGCAATATTTAATTGTTGTATTTGCAAAGTGCTTAAAAATTATTACAGCCTAAATAGTTTTTCAGAGTAAAATTAATGTCAGCGCAGTATCAGGCTGCAATGTTAATTACTGTCCACAACTATATTACACCACCTTGTACTCAGCATTTGCTTTTTTCTCTCTGTTCATTTTGTCTGGGGAGAAAACACTCTGCCCTTGTGTAAAAGCTGCATTGAGCTGCCTGGCCTCTCATTCAGTCCAGCCTCTTCAATTACCCCATTGTCATTTTCCCATGGCCAGCTACTTCACCATCCCCAAACTAATTGGTTTTGTGCACATGTAGAAGCAGACGCACACATACTCACACTCAAAGGCACATACACATTTGCGCACACTGGCTGCAGAATGCGAGGGTCAGAATGTGTCATGGCGCGCAGATGGAGCTGACAGGGGCACGAGGACTGAGAATTGAACCGCACCACGGTGTAAATGAATAGCAGTCAGCAGGGAAAAAGGCACAGTTGAATTTGACCTACAGCAACAGACAGCACCGCACCATATGCTTTATGCTAGCCACTAGATATGATACTGTCATTGTGTGCGCCAAACAATACTGATGCAACGCTGCAACACTAACCAAATCACCCGTATTGCATCAGTTCTGTACCGTTTTAATGTCTACGATGAAAGACAGCCCTGACGTTCATGCCAAGCAGCCTAATTAACTCCCATAATCAGTGCTATTGATGCCTCACGCAATCAGGGGTTTGTGAGCCTCTGTACAGCCTTAATGGAGCAGCAGGCGTCCCCCACAGATGATTGAAAGTGGGGGTATAATGATGAGAATGGCTTCACACTCAGGAAGGTGGTGATGATGAGAAAACGGATACGGCTGGAAGAGCTTCTTTTTTAGAGGGTACTGGGTGCTCCCGCTGCTGCACAGGATGTGACTTCATGGTATTTATGCCCAAGGCTGTGTGCCCATTAGACATCTATGGGGGAAGGAGTGGGAGGGCTGGTTGCTTGAGAGGACTCAGCATCGAGCCTGAGAAGGAATCGTAGCACCATCCCTCGGGTAGTCAGAGCTACATAGGGTTGCTATTCAAAAAAAAAAAAAAGTTCAAATAAATAGCAAAGCCTTCTGACAAAAGCTGGGAAAGAAAATTACTTACATTAGTTACAATACATTTAGCAGCTGTCTGCGTAATCGCTTTGGTTTTGTGAGCTGTGGATTCAAAGCTAATGCAGTGGACAGGCATTAGCTGTGATAGGAAATACACCCACATTTGAAGTATTAATGTTGAATGTTCAGCTGGGCTTCGACTGATTCCTCTCACAGGCCTCTTATCAGCTGCTACAGGATCACAATGGAAATTCCGCGGGCCAGCTTCAGCATACGTTTCCCATAATCTCCTCATTAGCTTTTGTAATTGGGTGGAAGTATGCAAATAATTGGTATGGTTAACATATGAATTGAGGTACTGTTGTTCAGGAAGACCCGCAGCTCCAAAACGAGCTGCGGCCTTTCATCTGCACCGTGCAATGCCAGACAATAAAGTTCTATCTTTTATTCATCCACTCCACCATAAATATATTATTTGCATCCCTCCTCTTCTCTTGTTAGATAATTACTGCAGGTCAGTTCTCAATGTCAGCTCGTTTTGATTTGTGTGAATTCAACCAGCATCCTTTACAAAATTGCCTCTTGCCTACTCAAGTGCACCAATCATGCATGCTCCCCTCATAGCAGCCTATGGGGGTTTATGGGCAGGATTCATTTACTATAGACTGGATGGATGGATTCTCTCCCCCCTTTAAATTTAATAGAACTTTTAACTCCAATGCTAACAGGCAGCTGCTGCTAATATGATGTGTCCAGCAATTTGTTTGGTCCTCCTCTCTTTGTCACATATTGGCATTCACTAAGCTTCCTCCCTCTCTGCACAGCAAAACACTTTGGGATTCACTCTCTGTCCCCTCCACCCCAATGCTAATCACTGCCGGCTCTTCTGAGGAGAGGGGGTTCCTCTTTAGCATTCAGATGGAAGCAACACACCGCGAGATGGGATGGAAGCGTTAAGGAGGAAATCCCCACCTGTTCAACCTGAATGGAGTGGGAAGGCGTTTTGCTTTCATCTTATCATTGCAGACCAGCTCAATATGACACGTTGTCAGCGAGTCACGTCCTCACATAATAGCAGTGCTCATTCTGAGAGGCCTCTCGTGATTGGGATGGCTGTATCAAGCCCTCTCTTTCTCCTTAGGATAATTGCTGGTGTCAAACTGGAGGTCTCTGTGCTATTGCTGCTTCATACGTCCAAAAAAGCTGTTAATCATCAGCTAATAAAGTAGCCAAGGCAGAAAGGTTGCAGAAGTTAAGTCTCCAAAGTGCATTTGTACACTTGTCTGACACCTGACTTTTACAGTACCTTATTACTGGAGAATTAAGTGAGTGGAGATGCTTTAAAAAGGCATTCATTAAAATGAGATCAGGAGGGGAGGCAGCACAAAGCTGAAAGAGCATCTGTGGATGTGAACTTGACCTTTATTTGATTGTGCGTCCCCACACTGTAATTACTGCCTGAAAGGGAATGTTGCGATACTATATAGCTAAGCAGCCTTGCTTGTGTGTGTGTTTGTGTATGCAAGCGGGAGAGTTCACAAAGTCCAAAGGTCAATATGGGATGGCTCACATTAAGAAAGGGGCTTGAGTCTGCATGGCCGTCCACATGAGTGCGTTATGGGTGAGGCCATTCATATGCTGAGCAGCTGTTCATTATCATGAGCAAATTCAGGAGGAGAGTGGGAGGAATGCATGCCGACCGGTGTTTGGTACACTTCCTGAATAGCTAAAAGGACCTTTTGAAATCCACAGCATGCAAAATTACATGACACACTTAAGCAACAAAAACATAACAGCTTTGAGAAAGTGATCAATATAAATTCAGTTTGTTGGAGGAAGACTGCAACATCCATCATAACAATAGACCAAAAATATCCATGCACGCGCTACAGTCACAAACAACTAGAGTATTTTTAATATAGTTATACAATATAATCCATAAGCCTAAACCTTTGCACTTAGGCACAGAGATGTTTTTTGTTGAAGAATTTCCTAGCCAAATATAGGGGGGCTCCACAGACATTTTAGCAGAGGAGAGGCACTGAAAATTGCACTCCAAAAGGGCACTCTGTATCCATGGTAATCCCCCAGTGTTCACAGATCTCCATGCCGACAAAGATGTCAACCCTCTCATCAAACACAGACATATGAATGAAAAAAAGAAAGGACAAAGCAGCACAGACCCATTTGTCATCTCATAAGTAACCTTAGAGAGAAACTGTACGCTTGACATCTGCTCTGCCCTGAAAACGTCTCGGCCTCCTCTGGGCACAACAAAAGAGGCATGATTAGAATCTCAGTTTGCCATCATGTCCAGACCGGATGGCTTACTCCATGTGAAGGGTCTCTCAAGATGGGGCCAATATGTGGAGTTTACTTTAAGCTTAAGGTCAAAAAAAGTCTGTGAGAGGAGGAAGTGTTAGTCTCACATGCACAAAAACCGACTGCGGTGATGTTTTGCACCACAGTAATTTGCATGGGTATTGTCACTCAGGGGGACACCGGTAAACTATTTCTTTATATATGACTGGTATGAGTCAACGCTCAATGTCACCAGGCCTTTCTAGTAAAGCCCTACTGTATTTCAGTAAACACTCTTTTAGAGGAATTTGTATTGTGCTGAAATAGTAGGCAGCGATGGGTCATTGAGACCTGCCCGTGTATTGTGTGGTACCATTCACTCTAGCAAAATCTGCCGACAACATCAGATAACAAAGCGTGAATGCACACAGTGCGCTGGAAAAATCTGTTACCACTGCATGCTACCAGAACATGTAATTGCCTGAGAGAAAGTAGTGGTGAGAAAATCCCCAACAGGTGGGACAGAGGGAGCTGGGTCTAGCGTTATTGAGTGCAGGCCTGCCACCTCTACATTCACAGAACTCCACAATAGGCCTCCAGCTCCTCTCCTGCCTCCGCCTCCTCCACCAGCAGCCCACTCCACCCCACCTGTGTCTGTGAAAGGTCAGCGCGGAGGAGGGTCCTCACCCCCTCCCTGAACCCACAGCCCCCACTCCCACAATCAGCCCCAACACTGGAGCCCAGTGCCAGGAAACTCAATCAAAGAGGGGCTTCAGAGGGCTCCGGACCTCTCAAAACCGTCCATTGTCTCCTGGAGGCTTCCCCACACCGCAGCCGTTCTATATGTAACACTGTAAGAGGAGTTGCTCATTACTGCCCGTCCCTGGTTCCACTTTGTCTCCTTTGTGCAAGCTGACAGAAGAATCCAGTTGCCCGGCTGGGCCAATAAAAGAGAGAGCAGTGGAAGAAAAGGAGAAGAAAGAAAAGGAAAAAAAGATTCATTTTCAGGAGTGGACGAGGAGACACATATGTTACACGCTTTAGTTCACGTGTCTTAACCTTTGTGGTTTGATATTAACGTGTACATATAGTTCAGAGACTGTCAGTGCATAATAATATCACCTGTTGTGTAACTTCAGTGAAGCTATTTTGGTGCACGTCTTTAAAATGTACAATTCATCCCACAATTTGGAGAGTACTAGCTGATAAAAACAACACACCACAATGTGTGTGAATGTCAGCACAATCTATTATCACATAAAGGAAGCACTATGTAGTTGCTCTCTCTCTCTCTCTCTCTCTCTCTCCCTCTCTCTCTCTCTCTCTCTCTCTCTCTCAGCTCCTCCTCAGCTCTATTCAGATACGGCAGGTGAATACAAATCATTTCCCCTTCACTGCTTTCCTAAAGAGCCCACCATCCAATTTCAGATGGAGAGGACACAAACAATAGTCCTTTTAAAGTGTGAGAAAATCAAATCATGCCTTTTTTATGAAGACAGGAGGAGTTAACCTCTCAGTGTCCCAAACAATTTACAAAATAGGACAAATTTCTAAGGTCGGTAAAGTATTTTTTAAGACTGCATCGAATACTGTTGCACACTGCACAAGTTCAGTTAGGTGATGAAAGTATAAATTGTTTAAGTGACACTTCAAATTTGGTTCAGTCAGGGTTAGGGTTAGACTTTGATAGTTGCTTTGTCTTGTGTATTTTTTTGTACTGTGGTTTGGTTTAAACAAGCAGTTCCACATACATGCTTTCACATTAGGCAGATGCCATTTTCCCAGCCTGTCAGTACATGAAAACTGAACTATATATAATCCATATGAGATACAAGATTAACCAAAACACAGCACCACACATGCAGAAATGTTGTGTAATGTGAAAATAATAGTGTGCCTGCTGCCCCTAGTTCTAACACTCTCTTTCAGCCAAGCTTGAATGAGCTTTGATTACACTGGCATGAGCTATAGCCACTCTATTTCACGAGCCAGTTTTTCATATGCTAAACTCAACAAACAACTCAGGGGATGGCAACAATTCATCAAGGATAGCCCAGAGTAAACTACTCTGACTGTATTTGAATGGAAGAGCGGCACTGTGTGCTGTGAATTCTCATTTTGTATCTTCCCTCTCCAAAGACATTTGATGGAAACTGATCTAATTAAGTTCTGAGGCTGAAAAACTTGTGATATTTTACCAAAAATGAAATAGCGGGAAAGATAGGATCTTCCCTAAGCGGATAGAGTGTTCTTGTTAGTGAGCAATGCCAGTGACCCCATTTCATTTGAAGCACTGGTTTGGTGAAATTAAAGAGAGGATGTTGAAGATTAAAGAATACAACAGTTAAGTCCCTGATGGTGACTGACTGATAGTGACTATTGGCGCCCTACCAAAAGCTGAGAGAGAACATGTTTTCTATGTCTCTCATGGGTCTAGCTGACTAAAATGATAACTAATGGGTATTAGTGATTCTAATGACAGACTTTTTCATTGAGTAAGTTCATTTATGTTCGCTGTAGCAATGACTCTCATTTCAAGTTGGTAATGGATGCGATGATTGTACAAAAACACATCTGTGACTGAAAACTGCGAAAACTAAAAGTTTGCTGGTGTTTTAGCTTATACATCTCTCCAATTCCATCCATCATTTGGAGAGTTTGAGTGCATTTTGAGTGGGTTTGGTGTTTTGCCCAGAGGGCGTCTCTGCCCAGACAAACACTACTCCATCCTTACAGATCGGCTGTTGTCTGGCCCCATCACAAATAATGGCCCCAACAAGTACTGCTCCTCTCCGCTTGGAACATCAGCCCTCATTTGTCAAACTGCGATTCCAGAGGAAACATTGCACCCATTTAACACTAACAGTCCGCTCGGCTTCTGCTAACAGCCTCTGTTCTGTGTCTATGTTTGGCTGGATGAGCTTGGGCCAGGCCTGGTCGCTAATGCAGGAGAAGTGTCTGTCAAGTGTTGGCTAATGGCTGGGTGAGGCTGTATAGTGGAGCATGCAGAGTTTCTGCCTGCCTCTCGATCACTCAGTGCAGGTACAGCGAGGGCGGCAGGGGGAGGTGGACCAGCCCAGCTGGACAGGGCATGTGTGGCTCGCCTCCAGGATAGGAGGCCAGGGTTGCCTCGCTGTCCTTGTGCCCTGAGGGCAGAACATGACAGAAGAATGAATTACCGCCGTAGCTGATAATGCTAGGGCATCTCAACCAGAACCCACTCACCCTCCTCTGTCTGCACATGAAGAATGAATAAGTACATTTTAAGGTCACCTGGTACATGTAGCATAAACACTACACCAGAAGCATAATGCATGGCCATATGTTGCAGACATGTCTCATTTGCCAAGCTACTGAGTCCCATTTTGCGTCAAAATGATAAACACACTTTAAGAGGAGGCAATAACATGAGTTTGCACAACAGTGAGTCGAAGACAAGGGACTGCATAGTCTTGTGCTGGCTAGACTTCAAACACAAACTGATGAGACGTTGGTAGACATCAATTTAGCCTCACAGGACTGTAGCCAGCAAGACGGAAAGCCAAATGGGTCAATAACATAGATATTTGCACTTTAGCGAAAATAACATCAACAGCAACAACAATAATAGATCAGCTGCTAGCTGCCTACATGGTTGGGTTGATCAGATTTATAAAGAGAGTTGGTGGTAGTAAACAAAGTGATAACAATCTGATTGGCCAGTGTAACAAATGATCTCGTTGCACTGTTTCACACAAAAGACTACCCTGATAGCATTGACTTTTGGGCCACATGTGGCGTCTAGCTGGCACCTCTGGCTGAGATGTGGTAAGGAAAAACACATGAGGGCCACATCCTAACCACATTGGTTTGGCCATACCAAACCAATGTGGTATGTTTCCCTGCCTTCCGCCCAATGAGCAGTGGGATAGGCCCTAGCAGTCCCCATCATTCACTTCTGAGAGTAAAAGATTTGGTGTAAATTAGTTTAGCTTATGGATAAAATCTGGATTTTGGTCTGTCAGCCACATAAGGGCCATATTTAGTTTACTCCTGGTATAAGTCTGGTTTTGTTATGATTCAGTTAAGGCTAATATACCCTAGGGCCAGGTGCGGCCCATCATTCACTTCCGAAAGTGGGCCAGGTAAAAGGTTTGGTGTACATTAGTTTAGCTTCTGGGTGAAATCTGGATTTTGGTCTGTCAGCCACATGTGGGCCACATAAGAGCCATTAGGCTTTAGCAGAACTCAGCCATACAGGCATGCTGTATGAGGCCCAGCCATGAGCCATATGATCTTCTTTGCAGTTGGTACAGCTGCGGTAGAGGTCTGGCTATGTTATGGTTCACTTCCGTAAATGGGCCACATCTTTGCTGTTTATTTGGGCCACATCAAAGGCAAAGGAAATTTGCTATTGGGGTATGTGAACAGTGACATGCCGTTTTCAAGTTCTAGTTTTGTCAAAATTGTCCGGGACTGTCTGGAATGCCTAAATCAGCTGGAATATCATATCTTCTACACCTGTCATTACATAGTATGTTTCCAAAGTAGGTATGCAATTTTAATAGCAATGATTACAAAAATGCAGTACTAATGGCTAATAAAGGCATTTTTTTTTTACATTTAATCATAATGATATAAAATGTATACATACATTGAAAATAACTAGTACTTAGAGGCTGAAAAAATCCACAAAACAGGCCTTTATAGCTGGCCACATCAGTTTGCTCACTCGCATTTCATATTTATGCATTCCTTTGGGCTCAGCCTCTGACAGCAGAGAAGAGATTTCTCATTAGAATTGGTCGAGATGCAGGTGAGCGAGGGGTTACATCTAAATTCAGCCATTTGTATTCCGCCACAACACCCAGGGAGCATGCTGTTTATATTGATGAGCAGATAGACTTGGCCTTGGACCAGGACCCTTGCCTAACAGCCACATAAATCATTGGGTTTCCAAGAGGTCCTTCCAAATAAATAGATCTCAGCAGCTTATGATGGTGTGAGGACGATCCTCGCTGCCCTCAAGCCACATCGATATTCTGAATTGTACTAAACAGCACTTGGAATTCATTCACATTGTGACAGGGGATTCAGGGGTATTTCAAGTAATCGAAACGAAGAAAAATAAATACATTTTTATCTTGTAGTGTCAATACAGGCGTAAATCATAGCTGTAGGCTTGAGGGATACGGTGATATATAGATGACTATGGTGCACCGCAGAAAATGACCATCATGTTCGCTGAGACAGTCGAGAGGTTTGATCCTGCACCACGGGATCCACACGTGTCCCCACTACAGCCCGGCACCTATTCCCACCAAAACCTTCTCTGTTGTGTTTCACCATCTCTTTCCTCACTGTCTAGATAGACAATAAAAGTGCCAAAGGGAAGTTGTTGGTTTTTTTTTTTTTTGTTTTGTTACATTTATTAATGTCCATCCTTGTAAGTCAGCAAATCAAGTACTGAGCCTTTAGACTCGGTTCTTTTCAGAACAACTGGAGAACTCTGTGGAAGATCTGGCCAAAAATCTGTGTGACATGTTTCAATTGTTTTTTTTTTTTTCAAATAAAACATCCATTTTGAAGCTATTAGTTTGCTATATAGATAGATAGTGCATTGTCACGCATAGGGAGGGTCTTGCAGGACAGTCAATCAGTGTAATTGTATCACCGCTGACTTCTATCAACCAAGGACTACTTAACATGTTGCACTTTGCCCTGTTTTAAAGATGCACTGGGCAAAACTGCCAAGGGTAGACTGAATTCAGGAACATTTATATTCATTAGACAGAAAATGTGAAATAAATGCATTATTTGATGGTGGCTGCATGGTTCTCATTGTCAGACTGACTCAGTGATAGATTGTAAGTGGATCACTTACTTGACACATGATTCCAGGCAACCACAGAAACAAAGTGATTTGTTCTTGAAAAACCTTAAATTAGTAAACATAAGGGCACACACTAGAGAAAAAATATTTTAAGACTCATTACTAGATTAACAGACTTATTAAGATGGATAATTTCAGAGTGTATAATGATGGATTCAGGAGAACAGATATGTGCTCAATACTGTGAATAGGGACAGCTAACTAGAGAATCTGCGGTGCAGACAACTGAATGATGGCAGGAGGCAGGACGAGAGCACAGGTAGAACGAGGCCTGGAGGAAGGTTGCAGAAGTAGAGGAAGAAGATGGGAGTCAGGGGAAAGAAAAACAGGGATGGCAAGACAGAGCCTGATATAGAACGGCTTTTTCCACAGACACTCCAGGCTGTCTGCTGAGCAGTTTGTGAGTCAGTTGTGCATGAAGCTCCACAACACTGGAAGATAGTAAAGGAGAGCAAGAGCCCTCAGGAGAGGCCTCGCCAACCTCTTTCACAATGCTCTCTATGTCTCTATGTCTCTCTCTCTGTGTCTCTCTGTCTCTCTCTCTCTGTCTCTCTCTCTCTCTCTCTCTCTCTCTCTCTCTGTCTCTGTCTCTCTCCCTCTCTCTCATTCTCTCTCTCTATTTCTGTTTCTCTATCTATTTTCCTCTGACACTTAAACTGGGTCTCTCTTCTCCCCGTCTGTTTCTCAAATAACCACATACTGACACAGAGACAATCAAACACACACACACACACACACACACACACACACAGAGACACACACATTCACACTCACTTACATTCACACATCACCTCTCATACAGGCTCTTGAACATAACATGCACAGGCAAGAGTGTTGACACAGAGAGCCGTCAGAGAATTGTCAGACTCATATCAAAGAGACACCTAAGAAATATCTTGGCGCATTCATCTGAAACCCTGCATGCTGGGAGCAGCCCAGAGGCCCTCTGCGTCCCCCTTCACCTGCATCTCGGCTGATCTCAGAACTGCCACTGCGCAATATCATCACTTTCTAACCTGGAGTGACAAAGCTGCTGCTTGACTCATAGTTGACTGAGCCACAGCTCATGCAGGCTTAGGGATGCTGGCAATACCAATGAAATTCCTTGATTATTGATATCAATGATTCAATACCACATCAAAATAGAAACCTAATTCAGTAGCCTACAAATTCATTTATTTAAAAAAAAAAAAAAAAATATATATATATATATATATATATATATATATATATATATATATATATATATTGTAATTATTAACAGAAGAGTGTTTCAAGTATTTAAACATACAGGCTATGTTAGATAAGATCACTAAGTGTAGCATTGGTCTGGAGCTTTCAAGCAGAAAACACTGAGTTACAGAATGAGTTGTGTCAATACCACTGATACTAAAAACACTACCAATGTTATCATTTTCTTTTCTTTTTTTTTTTTTTTTTTTTTTTTTTGGACCGAGTGTTGACTGAATGTTTGCTTGACTGAATGTTGTGCCATGCCTACATAAATGAGGGCAGACTGGCATCGGTACCATGCCCATTGTCTTATGATGGAGCAGCAGTCCAGCCTTGAGCGCCTGAATTTGGCACTTGGGTAACTTCAGAAATGTCACTCTGTCTCACTGTTTCAGAGTCAACAGACACATTCGTGCAGAGTAAACAATATCATAGCAGCGTGTGAAGAGACAAGCTGGATGATCCCCTGTCTCGTTCTCTCTTCTCCCCGGTTGGCATCAAAACACACAAACACAAACAACAATGCCGCACTCTCTGACAGCCACGTGAGGGAAGCGGCTGAAAGACAGCGCTGTGGAGGTAAACAGAAACCTCTGCGGCCTTCTATTGAGAGGCCTGGGATCTGAATGCCGCTGCTCACAATGGCTGCTTCATGCCTCACTGTGTTTCAAACCGCCAATTCAGTCTGCAGCTCCTAAGTGTAACCCCCACTCCACACACACACACACACACACACACACACACACACACTCTCTCTCTCTCTCTATCTCTCTATCTCTGTCTATCTCTCTCTCCCTACCTCTCTATCAGTCAGGGTGGCCACTAAAAACTGTGGACTCAGCTACTCTTGCCTGGAGTAGAGCGGTGTTGACCACCATAATCACAACAACTACCAGAGCACGATGAAGGGAGAGCAACAGAGTGAGAAAGAACACGGCGGAAAAAAGGTCATTTAGGTTCATATCCAGTCTTACACATGTTGTTTTACAAACAAGTGAAAAAAAAAATTGCCAACGGGATAAGATAATCCCAGTTGTTTGAAATGTAGTTTCACTTGTTCCAGGATTTTTATTTCTGGTGTAAGTATAAATATCACGAGAAGGCAGAATAAGGCAGATCAGTCCACTAGTATCAAGAAAATGGCACTTGAATCAAGAAAATTCTGGAAACAAGTTGATTAACATTGGAAACAAGTGAGACTATCTCAGGATTTTAGGGCTGCATATGAGACTAAATGACTTGTTAAGAAAAACATTTTTTTGCAGTGCAAAGACAAATATCTAAAAAGGATAAAGTGAGATAGAGACCCCGCCACCACCAAAACCCCAATAAAAAAAAAAAATCCTCACAGCATTTTAACAGAGGAGGCATTTGAGCTCAGAACCATCAGAGCCCCATGACTCTCCTCTCAGCTGTGCCGCATCTAATGAAACTGTGCGTGTGCAGCTTCCCTCCCTGCCTGGCTCTGTGAGAGGCCGAGGTGGGATCCCTCCTTCACACTTCACTGAGCAGTGGACACGCATCCCATCATGCCACCTCCACTCACAAAGCATTAGATTGACTCCCCGCTGAATCATGGGTACACCTTCAGCACCGGGGGGATGAGAGGATGAGCCAAAGGTTACCGAGGGTCACTGTCATCACCCTGTGTGAGCTGAAAGTCAATTCTTTGGGCTCTAATGCATCCTTAGCCCTTATGCTAAGAGAGCTACTTCAGCCCTTAATTGTCCGCTTGCCATTAGAGAACTATCGTACCTCTTCGCGTTCCATTACAACACATTACGCCACAATAAGAGAGACACTAGGTGCAATTTAAGCTCTAAGTGCCGTTTTGTGATTTGTAAGTATTGACGCCTACTGTGCCACAGTAGTGGGCGAGGATGAGAGGGTGTGTTACCTTGACAACCATAAGCGTTTTTTTTGTTTGTTTTTTTTTAACCTGTACGCATCAAACAGACAGTTGGACACTGGAAATCCAGGGTTGCTTTCATATCCCCTGCCAGACCTCGCTGCCAAAATAGATGCTCATAAGAAAGCACATGTTGCCATTGGGCAAATGCCAGTCAAGCAAGCTGTGACCTTTGCCCTGCAGCGTGGGCCTAGCAAGAACAAATGAGCAGGCACCAAACGCAGACGTAGACAGAGAAAGAGTGCTTCCACTAGAAAGGCTGCCTATTCATTTAGGGAGCTACGGGCTGTACGGAGTGTGTTAATATTAATGCCTTCCATTTCACATTCTGGCAATATTGCAGATGGAGACATTTTGACTGCAGACGCTTGCCAGGCACGACGAACAGACTGACATTTGTGTGTGTGTTCGCTTCCTACGAGAGGGAAATGCCTTTGAGAGCAACAAGAACATTTGATTCTGGCTGACGGAAGTTCACACTGTTTTGGAAAATAAGGGTGCTGGTGTGGATATGAGGAGGGGACGAAAATGGAAAAAGGATTCAAGAGTGTGACGAAAATGTTTCCAACTTACCAGAGAAACCAAATTCCTGCTCCCCTCCTCCTTAGATAGTTCTCTTCCTCCTCTCTTTGCTGATTTTCCTCAATCTGGTTTAAAAAATAATCAAAGAAAAGTACATTAGTATTCATACTGTAGCTTTTTCTAACCCCTCCCCTCCATGGAAACAACCAGGATCTTAAACCAACCAGATAGGAAAATCCACTCTTTCTGAATAAGGTTTCCTTGGAAGAGAGTTTTGCACAGCTATGCACATTTTCTGACACCCAGTTCTTCGGTTTGGCTTCATAATGGGCCAAACTCCTCGATGTCTGGTATTTCTATAATCTGCTAAGTCCTTTTCATTTTGGAAGCCTCCTACCCTGTCACAGTCACACTACAGATTACACACCAGGATGTTCCTCCATGAAATCTCTCGTTCTCATCTATGGATGATCTTGTGAAAAGGAGCTATTTTTCATGCATAATCTTCCGCTAGTCTGTTGACTCTTGTTAAATGCACTTGCAAAACACTCACCCACTGTGCCAAGCGGTGGGAGTAAAAACAAAGCAAACATGCAAGCAGTGTAAAGCAAAGTGTGGATGTGCATGGTTTTTCAGATGCAGGAGTGTATAATCCAAACTGATAGAAAGGACACAACAGCGCATGGCTGACAGTACGAGGGAGAGCGAGCTTTAATGGCACAGCTCCTCTCCTTTCCTCTCTTCAGTTCTCCTCCTCTCCTCCCCTAACATCTCCACCACTCTTGCTCGCCACTATTTTCTGTTCTTTTCTTTCCTCCTCTCCCTTTGTCTCATCTCCTTTGCCCTTGTCTCAACTCTCACCTTGTCTTCTCTCTTCCCCTCGGTTCAACTCCTCTTTTCTCCTTCCTATCCTGTCCTATCCTGTCCTCTGTACTCTTTATCTTTCCCCATGCCCCCTCCTGTCATCGGCTCTCTCCTCTCCTCCCCTCTACTCCCCTCTCCTCCTCTCTTCTCTCCTCTGCTCTCCTCTCCTCTCCTCTCCTCTCCTCCTCTCCTACCAGGGGAAATGTGCTACATGAATGAAAGGTGGTTTGTGCCTCGAGGGCTCTGGTGAAAAAAACATTGTCACAGTGAACAGTGAGACACCCACCGGAATCGATGGGCAAAATGATTGAAGAAGCCAATCCAATTTACTTCCAGCGACGGCTTATCGACTTCAGTGGCGGCTCTAAATAAAAGTGTGGGAGAAACCCCATTGAGATACGCCACCATTTCCACCCAGTCAAATATGAAGACTGCTTTCCACACCACTAAACAGATACAAGTGGGAACTTTCAAACAGTCACAGATGTGATTTTCAGATGTTTTCTCTCAAGGCCACTGTTTTGTCTTACCACTCAAGACTGACTTTGTCGGCTCTGTGTGTTGCAGTCTTAGCTGAAAAAATATACATATTCACAGAGCTTTTATGCTTGTCTCCCACTAACTTGCAGTATTTTATTTACCCTTTGTCACAACTCAGGGATTTCGAAAGGCTTGGCAACATTACATATCCAAAACATAATGCTTCCTACAGAATATTAAAGGGGAAATATGATCTGCTAACAACACAAACTGGAGGATCCTGACCCAGTTTTTGAAAACCTCTGACAAACAGGCTATTCTTTGACGGGATAACATTCTATTAATGCTGACACCTGTGATGCCAGATAAGCACTGAATTTCAGCAAAGACACCATCTTGTTGAGCTCCTGCAACAGCAGTGACACATTTTTCTCCCTGCTCATGGATTGGCCTCATAATTTATAGGTATAGAGGTACAGAGTGCCCTGTGCAAAGAAAAACATTTATAAAAAAAAAAAAAACAAAACAAAACAAAAAAAAACATTTGTTCCAGTTGCCATAAAACATCTCAATCAGTAAGAATAACCACCTTTAATATACAACATGCTATGTAAATCCCACCTCAGCACAATGTATTTTATATATATACAGTATTATATTTATTTGAAGCCAGCCTGCTACCCCAGTATGGAACATTATTTAAATCCTACCTCAGCACAATGCACTATATACTTACAAGAGTTCAGTTCTTACCACCAAGCTCTTGGTGCTATTTAATGTTGCTCTATTATGAACTTTTTTTTAACGTGTCTTGTGATGTACTTAGTATGTTTATGTAAATGTGTTTTTAATGTATGCAAGTCGAAGACAGATTTCTGCCTTCTGCACGCAAAAGGAAGACAATAAAGTATTTCTATTCTATTCTATAATTTGTGTCTAATCACACATCACTACAGCTGCCTCAGCCATAAAACACCTGATTGAAGAAGATATCTATGAATAAAACACGACAATAAATGACCTTTCCATATCCTGTTTGAACAAACTGAAGGCTGATCCCTTCAAAAGCCGCCTCCCTCTGTGACATCTTGCCAGCCAGTCAACCAGCCCTGCCGCCACACCATCTCTGTCCTCAGACACCGCAGAGCAGCACTGAGCTCAGTCCAGCTCGGCTGCCATGGTGATAAGACGAGGGACGGAGAGCTGAGACTGAAATAGCCTGAGACAGGACGCCGAGAGTGGGCAGGGAGCAGGACTACAAAACTCCTCACAGCAAGAGACACACGATGCCCTTAATACCTCGGGGAGTGTCCTTGTGCCACGAGCGCTCACACACAAAATACCTACAGACAGATGAAGTTTTAATGGACGGATTGATGATGACAGAGGAAAAAACACCGGTTGAAGAAGCTGTGTGTGTGCGTGTGCGTGTGTGTACATCATGCTAAAACTTAATTATTGGCTTCAAAGAAATTTCACTTTGTTGACTACTGACAGATATTAGTGTTATCAAATGTTTGCAGTTCACATGGCTACTGGGGAAAAAAATCCTTTGCATCAAGCAGCAGTGGAAAAAGTAAACAAAATCCTTTACTTCAGTAAAAGTAGAAATAGCATAATGGAAAAATTCCAATAAAATGGAAAGTCTTGCATTCTTAATTTTACTTAAGTAAAAACAGCAGTAAAATGTACTATCTGAAGTAAAACTCGACATTATAAAGAATGGTTCCTTACTCAATTATTGATGCATTAACCTGTAAAAAGTGTTTTAACATAGTAGCTCTATCTGCTCCATATACTGTTGGATAGTTTACACTCGTGTCATATTTGATGTTTTGCATGTAAAACCTTATTCTGCAAAGTAGCTACTCACTAAATCTGGCATATAAATGCATTGCAATACAAAGGACAATATTTCCCTCTAAAATGTAGTGCAGTAAAAGTATAACTGTCACAAAATAGACAAACACAACTAAAATTACAGTGCATCAACTTTGTACTTGTCATGAAATATCTTTTGTTGAAACAACAGTAAAACTTTGCCAGCAAACAGAGATATTTTCCCTAATCTTCAAATTTCCATGACAATATTTTGAAACGGTGTTAAACACACCACGTGTCACTTCAAGAAAACACAGGAAGTCCAGTCTGCCAGTGTTTCATCTCAGCTCAATTATCTGAAGGACATCATGCTATCATCCTAGAAAGTGCAGCACAGACATGACACAGGCGCAGGCATGTGGCAGATTGAAAGCAGGATGGATTGAAAGATTGAAGTGAGATGTCCACAGGTTCAACGAAAGCGGCTCACCGCAGTGCAGGCAAGGCAGGGTAGCGAGGTGTCACGCGTTTCTCTAATGAGAGCCTGTTGGTTTTCTCCTCCAGGCTGTGTTGTTTTTGTGTGTGACTAAGTGTGTGTGTCCTCAGACAGAGGAAAAGGGGACTCAGGGAGCAAAGCATTAGTACAGCCTGTGGGTTTAATTTTAGACTCCTGGCTAATGAGAGGCAGAGCGTGGCTGTAGATGATACTACTTTCCCAATGAAGCATCATTACTGCCAAAGAGCAGAGAAATAATTAGACCCGGAGCACATTCTTTCCCTATGATGAATTTACATTAGGGGACATGACTCCAGAGACACAGCTGTGTGCTTCTGCCATCACACTGAAGTTGAGTTGATATTCAGCAGAATAAACATGACACGGCCATAAAAAAAAATGCAGACTATCGAAAATTTTTTAATAACATACGGCGATTGTCAGAGGAAACAAGCCTCTAATGGACATCTCACTGCAGAAAAAGTCTACTAAGGAAAATTTAGCACACTGCAAGAAAAAAAGCAAGCAACCTGTCGGTGCATCACAGGCTATACTTTCTACACCACAGTTGACTATGGCCTAAGATACCTGGTAACCCAGGGAAGTATACATCACCTTTATCTCTGTGGCTGTCAGCAAGAACAAATTCCCTCAGTGTGGGCATCTGTTGCATGAGGACATAGTTCACTTCTCATTTTCCCTGTGGCTGTGTTTTCCTCGATGTGTCTGCTGTGACTGAGTGACAGTGAGAGAAAGAGAGGGGCTGATTCACTCACGAAATCACCCCCCGCACCCTCCAACACACCCACAACCCCTCATCCCTCCCTCCCCTGACCCTCCCTCCCTCTCCCTGCCTCTCACAGTGGGATTAAAACAACCTTTTGTCTCTCTACAATAGGGGTTAAACATTTCCTGGTATCAAATGAATGTCACCAGAATCCACAAAGTTACCAGACCCACTTTCTGCAGAGGCACTCAATGATTTCAAGACAATTTCTTGTGTCCTTTGTGGACACAAACTGCCAACAAAGTGAAAAAACGATGGAGCATAATAACCTGCGATATGTATTGAGCTGAACATAAAAGCACAGCTGACATTATAATTGCATGTTAAATCAAACAGCACCCAAGTTACTTTAAATAGCTGCCAGCTCAAGTGATTGTGCGTGAGTCAACTCAAACTCAAAGCCTACTAGTTGTTCAATAAAGGGCGGAGGTGGTGTTTCACCAGCAAAATTAAGTAAATGAAAGGAAAAAGCCTCAAGGCACAACCTATGTATTTCCTTTCTCATCCAGTGAGAAGCCAGACAGTGAAGGCTCACCTACACTCAACAGATGTCCCATGCAATCCAATCTAGCTGACTTAGTGAGGGGAAGCTTATTTATTGCCGACTCCTCACCGGTATTATTGCCATCCATTTAAAAGAATAGATTTGAAAAAGGCCTTTTGACGTTGGTTAGCTATGGTTGCGGTAGGCAACAATGGCAGGAGCTATCCTTTTGAAAGGGTCACCATTCTGTAGCTCGGGCCCTGAATAATGCTCCTCTCACTACAAAAGCACAGAAAATGTAACATAATCTCCCTCAAAGCACATTGTCCATCACACAGAACAATGATTCAGGCTCAAAAAAAAAAAAAAAAATCATAGTTTTCTCTCAACTGTTTCCAGTGGTTTAGTATCCTTGTAGGTTTGGGAAAAGCCACTTAATAATACTGCAAAGCCATATGAATTCTGTTAATACCACTGGGACTTACCCAATGGCTTCATTACAGGGTCATTGTTGCATGCTACTGCTAGTATATAATTTCCACCCAAATACCATGAAATCATGAGCCTACACACTGCCAAAACTTCAGTGGTGGTCAAGAGACCTGAAACCTCTGCACTGGAATTCCACCTTAAAATGCTGATGAATAGCTCGAGTAGCCCGACAATTTCTGTGTAAACATAATTCAGTGCACTAAGCTTTCTCAGCATCTTAAGTCACTGCATGGGAGCCCATTAGTTTAAAAAAAATGTATCATAAATAAAAGCATTCATTGTGGCAGACATCTTTCAGGGAGATGATGGATAGTGGCGAGGTATATGGATTATGCTATGAAATGAATGAAAGGGCCATATTTCATGGAGCGAGGGGCGTGATTGACCAAGTCTAATGGGCATTATTTCTGCACACTGACTCTGTTGAGTAGAGACACTGGGCGATCCCCACCGGCCCATTGGTCCCTCAGACTCACACTGGGATAGGACCGGCGCCCTCCCTGCTCTTTGTCACAGCACCAATAGAGGAACAATATTTCAATGGCAACCGCATATTTCAATGGCAACTTTTAACAGAACAAACTTCATGAGGCAGTCTAGACCAAGCCCTCCTAACTAGAACGGCATGCTGTGTGTGTGAGGGAACGTGTGTGTGTGTGTGTGTGTGTGTGTGTGTGTGTGTGTGTGTGTGGTGCTCATGTTCCTATCAGTGGGTGTGCATGGAGAGAAGTCTTTTGGAGTTTCCTATTCACAAAATTGAATGGGAGTGAAATATGATTGGCTCAGGGAGAGAATAAGGGGCTGGGTTCACAAGGCTATCGAGGCTGGGTGGGGGACACTTGTGAAATACTTCACCGTCAGTGACAAAATGAAAGGATAAATATGGAGCGATACAGGGCTCACTACAGAGAAATGGTGAATTCTTGAAACTAATTTCCTATGCTTGTTTGTTTGTTCAGCCCCAACAATATAACACTATTATCCTGTCACATTTTCTCTGACAACACTTCATATCATATCAGTGAAGAGTGTAATTGTTCCTGTCTCTTCAGCACTAAACCATGACAACAACCTGATGGGACAGAACAGCGCTGTCCTCTGGCAATCAGTCTGCGTTGACCTCAGTCCACGCCAATATCAATTTTATCCTTATTATCCGTGGCTGAACTCGTTTTGACATAATAAAATAAAAGCGTTTGCTGTCAGAGGCATCACTCAGCAAGACTATCATGATATCACAAGGTATCTGCTTAACAAATATGCAATGGACGAAGGAATGCCACTTTGAAAAACATTTTGTGTCTAACTGCATTGATAATAAGGGAATCCAATTCAGCTCGGGGACAATGAAGAAAACAAAGAGGCCGGCTTCTTAAGGGAATTTACATGAATTACAGCAAGAGGCCCACAGGGACGACCACGACCTCTCCTCAGCTTTTTGAAACTAAACAAGACCCTGATCCCGCCCACGAACACACCCGCAAACACACACACACACACACACACACACACACACAGATGAACACATGCACATGAACGCACAAAAGCTTGCAAACATGCATGCAATTGCACACAGGCAGTCACAAACCCAATGCACACACACACACACACACACACACACACACACACAGACATACTGATGAAGAATGGTGTGACTGGTTTCCATGGAGCCGTGAGACTCACTGACAGGGCTGAAGTGTTAACATGCTCACAGACAACAGAGAGGGAGATGGAGAGAAAAAGAAAGGGACAGAGAGAGGGAAGGAGGCAGAAGCAGCGCAGTAAAAACACAAAGAAGATGTAGAATGGGGGAGATTTACCACACACAGGCAGCAGACCTTCCCTAAGGTTAAGGACCTGCATTGTCCTGTATCGTATTTCCCTTCAAGTCGAAGCCCTTCACTAACACAACGCAAACACACACTACTCCAAGTAGTCAGTGGCCACTGCAAGCATTTTTGTCCATAACTGTCAATAGTGTCAGCTCTCTGCTTATACCAGGATATTATCAAGAATATGCAAATTGGCTAAACACTACACACATCATTACTTTTCAAGCAATTGGAATAGGAATCCCTCCCTTGGCTAGCCAACAAAACATTGTTAGCTTACCCTGTATGAGCCAGTGACTTTGAGTGACTTACCAACAATAGCCATACAGTATGTGGCAATATGGCAACCATTCATGTGGTAATGAAATGGGAGAGGAAAGACCACAGCCTTGCTTGATACAGTATATGGGGTTCGCCTCCAAGTGGAGGGAGCAGCAGCTGAATCTGGGGGGGGGGGTGGAAGGGATCCAAGCCTTTTTTGCGGCATCGCACAGTGTAAAGAGAGAGAGAGAGGCCAGCTAAGCAGGTCCCCCACTCTATATGCTCCATACTGTCACCAATAAGAAGATCATCCTCGGTTGAGTGAGCAGTGAGCACACACACACAGAGATGTAAACACACACACACAGGAGCACACAGGGACACACAACCTCTCGCACTCTCAGTATGTACATGTGTGCTGCTCCATTCGTCCATATGTGTCCACAGAAGGTGTATACATGTGTGCACCTCCTTTGCTTCCCCACCAGGACCAATTTTCATCCACCGTCTGTGTGAGTGTGTGCGATCGATGCTGCATGGGGCATGTCACCCAGGCTGTTCATTACTGTTGGCAGGATCAAACACACTGCGGCCACAAACACAAACAACCTGCCCGTCCTTTAACTAACCACCAGCTCAGACACATTATACCACAGCCTTGGCCGGATGAATGGATGGCATTCTCATTGAACTCTGCACTGTAATGCAGAAGCTGTGGTGTTTACACTTGAATTTCCTAGTGCTCTTTCACTATCTCCTATTCAGTTTAAGAAGAAATAATGCTTTAAAGCTGAATCTGTAACCTTTTGCACCTTGTCAGGCCATGGAAGTGAATTACACAAAGATGGGGGAGCATTTCATGTCAAGCGACAGCAGTGAAAATGTAATCAACCAACCAGGTAACACGAATATGAATATATTATTTACTCTAGTCTAATTTGAAAGTAGAACAGCATAGGATTATGTAAATACGTTGATGTGACAGCAGGTTGATGTTGCTAGTATTGTGTTTTTCACTCAGGTATTACAAAAGTTTATTTTCAGTGTAGCACTAGCCAATCTATCTGCGCGCATCTGAGATGGCAGCTGGAGCACTGATGGTTGGTTCATCTGGTTTATATTGTAATGACTCTGTTATGAACAGACTTTATCAGCGGTGTCAACCAGGACAGGTGTGACACAACAAGCCAACTAATCCTTTCAACATTTCTCAATACTAGAGAATAGGAGAATGACACTGAATTTCAGCCTTAACACTAGAACAACATGCGTTTGCGTGTGTGTGCGTGCGCGCGCGTTTGTTTGCGTGTGTGTTTGTGAGGGGGCAATTAGCGTTTACACCTGAATTGACTCCTGAGCAATAGTAATAATACCTGTCACAATTAGTAAAACAAGTGAACAGATAGATAGATAGATAGATAGATAGATAGATAGATAGATTATTGATCCTGAGGGAAATTCAGGCATCCAGTAGCTTATGCAGTACAGTACAGCGAACCCACCAACAAAACAACATGAATATATTAGAACAATAGATAGGGAGAAAAAAAATTATATATCAACTATATTACAGAATTTTAGCAGAATACCAATATTTGTACAGTAAAAAGCTTGTAGCTCACACCACACTAGTTATATTATATAATTATATATATATATATATATATTTTTTTTTTTTATTGTTCAATTATTGTATGTATGTATTATTGTATATATATATATATATATATATATATATATATATTTTTTTTTTTTTTTTATTGTTTAATTATTATTTACTGGATGTTTGTTTATTTATTTGGTGTTATTTTAATTAAAATAAAAACAATATCTTAACACAACAAATGCACTACTCTCCATATTGGGTATTTATCAAAAGAAATAAGAGTTTAGAATCAAAATGACCTCTCATGGCCCTTCTAGCGTTAAAGCTCTGACTCACCATTAAAGTCAAGGATAAACTCCAGAGTTGGTGAGATCTGGAGTTTAATCCTCTCCTGTGCATTTCATTAGGGTGCTTGCTGGCTGATGCCTTCTTTATTAGCTGACCACAACACCAGCTGAGGGAGCAGAGCTTTGTGGGAGCAGCCATATTTGAAGTGCATGTTTGCGGCAGCAGGAGGGGAATGAGATTTAACTTCTTCTCTCCTTCCTATCCTCTTCCTCTTCGTCACCCACGCTGTGTCCAGCTCTCACACCACCTGTCTCCTCACCATGCTCTCCCAGCCTCCCAGGAGCACACAGGCATGCATCAGTACTGCTTATGCACACACATACAGACATGCACACATACACACACACACACACATATATGCACATATACACACACATATATGCACACACACACACATGCACTGATGCCCTCAAGCAAGCAAGAAAAAGGCACGATTCTCTGGAAATTCACCATGGCTATCAATAGGTTTTTGTTTTTGTTTTGTTTGTATGTGTGTGTGTGTGTGTGTGTGTGTGTGTGTGCGTGCAGCATGTATCACAATACATGGAGCATCCTAATGAATTCTTCATATTCTTGAATATGCAGCTCCTCTAACCCTCAGCAGTGTATTGAATACAAAGAGGCAGGTGAGAGTTTTTACTTTCTGCAGCCTGCATAACGAGGCTACAACCCACTTCTGAGATAAAACAGATGGCAAAACAAATGCCAGGAGAAATACCTTGAAACCAAATGCATCGCATCGAGCACATCTCTGTTTTCCTAAGCCATCTATCTAATTTAAAAGCCTGAGCATTTTCACACAGAGATGAACGTGGGCTTTTTTTTTCACCAGTGCTGTTGAGGCCAATTCAAATCCATAATCAAAAACTGACAATTTGATCTTTCGCCTCCGACTCATCTTTTGATGTGAAATCCATATTGCACTCTAGATTAGTCAGCAACAGAAAAAAGGCAAAGCAAAAATACCAGTTTCTGCTCACTCTCTACATGCATACACATTTGACAGTAGATGTATTGACATAAAATATGCTTCTTTGATGCAAGCGAGCCAAGCTGCAGAGAGAGAGAGCCACTGTAGCAGGGGTGGGAGTATCAGCTGATGATAGTGAAGTGGTGTTATGTTTTGAGCTGGAGAGGTGTGTTGAGCCAGTGGTGAGGGAGACAGAGTGCCAGAGGGTTTAATCAGCCTGACTGTAGCAGGCTTACACACACACACACACACACATGTACACACTCACGCACACACAAACACACACACACATACACACATCAGATTCCTGCAGGTGGTGGGAGATATACAAAAGGAGAAACATGGAGATGTGTGAAATATAGGAGAGCAATAAGGTGTGCCAAAAGGGATGAGCAATGGCAGCAGCAAATGAGAGAAGAGGAAGAGAAAGGCCAGTGAGAGTGTGGGAGCACTGGATAGTTAGCTGGCGGGTGTGTGTGTGTGTGTGTGTGTGTGTGTGTATGCAATGTACAAGTGCAGTGCTCTCTACTCTGTGCCCAGAAAGATGGGAGTCTGTGTGGCTTTGCTCTCTGCTTTCATTTCTCTGTGGCCCAGTGGAGGGAGCCGTTCTGGCACACAGGGAGTCACTGCCAGCCCTCTGCCCCTCCCTCCCTCTCTCCCGTCCTCTCTCCTTCTCTCTTTCTCTCCTCTCTTCTCCTCTATCCATCCCTCATTCCTCCCTTCTTCTTGGGCTCCACGCTCCCTGGTGCAGGTGGCAGCACATGGACAATGGGATGATATCATCCCATGGCTTCTACCAGCTTGTCTGCATGCTGCACAATAACAGACTGCTGCTGCTCAAGTGTGGTAGATCGTGAAGTTAGTCAGAGAGCGAGAGAGAGAGAGAGAGAGAGAGAGAGAGAGAGAGAGAGAGAGAGAGAGAGAGTGGGAAAGAAGAGGGAAAGAGAGGAGAAAGGGGGAAGATGAGGAAAGAAGGGCACAGACAGACAAGCATACATACAGTGACATGCATACAATCAGAGAAACAAATTGTAGAGACAGCGACAGAGAGAGAGACTGAGAGATACAGAGGAAGAGGGAAGGAAGAGTGAGGAAGAAAAAAAAGATAGCCTGCACCTAGTTTGCAAAAAAACTTCCTATCACCTTAGTGCCCATTCGGAAATATTCCACATTAGAAATCTACATGAATTAAGACAACATAACAAGGAACTGTCGCAAGACAACACCACCATATCACTCATTTTTTTAATGTAATGTAACATAACGTAATGTAATGTAATTGGAACATTTACCCCAGGATGCTCTGAAACAGCTGACTCGACTGAAATGAATTAATGTGATTATTAAGATTTTTTTACATAAAACAGAATGAAAACGTCAAAATAGAACCTTTACTTATGTACGATGCTGCCTTGTATTTGAGACAGAGCTAGTTTCCTGTGTCTGTATCAGTGTCTGTGCTTGTGTGTGAGTGTGAGTAAACACACACACACACACACACAAACCATCCTTCCCCACACGTTTAGCCATGTATGTGTACTGTGCTGAGAAACCTCAGCCCATCTATTTACCCACAGCTGCATATGTGCACTACTGAAGGCTATATGTTAGCAGACAAGCCTTGTGCTGTTTAATTACAGCAGTGGGCCTTCCTTGTCCCTGACCACGTTTCAGACACATACAAACAGGCATACACACCCAGACAGCAAACAGCACACGATGCACCTGCCATGGGGCAGATTGGATTTACACTGCATCAATAATTCACCCACACACAAATCCCCCAAACACACGGAGACACAAAGACACACAGAAATACACAAAGCAACAGACACACATGCACAGGTTGCCTTTGAGTAACCGATAGCATTTAACTGGAGGCAGGGTCACAGCCTGCGGGAGCACACAGAGGTATCATGGGAACCAGGCTTCTACCATAGGGGAACATTTCTCATTTCTGATTCTGCCTGATTACAAGAAAAATATACTTAGCTATAAAACCGGTTACTATGATTTGTAAACACACACAATGAGAACAGTTTGCAATGACTGTTGTTGTAAAACTGTACTATTCTGAGAACCACCTGGATAAAAAAGCTTTCCTGGACTTCCTATTCTCTAGATTCATCATTGGGCTTCATCTAAGACAGGTTGACAACTATAGGTACAGGGTAGCTGTCAAAGAGGGGCTTTCATCTTCCTCACTATGTTGTACATGAGACAGCATTTCAGCTGTCTTGGTTTTTAAGTAGCCAGCAAAACACATGCAAATGCACACATACTGAAACGTTCACACACAAACACACACAGCATACAGGATGCTAATGGGCTTCTGTTGCTGTTGTGTTATTCTGTCGTTATTGCACAATCAGTCATTACCTTATCATATCTCAGCCGTCATGATTAGATGTGGCCAGGCTGTGTAACAGAGGCGTCTGTGCCCCATTTACATTAATGGAATCCAGGTTTTGATGTGTTTTCTTCAGGTATTTCGGCTTACCGGGAATTATCTTCTAATTAAATGGGATGCTGTGATGAGAGTGTGAACCACAGTGGTACAAGACAAACTCAAAATACAAAGTCTGCACTTCAAAGGGCCTTTGGATTGAACTCAACACTTAATCGATTCTGATGTTTTCCTATAGGTGTTCTACTGCTGTAAGCATTTACAGTGCAAAAGCACAGGTATTGATCAAATGACCCATTAGCACTGTGAGCAAGGCCTTCACTGCAAACACTAATAGTAGATTCCTTTAAAATGTTTTTAGAGAATGGATCCCCGGCACTATTGGCATGGGATAATGCACTTATAGTGATACTGGCTTCCATTAGGCTGAAGCCCTCAGAAAATCAGCAGGAAAGCAAACATAAATGGAAATGGTTGGGCCAGGATGGTACAGGCTAAATATTCATACACATACTGAATTTTGTATTTTGTTCAAAGTGGATTTTGAAGAGGAAGTTTGAATGGTTTTTTAAATAATTTATTCACTGCAACGTCAAGCACAGGAGGGGGCAGGAATTTTGAGGACTTTCTAACAATTGGGCTTTTCTTTGCTGAAATCTGCATAATTATCGAGGTTAATTCAGTGCAGAGCTTGTGTGCCATTGTCTTTGAATGTGCCAAGCCTCTGCTTAAATGAATAAATTAGTGACAAAACGGAGCTGACAGACAAGCTCTGACTGAATTGTCAGAAAAACTGGCTCCTCGGGTAAGAAGCAGCAGCAAGGATAGTCTTTACTTGATTTGCTTGAGAGACAAACAGCCATGCAATTTAAAAGCAGTCAGGCCTGAATTTTCTCAGTGATACTGGTTCTCTGGTATCTATGCTACATGCTCAGTTATTCACAGCCAAGTGGGAATCCACACATCCTCCACTGTATGTGTGTGTGTGTGAGGCTCTGTGGTCTGTGCTCCCTTTGCCCCCTTCTTTGTGCACTACTGACCAAATCCTCAATACTGAGGATACAGTTCAGAGACTGCAATTCATAGAAATTAGGGTGCACACCTATTTAGATGGCCACATAAGAAGGAAAATGATCAAATGTTCCCTAAATTTGATGTGTGTCTATTCAGCATCCTCATCACCAATTTTTAAAATTAAGTGACTTTTTTTATGAATGCACAGAATATTTTGAAGTGTCTTGCAGTGTCTTTTGTCGGCAGGGCAGAAAAATAACAAATTGATATATGTGATCCTGTTGTCAAAGATGGTAAATTGCTGTGTTTATAACTAGTAACATATTAATGGGATAGGAAGCATTAAGAACGCAGTGTTTGGTGTCTAACAATTGACACAAATTACTCTTTTTCTGCTCCACTAAATTAGACAGAGTAGATGAAGGCAATCACAAATCTTAAAGTAATTATCTAGCAGTCAGCCCCTCTGATCAGGGAGTCTCCCGATTTTATAAACATAACTGAGCATAATGTTTTATGTTATATACATGGATTTACTGAAAAAGCTGGTGCAAAGCTCTGCCTAAACATTATTTCAACTGAAGCCAGCTCTACTTCCTTTTACAGTGAGTACATACGCACTCCACTGCAGTAATATCAACCAGCTGCAGAGGCAGTAATCACATTTGACAATTGGTTTTATACACCCACAGTCACTTTCTTATTTCCCATAGTGACTTTGCTTTTCTGCCAGTCTAGAAGTAGGACAGTGGTTGGGTTAATGTACTTAAACGTATCCCCGCCTGGGCTTTTATGCTCACACTGCTGCTCTCACCTCTCCTGGCTCTTGACATGATAGATTTGTGTCCTTGACATGACTGATGACCAGGTGGCCAAGCGATGAGTGGGGACCTTGGAGAGCTCTTGTCAGGGCAGATAAGACCTCTGAATGGTGCCGGGGCGGGGACCAGAGCACCAGTAGGAGACCTGAGTGCTCCCTGACTCCAGCAGGTCCTCCTATAGGGCCTAAAGTCATGTCTGGGATGGAGTAAGGGTTTAAAACTCAGCAGACTGACCAATCACCCTGTCTGGTCTGGTACCACTTGCCTCTCAAGGCCCTTTCTGCTTGAGTGCTCAATTAGCCACTAATACCCCTTTTCCACCAGGGCTGGTTCGGAGCCGGTGCCTGACTTAGCACCAGTTTTTTGGTTTTCCACCGCCCGAGCTGGGGCCAAACTGGTGCCAAACTGGTTCCAAACTGGTGCTAGGCAAGCACCGACTCCGAGCAGGGGCTAAACAGGAGCCAGAGAAAGAACCGATGACGCGGCCCACCGCGTCATTGGTGGGCAGGGTTACAAAACAAAACAGGAACTGCGAACGCTATAAACATAAACAATAATTCCCGAGAAGCCGCGGGTTATACTGATTTTACAACGGCATGGAACGCGGCTCAGCAAATTACATTTAAGGATGAGAAGCACCCGTTTTATAACTAAACATCGCTGTCATTCGTTCCGATCGCGAATCCGACAGGTAGCCGGCAATAATTGTGTTTTTCGCCTCTGTATTGAAATGTAGGCTTGTAAAGACACAAGCAGTATTTGCATCGCTAATAAATCCAGATCCTGCTCCACCCGGGGCCAGAAACTGTATCGGGAAAGCAGCATTATATGCTTGACTGAGACGTGGCTCACAAACATCATCCCTGACTCACTGATCAGTCTCACCGGCTTCAGGACAGGACGGGCGGACAGAGACAGAGACGCTGCAGCCGCTGTATTGTATGAGTGTGCAGTTTTATGTGTGTTGAAGTGATGAAGCTGCCGTGACAATGTAATTTCCTGCAATGGATTAATAAAGTATCATTCATTCATTCATTCATGATGGTTATTGTGATTCTGAGCGAGCGTCTCGCGCACCCGTCATCACGTTTTCCGAAGACGTCATGACGTGGCTCTGAATTGGCTCCACTTTGCTCTTGACCGGTGGAAAAACAACCCGGTTCTTCGTTGGCACCAGTTAAGCACCGGCTCTAGCACCAGCTCCGAACTAGCACCAGGTTTTTTTCTGGTGGAAAAGGGGCATAAGAGCCCCAGCGACAGGCTACCGGTAAGACCAACAGGAGTGCTAGTGGTGTGTGTGTGGGGGGGTGTGCTACATCACACAAGAAGCCCTGAGGACAGACACAACTAAGAACAACAGAAGCCTCTTCAAATCACCAACAATAAACAGTAAGACAAGAGAAGACAGGTAGTAGTCACACAAAGGAGGCTTATCATTTAACTGCAGGGCTTTTCTGTTCCGCTGGTTAAGCCTCTAAAGTCAAGATGTTTAAACGCCTCTCAGCTCTTGATTTGTTGACTCTCAGACCCAAAAAAAAAGTCAGCTTTGAGTCCAAGGGAGCTCTTGCCATCGTTGTATGGAGGTGTAGCAGGAGAAATCAAGCAGGGAACTGCGGGTAGTTGCAATCCACTGAAATTATTTGTGCAGAATTAAATATTGGAGGATAATCCTTTCAAAACTCTATTTTAGGGGGCAAATACTAAAAGTGGAAGTTTCCCACATACTTATCTCGTCTGGGTGCAAGTGCTGACAAGCTCATTCGATGTCAACATAATCTCTGTATTCTAAGAAGTAGACAAGTCCTGGCCTTGGAAGAATAGCCTGGATCAGCACTTTATACTGCATTTCCTCTCACTATGCAGTGATTAAAATACCAGTTAAAGCTGCCTACTCCTTATCCTTCCAGCGTATACACATTATAGAGTGGCGAGTCAAAAAGCCCCACACAGTGGTAGGCATCCTGATCCCGGTGTGCCTTTCACATGGTAAACAGTTTCAGATGGGCCCAGTATTGTGTCACTATAATACAGCATCTGCTTTATGGCATGGAAAAAATGCATTGTCACTGAGTGGCAGTGAAAGAGCTATTGAGGGACAGCCAGGGCTTCTCCCGAGCGCTGAGGCTTTGACCATGACATCGGCTAGTGGGTGGTGATCAAACGCCCCACATACAACCCAGACACAGAGGCTGAGGTTGAGAAGAAGAAGAAGGCCAACCAGAAAATATAGGTGAACAAGAGTCAAGTGGTAAAGGGCTACTTTTATACAGTCTAGCCAAGTGAAAGAACATGAAACAGCTTTTTTAATGCAACTCAAAAACAGTATACAAAAGTCTACTGTACAAACTACCCCAAACTCTCCAAAAAGTCTCTGTGTCCTGTCTCAGAGCAAGCAACATAGTGAGTCAAAATGCTGCAGTGTGCACTGGAGCTTGGCCAGGTGGGAAAGAGACACTACACAGACAGAGATAGAGAGAGAGAGATGCCCCTTATCCCTTAACTCTCCATTAAACATTTAGAGCAGCACTCCTGCACTCAGCACAGCTGAGAGCTGCTGCTGTGTGGGTCTTTGTAGGAGAACTTGTCAGTGTCAGAGAAGTGTTCATTTATGTCACAACCACCAAAAGTATTGCAAATCATCTGGCACATCGCAATGTTTTGCCGAACGTTTTGCTGCATTTTTTTTTTTTTTATTGCTTTTACTTTAAAAGATGAGATTTCAAGTAGGGGATCAGGTGGGAGAAATAGAGAGTGAAGTAAAACTGTATCATGGAAGAAGCCACTTAACACAGTTTACTGGCACAGCCATAGTCAGAGTGCTTAGTGGTTAATTAAAGCGATCCATATTTAAAGCTGGACAGATGAGTAACCAAGTCTGACTGCCCCATTGAGCTACATACAATCATCCAGTCAGTTCAATGAGAGTGTAAGATAATGCAGTGATGGAATATAGCACCACCACACACACACACAAATGTTTTTCCCATATGCAGCCTCTTTGAATGGCAAACATTCCGATCATCTAGGTTTGCCTTGTATTCAGGAATGCTAATCTCAAATCAAATGTCCATGTTAAATGGAAAATTGACACTCTAACACAGTTCTCCTTCCCCCATTACCATATTAAGTGCATACCTCAGTGGCTGCTAATTTTAACATTACAAAACAGAGATGTGCTGAGGTTTCTTCAGTTTGAATTTGCAGAGGCCCACAGTGAGTGAAGGGGGTTAGGCATGCAATTGTCCAATGTTATGTAAAAGAGCCACTTTTTGACCATTTTACCATGTCTGATGAGAAAAAAGAAGTGGCATGTCAATCAAACTGTAGAGCTATGACGAGGTGTCCAGGGTGGCTTCTTTGTGGCCACCTACTCCTATTATGCTTCAGTTTCACTCTGTATGAGTCAGTGGAGTTAAAAAGGGTGGTTGGTGATATTACGGGTAAAAAATTGACCTTTGCTATAGTGGCGCATTAGATCAGTGCAAGGCTTTTGTCAAACCCTTCTTTGTCATTCTTTAAATCAGCCATTTGGAAGGAATTAATTCAGTGGAGCTGTCAAGGACATGATCCTGCCACTGTTGCCAAAGCCCAGCTTCCACTAGAAATTCATATCCAAAATACTATTTCAACTGAATCACAGCCTCAACAAACAGAGCAAGCAAAACAAACAAACTCGAGGGCTTTTGTTTTGAGGCCAAAAGTGCATTTTAACACTTATTTTGGCTGTGTTTGATGCTACAAAAAAAACTCACAAACAACAGAATCCCATGACAAGACAAGAGAGGATGACAAGCCCCTCTAACTTTTTAGCTTTTGTATGAGATAAAAGAAAAGCCATTTTTTGGTAAAGGTGTCCATATAATGATAAAGGAATATCAGAACACAGAATCTAAATGGGTCAGTGATACATTTAAAGAGCGGATGGGAACATGGGAGTTAGGAACAGGAGACATGGGAGGAGGACATAGCCTTAGGCCCCCAACAGGTGCATTGTTACCAGCATCAAAAGAAGGGAGCCATATTTCAGACTTGGCTGCATCCTGGTGAGAGGGAGTGTGTCCTGGTCACTGCCTTTTCCCCCTTGTCTCACCCCGTCCTGACCCCACGTCCTCCTCATCCTGTTCTCTCTTCATCCCTACACCTTCTTTAGACAAACATTAGAGCGTAACCTGATCAATAGAGGTCTCCTGTTGTGTGTTATTCTCTTAGGAAATGGACTGTTAAAGTGTAATGACCATAGTAAACATGTACTTTCACTCACTGGACCCTCAAATAACGGTGTGGGTGAACAAGTCTGTAAAATCCACAGGGCACAGCCGATCCACATCATAAAGTTGTTAACAAAAAGAAAGACGCTTTCATTCTGTCTCAAAAGGCTGATTTGAGGATGGGGGGTGGGTATGTGTGAGAGACAATCTTCTAATTTGACTTCAAAGAGTGGGGGATTGTGCGTGGTGCGGATGAAACTCTGCGTGAAATCGGTTTCTCTATCATTATCTCCCCAAAACACGCAGATGTTAGCTATATGCTTTGGTTCCTGCTGTGCCGTTAAATAAACATCAACATCAACTACACTGTGGTGAATCTTTAACTAACACTTGGTTTGAACTTTAGTCACCTCGTATGTTTGACTGCTGCCAGGATGATGTGACTAACATTGCTATTGAACCTATGATGATGTCAGCCATCCTTGTGATTGGGAAGCAGGGGTTTGTACAGATCATACTGTTGCATTTAGTCAGCCCCCCTAGTCAGCCCTGGCTTCAGATTATGGAAGTCTAGTTATCACTCTCTCCCAGGGTTGGGTTTTGGGTTTAGGGCCTGGGTAATCCTGGGGAGTTTGACTTGGGGCACCTTCCACTTAATTGGATTTCTTTCATTGAGGAAGAGCGTGGAGAATCCAATCAGTCCGGCTTCCATGTAGTTCCCCTATTCTAGTCTGATTAGGTACTATATCACTGAGCAACGCCTACGTTTAAGGCAATGTTGGAAACAGGCAAAACTATTGGCATAAATCCATAAAATATGCATGCCTATAATGAATGCTGCTTGTTAGTCCTTTGCCTTAGGCTTCAGTCCTGGGGAAGACAGTGTAAACATTTAAAATCCCAGAATCATAAAAAGCTATTGCAAAAACAGATGATTAAATGCAGTGGGGGCTTGTGGAAACTGTCCCCATTTCTGGGTAACCCACAAGTGAAACTGGAGCATTGTATCTCAAATACATCTAATGAGTAGTATTACACAGGGACAATACAGTGAGTCTCTAGTTACAGAAGGGTGTGTACCAGTTTCCTTTCACCGACCCAGTGAAAGAAGATCACACACGTTGGCGAAGAATTATGGCAACACTTCCTTTCCTTGTCTACCTGCCAATGCTCCAGAACAGTAGATGGATCAGAGTATAGTAAATATTAGCATGCATAAAGATGTAATACAGCTAGGGATTCAAATGGTGCAGATGAAACAAAAGGCAGTTAAGTGATGCATGTTTCACTGCAGTGACTCTCCCTGGGCCTATTGTATGGCCTTCCAGTAGCAAAGTTCCCTGCACAGATGAAAAAGCAGTTTTTTTTTTTTGCTTTATTCTAGCACCGCCAGTCAGGAGGGAGAACAAGATAGAGACAGACAGAGAAAGAGCGAGGGACTGAGGGAAAAAAAGAAAGAGGCATATAGGAACACAGAAGAGGCACAGACAGAGAGAGACACAGTGGAGATCAGTGCATAATCTGCTCTCAGGGTGGTGATTGCTCCTTTATTTAAAGTGCCTGCCTATAAGCTGATATTCTACAACAGGTTTTATAATTCCATAAGCACATCACATAGAATGCCTTCAAAGGATTGCAATGGAAATGGAGCAACATTAAATCTCACACTTCTTTCACTCACTGCCCTTCAGTCATGCAAAACGAAACCTTTAACTGAGAAACTTACTTAAACCAACGTGAACACATCAAATGTACACATACATGTGGCATAAATAAGTGATTACCTTTATTACCTTTAGAGAGTCAGTAATGAGTACAGCAGCACAATGCAGCCTCTCAATGCATCAACAATCTCATCTTTTATTCCACACCAAGCATACTTCATGAAAGCACTGTTGAATGCATAAAGAGGGAGAGCCCTTTGACTCAGAGCTGACTCCTCTACATACCCCTAAATGTCAACTACAATCAATATGCTAACTTCAAAACCAGGAGCAATATGAATTCTACCTCAGTGACACATCACAAGTGACTGAAAGTGCCCTATTTTGTCTCTTGCAGGAACTGTGGAGGCGTGCTCTCTGCCACCCAGTAAACCCTCTGAATAACATGTTCATCATGGCTCTGCTCAAAGAGGTATGTGGTCATTGTGCCTTGAGAGGTTCCAAACCAGCCAACCCTGTAGATCTGAGCACTAGGTCTGCTTCTTACTGGGCTTCTTTCAACCTGTGCCAGCACAGTAATGACTAAAACCAATATAAGGGATGCCATTCATTATAATACTGCACTAGTACAGCTGCGTGAGATATCAATATATTCAGAAAATGGTACACATGAAGAAAACAACTTTTGTCAATGTTCAACCATGTACCGTAGGAATATACAAAGAATTTAATATTAACATAAGACCCGAGTTTATCCTTCAGCTCAGGGTTATTTCTGGTTCAGTTTCTGGTTCATCAAGCTCTAAACAACAGCACAGAGCTAGATCTTTAAACCAGGACACATTGACAAAAAGGCATTGATGTTTCCACGCAGACAGAGAGCTAGACAGGCCTGTGGTGGCCTAAACAGCACTCAGCCACACTGGGTATTTGATTGGGTTATCAGGCCAGCCAGCCTCTGATAAATGAAGTCGCTATTCGTCCATCCTCCCGTCCTCACAGCCAGGGCCAGCTAGCCCAGAGCAGGGAATTATCTTAGTGACAATGACATTCTTTCAGCTACCAAAGAAGCCCGGCTCTGAGAAGCTCGCAAAGGACAGACCTAGAGGAGATTATACTGATTGCTATTCCATTGCTGGCATTTGATCCTAAATTGCTCTGGCACAGGGCCTGAGCACAGTCAGCTTTCCATGGCTGCTGTCCTTGGGTTTTTGATCAATAAATCCATCAATTTTTTTTTCCTCATGGGGAGTGACAAAATTTGTATGTGATAAAAGGAGGCTCACAAAAATGCTCAAATATGTATCATAATCTGCATTGTTGATAATTCTGGGGAAATGTGGCCCATTAAGCACTGTCCATATCTAATATTTCCCTCTTCAAATACAAATTAATTATTGTCGTTATCAAGTCTGTTTGAATCTAAATTAATCTACTCATGGACAGCAAAAAAAAACCAAAACAAACAAAACAAACAAAAAAAAAACATTGGTAATGTGGTTTCTGACTCTCTCCCTTCACCCAAAGCTAACTAGAGATCTGCAGCAGGCAGCATGACTGGCCTGGAAAAGCAGAATTTGCCATAGCTGGCAGAATGAATTAGTCTGCTGGCATATATGTCCAATGCTCATTGTTCCGATAAAGGAAACAATTGGCCCATTTGAGCATCTTTAAACATGTGATTTCTGGATGGCACCGCTGATTGGTGTTGGGGGAATAAAGGGGATTGGTTTGAATGCACCAAATTTTATGACTCTAATGGTTTTCTGACCTCAATCTTCCCTAATCATTTTGAAGCTCAGGCAAAGATTATCTGCATATAGATTATGTTTTTACACAACACGTGGCACTAGGACAATAGAAAAAAAAAAAAGACAGCCAAAGTCTGTTGTTATTTGGGCTTTTGATATCCTAAGGACATGCACATTTATCTTGGGCTGAATGGAGGAATCTCAGATCTACACTCAGATTTGTTTACCATCCCATTTCTTTGTCTCCCCCGGGAGAATTTTTCCCAGGATTCCTGTAGCTGTGTCTGGGGGGGTTTAAAGGATGAAAAAGAGGGGAAGAAAAGCCCATTGGTCTCAGCGCCACAGAAACAGCATCTAGAGCCAAGCTGTCATCCCACTTGGATTAAGGGCCCTTCAGTGGTGGCTGCCGAGCTCCTAACATGGTCTCTTACTCTGGGTGGGGGTCTGGGAGGGGGTAAAGGGTGGAGCACAGGGTAAGGGCATTGAGGCCTGGTCTAAATAAGACCTTGAGGTCACCGGATCGCCTGAACCATGGCAAAGCCACTTTGTGTTTTTGTGTCACCTTTATTTATGAGCTGACAACTAAATGTCCCCCTCCTTCCTGTTGATTCAATCACTGTTGCATCATGGGCTGGGACTAAGATAATTTCCACCTCCACTCTGCTTATCTCTGAAGTCCTGACAAGTTTATTAGCAGAGACAACATTGAACAAGAAAGGTGGTGCACAGCATAGGAGTGTGCAGGCTGATGGTGAATTTAACTTGCTCTTTCTTGGCAGGCCCCCTCTTTAAATCTCCAATGTGATAGGTAGACTAAGAGCGGTGGTGATGTATTTGCTGAGCTATTAGGCAACACAAGTGGGCTGCACTACTGTGCCAACAGTGAAAGGGGGATGGGCTGTCTTTTTTTTTTTAAGGCCTATGCAAATAAGAGAAAGAAGGAGGCATGGAAACAGACTAGGAAGCATTCAAGTGCACACTCTCCTCAAAATCCCTGTAGCTCTGGCTACCGTGCACCCTGCTGGTGCCCATCTCCTGTTGTTCTCAGGACAGGGAGGGAAGCAGCAGTCCTTGTTACAGGGTGCCACTGGGCCGCCAGCTACCTCTTCAACATCTGCTGCCCATCCAAAGTTGGCCAGGGCTTGAACAGGCCTGAGGCTGTCACTAGCATGGACTGCCTCTCCAGTCCTCTTCAGCAGCAACTACTGAGTGTTCAAACAGGGGCTCCAGCACCCGAGCTCCCATTGTGGATCTCCTCAGGCCTAACCCTGCAGCACCCCCCTACACCACAAGAAAGAGGCGAGAACAACAGCCCAGCCAGTAGGGACAGAGAAAACAGACCCCCTTTGTTCCCCCTGCCCCTTCTCAGCTTGCACTGAGGTACACGATCAACCCCCTCCTCCTTCCCGCCACCCCAAAGCTTTAAACCCTCCCATTTTGCCTTTCCTCTCCTACTTCTAGTGGGTGGCAAAACAACAAAAGATCTTGTGAGGATACAGAGTAATATAAGCATACACCTCATTTCAATGTCACATCTTCATCTGTTAATATCAAGTTCTTAATCTCAAGATTGACTGGGAAAGGGATCAAGTGTTTTGTGAGGAATCAAAGCTGGGTAACTTGTCAGACGTTTTATCGGGGGTATATTGCATTATCCTTGCCTCCCACTTCAAAAGGGGGCTCTACTGCTGTCAATCCTTGGCAGGTGGTTTGAACAGAAAAGAGCATCTCTTCAGCTTTGTTCTTACTAAGGGGTATACTAACCTGACATGGGTAATAACAGTGTTTCCCTGGGTAACCTTGATTGATTTGACTTGCTGACTGTTGTGGTGCAATGCTGTGATGCTGGTAATGATTCGGCCACAGTGGGCCATCCAGGGACAGTCACACTGACCATTAAGCCTCCACCATCTCTCCTAGCAAACTGCATTGCTTCTCACCTGAGAAATACCTCTCTGCATTATATAACAGCCCAGATCTTTACTTCAGAGAAGCCAGTGTCTCTGATGGAAATTGTAATGAACACAGTTAGAGGTTTATTGCACCTTCAATAACTTAAGCAATCCAGCATAAATTAATGAAGTTGTAGTCTTGCAGGAGCTAAAAAAGTAACCAGCGAAATAACTGAATCTCATCCCATTCAACTGATCAGCCAGTCAATTTGAATCCAGCTCTGAGAGATGATCATAGATCACCTACCTATTTTCTTTTCCTAAGTCATCGGTCTCCATCCACTCGTCATAATTCTATACAAGTCCAGGATATAAACATCAACAGTTGCAGTTGTGTGGACTGGACTCCAAAGAATGTGTCAATCCCCATTAGCGCTCCAGCCTAACCGAGTGTGAAACTCTAATTGCACCCACCAGCTTGGAACCACTCAGGCCTCGCTCACCAAAAAGGAGAAACAGAGTGAGAGAGAGAGGGTGAAACTTGTGTGTGTATTAAAGCAAACGCACGTGCCTGTCCATTTGCCCACACATGTGCACATGCACATGTATTTCTATACATGTGAGCATGCGTGCTTGTCCAAATGACAACCAAAGCCAGTGTTCAGGCAGCCGTGAAGCGGGGGAGACCATTCCCTCTGCGGTCCTCTAATGAGGCACTCATCAGTCCCCAAATGAGATGAACATGCTTGTGACAGAGGATCCAGCAATGTCAGTGTGCTGTGCGGCTGTGTGTGACTGGCCCACTGGGAACAAATGCCCACATCGCAGTGACACTAATGGATAGGCATGAGCCTCCATTAGTCCCCAGAGATTTACCCCCATCAAAGAGGAACAGCACAGCACCTCTATTCCCAACTGCTGCTGGATCATCTCCATTCAAAGCAGGAACATGTGTTTCCAGAACCCAATTCAGCTGGCATGTCATGTTACTGAATCTTTATTTTGCACGAGACAGAAATTGTTGCTACATGAGTAACACATTGCTGACAAGTGCTGTAATGCCGCACATAGTGAAAATGAGTCTTGAAATGCCATGTGATAGACAGGAAAAATGAATCACTGCTGGTTATTTCAACCTTAAATATCTGGCGTCAACTTCACTGACCCCAATTATGATTTTTCATTTTTGCCATTCAACATCTTTGAATACACGGACAGGAAACTCATGAAACACAAATGAAGTGCAACCTTGGAGAAACGAATCAAGAAACGAACTCGTCTCAGTCCAAATCTATGCCTCTGATGAATGACATCATCACCCTGACTGACACAGACAGATTCTTTCAATGTATGGGACACAATGTCCTCTTCTTTGGATGAGGGAGGTCATAATGCCGCTGACAGACGGTTACAGAGGGAGCGCTGATCACTTCTCACAGAATAGTCTGCGTGTTTCTCCGGCCCACAGAGTGAAATAAGTGGCATTTTCCCTCCAACACCCAGGCCTTTCCCATAGCCCCCGGAGCAGAGCTGCCCGCCGCTGGTTTTAGGTCAGCCCAATGACTGACTGGTGCTCTCACAATAACACCAGCCAACGTGTGTCATGATAATCCCTTAGTTATGTAAATCTCCCCGGTTAGTGCCGTTTAGGCTAAGGGTGAAAGTAAAGACAGCAGCACAATGTAGGTCACTATCTTGTCCATATACACTCCCCCCACTGGTCAAATGAGCTTGACATGTCCAGTCAAATGTCCAGCGCTGTGGCAGCAGTTGACAGAGCCAACTGCCCTGACTTTGGGGCAGTAGGGAAGAATTTTCATAATCTCCATGGCCAAACTATGGCAAACGATGTGACTGTCAAAAGGTACACAGACAGACAGTAAGGGATACGGATATATATCATTTTGCCGCCTATTCCTGAATTAATGCAAAGCAGGCATAGGGCAGGGATAGGGGGATATTGTTGTCTTCTTGAGCAGATTAACAATAGTCTGCTTAGAGTGAATAAACAGTGGTAGAAAGTGTGTCAGCCCTTTCAGGGAGCAGTAAGAACAAGGGCTTCAGACAATAAAGCAGAGGTCATTAGCATTGTATTAATTGGGCTATATGACCAGGGAGTGAAAGTGTGCGGCTGAGGCATGTGTGTTTGGGTGTGTGTATGAGTGAGAGTGTCTAGGAAGGGTCAGAGGCAGGAGGGGCTGGCCGATGAATGAAGCTCTGACCAAGGGGAGACAGTGAGGAGGTGGGGGTGGGGGTGGGGGTGGGGGTAGTGGGGGGTATTGGGCGGGCATGTTTTTTTCAGTAAAGCGATTGTTCAGCTGGAGTGTCTCAAATAAATGACATGAGATGTAATTTGTAAATCTCTGGGGGCAATCATAAATACATTTGGACTGATAGAGGGAAACTACACTCAACAAATTGAGAGTGGTCAGCCAAAATAAGACAGAGTTGTGATACGAATGATATGATGAGAATTTGGAAAATTTAGAGCAAATCAGCTTAGGTTGTGAGGGATTTTATGTAGGCTATGAAGAAAGCAATTTCATCCACATGGAACAAAACAACAACTGTCAATACTGACACAACTGGCAGTCGCTCTCTCTCTCTCTCTCTCTCTCTCTCTCATTCATAAAACTGCGAAATAAGAAAATCACAAAGCAACGAGGAGATACTGTGAAAGGCTGACATTTGAGGATAAGTTACTATCATTTCTCTCAGCATGTTTACGGCGGCATACCAGCGTGAGTCGAGCATTGATTTGACAGCTCCGCACGGGAACGGTATGGACAGTGCACCTGTTCTGAGACCAAAAATCTGTGCGACGGAGACACGGCTTTTTAAAGTCGATCACAAGATATTTAACGTCATAGCTTTGAAAACAGCCCACTCGAGCTCTTTACATGCGTCAGTAAAAGGGACGGTGTTTTATAGGTAGCCCTACAGCATCCAACTCAGTGTGACTGTTTCTGTCTCTCCAGAAACTCCTGACAGTGAACTGTGGGCTAAACACACTATATTTATCATTAGTGATCAAATATAGCTCACCTTGCCTCCTGTCTCAGTGGTGCGCAGCACAAATGGTGGTCTCTGTGTTGTCGGCGTCCCTGCGACAGAGCGACACGTCTCCTGTGTTCATTTACAAGCAGTCCCGTTCAGCGCCGAGCCTCTTCCACTTGCCTCCTCTGCCTCAGTCACTGGTCCTCTCCCACCAGTTCACTGACACACACACAGACACACACACACACAGACACACACACACACGCACAAGCGGAGGCGCGCAGAAGCACTACAGGCGCACGCCCACTGCGCGCACTGCAGCGCCGCTGCCGATGTATGGTAGCCTGAAGGCACTGTACCATTCTAGCAAACTGTTATACAGACATGTGGACATTTTCAGTGTAGCCTACCCCTGCAGTTCCACAGCCACAGATGGACAACAGCTGTATGACCTAAAAGTAGTGTTTTAATGCCAAGTGTAGGGCGATTTAATATTTGTGGTGTTTTACTTACGGTTGGATTTATTCACTATGGAAATGTGATATGCCTTTTAGGGAGGATTTTAAACCGTGTAATATTGTTAAGTATTTTAAGTCTATGCATCTGCAGACATAAAATGAAAGTTGAGATTTAAAAAAGTATTTACATGATGCAATCAAACATGGCCCTTTTCGCCATTATGAAGAGATCTACTTTCCAGCTGCGCTGGACCTTGCACTGGCTTAATGCCATTTGGATGGTTTGATGCACTCAACCGTTTTGCCCTAAGAGAAGGATTGCACTAATAATCATACAGTAGCCTGCGGGATAAAGCAAGACCTGTGGTTTAGGTCATGTGACTTTAAAAAGGGACATTACCTCTCAATTCAATCTGGAGCCGATCCGGAAGGCTCTCTCCTCTTAGTGCATGTTTCACACACGCATTATGTCAGGCTTAGCAGTGGAAGCCATTTGCAAACATACAACCAAACATGGGCTCCACTTTAAGACCAAGTGACTCAGTTGGGATAAGCCTGGCTTGGCAAGATGACAGCACTTCTCTTAATTCTGGTTTGAGCTGCCATCCACAAACTGCACCTTAATGTGGTTTTGGATGTGGAGCAAGATGAAAATGTGTTTTCTCTCTCTCTTCCTTTCTCCACTTTGACATGATATCATCTGTCCATTTAAGGACAGCATTAGTGTGCAAATATGAGTCATAAATAACTAATAAATGGACCAACATGCAAAAAAAAAGCAGTTCAGCCGTCATCCATTCTTGTTACTTCATCAAGTGTTTCATCATCAAGTGAAACCAAAACTCAGCCACAGAAGTATTCCATTCCAACCTCTACAGTCCTTCTGTTTCCCATATGGCTTCTCATTAGCTTTCTTTAGTTAGCAATTTTCTAAGACATTTCTGCTGTACTGACAGTATGCAGTGGAGAGTGACTGAGAAGATGAGAAAGGGGGTGACATGCAGCCAAGGTCATTTGCCAAGCCCAGTCCCACAGCATCCTGAGCTCCATGGCGTCTAACTTCCCTCATTATCAACCAGAGGGGACCATGGGATTCTTGCCCACATCTGCCTGGTGCCATACTGGGAAGTATTGTAATTGTCCTCGCCTCTCATTTCAGACCGCCTCCAGATATGTCTGTGTACCTTTAGAATCTCATTAAAATATTCACTTAATTTCTTTTATGCATATCACTGTAAAATACTCTTAGGGATTTTCATAAGTTCAAGGATACAGAAGCATGGAGATGAAGTATAGCGCTCCCGTTGCAAAGTGAACCTTGTCAGGGCTTTGTTGAAATGCAAAACTCACCAAAGGAGACACTGCCTCTTCTTCACTGGTATCACCAGTTCTTTTGCTTATTACTGCAGGGAGGCATGGGAGTGGCTCCTCTCAGTCTTTTCCTCGTTGAAATGCAAAACTTCACACATGGCATTGCTGCTGTGCAGGAGTTCACGGTCTCTCCCTTTGAGAGATCACTTTCTGTATCAGTCTATTGAATTTCAGATCAGAGAACAAGTCATCCCATGGCCTGTTTTCTTCGATGATTCCATGTTGTTTTTCTGTTTTATCAGAACAAACAGGCAGACAGATGCATGCACCACCAGCAAGCCAACCATGAAATGACCTGGCTCCTATCAGAGGTGATGATTAACTAACTAGATTCCCCACAGACCACCAAGTCCAAAAACACATCAAAACACAGCAGTGTAACACGAGACCGCCACCATGATATATTCACATAATTGTGACATGACAGTTTTGACATTAATCTAAATGAGTGCTGGAGGACACATAGGAATATCAGCTGTCTTGTGCTGATGCCTCAGTGAGACAACGAGATTCAAAGAACTGTTTTACAAAATGCTATATATATCAGTTCTAGAATAGAGGGAAAAAAATCTTCGCCTGAAGTTCATCCTTCAGTAGTTCTGCAATGCTGTGGATCTGTTGTATAAAAGGGTTATCATTTTATCAGCCAAAGACTTAAGCAATCGAACATATAATCTTTTTACAAGTAGATGAATTTATTTCCATTTTGGCTTATCAGTTATTTTGAAACACCTTCACATCTCATTCCACAGTCAGTCTCTCACAGTGAAACCAATTAAGTACTAATGAGTGGGGATATTTGCTAAGGCTATATGTGAGGAGTAAGTGAGTACCAGTCATAGCAACATGTGAAAACACACCATCTGTCAACATCTACTCAGATGCCTACTCAGAATGTACCAGGGAGAGACATTAATATACAAACTCCAGAGGCTTGACCAAAGGTGCAAAAGAAATCATATTACTGATGTGATTATTGCTGGGGGACAAGTTCATAGTCAATTCTGTTTACATCAGGGAGGGATGCATTTCCTCTCTCAGTCTGCAGTATAATTACATTATGACTGTTTATATTGAGTGGGAACAGCCTTTAGAGGTTGGCTAACCATGTTAACACACAGGAGGCACAAGCATGGCATGAATCCAGTAACTGCAGTGACTACATACAAAAGCACCTTTGCTCTTTCAACACACAGTTCAGGACACAGGTAGGAAATACATTGGACTTAACCTTTCTTCATGTGAATCCCTGACAAAAAATGTCATTTTTGCCAGTTAATGTTTTTCAGAGGGTTAAACATTTTATTTTAGTGTGCATTTCTTTGATTTATATGTTTTTGTTTTTCTAACCTGGCAAATCAGACTGCAGATTATTTTGGTTAATGCTTATTATTGAGGGTACGAATCAACTTGCAATTGTTTGTGTATTTACATTCGGAATGACTGACAAATCACTAAATACTGGCTGGCATCATAGCTTGAAGCCTTCCCTCCTCCTGCTCTTTGTACTCCAGTTGATTATTGCAGATCATACTGCATAAGAGTCACTGTCACTGTGGAGTTGCTGTCAAAACAGTCCTTATTAAGATTGTCTTGTCTGATGACAAGTACGTGTCTGGCCACTAGATCTGTAGCCATGCTAGGACTGGCACATTTACTGTGGCTTTCAGTACTTTATGGGTCTGAGAGCCGCTGTTCCATGGAAACAAAATCCCTGTGATCAATCATTTGTAAAGAAACACAGAGTTTGAATTTGCTCTGAACTGAACCACACAGGAACCATCAAGGGGAAAACCCAAGGAGTAAAGTTTGCAAACATTATTGCACACTTGAGTGGCTCGATGGGTGTCAGTGAAGATCAGGGATTTGTCATTTGGAGATACAGCAGGTCCTCTAAATAGATGTGTTATGCTTCATGACTGACACAGAGGGATTCCAAGATGGTGGAGCTGAGAATCTTTTTCTATTTTTATGAAACCTTTGTGAATCATGTTTTGAACTTGATCAACATGTACAAGATGGATTTTTACTGTGAGGAAGAGCAGTGTGCTTTTTAGATGGATTACTTCACCATCTCTCTCCAAATATGTTGATGGCTCATGAACAATATACCCATCAACTGTTATTCTCTTTAAAAGCTGAATGTTCTAATGAGCAGGACCTTATGAAATGTTTTGCTGAATTGTAGCTATAATATCAACAGATTAAACTGAACTCTTAACTGAAGAGTTCAGGGTGCCGCACAGTATGAAGTTCTCAACAATACATGTACAAATCTTATGTATTATTGAGTAATCTTCCATATCACAAAGCTACAGATGTCTCCCCCTCTAATTTTACTAGCTGTCTTAACACCAGAAAAGAGGTTCTGATACATTTTTATTAATGAAATCTCAACAAATGTCCAAGCACACAGCTTTGTGTAAATGTTCCTTCCAGATGAGTTTGCTGTTTTCCACCAGTCGTGCAACTCCACAAGAAGCCTTATGCATCAATGACCAAATTTATCCTGCATTATTACTTCCTCAGCACACTGTTGATGTTGTCTGCTGTGACCTGTGCCTTCTGTGGCCATCGCTGTGTTTTCATGCGTGTAAGCAGTTGGCTGAGAGCTGTGTCAGTGCTTGGTGTTTACGCTGGAGGGAAATGTGATCCATCACAGGCCGGGGCTGTTACCCAGGTGTCTGAGCACAGCCTTGCACAGTCATCTCATCTCACCTTCCCCCCCTTCCTCACTAACATGACAGCTGGCTGAGGAAAAGCGCCTTCAAATTACCTTTTCTCCGACATGCAACCTCATGTTTACACATGTATGCACACACACACACACACACACACGCACACAACCACTGGCAGACCTAGATGTGTGCCAGCTTTAGTAATGATATGCCACAGAATGTGTCACCAAACAAGTGCACTGGAAATTGAGCAGCAAGGTCAGGGTAAATATCAGCCCAGAGGTACAGTTGCCATGGAATAATTAAGCAGTTGTGAATACAAGTTAACAACTAAATGCCTGCACGTTCCTCCTTCCTGAGATAATCTGCAAAAAAGCAGCAGCTTTCCTGAGATCACAATCCTCTAATCTTCACTTAATTAGGAGGCAAGACGCAGTGAGGTTCAGTGATGGATTTTAATTACATGCATGCTCCAACACTCCTTACAAAGGAACAACGGTACAGCATCTGGATCAAATTTGTCAGAGTTAATATTTGTGTCCCTTTTACCTGGGGTTCACCTGGAGTGTTGAGGACATAGTCATATCAGCTCTACAGTACTCGGCCAGGTTAGCCAATGGAAATGGATGTGTGTAGTGCACAAGACCTTGCAATACAAGATAATGTTTGACTGGTTGTAAATCAATAAGCAACAATCTGTTCTAAGCCAGTCCTTCAGCTCAACCTGTACGATTTAAACAAGCATTATAGTATGGCAGAGTATAGACTATAAAGCTGCAGTTCAAGGTAGAATGGGAGATGAGGTATTGGAGGAGAGGCATCAAAGGGATCCAGGGCACATTGAAAACCAGAAAGTGCACATAGCCTGTGGTGAATCCTTAAAACTAACAATCATGCACACTATGATAAAAGCTTTTGGAGCAGGTGAGCTAAAATTCTCCAAGGCTAAAATAATACAGCATGGTTATTTTCATCCTTACTACATACAGTGAGTGTTCCCATTTGGATTCATATTACAAATTACATATATATCAGATATACATATTTAAAACATTGTTAATTATTAATTATTATACATATTTTATCATGAACCATAACAGTGAATCAGTGCAGCTCACACCTTATAGCTTTACACTAGATTTGCATTTGGCGAATTGAATCATTTCCATGGGTGTCACGCCAGTGGCTAATTTCTGCAAATTTACTAGCAATATACAAACAATATGTACATCATCGTAATTCTTGAAGTAGGCCCTCATGGACCAGTGACAGTACCACAATAAGATTAGCTGCATTTGTGGAAATACAGCTAGTGTGCTGCATTTGTATAAAATATGCAAGTTTCTGAAATCATTAGACCTGAAAACAGACAGCTATGTGCATGAGGTGTTTTGGTTAAACCTTAACCTGACATGATCATCAAGGCATTTCTATTTTCTTTTTTTCTGCCGTTTGTTAACATTCCTGTTTTAATAATGAAGTTATTTGTTGGCAGCTTAGTTTAAGTGGCAACAAATGACTGTAACAACAGTAAAACAACTACATTCAAATTAAACATATCCAATCTCTGTACTTTTCTATGAAAGTATGAATAAACGTAGCTTTCTGTGGAAACACTTGTGTCCTAACATAGTTTAAAAGGAAAACAAACAGTTTAAAAGTGCTTGCTTGGGATAAACTACTTGTAGTTACGTGTTTTCGGAAGGGCTGCAATATATTATCTACAGTATTCTGCTTATTAAGAGTGCAAGATGCATTTGTTGATGCATCTTCATTCAGGGAGTTCCCTACTCCCCATATCAATTGTCAGTCCTTCCTCTAAACCCAACACGGTCCTCTAACGTCACACTGTGCTAAACATAGTTGCTACCACATGCATCTTCACTTCCAAAACAGTGAGACAGCAACATTACAATACCAAATTCACCATCAGAGTCTATGGGCTGGGTGAGGAGGGCAGTGTTTAGGGTATTAGATGCAGTATCCACCTTGAAATATGATGATAAAACTTTTTTTTTTTTCAGGTCTACACATCTACAGATCCAGCGATCACACACCTACAACACACTAGCCGTGATAATATTATATCCTAGTGGATTTAGACTGAGAGGAAAGTTTCCTGGTGAGGTATAGGTGGGTTGTGTTGGGCCTAATGCTTGGAGGAGAAGAAGGGCAGCCCGTTATACATGTCGGCTCTGAGTCTGGCCCACTCAGTGAGCCTCTGGACGGAGCTTTTCTCCCGGGTGAGTATGTGAGCTGCCTTCTTAAGCTTTTCATCATTCCTCTCCAGGTAGCGGATGCCCTCAGCCTGCAGCAAGTTGAGCTTCTCGTGTCGGTTCTCGTCCAGGGCGATCTCCTCGTTCATGTAGGGGTTGAAGCGGAAATAGGTGTCGGGAGGGAGTAGGCCATCAAGCATGGTGTGAACCTCTGGAGGGGACGGGAGGGGGGAGTTACAAGGGAAGTGAGAGTAAGGACACACAAGAAGAATACATGACATACACATAAACACACAAATAACTTCCTAATAGCCCCAATATGTACAAACATTCAGAGATCGTAGTGAGAATCAGTAGAGCATGCAAATCAAAGCCTCCCTGTCAGCTCTGTGACAGCGCTGCATGTGTTTGGAGAGTAAACGTTTGGGACTGAGCGTGCAAGCGCCTAAATCAAGGTTATTCCAAGTGCAAATGTCTGGGGTGTTGTTTTGGTGCAGGAACTCTGTCATCGGGGTTTTCAACTGCTAAGTCTGACAGGTTGGATAAAAACAAAACCAATAAACATATAACTGCATATAAACAAGCACAAGGTAACAATAACAGGGTAGATATGCCTCAAGGATCCAATAGGCGACAGCAGTTATTTGTGTCAGTTTTCCCACAGAACATTAGCTGAGGTGAGTTATAGTTCAGAGTGGGATTATCTTCAACAGCATCTTATCTGGAGGTTATTTGTAGCATTTTACTTTTACTTTTTTTTTTTTTACTGTTTACATAGCTGATCACTCCATTACTTAATCATAGTTTGAATATTTTGTCACTGAAGAGCAAAGGTGCAAGTCAAAGGTGCAACAAATCCCTGAGATGAAAATGACTTAGTTCTTTGTATAGATAAAACCTGTTGTTAACTCCTGAGATCAAATATATTCTCATATCCTACAGTGCAGTTTGTTGTCTATAAGCTCCATAGATTATGAAATGATTACATTGAAAATGAACAGTCTTTTCTTTGTTTTCTTTGCTATTCTAAGTATTATGCTTAAAAAATACCACTTTTGTTAATGTCATTTGGATGTTACAATAGTTCCCATTCTGATAACAGATTTGAGTCTTGTTTTTTTTTTTTTTTTTTTTTTTTTTTTTTCTTTCTGGCTTTGACAGACTTGAATTTAATAAAGAAGATGTGTTGCAAATTCCAGACAACCCTAAATGTTTCGTATGTTTTTAGCACTCAAGGCTAGACATTACATATAATTCTGCTTTTCACAAAAGAGCAGAGCACTTCAAACATGTTTTCACTGGTTGCTTGGCAATAACATGATCCACAGCTAGCGTTTCCCACAACCATCTCTACAGTATTACTAGATCATAAAGAGGCGGCCAGTGGACACAGGGCCTACTTCATGAAAACAAATAATGGTTGGAATGTTTTGAGCCACAGGATTAACAGAAAGTATATTCATTCATAAATTAAATGGTAACTGCAGTACCTTCATCTGTATCCATAAAAACAAACTGAGTGTCCGCTCATACACAGAGAAACCAGGAGGCTGATAAACACTGGGGCAGGAGGGAGGCATTTGAAAAGAGAAAATCTGTGATGTACACCCTTGCTAATCTGCTGTTTCTAAATAACAGAGCCCGAATGGAAAGCTGGGGAAAGCTTAATCCCTAATACAGGAGTAGCAAGCGCAGAGCAGCATCTGGGTCACACACTGCACCACATCAGCAACAGGGAGGGGAATGAGCCAAATTTAGGAACAGCAGAGGTGTCCATGTCCAGAAATGATAAGGAGACAGAGGTTGCTACTACAGTGAGCCACAGTGGGACATATTCAAAACAAAGCCAACCTGCACTGCAGTATTTTGTGACTGATGGCATCACGAAACAATTCCTTCCTTCAAAAATGACACAAAAGGAGGCAGCACAACATATTTGCAAAGTGAGCTCTATCTAAACAGTTACCTTCAGTGTTGGTGGCACTGCTGATGACGTTGGTGAGCTTGGTCTTGAGGCTGGTGTAGGTGACGCTGTGCTTGCCAGGTGTTTCAAAACGGCCCGTACCAAGTGAGACCACACACTCCAAGGGCGTGTTGGGCCACAAACATTGACACTCATGGATAGCCAGCGCTGTGGGGTTGTTGATCAACAAACCTCCATCCTGTGCACAAAACAGAGAGTCTTGTACAGTTTGTATGGTTCAATAAGGCAAGACCACAGTCAGCGAAACCAATTAATTGTCATTTGAAACAACTACTACTTTTCATGGATTTTAACAGTCAATAGACTGAATTATTGAACAACATCTGACAAAACAAAAGGAACAGATCAATGTGGAGTTTCAGAGCTACTTGTAGGTCTACAAAGAACAGAGCTAGGTTGTTGTTGTTTTGTTTTTTTTTCCCCCTTTCCCTTGTTGTTTCAGTGTGACTGGCTTTGATATCGAACAGCCGCCCAGGAGTGCTTTTGCTTTGGATCCATAGTCTACCCAAGGCAGTGGGGGAGTTAGAGGAGAGGCTGTGGGGAGTGTTGAATAGGCATGAGGCTGAGAGGCCGGGGGGCTGGGAGCTGGCAGTGGGATCAAACACACAGGGGCCTTTCCTCATTAAAGAGGCCAGGCTGGGGGGTGGGAGCTGCAGGGCCCCAAGTGTCTGGGGACATACTAGCACTGCTTTTCCATGCACATATGCTGGCTTGGCTTTACTTGGTTTGACTCGGCATGTCAGCCCAGTGTGGATAGGATTTGTGTTTCCATTACAACAGGGCTACCTGCTTGATGATGTGTCTTTAACTAACAGTGGATCCCTGCCGGCCACTTGTGGGCATGTTGACTACCTTTGTGTAGAGCAACTGGCTGCTTCGCATGAATGATATTTTGTTAACTTAGAGATTCACTGATTTTTTTTTTTTTTTTTACATAGATAGACTATCAAGTATGATAAATGTTTCATAAATCTTGCTTCACTATTTCCTGATTGTAAACAGCTCTGATTCAGACCTGTTCAATTTCTCTCTGACCAATGAATGATGATGAAGCTCTCTGACATTGCCACATCCCACTTGAAGGTAGGTCTGGTGCACTTTGGACTGACTTTGGAGATGGTCCCACCTCGGGCGCGGCTAGGCACAGCTCAGCCTGCTTAAACTGGTAATGGAAATGCAAATCAGTGTGGTGTGGTTTGACTCGGTGCGGCCAAAAGTGCCAATGGAAAAATCCTAAAGGGGCAAGAGAGCTTGTTTACGTGGCCAGGCATAAGTGCAAGCTAGATCGAGAGATCACATGCCTATTTATGTATGAATGCATATAATTCGTAGTGTATGTTTGTAACCAAGTGTTACATGTGCTCATATGCATTAAGTGTGTGGTAGAAACAGTGACATTGGGGAAGGGAGGGGGGTGCTACACTCCTGTAGCACTGTGGTGTAATGATATTTCTCCCTGTACAAATCAGTGAGAGCACATAGTATGATGGGGAATATGAGGGCTGCCTACCAAGGCACAGGTCTGTTAATCATCTGGGGAGCTGGAGTGAGAAATTGTGTCATCCCCTTGAGGACCCAAATAAAAAATAATTTAAAGGAGAATTGGATATGGTAGTTAGACTGAGGGCAACACTCAGTAATAGCCCCGATATACAGAACCCAGATAGACGGTGGTCACTGAATGAGCTGTGTGGTCTTAGTATCGCTTGGCATTGCATTCATTTTAAACACAAGAAAACTGAGTGACATTGAGAAATTGCAAGATGTGAGACAAAGCAGGCTACTGAGGGAAATTAACTGAGCATGAGCTATTAGTTCAAAATGAAAATTGTGAGAAAATAAATAAATAAAAGTCATCTTTGATCATGGCATAACCCCAGTCTGTTTGAGTCACATCATCTGATGAAAAGAGCCTTTCTTGAGTATGCAAGAAAAGATCTTTTAGGGATAATGTATGAATCATTTACAGCCCTCTGGCTAGCTATAAACAGAGTCCCCTGTGAGAGCCAAAGCCTTTGAGAGTACCCATCTCGCTGACTGAGATGGGAGTCATACAAAAATGTCTCACCCTGCTACAGAGCCGGGAAGAACTGCTGAGGTAGCCATTGAAGTCCGAAGCACGTCATTATGTGCCAGCAGGGTGTCTGGCACACCAAGGAATGAATCACAGAAAAGGGAAAAAGCGGCTGGACTGGAGTTGCTCCTAATGGAGAATTAGAGGGTCGAGCGCTGCAGTGAGCACCAGACAACCCCAGCTGGAAACAAAACAGCTAAGCAGTTTTCTTATCACTCCCACCACTCTAAGAGACTCCATTTTCTAAACTCAGTGGCAATTATGGCAACAGCCTGGGTCCAGTTGTGGGTTCTTTCTATTCATAGCTGGGGGCTGTTTTCACAAGCACAGTGCCTGGCCTTCCACACAGAATCAAGGCATGTTACATTAGCAGCCAACCACACAATTCTCTTGTGAGTGGAGAGCTGAATGCTTTAACTTGTCTCCATTTCAGTGCACCTGCTTGAGCTGTTTTCGGAGCTAACGAACAGAGTTGGGGCCTTGAAGGAAAGTCTGTTTTTTGGCAGTAAAGAAGCTCCATGGTGCCACTGGAAGAATGGTAGGTTTTCTGTGTGGTGGTGTACTTTTGGAGGGATCAATTATTCAGAAGATCATCTGCATCCGTCATCTCCCTCCACAGCTGTCAGAAACAAACAAGCCTCCTTGAGGGAGATGGTACCAGGCTCATCCCACACTGAGAGGAGTTTGGCAGACACTGAAGCTGCAATGGCTGTGCCTAGACACTTTTAGGGCACTTTTCGGTGAGATCCATACCTGGCCCATGGCCACATTCACACTAGGGTTTCTTGAGGCCAGGGCATATTTGGACTAGGAGTTAAGTTAGAAACAATGATCTACTTATGGCAAAGTGCAAATGAGCTTTGCATACAAAACAGCCCAACTCAAGCTGCCTGTCAAACACTCAGCGTGATGCAAGGCAAAGGTCACTTCCCTTCATGGGGATTTAAAGCTGTAATGCCGCTCACATTTAAATGCCTCAGTCCCACTGTCAAATGTGCCATGTTTAAAGGGTTAGAATGTCCTCAGAGGGCTACACTCCTGTCAATTGTGACGATCTGACATGACTTTAACCTCACAGCCTGAAGGGACATTGAATTTTTAGATGGCCAATTTAAAATCCTCATTGGGTAATGGTGCTGATAGGTTTTCTGAAAGGCTTAATGTTTTCCTGTTCCAGTGTTTCTCAATTCCGGTAAAGCTCGGTCGTTGACTCTCCAGAGGCTTGAAACTCCTCTAGCCTTGGCTCTGCCCTCCAGGGACCAATGGCTGATTCACAAATCAACCCCTCATTTTCCTGTAGCCTGGATAAAACAAGTTTTCAACTAATTAGGGCTCTTACACCTATGGGATCATGCTTCATTTCTTCAGCTGAGCAATTAAAATGAATTATGGATTTAGAAAGAAATTGTTCATACTCCATATTCTGAAATAAAACTACTGTGACTATATGAGACAAGAGATCAAATTCAGACAAAAGACTTATAGGTCTCATATGTTGCTACTGAAACTTTTTCTGCTGTCATTAACTTCTGTCAGCTTATCTTCATTGTTCCAGTTTAAGCTGTCTTAGAGGGGGAGCACTGATTTGAATAGGAAAGAGCTGCTATCATCAGAATCAGCAAAAGTCATTTCACGCCTCAGTGTATGCCAGCTCCCATTAGCTGGGACAGCAAACTTTCTCTTCTTCATTCTGTGTGTGCCTCTGTATTTTTCTCCCTCTACCCCAGGGCTATGATTCAATGTTGTCTTGTATGAGAGTCATGATGACCAGCCACAGGGTGGAGAACACAGTACTTGCTGTAGTCTGAATGAGGGGAGCCATCGACATACATTTGGTGGAGCATTCACATAGGAGCCCCAACATTCCTCTTTCACTTCATTGACAAGGCTGGACTGAGAAGTCCAGATCTCTGTCATGATTTATTAGACGCCTCTGGCAATGAGGCAGTCTTCCTTCAGATGTTTAATTAGGGAAGTCTTTCATAAGTTGTGCACATCTGATTCTGCCTGTCACAATAACCAGTCTGTATTCCTGCAAATCTCCTGTGATGTAATCAATAAATTAAATAATTAAGTCCTGATGGACAGGCTCATACTCCCATATGTAGTGGCAATGTTTACCATAAATTTGCAAAATTAATACCTGTTGTTTGCATGCAAAAGCTGCTTTCTTAAGTCAGAATAAATCTGTTTGCTGAATTAACTGAATCGCTTAGCTAGCATCCAATCTATATAAAGGCCACGGCTGTGAATGGCAATGCTATTAGTGTGGTGAGTGCCAATCTTGAGGGGTGGCCAGGTCAAGTCAGAGGTCTTCATGCCACATTATGTAATTATGCCGACCAGTTCTCCACTCTGGCCTTTTGCATTGCAGGCCCTAAAGGTCACAACAAGGTTCAAGTCGTCCTCCCAGGCTGTCAATGAATGAGGGACCCATCTGGGTGGGGAAGAGTGCCAACTTTGCCCCAGGCAGTGAAAGCAATTGAGATTTATTGTGCACAGTACCTTTTCCCAAACACTGGGCAAATAGATGAGCACACATAGACACCTAATATTGAAACACTGAATCATCCCTGCATGCTGTGACCCTTGAGATGGACTGTGTGACAGTGCTTTAATGATACAAAAAGGTGTGGCACCCCTCTCACATATTTATTTGGCATAGACTCCTGTATGGCTTTAGGGACATATTTGGTTTCCTCATATGAGAAAGCATAATTGTGCTGTCCATCATAATAAGCAATCTATTGGCCAATGTAAAGCTAATTTCCTCTGTGAGCTCAGGAGACGTGGCTGAACACACACTCGCATATTAAACCATTATTATGCAACTAATTGATGTGCTGTCTTTGACGATGTTTGATGCAGATGATTTATTCAAAAAAAAAAAAAAAAAAAAAAAAAAAAAAAAACTGCTGCAGCCACTGTAGTATGACACCTTTTAAGTGTGGTGTGTGCTCTGTTAGGCAGCACTGTGAGAAGGTAAGGGGGGGTAGAGACAGAGGAAGTCAGGAAGGCTTTCACACAGCAGTCAGTCAGTCAATGTAATCAGTAGACAGGCCTAATCCCTAAAGAAGTGTGCCAGCGCAATCAAGTGTAAGTGTTTGTGTGTGTGTGTGTGTGTGAGAGAGAGAGGGTGGGGGGTTGGGGGGCAACGTATGTGTGCAAAAGGAGAGAGTAGCCAGTTAGAGAAAACACGACAATGAGAGTATGTATGTGTGTCTGAGTGTGTGTTTTAATACTCAAGGCAGAGTGAGATCCTGAGTCTATCTGGGGATAGGAAGCTGTCTGCAGCAGGCCTGAAAAGTCTGATCTCCATCCCCCATCAACCTTGAGGCCCATCTCTCAGGGCTTAACACAGGAAGAGTAGGCCATGATGAGAAGGTGGCTAAAAGCTCTGATTTTCCCCCGTCTCCCCTGGTTGAATCTATCCTTCTCACTGCCCCCTGCCTCCTCTGTGTAACGCTGCAGTGTTGTGGTGTACTTGCTTTTTTTTTTTTTTTTTTTTCCAAAGTGCCACTGATCTTCTTTTGCACCATTAGTTAGTATATATGTCCTGTGCTGCTGCTTCTCTTTATGTGTACATAAATTATTCAAATGTGTGTGTGTGTGTGTGTGTGTGTGTGTGTGTGTGTGTGTGTGATTTATTACCAATAAGAAGTTAAGAAATAGGTGATGCAGTTTACTGAACTATGTTGTTCGAATGGCACTTAGTTATGTGAGGCCCTCTGCCTCTTTGCCTCTTTTTCTCACATGAAGACTAAGCCTGCAAATGATTATTTTTAGCATTGATTACCGTATTTCACCAATTAATAGCCCAGGGGTTCAATACGCAAAATCAACTTGGGCCCCAGGCGTTTAAAAGAACCAGACAGCTATTCGCTGCAGGCCTTTATTTATTTTTACACAGACATGCACCAGGCCATTATTGTGATGACAGTTACTGTCCAACATATTTTTTAGTACAAAAGTACTAACAATATGGTACAATATGGTACACCTTTTTTTCTAATGTTAGCTAGCTCTCTTATTTTGACAGAAAACAGAAGTGCCGCACAGTTATTGTGCGGCTAACTGTTTACTTCTGCAAAAATAAGGTGAATAGCCTTATTTTGGGTTTACCTCAATATAATGCAAATTATCCGGCGGTTATTCGGGTGGGCATTTAATACGCGAAATGGGTGCAGACCCCAGCCGTTTAAAAGAACCAGGCAGCTATTTGCGGCCTGGCGATTAATTGGTGAAATACGGTAATCTATCTATTATTTTTTAGATATTTAAATTTCTTATTTTGTTTATATAGTGTCAAATTAATGACAAATGCTCATGAAAAGTTAACAAAGCTAAAAGGAATGTCTTCAAAATGCTTCCTTAACCTAACTTTGACTAACAATCAAAAAAGTCCAAACTGTTCATTTTATTATAATATGAGAGGAGAAAAGTAAGCTAATTTTAGCATCTTGGTGATGCTTAGTAAAGCTGTAATCAGCAAATGTTTGGCGTTTTTATTTGCTGAATGACTAACAGTTAAGTTATTTTCGAAATCAGAATTTTCTGTCTACCAACTAGCTGATTAATTGACTAATTGTTTTCATTACGAACGAAGGCTCAGCATAACAACTGCTTCTTCTGTTGCTCATGAAGGTCAATGTTTATTGTCTTCGCAGACGGGGAAGAGTCATCTGGAAGTATGTAGGTGACCTACTCCATTCCTGGCTGGGCAGACTCTTTGTGTTACGGTAGGGCCCTCCGAGCTGGAATTGGGGACGCAGCACACTGATCCCATGCTTTCCATCAAAAGCTGGCAGAGGTGGGCACATGCTTCCATTCTTCCCAATTGCCTCGGGAGACACCATGACAACTAAGCGGAAAAAATTGGGCCCTCCTCGCCATTCCACACATGCCCTGGCATCCTTTGTCAAACGTCTGAAGTCTCCTATTTCTGTGGTCTTTAGAGCAGAGATAACTGCGAGAGCTTTAATGTGAACATGTGCCTCCTCCATTCCTTCAACTCCTCTATTTTTTCTCCATTTTTCCCTTGCGCCCTCACACCAAGGCATCCTCACTGTGGTTATGGCGGCAAGTGCTGAGCTGTGATAATGCCATGGTTGCGCTGCTTCAAAGGTCTTGCTCCCAGTCACAATTTCCCAAATCTTACAGCAGCGTGAATCTGAAGTTCGGGCACTTTCCGGCTGCCATTCCAGGCCACAGAATCTCTGAGACATTAACAAACAATCCTAACTTTCTGAATCCCACCATTTGATGAGCACATGGTGTTGCCACTCTGTAGCACCCACTATACAAAAGGGTTATTGTTTGAAGCTTGAAGTAAGTGGAAAACTCTGTGGGCGCCCGTGGAAAAGGACAAGATGACTCCCTCGCTCGAGAATCCTTACATCATATACACAGCACGTTATGCTCACGGGCCTGTTTCAGAAGCTCAAGCAGCCATTCAGTAAGCATTGGGCTGATGGGCATTATGAAGCTGGTCCATGACTTCATTTAGACATAAAAGTAAGATTAGTTGAAAGTTGTTTGAAAAAGATGCAAGATACATTGCAAGGGACTCATTAGTGAAATTTTAACTTTATCCAATACTTCATCCTATAGTCATGGTTTTGCTGGATGGCTCGAGTGGGCTGAAACACTGAATATCCTCAGTCCATCTGTCTCTGACATTGCCACTGACTGTGGAAATGGACAAGAGCGAAAATCCAGGTAAAGCTTGGGACACCTGTATTTGGCTGTCTAACAAGACAGACAAGAGGTGAGGTAGAAAGTAATTTCATCTAGTTTATGGTTTGATGTGTGTGTTTGCTTGTATGTATGTGTAGGGATGTATTCCGTTATGGATGACAGAATTTACAGGTTATTCATCAGCAGTTTTTACAGCAGCATTTCTAAAGCATTTTTATCTGGGGCGAAACTTCAGGTTTTGACATCAGCAAAACCTCTTCACAATTCTGTCATAAACTGCTCATAAATTGGATTTGCCCACGCACAATATGTATTTTCATTTGTTTTTATTAAGGCCCCCAAATCACATTAGCCTGAATGAATGGCGAATATGGAGGGGGAAAAAAACATGATACAAATTTAGTAACCAAGGTCTATATTTTAATATTTTGTCAGTATTTCATTTTGGTATTTCATTACTTAGAAATGAAACACAAATAAAGCAGCAATAACTGAGGTTTCACATCAAACATGTTAAACATATTAAAGTACTGACAGTGTCTCACATTTTCTCAGTATGAGGCTTCCCTGCTAGCGGCTAACTGACAGAGTTTGGAATAGCAGTTCCATAATTAGATCGTCTGTCTTTTCATCTTCTCATCAACAAGGCAGACGTGGCAGTCAAACAGCAGCATGTGATGAGGGAAGCACTGCATTGGGTTAATTTATGCGTCTTAGAATAGGGTGAGACCCGCAAGACAGAAGGCTGGGGAAATCTCCCACCACAGGTGGGTTTTCATCATCCAGTCTCTTTCATTCTCTCCCCCCGCACTTCCCCATTCACCAACACAACTAACACCGCTTCCAATTAAGAGTTTGGGAGCATGTCGACACAGGATACTGCCTTTGATGCAAACAGATGCTCATTCATCTGTGCGTGTGCCATGCAGTGTGTATGTTCATTTCATCAGTGTTTATACACTACATCTGTGTTTCCCATGTCGATTTAAGGTGATACTGACAACTCAACATGACAGATCAAACCCAGGCTAATTCAGTTGAATACTGAAACAGGATAGTAAAATGATGTGGTCATCATATGCTTTCTAATAACTCAGGTGTTTTCTAATGACTAATCCTTTACTAGCAAGGCTGTAAGTTAAAGTGACCGGAAGCACCATAACTGCTGATCAATAAAATGGTGCAGAGTGGACGGGAGGTTTCTTGTTTCACTGGTGGCTAATGCATACCTGTATAGTGGAGATGGAGTTAAGTGTGTTTCACTCTGACTCCATCACTCACTCCACTGTCAAAATGTAACTGACTGGAAAGAAACCCTGACAGGAAGGAAATGGAGGCCCTCCTTCCTGCTTGCACAGATGATTTTTCTTCTCACCATTCAACCATTCAAAATTTCAACAACTATGAAGGGGATTTAACCTCATTTGCTCAACGGTAAACAGTAGAAGATGGCAGTACACTTGATGGTCACTACATGTGAAAATATGGTATTAATGTGAAGCAGGGTGAGACTGGAAGAAAGCAGGAGTAGTAATCAAGCCTTCACGGAAATGTAAAGGTTGAAAAAAGCAGGCAAAAAGGAAAGATGAACTACAAAGTCAGTAGAGGCCATAAAACTCTGTCCTAATTGACACAGAAAGATCCACCATAAATTATTGTGTAATGATGGCAAGCAGCACCTTTTACCTCGCCTTGTGTTTGTGGGTTGCCTTAAGCCTGAGAACAGCAGACTAAAGACCGGTCCAATTAAGCACAGGACAAAAATGAAGATGAAGGATCACATAATATATGATTCTGTTATTCAAAATGGTTTACCAAGAGTTCACCGTAAACTGAATTATATAATACATTGTACCATTTCCTTATCCATACATAAGCTACAGTTGATACATTTATATGAGAAATGTATTTTGAAGTGACATCAGTACAAGAATAGTGCTAAAAAGAAATTGAAACTTCTTTCACATAATTTGTATTTGCATACATAGTGATTTTTTTTTACTAATTCATATAAAGTGTATTCCTACAAATTAAATCATGCAAGAATGGAGCAAGTGCAGTTAGACATCTTGCTGATATTAAAGACATTACTCAGTTAATTTTCTTCCTCCTGTATCTGAACCTCAATTCACTATTTGACCTGCATTAAATTGCCCTAGTCTGACTTTACTTTACAATTTACTTACCACCACCTGCTGGAAAATACCCCTGTCTTGCTTTTAAAAAAGACTCCCTATCTTTTGCCTTTTCATTATCTCATTTCCTTATATTCACTGTTTATATCTATTATTCCAGGGCCACATGGAAATTTGTTACATACTCCTCATGATTACTGTCTGTAAAAACAATGACATAGGAATTTAAGCTCACTCAACTGCTGGAATCACATAAATCATTCTGGATAAAGCATCAGCTGACAGCATATACCATGTGAATATCAAGTGTAGAAACCCTGCCACAGGCCGCAACTTCCCTTGCTCTTTTACGGAATACTGATAGGATACATTCCAGCAATACCTTCTTAGAAAAATATATATTTGTGTCATTATGGCTAGTTCCACACTTGCATTTACTCCTTTTATATGAACTGTCTGACCACAAGTCCATACCACTGTGTATTGGGACTAACCTGGTGGAGGTCGTTCCCCAAGGTGAACTCCTGGAAATACCCTGGTGCAGCCGAGGAGGCACGGATGGCCTGCCACAGCTGGTGCTGGCAGCCACCCAGGAAGTGGGAGCGGACCCCGGGCAGCAGGTTGTAGTTTCTGAACACATAGGCCTTCAGAGAAGTGCCCCGGTTCACAATGGTGCTCACTGCTGCCACCTACAGGACATGGCATATCATTTTCATATGAGACAGCATTTTCCAAGCAGATATAGAACACTGGTTGAAGGTCTGCCTCTTCATTTTGTATCTGTCTGTTATGTACTCTAACCTGTTTTAAATAAGCTACATAAAGACAAAATGTCTGTGATGCATTAATGCAAAAAAAATCGATCAGAATTTGAATATAGATATATATATATGGACATTAAGCAGTAGTGCTCCAATTTTGCTTGAAGGATCCAAGTATAGATGGACTGATTAATTGGCTGATATTCAATACAAGAATATTTAATATAATAATGATAGTACCTGGTTGATTGTGAAGCTGGCTCCACTTAATACAACTGTAAAATGAGCTAGAGAGTAAAACTAACCTGGCCTGTTATTTAAAGACAGGCCTTTTGACCTGCATTGGTATGATTCTTACAAAAAAAAAATGCATATCAGTACCAGTATCAGTATTCAGCATTATCAGATATTGCTATGAGCCTAAAAAACAACCATTCCTACAAACTTTCCTACGTATCAGGTCCAACATTAGCACATTAGCAACATTAGCATTTTCTTGACAGTATAAATCAATCAAATCAATTTGAATATCGTCTCTTTTCTGCAGACATCATAGGATACTAAGATGAGTTCTACCAACACAATAACTTATTTCCTTTCCCTGTAAATGCTGTCTTATGTGGCATTCGAGTGTGTGTCTATCCTGGGCTCTGTGTACGTCACTGGACTCTACACTGTAAACTACAAACTATTTGGTGCCAGAGAACAGAGAGGTATCATTCAGACAGTCAGACAACACAGACACTCCTTTAAAGCTCACCTTAGGACATTTGGGGTTTCTCGAAGTCTCCACAAGAAGATCAGAGCCCATTTTCTCTCTGAGAAAGAGATGATGGGATGATGCTAATGCTTCTTTGTGAATTTAGGATGGTATCATGGCTTATAATTACAGATCTGTGCCTGCAAGCAATGTCTAATCCTCCTGCATATGTATCAAATAATGAAGTGTGCTATCATTTGGTCAATACGATCAGCAAGCAATAACAGACAGAGACAGTATGAAATTTTCTGTTAAATTCTTGCAATATTTTGTGACACATCAGTGCTTCAAAGACCTTAGATATTAACATATTGGCTCAGTCAATTAAATTTTCAAACTTTTAAGGAGATGAGAAAAACAGGCTTGATTTTTTAGCTTTATGTCAAGGGATCTTTGAGTTTATCAAATGAGTTCTGAAAGGGTATAAGCCCATGAGAATGGAGAATTACTTCAGACCTTAAAGAATAATGTAATCTTTCAAATGAAGATAAAACATGAAAATCAACGAGGCTGGAATACCATTTTCAAATGACAACTTCTTTAAGTGACTATGGGTAAAAACATGCCTCAAACAGCAAGAGCACATATGTATTTTTGCAACAGCACTATAGCTGCAATGCCATGAGAATCAAGAAGTAAATACAGCTCAGTCAGGGGTGAGACACTTCGTTGATCTATACTTGTGCACTGTTCATTCTTCATCACTGCTTAAAGCACTTCTTCATCAAGCAGTACTATCTAACCTAGTTAAAAACGTAGCTGTATATTTTCACATTATTCCAACAATCCTGTTCTTGTATTCATAAAGAATCAATCATCATGGCCATGAATGCACCCTGAAGCTGTAGAGAATCTATACTTGCCAATAATGGAGAGTGTCAGTATTGACCTAAATCCCTAACTCTGGCAATGAAAGTGACAGACTCCACCCATTCAACTGTATGGGGCCTCTTCTCTACCATCACTACAGACAGTGTGACAGAGGAACTGACTTGAGGATGTTCTCCCAGGTTTCACTGTTGTAGAAGGCGTGGCTCCAGCCCATCTTCACTGTACCAATGATGACGTTCTGCTTGAAGACATCTGAACCCAACTTCCTGTATAGATCATCACACTCGTTCAGCGGTATTTGGAACACGCCGAGCATGAAGCCTAGAATAGCACCTGAGGAGAAAACATAAACAAAGAAAGGGTTTGAAAGGTACTTGTAACCATTCATATACAAACAGACCTTTGTAAACAGGAAGTATAAGTGCTTCTGCCTTTCCCATGAGAATTCCAGCAAGGAAATGAGTTGTTGATGAAGAAAGCATACCAATAAAAATGTAAAGCATACTAATAATGTGAAACTCATAGACAAGTCACAACCTAAGACGTGGCGACAGAGTTGACAGGAAGTTAATTGCCTGATGGATTATCTGTTATGGGTATTATTACCCTGGGATGATCCATTCATAGCCAATAGATAGGATTAGCATGGCTATCACATTACAGACACATCTATGCTGTTCTGTTTGTAGCATCTGTGTGTTCACTGATAAGAAAGAATAATCAGTATTACTGCATCTGACCTCCCTCCAAAACTAAGCGACCCCCTCCTGGGATGACAAGGCACACTGCTGTTCTGAGGGCAGAGATGAGGTGTATTTGAATAATATGCGTGACCAGTCTGGCCAGATGTGCTTTAAATTTGAGAACATCGTCCTATCCAGTAGGGGGATTATCATGGTGCTGGGACACACTCTCTCATTAAATCTGAGAACGAGCTACCTCCACCTGGAGGGGATTAAGTCACAGAGAACTGCTAGGAGCTTGGGACAAACAGAAACTTCTGGTGATGATTAAATGACAATGTGTTTTGCAGACAAAATGCAATCCTTCTGAAATGATAAATGTTAAAATGATATATAGACAGACAGGGGAGACAGAGTCTGGATATGGTCCACAGTACCCCCATGTGGTGGTTTTGCATACTGGAAAAAAGATTTCCACCAAACCAACAACTTCTGAAATCATGGCTAATATAACATAAAACTCAATCAAAATAGAGTGATTGAAAGATTCATCCAAGCTCAAAAATTTAACACAGATTTACTCTTGCTTGACAATAGTCTTGGCTGCATAGTAGCAGGGTTCAGGTTAGTGTTGTGGTGAGGCCATTAATGCCAGACAAGAGCAGGGCGGCAAATGGGTCAGTGCGTGTTTAGTACAGCCAGTACAGCCCATGGTGTTATACTCTGCTCCAATAATCCACACTCCACACACACACACACACACACACACACACACAGACACATAACTAGGGCAGGATAACAACGTACCTGTGCTGACACCACAAATATAATCAAACAGTTGGTAAATGGGTTTGCCTGTCAGGGATTCCAGTTTGTGCAGAGTCTGAAGGGCAACGAGTCCCCTGAAGGTAAAAACACAGACAGACAGACAGAGAGACAAACAGACAGACAGACAGACACATAAAGAGGCATGGTTCCATGAGATGACAACAGCAGCTCACACATGGGCTACACTTTCTTAAGAAGAGTGAATTCAAATACAAGATCAAACACAAATAAATATCCATGTCACTGAGTTTCCCCTCGGAACAAAGCATTCACATGATGTGACACTGCCAACAGAAAAAATTACCAGTACCTTTGAAACAGTTTCTAAACATTTTGATCTGGCCTTGGATATAGACTCAATATCAGCGACATGTGCCTTAGAGAAAATCAGTAGAAAAATGAAGAGCTAAAGGACACTGTACCTTAACCCTCCTCCATCTATGGACAAGACCCGTATGCCCCGACCTTTGACAGGGTTATGGTAACCCATCAAAGTTAAGGCTTCTCTAACTGCAGCCCTCAGACCTGGGTCACTGGCCTGTCTCAGACGTAACAGGCACGGGATAGCTTTCTCCTGAGGAACAAATAGCAGTCAGGCATGTAAATGAAAAAACATTGTCAATACACAATTAAAAGGCAAGCACTTTAGTTGAGAATAAAACATGCAACTATAAATTCTCCCTTAGCTCTCAGTTGCTGGATGTCTATGGGGTCAAGTAGCAGCTGCTTGATCCCACAGACAGAATATTGCTGTTCAACATAACTTCAAAATGGACACAAATGCATAAAAATTGCCCACTGTAGGTTCATAAAATTACCCAGAACTATGTTTCTTTCTCTGAATGACAGACATTTAGGCCATTGTACAGCATTGTTCCTTTTGGTTTATTACAAATTCTTCATGAAATCATTTGTTTTACACTGTCTCTGTGAGCCTCCCCTGATGTTGCTCGGCAACCTCTGGGGTGGGCCGCCTCCCACTTTGAAAACCTCTGCATTAAGGTATGGCATGTACATATAGTTTGTGAAGCCCTTTGAGATGCGCTTGTGATAAAGGTCTACATAAATAAACTCGACTTGACTTGTAACTTTTTGACACAGCACGGTGACATATTGAATGGCAAGTGGAAACTCACAAACAGAAGCAGAACAATTGTTTGATAGTTCACACAAAGTACAATGTGATTATGCATGCAGCACACACAATGCTGCCACAAACTGTGTCTTCACATCATGAGAAAGTGCCAAACTCAAAGGTTGATTTGCTTTGGCATGCTGCGCTAAAGTCAACAACAATCAGACACACTGCTGACAAAGCTTCCAGCTGTTAGCATTCTGGAAAAAAAAGTAACTGACTCAAAAATTGTAACATAAAATTGCAAGCATGTTTGGATTGCTCACCTTGACAGCTACACCACGGGTCTCTGGGAACTCTAGAAGATGGTAACTAAGGTCCTCCACTCTGCTGATGTAGACCCTCACATCTGATGCCCTGTGGAGCGCCTGAACCAGTGCCCGCGTTCGATTGTCCACACTCACCCTGGCGATGATCTAGGAGAAATCAAATACCAAGGATACCAGTCAGGTCCTGTTGTTATGCATTAAATGGGATTTAAGCTGGACAATATTGACAAAATCAAACATCACATACGAGAGATTTTTGATTAACAGTCATTAGTAAAGTGGATATGATGACGAAGGTATAGGTAAATAATAGAACTACAGCAGTCTAAAGAAGCTCAGAAAATGGCAAGCCTGTACTGTAAGCCTGTTTTTAAAACCAGGAAAAGACAACAGTTATGCCATATCAACATATTACAATAGCCAAAACCTCATAGGATATCTAGTCTCATATCACAATATTGATATTACATTGCTATATCATACATTTCTAGCTCAGCTGGGATTCTTGTTAAAAACTGACAAGTATGTTGTTTGGTTTGTCTCAATAAAAATCTGTCACTCTACATATCAGTGTCCATTAGGATACTGTAATAATGCCAAATGATATCAATAGTTGGTTTCCCAACATAAAGGCCTTGCTTAGGCAAGACAAAGTAAACATCTTATTAGGCCTCTAATGCCATAAAGGGGGCTATTTTTAGAGGAAGCTTCTCAGAACTGACCAGCCAGAGTGTCAGCACTCTAACATAAGTCATATAGAGCAGCAAGAGCTCAGATGACTGTCGGTCAGCAGGCATCATGCCATGATATACCCCACATCGACAGCTATTCTGCCACGTGAGCATCATGTTTCACTTAGAAACACAGACACAGTTCATACACCACTTTGTTGACATTGGTGTCTGACCTACAAAGTATGGCTTGGTGATATGGAAAAAATCAAATATTATTTTTGATCAATTACCTTTATATAAATATTGTGATGATACTGTAGCGATGACTAATGATGCTTTCACAAAATATTTTATTGCAGGAGATTTCTGATAAACAATCATTAGTAATGTGGATATGATGTCCAAACAGGCAGAGGCAAATAACAGAACGGCTATAACAGTCTATTAAGTTTAGAAAATTGCATCTCTTTACTGTAATGCAGGTCAGGAAAAGATAATACATCCAATCCAAGAAAAGACAACACAATACCTGAACTCCAAGATGACATCTAGCCCAGATCATGATGCTGGTGTAATATACATGACCTGGCCTAATTACAGCCACACAATATTTAAAAAACAAAGTAACAAGAAACCATATGAATGTATTTAGAGGCGGTATTAATCAAAACATGGCCTATAATATTTAAGCAGAACCTTTAGCAAATACAGTTTAAGTTTCTCCTCTATGAGCTATATTATCAGAAGCCCTGCTTCAAAAATACTGGTGAATGCAATACTAGCATTTCTACATATGGCATAACACACACACAAATTGTTTCAGATACCTTTTCCCTTTGGAGCAGAAGTCGCTTGGCTTTCTCCTCCGCAGCCTTTTGCTCCTTACTGATTGTGGCCTCAACCTCTTTTGGTGGTGCATCCTCAGGCTTCTTTTCCTCCACCGCAGCAGTTTTGGATTCTGCTGCCCTGAACTTAGGAACCAGTGGTGCAATGTAGCTTCCTACAAAGGCCTGCACGGTGGGAGCAGAGTAGGATAGGTAGTGTCCTAAGCCCTTCTTCGGTGAGGTTGGAGAAGCTGAAGCAGGGGATTGTGCGACTATTTTGTTAGACACTGGCACGAGGTCACTAATTTGTTGATCCTGAGTGGAGGCAAGGGAACCATTGCCACCATTGTCCACGTTCTTTATATTGGTCTTTGTGCTACTACTAAAGTATGAGTTGATGTGATGAGCCAGGTAGTTGTAAGTCTCATCCAAGCTGACTGAAAAGGTGCTAGGGTGGAAGAGCGGTGTGGTGGATTTGGAGATTGTGGTGCTCTTGCTCTCTGTGTCGCTTGCTGATGGTTTAGCTTCCTCTGACCTCCTGGCACCATTGGCTTTGAAAGTAGAAGCGACACGCCTGAGCTTTTTCTCCTTAGGTTCAGGCACACTCAGATTTTTGGAAGTGGCAGTTGCCTGTGAAAGATTATTTGAAGGTGTGGAGGTAGTGGCACTTATGCCAGATGTGGCAGCAGGTGTAGGGGTAGAAGGAGTTGCAGGAACTGTTACAGTAGCAGGGGTAACAATAGTGCTGGGTGTAGAGGCTGTGGAAGTGGGGGCAACATGGGTGGGAGCAGGCGTAGGTGAGGCCGTACTCTTCTCAGCTTTTGGCAATATTTCAATGCTGCTCTGAACCTCCTTATCTCCCTGGAAAGAATTGGGCTTGAGTCTGGAAATTTTAGAGAGAAGTTCTGTATGAGTCCCACTCACAGCTTTAGAGACTGTGTCCAGCGTGTTCCTGATGCGCGACATGTGTTGGCTTAGGCCAGTAGACCAGCGTGAGGCTGAAGTGTTCAAACACAGGGTGCTGGTGTGGAGTCCAAGCCTTTGCCTCACCTGGCTAGCTCTACTGAGCCATCCCTTGCGTCCCCTTTGGATGTGATTCCAGCTGAGAGAGCCAACCTTACAGCTGACCGGTTGCTGCAAATGAAGCCTACAAAGAGAGGTGCGTAAAGGAAACAAGGGAAATGATGCTGTTGGCCTGAGAGCTCGGGCTTGCCATAAGTCAACTGCTCTGCTCACTTTCAATACCAAGGTATCTGGAGTCCATCTAGGAGTCATCCCTTAAGGTCTTCAAGACGAGGTTTCAAAAGTTATAACATCCAAAGGAGATTACGTTTATTTTATAAAGCTGGTGGTGGAAAAAAAAAAAGTGATGCATGCATGAATGAATGAAAGAAACAAAATAATAAAAACAGTTGGAGTGATGGCAAAGCTAGCGGCTCCGAAAAGTGGTCATTGAAAATTATTACATGATAATTACGTGGGAGCTTATTCTCTATTTGATGCTGGCAGGGAAAAAATATAAATACTGTTATATAACTTGTGCCGCGGACAGTACACTTCAACATAAACATGAAGCTAACACAGAGTTCAACGTTACCAGCTGACACTTAGCTAACTTAGCTACTGTAAATAACCCTCTTTAGTAGGCCGCACAAAACATGATAAAACATACCAACTTTCTAACGAAGTCTTTCCGGAGAGGAGAATAAGGCTTTCTTCCACTCATTACATTGCCGTCTCATGTTGAAATGAGGACAAAAACACATTACCATTCACCCAGGCAGCTAACAGGCTCCGGGGTCGTTCGAACTGACACTTGCGGTGCTCTAGAATGACGTGCTACGTCATCCGAGGGAAAAACAATGGTCATGTGATGTTTGGTCTGCTCTGCAATTGGTTGCTTTTTTCTCGGGGCCCTAAAAAGAAGTATGTTGATTGGTTAAGACATTCCCCCGACTCTCAACAGTGATGAGTTTATGAATGACAAAGAATGGTCAATAATTTGGACGATAGATAATATTATGTATGGATAGTGGAAATGCCCCCGTCACATTCACCTTGTGTCCTCGTGTGCTTGTTCTGGTGTAAGGACATTAAGGACAGATGAGGCGCTTACACAAATGATTGTTTTACATAACTTTTACTTGGGAATATGCTGCATGTAAAAAAAAAACAAAAAAAAAACGTTGTAATCCGTTAACTGAGGATAGAGTGGTAAAAGGGACTGTATTCAAATACCACCGCTTAAACGTATGATGTAGTACAAAATCCCCGCAAATACCACAAGATCGCTATAAATGTAATATTTAGACACACTATGGTAAAATTATTAAGGGTATATGCCTTAAAGGTATACCTTATTATTTTCTTCAATGGGAGAAGGGGGGAGTATTGATTATGTTGTTCCCTGATATAGTGGTGCAGCCTGTCGTTCACTGAAAGAACTTCCATAATTAGTATATTTGATGTTCCATTCTTGCAGGAAAATCACGGTCTCAAGATCTGAATCCTTCCGAGTTTATAATAACATGTCTATGTCCACCCCACAGTGTTGGTCTCGAAATTAAGTTAAATAAGAATATTCATCATAACAAATTAAAAGAACCAAGGGCCATTAACATTCTTGTTACCTTCAAATTTACTAACTTTTTTTTTTTTTTTTTTTTTTTTTTTTTTTATCAGTTGGAGTCAGTTTGACCCTAGACCTCCAGAAAATGATTATCATAATAATCGTTACCCACGTTTATGTGTCAGGTATTTTGTGTCTTGTTGACTACCTAAATATCTCTTTAAGTAAAACATACCACCTCCCCCACTCAGCCCCCCATCAAAGGTCTGGTCTGGTCAAAGTTTTTGGTGGTTATGAATAGCATGTTATAGTTCCTCAGTGTCATACAAAACAATTAAAACAGTTTGTGACAATGTACAGTGTACAATTGGGCCTAGAATTTAAGTTAAGTAACAATATTCATCATAGCAAATGAGAAGAACCAAAGGGCCATTAATATCTGACAAAACATGTGTGGCGATATGTTTTGTACTAACCACTAGGGTGCAGCAAAGAGCTCTCCTGTCTGGTGAGGGGACTCGCGTCCAGAGGGGGGAAAGAAAAACGAAGAAGAAATGTCAACGATGCTGCTCCGATGGTGCATTTGTAATAATGCGTACAACCTAACCTAACATTATCTTGTTTATCATTTGTTTAGTAACAGGCAGGCGTGTGATAGAAACAACTAGCACTCCGTCTCCAAAAGGTGGGTGAAGGTGATCAAGACAGAGGACAAGACCAGACGTTAGCCAGCTAGCTAGTGTTAGCAAACAAGGAGTGATGGTCGTCGATAATGAATGATGACATCGAGAGTCAAACAAGCCAGTTAGCCTCACGTTAATGTCATAGTTATCCGTGCAAAATTACTATCCAAGTGACCTCTGACGAGATAGGTAAGAATAAAAGTCAAAACATCTCAAAATATTCGATGGTTTACCAGCTCGTTCTTTTGTTCTTTGGGCTAAACTGGCCCATTACAGTATACACATTACAGTATAAACTAAGATTACAGCATAAACCTAATATTAATTTGTTTGTGGTAACTAACATGATAGCCTAATAGTCTAATAACTAAGTCAATTTAAGTTGCCACCAGAGTTATTGTTGTGTGGATAAGTTTTACCAAATTGACAAAGACTGAAACTGAAGACATACACGTATTTTTTATTTTATTTTCCTTGACACAATATCGTTTCAGTGTAGTTTGTATTTTTATTTGTTAATGAAAATGTTTCTTCATGTCTAGTTTTAGTTTTTAGTTTAGTTTTAGTCAACTTTAATAAGCTTGGTTGCCATGTTGTTTGCTCTAGGTGTTCAGAGTAACTCATGTAACAGTATGACTCAACTCTTGCATGTATTAGAGGCATTCAGCGAACTGACTTGTTCTTAATACACTGTTTCTCAGTATGAGCCATGGCTTTGGAAGCTGATCTCTTTCTTTCTTTCTTTCTCGCTTTCGTGCAGGGGACATCATAACCATGGCGACGGCACAGTCAGCTCTAACCTTTGCAGTGTGCATCTTAATGATAACAGAACTGATACTTGCCAAGAAGGACTACTATGATATACTGGGAGTGCCTAAAGATGCTACTGAGCGTCAGATAAAAAAGGCTTTCCACAAGCTCGCAATGAAATATCACCCTGACAAGAACAAGAGCCCAGATGCTGAAATGAAATTCAGGGAAATTGCTGAAGGTAGGTTTCATTCCTTCCTTATAGAATTTGTTTGGATAAATAATGACTTCGTTTATTTCTCATAAACTAGAATATTACTTAGTTTAACTGCAAAGTTAAACATTAACACCTTTCAAAAGTTTCTTGAATGTAAACAAACTTTCTCTTTATCATAGCTTATGCCTGCAGTGGCATCACCTAAAACTACAATTGATGAGACAATAATCTTGTGCAAACAAGCTCATCTGAAACTTGTGCTCTTTTTCATGTGCAGCATATGAAACCTTATCAGATGAGAACAGAAGACGAGAATATGACCAGTTTGGTCACGCCGCGTTCTTCGACAGAGAGATGCAAGGCAGACACAGGCCTAATGTCCATCAACCTTTCAACTTTAATTTTGATGACATTTTCAAGGACTTTGACATATACAGCCAGAACAGGCATGCCCGTCACAGAAGACACTTTGAAGAGCACTCCAGGTCCCAGCAGGACCCTCACAGCAGACATAAGAGACACTTTCAAGCGGGGTTTGGCGCTGGTATCTTTGATGACATGTTTGATGACATGGAGAGAATGTTCACTTTTGATCGACACACCAAGCAGACTGAAAACAGATTTCAAGGTACATCAAAGCAGCACTGTAGAACGGTGACACAGCGCAGGGGAAACATGGTGACCACATATACAGACTGCACTGGCTCCTGAGATGAGCTATAAAATATCTTTGTACTCAAAATTGCCTTAGGTGGATACAGTAGAATTGTTTTGACTGAGTTAGCAATTAAATACTAAGTTCAAATAAAACTTGAACAGCGAAAATACTCAGTTTAGGTCCAACTTAAAATAAGCTGTTCTTTATGGTCTTGTATTTTCGGTGCAAAAGCTAGTCCCCATGAGCGCTCACTGGCTTTTTTTTTTTTTTTTTTTTTTTTTTTTTTTTTTTTTTTTTAATGATTGCTTCAGTTGAAGAAGAAATTTCATAAATATTTTGACAGTATTTTTGCAAGCAACATCTTTTGATTGAGTTTCAAAACAGTACGTTTACTGTTTTTGGAAGAGTAGACTGGCCTTATTTTCCCCCAGAATATCCATGTTTCTGTTCACCACCTCTACCATTCTCCTGTTGTTTGTATAGTTTCTAGTTTCTATTGCTTACATTGTGCCATTGTGAGTGTTGAAATGAGTGAAAGCTAGAAAACAATAGCAAGCAGGGCAGTTTTGCCTATGGTTGTGAAATGGGGAGCACAGTCAACAAAAATGTGTGACTGCACACATTCTGTTTCTTTGGAGTGTTTGAGTTCCCAGGACTTCTCATTGAAATATTGATGTCTGTTAAACAAAATACAAAGAATGTTAAGTGTGTAATCTGATTTGCAGTGGACCACTTGAGTTATAAGCTAACTGCAGAACGCACAAGATGAGGCGCAAACTAGTAGCATTTCCCTAATATATCATCTGTTACCTCATTCCTGTAAACTAGCTACGATGACATGTTCTGTAGAAACATGAAGTGCAATATTTAAAGCCCTGTCTTTATTTCCTATGTTAATAGTAGTTGTGAAAACATCCCTTAGCACTTTCACTTTTGTGTAATATTCTGAATAAGTGTGTCATAATCTGAAAGAATGTGTTTTGAGAAATAAAAGATAAAAGCCAAATGAGTCTTCCTGCGATTTATTTATTTATGTTTCCTTACTGACTCATTCATTTACTTACTGTTTCAGCACTGGTATTATATTGATCTGGACAACAAGAATATACCTCAGCGTGTCCTTAGTCCACACTTAGCAGGTAACGTGGTTTTGATTGACAGAAACCAGTGATTAGCTGCCAAACATCACATATGCCTCACGCAAAAATATTTGGCTTCCCGCACCTTAGTTACAGTTGTCATGGAAAATATTCGTTCCAATCCCTCACATTGGTGCAACACGAGGCTCTCTGTGTCAACTATAGGAAATGTAGTTTTACCACCCGAAAATATCCACTAGCTGCAGCGTTAACCAGCGATAGTAGAACTACATTTCCCATGATGCAACAGTGCATGGCTGTGTGTGCGCAGTTCGCAGAAGCCGAGAGGCGCTAGTAGTTGTAGCTGAGGGACATTCAATGACTTTGTACCCGTGTGAACAAGGGTGGTTATAAAGTAGTTTCCTTGACAGGTAGCAGTTAAGACCAGAGCTATGGAGGCCCTCATACCTGTCATAAACAAACTGCAGGATGTATTTAATACGGTGGGCGCAGATATAATCCAGCTGCCGCAGATAGTTGTTGTGGGAACTCAGGTAAGAAACGTCAGTCTGCTAGTGTTAGTAGCTAACAAGCGAAGTGGTTAGTTAGCTAACTCTGGCGTTGATTTCATGTTGTGGCTGTGTGATGTTACATTGATTTCAGTGAGCTTTCACTTTCTTTTGCAAGCATAGTAGTTGTAGCTAAATGTGGAAGTTAGCCTGTTTAGTTCTGTTTTTTTTTACAAGAGTCGAACCAACTTAGCAACTTAAGGCTAAGTTTCATGTAGCTTCACTTAAAACATTGTCAGTTTTCAAAGTATTGTATTCGACACAGCTAAATCTAACCCTAAAGAACAAGAAAATACCCTCAGGCCATCACCTATAGTAACTAAATTATATTAAGGGAAAAAAAAAGAAAGAAAGAAAAAAACAACTTTCATCTCTACTTTGCTTTAACTTGGTCAGATTGCTGCATATAAACAGCAGATGCCGACTCTGTAGTCAATATGATGGATGTGTCTGTATAGAAAGCAGTTGCGTTCTTTGGGGCATAGACCATGCAATTAAACAATGCGGGGAAAAAAATACAGTGACGCTGCCCACCTAACGTCGGGTAGCTTGTGTACAAGGCGCAACCTAATTGGTTTAGAGTGCCATCTTTTGCCTGACTCGTTTGCTTTCACTGCCAGCTAATAGGATGTCGTTGTCTCAGACGTTTTGGCAGACGTCTGAGGGTGTTAGCAGCATGAGTCCAGCCACATGATAATATAAATGCCTGCTATTCTGTGTCTGTCTTCGTTAGTTCTCCCCTATAAGCTCAGATATGCAGGGACAGCTGTAACTTAGGTTCAGTCCCATGTCTTACTGATTGATTAGGTGTCCCTGTCAGGTCAGTAATTAGATATTCTTTAATAAATCAAAACACCACAAGGTCTGCAACTACAGAGGAAGTACAATGTCAAAATCTTAACCCTCATCTCCTAAGAAATCTGTAATCTTAATTGCTTGTCATGAAATGGGAATCTTCTCTGGCCAAGTGAGATGTTTGGACTTACCAAGTCTGAGGAGGGGCCACTCAACTTGTCACAGTCTTTGTTGTGTAGCATGTTTTTGTCTCCTCAATGGGAGTGCTGACTTCCGTGGTGAATGAGTCATGCATGCTGTAGTTCCCCACATTTGGTGTTGTTTTCATGTGCCTTGTTGTTGTTCTTGTTGTTGTGTTTACAGAGTAGCGGGAAGAGTTCTGTGCTAGAGAGTCTGGTTGGCAGGGACCTCCTGCCACGTGGCACGGGCATCGTCACACGCCGGCCCCTCATCTTGCAGCTGGTGCACATTGACCCAGAGGACCGCAGGAAAACAAGTGAAGAGAGTGGTAATGTTAAAACCTTTTCCCTTGCTGCTTCTGCCAGTTGCTGACTGCTCTGCTGCTGGTTACTCTGCTGCTGGTTGCTTCCTCTAGGGGCTTCTTGTATGTTAATTCTCCCACCTCTCAGACAGTTAAATTAATTATGCATTATGAATCGTGAAGTGAATGCACAGGGACGTCACAGTCAGTGCATGATGCAGATGGGTGGCTGTGATAAATAATGTAATTAATTCTTCTTCACAGCGGTTTGAAATGTCATTCCATCGTAAAAAGGAATGATATTTTAACTTTAAGTCAGCAGTGATTTCATCCATTTCTCAGTAAAACGAGAAAGGAACTGAATGGTGCCAAGTCTTTGCACTCATTTTCATCATATGCTCTGGGAATGGCCTCAGGATGACTCTGCACTGCTGCAGAATCTCATGCAGGCACTGCAGTTAGCCAGGCTAACCCTTTTTTTTCTTCTGTTATCTCTCTTTAACCACAGAATCCAATTCCAGGAAAAACGGACGCCTTTACAGAGGTCTCCCTTTCCTTGTTCTTTGCCTTCTTTTGTCTGTATTATGCACCCTCATCGTCTCTTTCGCCCACCCTGCCCCATTCTGTCTTGAATTATTTGTGTGGCTTCACTTAAGCTGACAAACCTTGTGGCTTGGTTTAATTCAGCTCAAGCTTTCCAATTAAGGCTGGTCTCTGTTTCAGTTGAAGTTAAACAAAGAATCAAACCTGCATCCTGTAGAATAAAATGATCTACAGTTTGTCATGGGTTTTACATTTTAAAAAGCATGGTAAGTATTACCCCTAAGGCAAATAAGATTCCAACTTGCTCAAACAAACACCACCTATAATATCCTTAATTATCAGCTGCCTCTGAGCTGACTAACAGACTCCACCCTACTGAAGTTGTTTCATTAGTTTTGTAGCAAGGTTAATTATTTCAGATGAAATAATTACTTAATTTTGAAACTGTTATAGATCTGTAGGTTTTTGCTTCTCTTAATGCACCATGCCTCTTTTGCTTTAGGCTATGATTTGCTTCCATTGCTGTTGTGTAAACACTTTGTTCCAGTATCTGGCCTTCTGCTGTGAATTTTGGTCTGAAGAGTATTCCCATCCCAGCTGAGCTAAGAAGCAGACATTTCCTCCCTTGAGACATTTAACATGGTGGCAGCCATAATGACAACACTGATCTCAAGGCCACATCTTTCAGATAAGCAGGGACTGATAACACCTGTTCCCCAACATTGTGTTTTTACAGGCATCGATGGAGAAGAATGGGGCAAGTTTCTACACACCAAAGGCAAGGTATGCCACTGTATCCTCAGTTCTTCGTCTTTATGGGCTTGTTTACAATGAAACAACTTGTTTACAAGCCCATAAAGACAAACATTCTCAATTAGGTTTCTCATAACTGCTGTAAAAAGAGCCATCTGAATATTTGATAAGCTGCAATAAGATACTGATATAGCATTGCTCTGTTCTCTGTATTGATTCACTGACTTCTACGGAATTTGCTATCAGATTATATATTTACTATCTGGAACTACTATATTCAACAGGAAATTTTACAATCTGCAATCACATCAGTCACACACCCTTTCAGTAGCTGAAGTACTTACATTTCTGCTGCCTGGGGGAATTAGTGAATGGCATACACATGGGGAATGTGTGCATTGTCCCTTGTGCTCTAGATAGCCCTGCAGTTCTGGAAAAAGAAGACCTTGTGATGTGATATTAATAGCATTAGAGTAGCCTCATGACACTGTATTATTCTGTGAACAGGATGTCTCAAAAAATGACCTTTTTATCTGATTCACTTTTATTTTGATCAGCTATCATTTTTTCTTTTGTTCCACTGACAACTTTGGGGTTTGCAATTTTTGATTATCAAATTTTTGCTGTAGATGAGCATCAAAAAAAGTATCTCTAAACAATTAATCTCTTTGAAATTGATTTGGTAAATATGCCGTCATCATCACGTTTCACTGAATCATTTGTTCCGTTCTCCATGACTCATACACATATCTAAATGCTGAGTTGTTAATATTTGAAACTTATTTTTTTAACTGTATTTTTAGATCTACACAGACTTTGAGGAGATCAGGCAAGAAATCGAAGCTGAAACAGAAAGGATTTCTGGCAATAACAAGGTATGTTAATGACACGTAAGAGTTTGCAATGTTTAAATCAACCCTTTATGCAGTGTTGGACTGTAAATTTAATTGAATAATTGACATGCTGTCCTTTTTTAATAGGGCATTAGTGATGAGCCAATTCACCTGAAAATCTTTTCACCCCATGTGGTGAACCTTACACTGGTGGATCTTCCTGGCATTACAAAGGTACAAAAGCTTTCTCTTTTGTTTCTCCCTGTGAAAACCAGAGGAATATATGAACTGAAAACCACACTCCAGACTAAATTCATGGTTTGATGTCAAATTGTTATTTGTTCAAACAGGTGCCAGTGGGAGATCAGCCCAAAGACATAGAGGTCCAGATCAGAGAGTTGATCCTGAAGTATATCTGCAACCCCAACAGCATCATCCTGGCTGTGACTGCTGCCAACACTGACATGGCCACATCAGAGGCCCTCAAGGTGGCTCGTGAGGTTGACCCTGATGGTAAAAAGCTTCCTTTTCTGTTTTTCAGTTTTCTTATTTTTAATATCTCATCAAACCATCTTCCTACTCTGTATCTTTCTTTTCCTTCCTGTCACTCTCCCTCTTGCATGCTCAGCTGCTTCTCAGGAAGAGTAGTGGATAATTTTTGAATCCTTTAATTAGATACTTGGCACTGCCCGCAAAAGCACTGATTAGCTGGAGCATGCAGGAACTTTGTTTTTGTTTTCTTGTAGCCATGTCTGTATATCTGTGTGTTCAGGCAGGAGGACACTAGCAGTGGTGACCAAACTGGATCTGATGGATGCTGGAACAGATGCCATGGATGTATTGATGGGCAGAGTCATCCCTGTCAAACTGGGACTTATCGGAGTAGTCAACAGGTATTACTGCACTGTTTTGGCCTTTGAGGATGTGTTTTCAACAATCTGATGTTCACTACTTCATCCATGCTGAAGATGATTAATGCGTGACTTTGATCACTTTCAGTCCTTGTCAGTCAGGCCAGTGACTTTCCCACTTATTTATTTATTTATTTATTTATTTATTTATTACCCAGTTGGATGCTAGTCAAGGAGGCAAGGTAGGTTTTCAGCACTGTTTACTTATGATTTATAAGGCATTTTTTGTTAATGCACCTTGTTGATGCACCTTAGGAGCCAGCTGGATATCAATAATAAGAAGACTGTGGCAGATGCCATCCGTGATGAATACGCCTTCCTACAAAAGAAGTACCCCTCCCTCGCAAACAGAAACGGAACCAAATACCTGGCCAGAACACTGAACAGGTACCAGTTTGGAATTTCTTCAATTTTGAACCAGTTTTCAGGGTGCCCCAATAGCTCACGGGATAAGAGTGTGTACCATGTGTACCTCAGGCCATTTGCTGCATGTTATTCCCCCCCTTTCTCCTTGCCTCTCTGTACCATCACTATCAAATAAAGCAGAAAAAAATACTCTCGTCCTGATACAATGCAAGATGAGGCCTCTGAATCTTTCACATTAGCCTACCACCAAAGGCTGTGGGAACCCATCTTCTTTGTTCATAAACCAAAGTGTAAACTGTTGTCTTTCTGCTTGTCAAAGGTTACTCATGCACCACATCAGAGATTGTCTTCCTGAGCTGAAGACAAGGATCAATGTGTTGGCAGCGCAGTACCAGTCCCTGCTTAATAGCTATGGTGAACCCGTAGAAGACAAGAGTGCCACATTGCTGCAGCTCATCACCAAGTTTGCTGCAGAGTACTGCAACACCATAGAGGGCACAGCCAAGTACATTGAGACAGCTGAACTGTGAGTTATGCAACTTTGCAGGTGCATGTGCCTTCACACACCACTAAGTGGTGCTAGTTCCATTTGTCTCCAGAATGGTTACATTAAAAACAAATTAGGCCCTGTGTGTAATTTAGAATGGTTACATTAAAAACAAATTAGGTCCTGTGTGTAATTTAGTTTTCCTCTCCTTTCTCAGTTGTGGCGGAGCAAGAATCTGTTACATCTTCCATGAAACATTTGGCCGAACACTGGAGTCAGTAGATCCTTTGGGTGGCCTGACAACCATCGATGTGCTCACAGCAATCAGAAATGCAACGGTGGGTTTCTGGTTTCTTTCTGTGATAGGTGTCTTGAGTGACACCTGTCTAAAGATTTATAACATGCAGGCTTAGTGGCCTGCATAGTTAGATCAAAGAGGCCGTTGGGTAATGTGGTTTATGTTTGCAGGGCCCGAGGCCTGCTTTATTTGTGCCTGAGGTTTCATTTGAGTTGCTGGTGAAGAGGCAGGTCAAGCGCCTGGAGGAGCCCAGCTTACGTTGTGTGGAGCTGGTTCATGAAGAGATGCAGAGGATTATCCAGCACTGCAGCAACTACAGCACACAGGTAAGAAACACAATCATACACACAATTAGAACCTATAATAGAAAAGTATAATGTACCTTAATAAAGCTGCAGAATCAGCTGTTTTTTCACACTACACCTCACTGAGCACAACTTTGCTCTAACAGCCCATAAAAATGTGCACAAGCTCTAATCATAATTATTTCCCGTATCTGCAGGAGTTGTTGAGGTTTCCAAAACTCCATGATGCCATTGTGGAAGTGGTCACCTCCCTTCTCAGAAAAAGACTTCCAGTCACCAATGAAATGGTCAGTCACTGTTGGATATGAAATCCCTGCTCACCCTCAAGACCCACAAGTATTTACTGTATAATGGACCTTTGTGGGCATGGTGGTCTGATATTACTTTTATCTCTCTTTTCAGGTTCACAACTTGGTTGCTATTGAGCTAGCCTATATCAACACCAAGCACCCTGACTTTGCTGATGCTTGTGGTCTCATGAACAATAACATAGAGGTAAGAGAGGATCCTCTTCACTCACAGTCCATTTATTAGGATTTAATGGCTTTTTTTTTTAATCCCTAGCCAGGATCTCAACCAGATTATGTAACAGTATAAATGACAGGAATGGATAAATAAACTCCAGCAAAATGCGTCTTTTGACCAAAATAATAATAATACATGTCATTTATAAAGCGCATTTCAGGATACTCAAAGTCGTTTAAAATCCCCTTTTACGCCAACATAAAATCTGACTACCATCCTAAAAAAAATCCTGACTACCATATTACCTGCTATTTTTTTCAAATAATCCTGTGTAAAAAAAAAAAAAAAAAAAAAAAAAAAAACATCCTTGGTGCAAAAGTGGTAAAAGAGTGTTTTAATAAGTGCATCACTCATGGTCATAAAAACAGTTGTTGAGACAGAGGTGAAGCTATTAATTCTCCTACCTAGCTTGGACAGTGTTGTGTGTTTAAATCTGTTTGTTTTTCATAGGAGCAGAGACGCAACAGAATGAGAGATCTGCCCTCTGCTGTGCCCAGAGATAAGGTATTGTCAGCCTCCATAGGCTTAACTGTCCTTTTCTTTCCTGATGTAACAGGATTTAACAGGTTTCTCCATTAACCATTATGATAAATTTGGAGTCACTCCACCTAATCAACAAGGTTGTACTCTACACCTAATTTAAGGCTCACCCCTCTGTTTGTGGGTCCTACTAGTTTTCTGTCCACTCTTTTCTTCCTCCTCTTGTCTTTCTCTAGTCCCATAAGGGCCCAGGTGGGCAGTCTGTCTCTCCCACTGAGCCCCCTCCCCCTGAGGGTGAGACCACCAAGGTGTGTGCTGTTCACTCACTGCCTGCTGGTGGCATGATGGCGCCCATATACCCAACCTTGACCCACTCCCCGCTGTTCCTGTTTTACTTATTGAAGCTTAAACCACACATACTTTTTACAAAATCTGCATTCCTTTAAAATCAAAATGAAAGGTTGGATGCCACTTCAGTGCTTCAGGTAAAATATATATTAATTGCTTTGTTGGAACAAAACAATAAGGTGTTTAAAGAGCAAAATGCTGCCTGGGGAAGAGTGCTAAGCATGAAATGTGCTATTTAACCTGCTGCCAGTCACTGTGCTCTGTTTTGCTCTTGTTTTATACCTACAAAAAATAAACTTTAATCCCCTGAAATGAAGTGGCTTCCAACATTTTTAAATTGTTTGCTGTGGGCTTTTTGTAAGTCCACCCCCACGCCCCAAAATCCCCCTGTTTTTAGTGGATTATTCAAAAATGACCTCTAAAGCAGCAGTTTGTTGCCCCTTTAGCTTCTCATGGAATGCTGTCTTTGGCAAATGTATTTACTTGGGTTTTTTTATTCCATGTAAACTGTATCAATCAGAATGACCTTTGACCTCCACTCTGCATTGACAATCTAACCCTTTTTTTCCTGCATGCTGAGTTCTCTGTCTGAAGAAAAACATTCCAGAATAACGTCTTAACACTGCATTTGAAAAACAGTTTGAACCAAAACTTAACTCTTGTACAATAATATCTTGTTTTATTGACTTGAGCGATATTAGTTGTCTATTATTTGTCCATATACTGTCTATATGCCTATCCACCACTTGCTCAGCTCTAAATTTAAAAGAAAAAAAAAAAAACAACAACAATCCAGAAGTGCTTTGCGGTGAATCAAAGAAGGCCTGTGGCATGCCATTGTTTTATAACATTTTGAATATTGTGTGAATTACCACTGTGCACTATTTCTGTTTTATTAACCTTGTTGATTTAACCTCCTGACTGCCTGTCATTATGAAGCGTGCCAAGCCCTTGTAAGTGCATACCCTAAACATATCTGACAGACCCTCTCACCTTTTTTACCTCCTCCCTCCAGGCAGCAGCTGGCGGCCCGCAGGCAGGTGCTCTCAGCGAGCAGGTGGATGGTGGGACAGGGCACTGGAGGGGAATGCTGAAGAAGGGAGAGGATGGTATTCCTACAGACAGGGCTATGTCCCAGCCTCCCGCCCCTGCAAGCCCTCAGAAGGGTCATGCTGTCAACCTCCTAGATGTGGTAGGTACTCTTAGGTGTGTACCATATGGTGTGTACATTGAGAGCCAGTCTAATGGTTATCAGGTGATTTGTAATGGCCTCAAACATACTTACTAATACTACGTGCTGAATATGCACAAACAGTTAAAACCACAAAGCTGCAACATGCCAGTCAACATGATCTTAAAACTTAAGAACAGAGTTTTCTAGTCCTGTATGATTTGTCACCCCCCTCCTGGCAGTTAGTATAAGGTATGCCTCCGGTTTGATTTCAGTCATTATTTGCAAGAAAGAAAAACAGAAGGAAAAAAAAACTTTGAGGGAGTCATGGATTTGACAGACGATGTAATCAGCTGTGCTATAATTTCAGTTGTATAATTCCATCAGGTCAGCTGTGCACCAGCGCAAGAGCGTCACCATAAACATCAGCTTCGCTATGTCAGCAATAATTCAAAATGCAGTGACTTTTATAGTTTGATGATTGGCGTAATCATTGTGTTATCTTTTTTTGGCATTAGTTAGAGTGTAATAAACTTTTCATTTATGCACAGAAGTTCCATGTTATAGCTTTAAATACTTCTGAACAGGGGTGTGTTTTTAAGGGTTATCAGTCATGTCAACTTAAGCTTTATTTAAATAGCAATACATAAAAACGTAGAAACTACATAACTATATAAAAAGCTACATAAAAATGTATGCAAAATAGAAAATTGTAGGACAAGCTTGCTTATATTTACATATACACAAAAATATGAGCACACACATATATACATACATACTTGCTGTGTGAAGAAGACCTTGTCAGAGGCCTTTAGCCTGTTTTCAGTTTGACCAGCTGGAAGTCTAATGGCTAAAAACAGCTTGGCCTATTTTGGATTTCATCTTTGAAAAATCTAAGGTCAAGATCAGAGAACATGACAGACCTAACTGCCTCATGTGTTACATGCAAGGCAGGAGTATTAATAACTCAGACATCCACAGATTTTTACCATCCATACACTCAGTCGGCTGAACTTCAGTGGTTCTTAACTCCTGTTCATGTACAACCATTTTTTTTTTTTTTTACTGTTTTTTTTTTTTGTTTGTTTGTTTTTTGTTTTTGAGTTTCTGGTCACATCCCTGTGTGGTATTTGAGTTGTTCAGTAACAAGCATGTCTGATGCTCTCATATTTCCAGCCTGTTCCTGTATCTAGGAAGCTATCTGCTCGGGAGCAGCGGGACTGTGAGGTCATTGAGAGACTCATCAAGTCCTATTTCCTCATTGTACGGAAAAACATCCAGGACAGGTACACCTCTACTCAGACTTAAATTTTCCATAAGTTATTTACATGATTTGTCTTTTTTTTTTAACCTTGTCCTTTTGTCTCTCTTCCCCGTTTGTCTGTTCTTGGTTGGCCCAGTGTACCCAAGGCAGTGATGCACTTCCTGGTGAACCATGTGAAGGACTGCCTGCAGAGTGAGCTGGTGGGACAGCTGTACAAGACGGGGCTGCTGAACGATCTGCTCACAGAGTCCGAGGACATGGCCCAGAGACGGAACGAGGCCGCCGACATGCTCATGGTAATTTTTCCTCACTGTGTTCAACCATGACTGACAATAATGTGATCCAGTGTCAAAGATACACTGAGTATACAAAATTTTAGGGACACTTACTCTGTTCATGATGTACATTTATGAGGTGAATCCAAAAGAAAAAGTAAAGTAAAGCCATTATCTCTTACTGATTTAACGTATTCATTCTAAACCAATCTAGGGCTGGGCAATACGAACACAATCAAATATCACAATATCTTTGAGCAATTACCTCAATAGGATAACGACTGGAGTTCGAGAAGACTTTTGAAGCTTTTGGACAATTGAGATGTGGTCTGTACAAATAGAGCTGCGTTTCTGTTGCTAGAAGATGTCCCTGGTCTTTTATTGTAACTGTAAAACACTGAAACACCAAATTGGTAACCAAAGTGCATGTGTTTGGTATGTTAAATTCTTATTAAATGTTTTTGGTTTTAGATGACTATACATCTTTGCAATGTATGTGCACTTACACCATAACTTACACAGTGTTCTCATTCCTGTGTGCAGGCATTGCAGAAAGCCAGCCAGGTGATAGCAGAGATCAGAGAAACCCACCTATGGTGAGGATGGACTTTCTTCCTCCCACATGGATCCTCACACCATCCTGAACCTCCGACTACTAGCTCTGTCTCTCAGTTTGCCCCCCCAATGCAGAGATGGACAACTTGAAAATGCACTGGTGTCAATATGTGTGTATGGAAATGTAGTTTTATGTACAGTACGGACTTGGATTACATGAAGGGCGGTACATATCAGTCCTCCACCATCAGCACTTCACAAGCATCTGTCCTAACAGGTTATATCTTTCATATGTAATTAAGTGCAGTAAATACGTAAATAATGTAATGCTTCATTGCTGTGTGGAGCCATGCTGAGGACTGTTGGTTCCTATTGTAGATTTAAATTAAAGGTAGAAATTGACATACCCGCCAGAAAAGCACTCTGGGTCCTTAGATGCTGTGACACATACATGCTGTCTTTATCATGCTTGTTTTTGTTGTTTTCTGTCAGCTGTAGATCCCTTTATTACATGATGGCAGAATAATGTTTCTAGGGCTAATTATCCCAAAGAAATGCACTTCTTGTAGATATTTGTATTGGTTTTTCAGTATAAGTAGGTGAAAACTCCCTACCATTTTTACACACTTTTCTGTTTCCTATGAGTAACTCTTTCTTTTCTTGACTCTTCTATATACTTTTCTTGACATGAAACAATTCTCAAGTAGAATTTATGTTTTTTTGTCCTTCTGTTTACATGTCTTCCTTGTTTAAGAGTCTCTTTAATGAAATTATGAGGTTTCAGTAACTTACTCAGCAAGCTGTTACTGAATCATTTAGGCTGCTGCCCAGCCTGCGGTTTCATATGAATGTATCTTTTAACTAAATTACAATGTCTAAGACAAAATTACACAGCAACAGAATTTGCAAGTTTTTGCATAAAGGCAATAGAGCGCATGTCATGTCACCTTTATTTACTTGTACACTGATATTTAACATGTTACCCAACACAACAGAAGAATAAACACACACACAACAGACACATGGGCCAATCACTGGTGTCATGGTCTGCTGCCTCCTTGACTGGCAGTTCCTTTACCTCAGGCGGCCACTCATCTTGCCCTTGCCACGACCTTTGGCACTGAAAGGGTGCAGAAAATGGTTAATGGAGGGATAGGATGCAGCCAAGCCCAGCAGTCTGCGAGTTTAGCATGAATCGAGGCCATTCAGTTGCAGCAGTCAATGCATACTACAGGATTCAGTTGTGAATGTGTGCAATGGCCAATCTGTTAGTGCAAATAAGTGAACAAAAACACACTTACTTTGACATGTACAGCATTGATGGAAGCACTGATAACGACTGAACAGAAACCCACTACAAAAATCCATGTGAATCCCGAAAAATAGAAATGTAAGCAGCAATAATAAAATCTTCAAAATCTTCAGCATTACCTTTAAAACAATAATGGGAGACCAGCATGATTTTCTGCAATCCTGGGTATATTCTTTGGCTCAGATTTATTCCCACTGGAGCAGCTCCAGGATTTGTCTTCCAGTGTCATTATAGATGCCAGAGTAATTGATATGGCTTTTGTAGGGCAGATTTTTTTTTTTTTTTTTTTCATAATTTGCTGTAGTTTCCAACTATACCAGAATTTGTACTGTGGCCACTCATGCTTGAATAAGACATACAAAGCAAACATGCACACACTTACAAACAGATGGAGTGATGAGGTTCGCAAAGACCTGATGCCAATGACAGAGATGATTGGCGAAAGATTATCCCCAGAGAGGGTCGTCGCTATTGAAAAAGTATGTGTTTTAGCCTTTGAAGAATGTATTCAAATAAAAGATTGGACCCTCTGATCTCAGATTCATTCATGGCTGTGGCCAGATGTGATGTGGTAATGGTTAAGAAATGGAGATGGAAATGATGGAATGAGTTAACCATTAGATTGGATGTATGAAGATGAAAAAGTTAATTCTCTCTTGAATAGTGAGACTGAGCCCAAACAATGAAATGCAAGTATTATGGCTCTACATTAATTATTTCCAAGCCAAGCATTTGCCACCAAGTACCTTCTAAGTGTGTGAATTGTTTGGAACTATTATTATGTTTTGTCAAAGTCCTAAACTCATTTGGCCCTTTGCAAAATGTTAGGGGGCGCTCAGCATCCAACCTCTTTGGGAAAAGAGGATAGGGACCAGGCGGCCTCGTTGCACTTACCTCTGGTGGTCCTGGACCCGAGTGAGAAGCTGGTTAATCTGTAAGGACACACATAAACCCGGCTAAGCATTTTAAGGAACACCTTTAGTCAGAGATAGGACACCTGGAAAGTCCAGCAGAGGTCACCAACGCAAACCCAGGAACCGGAGGAGCCTCTCTTGACACAACATGCCACCTGTGGCTCACCTTTGACCATAGAAGACCAGCTTGAACCTTGACCTTGCCTAGTGCCAACTTACAAGAGATTATACCTGAGACAAGACTGCACCACAGCCAAGATTAGACAGTTCAGGAGACTCCATCATGACAACAGAGACTTACAGTTTCGTTGGTCACTGATTCTAGACCTGAGGACAGAAATGTGAAACAGCCACTTTATTCAAGGGAGTTTCTTAACTAACCTCTGTGATGTCCTTAAAGTGACTGAAAGAATACTGAATGCTGCTGTTTGTGAAAAGTAATTAACTTCAAATATCTTGTCATCTCACAGGTGCTTTGATTCAGGAAAGTCCTCCACTTGTTTTGCTCTGGAAGTAATGATTATTGGATAATCTGTGAAAAGTGATTATTTCCATGTTGTTGTGCATTGGATGACTTACATCATACTTCTGCCTTTTGAGTTTCTCAGACAGGTCAAACTTCTGAGCCTCCAGCTCCATCATCCACTTCCACAGCTCAGTAGCCTTCTCCCTGAACAGACACAATCAATGAAAATGTCACGTATAGAGTATTTCTTTTGTAAAATACATAAATGAATGAATGAATAAATTAAATAAATAAATAAAATCATAATCCTATTTATCTTTGGTACATTCAATTCATTATACAGTACAATGTGTAATCTATCATTAAACACAGTGCAGGTGCACATGAATCTATCAACACTGTCATACTTGAGTTTTTCCTCATTTAGATGGTCAATGTTGAGGGGTTTCCTGCGTTCGGCCAGGATCTTCTTCTTCTTCTCCCTCTCCGTTTGCTTCTTGGCTCCCCTTCTGTTCTCACTCTGTGATATTCAGACAACAAAAATTAAAAAAAAACAAAACAAAACAGATGAGTGAAAGCATAAACTGCCTTTACCAATACGTATGAGTGAATGAATGAATGATCAAATAAATGTCTGGATTAATTTCTTAAGACGGTCAATGAATGTTTTTTTTTGTATACCCCCTTGCTCTTACTAATATGAAAGAATGAATGGATGGATGGATGATCGATCAATCAATCAATCAATCAATCAATCAATCAATCAATCAATCATTTCATTTCTTAGAACCCTTAGAATTTCTTAGAACTCCCCTTCCCGTACCCATGTGAATCAGTGACCTAATTAATAAATAGATAAATGACTGGACAATTTGAATGAATGAATGTAATGAATGAATGAATAATTTGAATGAATGAACACAGTAGGCCATGAGAAGGTGAATGACCTTCTGCTGCATGCCGCTGTACTGGTGGGTCATGTTTGTGAGGGCCTTCTTCTTCTTGGCATCTTCATCCTGCTTCTTCCGCTGCTCCTCCTGCTCCTTCCTCTCCTTCTCCTCCTGTTCCCCGACAGAAAAAAAATGCTTAGAAGAAGAACTTCAGTCTTCATTCTGTCTGTAAGATACAGGAGACTGTGGGATGATCAAGCTGACAGACAGTAAAAAGATCTTACCGCAAGTCTGGCCTGCCTCTCCTTCTCTCTCTCTGCCCGGATCCTCTGCTGCTCCGCTCTCTCAGCACGACGCTTCTCCTGCAAACACACACACACACACACACCTTGTCATGGTGGTTTTGAACAAACAGCTTCATATGAACCTCTCTACAATATGACTGACACTCACAATTCTCTGGACGAGGGCAATAAGCTCCTCTTCCTCTTTCTTCCTCTGGATGAAGTGAGCCTCGATCAGAGACTGCAGCTCAGACAGATCCTTCTCCTGACGCTTCCTGTGGATGTCCTGCCATCAACAAAACCAAACATCATTGAGCAATTTATCATTTACCCTTGTGTGCGTAAATGTCTTGTTTGTGTGTCAGGCTGGAGGGGAACATTTAACGTCAACTCACATCAAAATCCACTTTTTCACCATCAGGGATCTTTGGGGCCGTAATATTTGTCATAAACCTGTGGACGTGAATAATTAATTATTATGTGATCTGAATATCTCTGAATATCATTCTGGCTGCTCAGATAAAAACACTTAGGCACATACTTAGGCTTGGGCTTGGACTCATCTGGGGAAAGGAACAGCAAGAAGCATCCCATTAGAAATCAACTGACATAAAAGTAGCAATTTTCAGAGAATATTAACATGCCTATCAAGTTGTGTAAAAAAAAAAAAAAAAGAGTAAAATAAGAATAAAAAAGCTAAATCCTGAGAAGACATTTCCCTCACCTGTCACTTCTTCTTGCACTGATGATCAAAAGATGACTTATTAGCAAAGTACGAATAACAAGATGAAACAAAATATAAGAAAATTCGGATAGATGCAACTTTCTTACCTTCTTCCTCCCTTCACCGGAGCAGCAGTATTGAAAAATAGAATTGAAAATGATCATGATGCATTTACTGGAAAATAAATCAAGACTAATACAAATATCATGAATACTGAACTAATATATTCAAATTTATTTTTAATTATGGTTTTTAAGTATAAAAATGATTACATACTGAACTTCCTCCTCAATGACTTCTTCTGTGTCAGACATTTTGTTTTGAATGAGCCCTGGAAAATGGATCCCTATTAGTCTATTATTAGAATGGTAAATATTTCTTATCATTAAAAGCATGGAATGGTGAGTATTTGTGTTGTCTGGACTAAAAGTATCTGCATAAATATGTCAGGTTATTTGTGTGTTTTCAGTTAAATGATGGAAGATCAAACTATTTAGTGTTTAGTCTCATGTGAAGGGGTTAGAATTAGACCAAAGTCTGTGAACAGAGCCAGTGTTTCAGACAGGCTGCCTGTCCACCTGTCTACTATTCACTGACTAGCAGGGGAGTCAAAATGTAAGAGCAGTGACAAAGAGATTTATGTTAACATGTTGAATATGGCCTTAGAGATCTTTGCTGTCAGTGAACACAATTCAAACATGCACGCAGATGTGTCTGCATGTCTGCAGATCTTTTATTCTATCATCTCAAGCCCTAGGTGCCATTAATAATTCAGTACACCAACAGGTCAAGAAAGACATAATTTATACAGCTGGTCAGGTGAGTATTTCTGACCAAAGGAAGATTTATTCCCAAGTAGCAGCACTTACATAAGAGAGTCCTTACCTGTGACGCAGTCAGAAGGAGTGAGACAGGCGACAGAGAGACAGCTTCAATTTCCTTGAGGTTCACAATTCAAACAGGTTCAGCTTTGGGCATCAAGGATACATAGTCCAGCCCCTCCTACTCATGTGACTGCAGCGCCCTATGGCCACTCAGCATGGGAGAGACCTTGTCTATTGTTAGACATCTGGACAGCTCCATCACAGACGCACATGCACGCGCACACACACAGAAAAACCTGAACATGCACACATATGCATACGCATGGAAGAGTATGCACACACACACACACACACACTCATTCTTGAGGTACATTCTTGCCCAGGTAAAGGGTCGTATATCCATTCAAAGCCGTCAACAACCACTCAGATTTCGACACTCCATAATTTCATCAGTGGTTAAAGAGAACAGCCTCTCTTGTCAATAAAGTCACATAAAAATAACTCAGACATTTTGCCTTATTATTTTTTTTTTTTTATTGCTGAAGCAAGTACAAAGTAGAAGTTACAGCAGTCAAACAAAGCAATCCATCACAACAGTTCTGAAAGACTCACAATACCATTGGAACAGGTCTGAAGCATGTATGGACCACTCACAGAGATCGATTAAGGCATATTACTTACTCAGAATGTTCCAGAGAAACATCAGAGTGCAGTTTATGTTAATTACAGGCCTCAGTTAAATAGAGTTTCCTTTGTCTGATCAACCTCCTTTGTGGTTGCTATGTAAATAAAATTGCAAAGTGGCTTTGACGAATACCCACATTTGTATTCAGAGATTTTGTCTGTGCTTACAGAACACCATGATTGTCAAATTACCATTATGTCAAAACAAAATTCCATGTTGTTTACAGAAACACTGAACGGCTTGCACACCACGGTGAGATGGCTGCAGTCCTAGGCAGATTGTGCGGCTGATATTATGTTCAAATCATTATCTTGGTCATTTCTCAAGTGGAGCTATTCAACAAGGAATGAGTCAAGTATTTACAGACAAATCAACCAACATTAAGCTCAGTGGCGATATACTCCAACAAAATAAACGGCTAGCTGTGACATGGCAACTAAACAACCCGCGCAGTTATCAGATTGAATAAAAACAGTGAATATCATCACAACAAGCTGTGGTAGTGTATGGGAATAAAACACAGATGCACATGACAACAATGTCAAAGCCCCAGTACATCACAAAAAGGGTAGACATGTCAGTATAATAAACATCAATTTAAGATATAACAATTGGTGCATGTCCTGAAAGCAAGTTATTGTGTATAGTAGAATAGGATCATGATGGCTGTCTGAAATATTATATAATTCTTTCTGTAGAATTTCAGATTAAGAAACTAAACTGAGTAACCTTATTTCAAGATATGGCTTAAGTTACACTTTCCCTGCTTTACACTTTGTTTCTAAAGTTTGTCATCTGCATTAAGTTTCTTTCTTTGTGGAAAGAAACAAGTCAAGTCTGACAGAAAAAAACTGTTGTTGTTTTTTAATATTGTTGACGATAAATGACAAAATATCATGGATATTGTCACAACACAGACATAGCTAAATTATAGGACTCCACAAACGTTAGTTACAAAAATATAGAAGTCTTTATGGTTTTCAGCTCAAATCGGAAGATTGCAGCCTTTGTTTTGTTTTTTTGTTTTTTTTTTTTAAATGTGACTCCTGGTCCCTTGTCCTTTGCTCACTCTGGTGTGAACCTTGTGCGAGAAACAGGGAGATTATAGGGGAACGAATACACACACTGCAGCAGTCATGCTTTTGGTCGAGTAAGGCTTTTTTTTTTTTTCAGGGGGATGTCAGTGGTTAAGGTCTTGCGCCTGCTGAAAGAGAGAGAGAGAGACAGAAACATAAAGATGTATTAGTCCATACATCAGTCCTAGTTACTGTTAACAATGCATAGCTAATCAAAGTTTATTATCCGTTAACAGCAATTAATCTCAGGGATGTTAAGGTGCGGGTGCGTATTTGTGTGTTTGGTGTGTGTGTGTAGGTTTGTGTGTGTGGGTGTATGTGCCTATACATCAGACCCGGTGCTACCTCTGTTGACACATACCCTGCAGTCTAAGCCGTGACACTAGTCTGAATGGCTGAAAGCTGTAACTCTGTCATTTGCCCTTTACTTCATTCCTCAGGGGTCTATTTCTGATGAAGAACTGGTGAGGTTACAAATGAGGATCACTATTTAGAGTCGAAGCTGATACCCGACAAGTGCTTTTCCATTCTCATTGTTCAAGCTCTGGCTCAAGCTGCGGGGGCTCGATGTCAAGAGAAATACAACTTTTGACATGGACATTTAAGGAAGAACCGTATCATCTGCTATTTTGATATCGCAACACCAGCAAGTTAACGTTACATGTTCATTGGTACAACCAGTGTAATGCAGAAAGTTAGCCAAACACGTCCAGCAGGCTTTGGGGAAACGTTGTAGGCCTTTATTATTATCATTGAGTGAATAAGCCTGGCGAGTCGCACTGTTTTGCTGCTTAAATGGTTAGTAATCCTCCCTAGCAGTCAGTCGTAATGTGACAATCAAGCAGCTGCACTGTGGCATGTTTAACAGCTTGCCGACACTCTGCATGGCATTGGACGGCCCAGGTGGCACAGGGGTGAACCACGCAGTGCAAAGACATGACAGCTATCCCAGGAGTCTGGAAGGTTCTTTATACCGGGAAACAAGGTCATGGCAAGGGTTTTTTAAATATAGACCACAATGCGATGGAGCTGAACCCATGCCCAAATATCTTGGGCAGCACATATGATTTAGAGGGGGCGGCTATCCTGGCACAAATGGAGGTTGGTGGGGTGTCGCAGTTATGGCCCCATGGGGAATTATAAATCAGTCAGTGCCTGCTGCCTCACTCTGAGGACATAGACTCTTCTCTTAAACCTCTTAAACCCTGTTGGTCCAACTGGTGGCTTTGTCATTACAAATGTGTGCTGTGCAACCGAGCTTTGTTAAAAGCCACAAAACTTTATATTAATTACTAGTGGAAATCCAAAAGTTTTCCAGAGATACCAAATATGTGTAGCTGAATTGCATGGAAATGTGTATAAGATGATGCAATATCTGGATATTTTTTACTGGATGTAATGCAGCAACCATAAAACAATGGCATCTTGGGTTGAATTATTTCAAACAGTGAAGCCAATTACAGGGAAGTTTAAGGGAAAGTCCGAGTTCAAGGGGTTAACCTGTCCATGTAGGATGGATTAGGGCTAATGCTGGTCTAACAAGTAGCAAGTGCAGATTCATAGTCAATAAACAAACTTACCATTAGTGACAAAATTTCTCTTGCCCCCAAATGTCACCTGTATAAAGGAAGGAAGGGGCAAAGGAGGAAAAAAAATAACAAGAAGCAACAAAGAAAAGAGAAAATGTATTAGCCAATAATGGAAACACTGCTTCGATGTGTTTAATGTTGCATGATGTAATCAGCTGACAATTGTTGAGCTTCATCCAATGAGGGGTGGCAGAGGGAGGAGCAGTGTGGTGTGGGTGAGTATAACACATATGCAGAATGCCAGGAAAATGCCTCTGCTGGTTCCTTTAAAGATGAATGAATACTACAACATTCACACCAGATGTATTTATATAAAAGCCATCCCACACAAGAGAAAGCAGAAAAAATCCTGCATCAAAGACATCACACACACACAATCCAAGTGTAACTACATGCACTGTACTGTACATCTGACCATAATATCCTCACTCTAATACAACCGTCAAATAGTCTTGAAACCAAAATGCTGTGCAGTGTAGCCAAAACATCCTATAAGAACATATAGATCTTTTCCATCAAAGACAAAGGAATAAAACTGGTCCAATTGAACAATCACATCAGAGTCGCTGCATTAAAAACAGATTCCACAACACTATTTATGGAATAGTGAAATGATGATAACACACTCTCAATATACATCACAGTAGGTGTGTGAGAGAGACCATGGAGAGTGATTTGGTGGGAGATAGGGTAAAATAGAAAATCACACCCATCCGTCGCCATCTGTGTGTGTGTGTGTGTGTGTGTGTGTGTGTGTGTGTGTGTGTGTGTGTGTGTGTGTGTGTGTGCGTGTGTGTGTGTACTATTCTATTTCAATTCAGGCAACTCATCAAAAGGTTTTTACTTGAAATTGACAATACAGCCCTTTTTTGACATGAGATCATCACTATACTTTCAGAAAAAAAAATCACAAAAAAATTCAGATTTGACTCATCTTTGGTTTTCGAATTGGCTGAACTGAAAGAGAAATTAACTTGACCCCACCCCCCTCCCCCACTCTCCCCACCCAACCATGACACACAGCATGTCTGGTGCAAGAGTGTGTGATTGATTCAAACAGTGTCACCACCACAAAGATCACACATGGTGCCAGGTGGAACGTGCATTGAGCTAATCCACACATCCACAAGTTACCTCTTTCATCCATCCATTAGGTCTACTGAATGAAACAAACAAACACAGGTCACTATTAACCCTCAAACATGGTCCCTCCTCCCCATGTTGATGTGTGTGTGTGTATATGTATGTTACCTTGGTAGGCGCAGAGCTCTTCTTGGTTTCCCATAGGCCACGCTTGTTGCCAACATCACCTGGTTTCACCTCCTGAGACAAATCAAAAACTGTGAATCTGCATTTGAATTACACCGCATGATCCAAACAGCCTTGTGAAATGAATAACTATAACCATAACTTTTACCATACATACGGGCTACGCTACTGAATACTTTAAGGAAAGTATTCAGTACCTTTTCCGATGTGAAGAGTGAGAAAAGAAGAGGATGGAAAGCTCCAAAGGAAGAAAAGTTGAAGAGAAGTTCTCAGAAAAGGGGAAATTGCAAAGCTAGAAAAGAAGCAGAGAATAGTTAAACAAAAATAGCAAACATACAAAAGACCGAGAATGTACTTTAATGCACAGGTTCAGCTGCATGCATTTTCTCCCATGTAGCTGTTGTACAACTTCCTCCCATAGGGGGGAAGTATTGCTGCATAAGTAACAGCAAGGTTATGAATGTTCCTCTGGCCAAGACGTTTGACACTAAAGATATCTAGCTCATAAATTTTGCGTTAGGACAATGTCACACGTCATCCAGCAATGCCTCTGCATGCGGACATAATGTCTTTACAAGACGTGGCAAGAGCAGCAGCTGGTGTCCTACTTAAAGAAAAGGACACAGTGTCCACCATACACACCATTACCAGTGACCTTCTGTTCCAAATAGCTCTATATCTAATGATACTTAATGCACACAATTTCTAGTTTACTATGTATTTTTTTTTTTTTTTAAATTGTTCGTCAGTGCTGTGGGAATAATGCTAGTGCTTGTCATGAATATTGAGTGACTATGACCTTTTATCCTTGGCTGAAGGAGACCTCAAAGGGGAGCTGTGCTGTAATGGTCAAATATGGAGTCACAGTGAGGCAGAAATGTTTCTCCTTTTGGGCATGGAGAGAGTCAAATAAGTTTAGCAACCTTGGGAGTTTTGTTTAGTATTATCTAGTTAATGTATGACCTGTAAGATTATCTTGAAATAACTATTGAAGCCAAAGTGGCGCAGAATTGGCTGTGCAAAGAAACATGTTGGCATCCAGCCACCTCACACAGAACTGCTGCAAAGAGGCTATAGTGCATAACAGAAGGCCAAAGTTTTGTACTTTTGTGAGATTTCCCAGGAGTTTGGGCCTTGGTAAATACATACTCATACAAAGGGTGTTTCATACCTGATATTGATTTACACTCACAGCGTGGCAGAAGAATAAGCTTGTGTTTTGAAATGCTGGTACAGGAGTTGTCCATGTGGTGTCACTAGACTACCAAGTGGATGGTCACATTGTTCAGCTTTGGAGCTCAGATGAAATGGTTTCTTTGCAGCCAACAAAGGACTTAGGACAGTGATGTGCAAATGAGCAGATTAGCATGGATAGAATATCAAGGGATTACTCTGTTGAAGTTACTCCAGTGTCTACTGTACAGTTATGTTTGTGTGTGAGTGTGTGTGCAAGAGCTCATTTTATCACGCCTTACAGCTGGTTTTTCCGGTGCTGGTGCTGCTGCCGGTGCCGTCTTGTCGGCCTCTGCGGGTTTTGCCATCCAACTGTTGACACGTCCAGCCACGCCTACTTTGATACCAGCAGCATCCTGAGAAAAATGACATCTCAAATATGTATCAATCTCTCTCCCTCTCTCCCTCCCTCCCTCCCTCTCCCTCTCCCTCTCTCTCTCTCTCTCTCTCTCTCTCTCTCTCTCTCTCTCTGTCTCCCCCTCTCTCTCACCTTATTTGAGGTGGCTGGGCTTTCAGAAGGGCTGCCGATGTTGCCCTTCTCCCACATGCTCTTGATGCTGCGCGTGCCTCCAGAGGGAATATCCGGCACAGGAGACTTGGGGGACTTGACTTCTTTGCTTCCCTTTTTAAATAGAGATTACATGGATTTTGTGGACAATAGGCCTTTATTTGCATGGATCCAAAAAGCAGCACTGTGCATTTCTGACTGAGGACTGTGAATGGAGCTGTTGTGTCTCACCTGTAAGGCTGAAGTGTACTGTTCCAGTCTGTTGCCTATCTTGGAGACAATTGGAGTATGTGACGTTCTGGCTGTACTGCTGTATGGATGAATAACATATGGTGGTGTATTTATTTATTTATTTACTTTTGTTGTCATGTATCCACAGAAAATTGGTTGAGCCAAACAACATGTTGAAGAGGCTTCACTCATTTCAACTGTTTGCATATGAAGCACTACACTGTAAAACCCTCTGACAGCTGCTCACCTTTTCTGGGCTGACTTGTTCAGGAATTCTGCCTTCTCCCCAATCTGTACAAAACAGCATGGTTTGAAGTTATGAACCAGTTCTGTCAGTGACATGCACAAATAAATTCTTAGTCGGTCAAGTTGTCCTGGCACTCCTCCGGTCTCCAAGACGACCCCATTGAGAGCCAGAGCAGTCTGTCCCTTGGAAGGTCTCTCTGTACCGAACGCTGTGCTGGCTGGTGCCTCAGTGGTTGAGCTGGAGACTTAGGTTGTCAGTGATCCAGGATACACACAGCCTGGTCAGCTCTTGAGAACCCAGGCTGCTATTCATAATGAATTATACCCATGCGCGCACACACAGGGTTCGATGGACACATACACACAGTGGACACATACACACAGTGTTGCACATTTGTGCATGCGCACACACGTGTACTCAATTCCCAACATTCTTCCAAAAATACCCCGACAAGAAAATTACCCACTCTTGTTCAAAAACAGCCATATTTGAGTGTAGTGTAGACCCAAAAACATCACATTAGTTTTTTTTTTCTAATTCTTGTCATCTAACAATATATGGCTCATATCAGAGGAATTAAAAACAGAAAATGAAATGGGAACAGCAAAACAAGCCATCATATTAGGCCACAGAGCATGCAGCCCATACAGGGAAAGGGCAGTAGCTGTGTTGCTCTTGCAGTTTCTTAAACTTAAATTTCAATGAGACAATAGATACTAATGGTTACCAGTGAGGTTAAAGAAAAAAAGTGAAATGTCATGATATCAAGCCACATGTGAGAGCTAACACATGCTTTTTTGTTTTTGTTGCTTTTTTTTTTTTTTTTTACCTTTATAATGTCATCATGCACAAAGCAAGACTGGTAGCAGTGCTATCTGTTTGAATTTTTTTGTATGGTTCAGTCCCGGATATCAGGTCATCTCAAACTTTTTCATTTTGTTTTCATTTTCACCCCCAAATTGATGCACATATGACTATGGACACCAATTTGATTTTGTCCTGGGAGTCCATATAGGATGATTTCTGCTACTAAATATTTAGTGTTGAGGTGCATACTGCTGACACTGTGCACGACATGGAAAACTGCCAAAATGTAAAATGGTCTTATAAATTCTCAATTTAGAATAATACACAGTAAATGAATTTCTTGTGAAACTGCAATAGCTTTCATTATGCACTGGGACACCCTCAAAGACCCCTGGGGGCCCCTGGACCCCCCTTTGACAGCCAGTGTCCCACAGCTCACCTTTGAGGAGCCTTTGGAGCTGACAGTGAAGGAGGGCTTTGCATCAGCAGACTCTTCTTCCTTTTGTTTTTTCTTCTCTGCAGCTTCTGCCCTCCTCTTCTCTATCTCCTCCCTCATCTTCTTCCTTTCCTCCTGTTACAAACAAATCACCAGTGAAGCCAAATCAAATCATGTTCTACACCCCATCCTGACATGGTAGGATGCCAAATTTCAACAGCCACAAATTTAACTGGCAGCCTATGTTTGCTTCTAGCTTGCTCCAAACTAACCTGCTCCTTGGCTTTCTTGTCTGCAAGCTCCTGCTTCTTCTGTCTCTCCTCCTCCTCCAGGATCTTCCTCCTCTCCTCTCTCTTCTTCTTCAGCTCCTCCAGCTCTGCCTCGGCATCCTGCTGCTTCAGCTTCATCTTCTCAATCTCCTCGCTTTCTGCATCATTTCGCCGACGCTTCAACTCCTGCAGCTTACGCTCTGCCTCCTGTCGCTCCACTTCTTCAGCGCTGGGAGGGGGGTGGCAAACATGCAAGAGTAGATGTACATATATGTAACACTGATATTTTCATTATATATATATTGATTTTATACAATTATACACAATATATTAAATAGACAATTTGGAATGAATGGAAAATGATGAAAAAGTTGACTAAGAGGGCACCGAGGGAGGATTTTCTGGGAATAAGGTTGTATTTTTAGATGATAGCTGCTACTGAATGAGGCTCCTTCCATTGTTAAAGACATTTTAACTCAGAGAGTCTCATTCATTGTCAACAACTTAACAAGTTGATACCACTAAAATTGGAGATACCATGTTTTATAAGTTGAGTGGAATTTCTCTTTAAGTACTGACAAATACACGTGTGCAGAGAAAACAAGAGAGTAGTGTTTGAAAAATGCGAGTTCAAAACTTTAAACACTGTCATATTGGAATGAAGCGTCTGGCGGGCTTTACCTCAAGGTCTTCTCTGGTTTCTTAAGTTTGTTCTCAATGAGAGCTCCATTCTGTTTGGCTGGCTCATTCTTGCAGAGGAAAAAAAAAACATGTTAGACATATCATAATGGCATGTTCAAGTACTGGATATTGGAAAAGAACAACATGCTTTCCTTTTTCCCAATTACATTCAACTTTTATTTTACCTTTTCCCTAAAACCAAGTCGTTTTGGCTTCTCCTTTGCACAGAAGACAGACAAATGGAGGTAAATTAATAATAACGAAAAACTGTTTCAGTGAAAACATATAATGCAACAATGCAGTGGTGTTATCTGAGGCCTGGCAGTGAATGCAGTGCAGCTGTATGCTGAAGGCACGTCATACTGTGACAGCAGTGTGGCATCCTCAGTGCAGCCACCTCCTTTATCCATCTGATAAGCAAGCACACACACGCCTCTACACACACCGCAAAGTGTAATGGCAGTGCAAATAACTGCAAGACAAGAACAAAGCCTGGATAAATCAAATGTGGCCCCGTCAGTGTCACTTAAAGTTATGGATTAAGGAGCTCTGTTCCAGGTTGTATTGTGTATCAAGTGGGGACATTTGAGTTGTCCAGGATTTTAAAGTGCCGACTGGTGAAAAGCCCTAAATGTTACACTGATACCTCTTCTGCCTTCTTCTTTTCCGCCAGCTCTTTCTTTTTTAGCTTATCCGCCTCTTCTTTCTTTCTTTTTTCCTCCATCTCTCTTTTCTGTTTTTCCTCCTCCTCTTTCTTCTTCTTTTCCTCCATCTCTCTTTTCCGTTTTTCCTCCTCCTCCTTCTTCTTCTTTTCTTCCATCTCCTTTTTTCGCTTTTCTTCTTCCTCTTCTTTCTTCTTCTTCTCATCCAGCTCTTTCTTCCTCTGCTTTTCTTCCTCTTCTTTCTTCTTCTTTTCCTCCATTTCCCTTTGCTGTTTCTCCCCTTCTTCTTTCTTTCTCTTTTCCTCCATCTCCCTTTTCTGCTTTTCCTCTTCCTCTTTTTTTAGCCTTTCTTCCATTTCCTTTTTCTTTCTCTCTTCCTCCTCTTTACCCAGCCTTTCTTCCAGCTCTTTTTGCTTCCTTTCCTCTTCCTCTCTCTTGATCTTTTCTTCCTTTTCCCTTTTTTGCCGTTCCTCTTCCTCTTGTCTCAGCTTTTCTTCCATCTCCTTTTGCTGTTTTTCCTCCTCTTCTTTCCTCTTTCGTTCTTCTTCTTTGTCAGCATCGGGAGCAGCTTCTTCTTCAACATCTTTCTTCCCTAAATCTGACTGCTCTACTTCTAGGTCTGATGCTACAGTCTTCTCCTGAATCTCCTCCTATAAGATAAGTTGCATTTGATTTTTTTTGTTTGATTTTTTGTGTCAATTTTGGTTAATATCAGCTAAAAAAGAAATTCCTATTCTCTCAACTCTGATTAAATAACACCTTACCTCCCTCTTAAGCACAGCTTCTGGTTCAGGAGCAGCTGCAGGCTCTTCCACTTTTGGAGGCTCTACCCTCTCCTCCTCCTTCTCTTCTTCCTCTCTCCTCCTGAAATCAGATTCGTCGGTCGTCACCTCCTCCTTGGCCGGTGTCTCTTCCTTCTTCTCCTCGTCTTCTTCTGTGACTCGGTGTCTGCTCATGCGAGAGGATGACTGCTCCTCCAGGGCAGCATCTGTGCCATTGGTGGTGGTGATGGTGATGGTGGGGTCAAGCTCCTTCTGTCTCTCCATGGCCTCCTTCATCCTCCTCTGTCTGCGCTCCTCCCTCTTGGCCAGGCGATCCAGCAAGGCCTGGTCATCGTCTGCACCTTCGGTACTAGTGGTAGACTCTGTAACACTGAAAGTACATAAAATCTGAACATTCATGATGGCAACATAAGACTATTTTTTGTCCAATCCCAGTCTATTCAGCAAAATGCAATTCCAGTTGAATTGCTCACCTCGTGATTCCCAGTGGGAATCACTGATGGATGGTGTGGTGTCATGGTGATGTAGGTGTTGTTCTTTTCCTGGTTTTGAAGGCTGCACTGCAGTGAAGTGTAATTTTTCTGACCCTAGCTGACTGCTCTGTTTTGTTCTCTGTTTGCCTTCACCTACTTTGCATTTGTATTTTGTATGCATTGCTGATGATTATCTATCAAAATCTCATTGTGTAGAAGTTTTTGCAAACGCACCATTGTCAATATCACGGTATTTGGTCCCAGTTATCAAGATGTGTAATTTTGTCTATATTACCTAGCCCTGTCCTAGAGTATGTTGCCCTGGTATGGGGTATTTGTTTCTTTGTCTATTTGCATTGTTTTGGTATTGTTTTCCTTTTTTTGTTTTGTTTTATTGTGTGCATTAGATATTCTTATGTTGATTGTATTATCTTTATTTTTGTATTTATTTCATTATATATATATATATATATATATATATATATATATATACATATATATACATAGAACATACCTGTTAGTACTGATGGTATCAGTGCCACCAGACTCCTCCTGCTCCCTCATCTTCTTTCTCTCCTCCCTGGCACGTCTCCTCCGCTCCCGAGCCTCCTCATCATCATCATCGTTGGTGACCCCTCCCATCCTGAAACATTACCACAGACTCACATATTTAAATTGCATGTCAGTCAATGCAAGGGCCATAACTAACTGATGTATTTCATTTCAAAAACAGGTATGCACCAACTGAAATTAATGGTGCCCACTCATACAAAGCTAAAATCGCAATGTGGGTATGTTAACTGAGACCTTCACATAATAGTAAAGGTATAATCACTTGTGTTTTTGAAAAATATTGATTGATGTCATTTTTTAAAAAAATGAATTTATAATACCAATTACAACTTGGCTGACATTCAGTGACTGGTGAGGGGGTATTTTAAAATCTCCTATTTTTCACTGAATGTTGTAAAGTGGAATCCTTTGTTTCACGATGTTCAAAGACCTTGAGAAATTAAAGAAAGACCTTGACATCTGCAGCACAGCATTAATCTAAAGAGCTGTAATGTTGACTCTTAGAGATAAATTACTTGCTTGTCTATATTATCATCGAGCTGGATACACAAAAAATGTGTTAAACTAGACCAATTAGATTCACCTCAGGTATAAAAGTGTGTATTATCCTGTGAGTCTAAGGATTAAAAGATACAGTATAAATCCAATATCCTGATCCACATGAGCCACATGGCCTCCAGAGACATGAGTGGGATGGGAGAGGCCACAACAGAGAGAAATCAACCTAATGATGCACATAAATATACACTCGTCATAGGACTGAGATCCAAATGTCACATTCAATCAAAAAAAGCTTTCTGCAGTGCACACAAGTATACTCCTAAGACCAGAAAAGCTGAGTGATATAGCAGCATATAGAATAGAATAGAATTGAATTGAATTGAATTGAATTGAATTGAATTGAATTGAATAGAATAGAATAGAATAAAACTTTATTGTCCACCAAGGTGGAAAGTTGTACTAAAATACAGAGACACACATCTTTGCATACACGCAATAAAAAAGAGCGTAGGTTGAAGCCCCAGGGTCACCTAGACAGAATACAACATAAATTAATTTAAAGTATAACAGAGATGAGATATAGCAGAGACTGTTCTAAAATCACCCTCTTCTATTTCTTTGGCCTCCTGTCCTTCCATCTTCCCAATCTCCCTCACATCCTGCCACTGACCTTCCTCCCTGTGTGAATACATCCACAGCCTGACTGTGAAGCATGCCACACTGTATCTCTCCAACCATTACCAGGCTTTATGAGGCAGGGAGAGAGCTTGAAATGGCCCATTGATAGAGCACCGGTATTATTTCCCCCTGCTCTTCCTGAATCCTCAACACAATGATTTACAGATGTTGCGGGAGAAAGAGGTGGATGGAAACCAGAAGAATCCTTTTTTCTTTCTCTAAAAGAGAAACAAAGACCCAAACGAGGCGGAAATCCAACAAATCCTGAGGCAAGGCTTCTCCAAATGGCACAGGTCACCAAGAGAAATCACTGAGGAAATAATTCAATTAGATATTACTCCATCCAAAGTTGGAGGCCTACTGTAAGAGCGCTGTCAGAATTGTTATGGACTATTTCAATTGCAGACGGCCTAACAGAGTGAGATGAAATATATCAAATGGAGGGAAAGATGATGAGTGCTGCTAGAGAGAGAGTAAGGGGGAGAGAGACAAAGAAAAAGACCACTAAATACTGCAATCAAATTGTCAAGAGTCTAAAAAATGAGGAGCAGAATATCAAGCTCTGAAATTTAAAAAAAAAAGGCAGTCAAAACATTCCAGTGTCTGCAGCATTTCCTTGGGCTGCAGAGCAGAGTGGAGAGTCTCTATGATGGCAAGAGGCTCAGAGGGGCAGGGCAGGTCGGGTTGGCAGGACTGGCAGGGCGAGCTGCAAGACTGTGAGAAAATTGCCGGGAACGCCCTTTTGACTGAGAGCCTGAGGAGAAGCTGATATGATACAGAGGCACACAACACTGGACTTTTGAACTGAGAGAAAATAACATAGTTTTTGATTGACTGGTTGGACACCTTGACTCACTGACCAGTACAAACCAGTCTAGTCAAGGCCAAATCTCTCCCTCAACTCTTACATCTTGCATCATACTACACTGCGGTGAAGCTGAATTAGATGCATAAGGGATGCCAGTCAGACATAATATGGTAAGTCAACAATGAATCCAATGCCCATGTGTTAAAAATCTGCTGAAAACATCTCTTCTCCATACAAAAAAAAGACAAGTTAATGAATTTGGATTGCAGTGGGAGTGACACTTTTATATCAACATCCTCCAACTGTACATATTTTTACCATTCGAGGCATGTTTTCAATCATCATTCTGAACTCTAAAGACGGACAAATTGGTTCTCATTGCCTGTTGAGAGGTTGTAATCTGAGACCATCAGTTCCAGTTAATGATTGTCTTTGATCAGTGTTGAGGCCAGCAGATGTTCTCACACATTTGGGATGAGGGCACTTGGCTGCCATGAGAAGACCCATCTGCATTGTGCTGAAATCCAAAGTTATAACATCAAGAAGTTCTCAAAGATAAACTGCCACCTCTTCTGATGTTAATCCACTGTCTAATCATCCAGCTGCTTGGTGTTTGTTTTAACTGGTTGAGTAATTAAGCAGCAGCTGACTGCTGTGGGTGGCTAATAACACAGTAAGACAGTTTAGATTGTCTTACAGATTTGCTGTTCTTGTTATTTTACTGTGAAGTCTGCATTACTTTCAAACCTTATCTCTTGCAAAATCAGTCACTTTATGACTTTATAGAAACAGTAAGTTATGTATGTCAGCTTTAATGGCACTGACAAGCACAATATGACATAGTTGTCGAGGGGAAATCGCCAGTTTTACTTAGTTTATTAGCTTTTTTTTTTTTTTAATGTTTTAGTTAAGTGTCCCCGCTGTTTTTCATCAGTTCTCCTATTCTATAACTGTTAATACTCTTTCCGATATTTCCATTTTTTTACAGTTTACCAAATGTGTTGAAATTGACAGAAGCATGTTTACATACCTTGCAATTGTTTAAATTCAATTTTATTGGTTTTACTGTTTCAGTATTTTTTCATCTTCTATTACTTCCACAGTTTGCCTTTTGATTTATTTGTTTTTGTTGTTTTTTTTTTCCTCCTGCTGAATCCTATTACTTTTTCTGCTGCAACAATATAGTTTCCCCATAGGAATTGATCTATCCTGTCCCATCATGTCCTGTCCTTTTGTATCTTGTCCTGTCTTGCCCTGTCCTGTCATAGGCATCCTGTCTTGTCCTGTCCTGGAATTCATACTTGTACACACACTCACAAGAGCGCTGCCAAACATGATCACAGTCTTCGGCTCTTTGCCAAGGCAGCAGATCCACTGAAGCAGATGGAAATTCAGTGCCTTGCTGATGAGCACAAATTAATCACTGACGGAGATTCAAACCTGCAACTTTCTACTCACAGTTACTACTGAAGTGGACACATTATGTCAGCAATAACTCTATGATCTACAGGGGTGTGCTGTAATAGTTCACAGATGAGATGGAGAGAGAGAGAGAGAGAGAGAGAGAGAGAGAGAGATCAAACAGCGGCACACACAATCAGCTCCCTATTGAGTGAAAAAGGTGATGGAGCTCATTCGGCCATCATCGCCTGATAACCATCCAAGTTCTGTCTGCTCCTCTCTGCTACATGTGGATATGCTCAGACACACACACACACACACACACACACACACACACACACACACACACACACACACACACACACACACACACACACACACAGAAAGACACACACACACACACACACACACACACACACACACACACACACACACACATACACAAACCTACACGTAAAAACCCTGCTTGCAAAAATACGAACAGGCAGAAAGAAAGACACACACACACACACACACACATGCACCCTAAGACACAACAGGCCTTCATCACTGAGCATCTGCCCCTAAGCCCTTATAAGGGTAATGGATCATGAGTGGACCAAGAGGAAAAAGAAACAGGTGAGAAGAAAATCCTTGAGCATGAGTCCATGATCTCTCAAAAACCAGGACTTGCCAGTCTCTTTCCAAAACATCTCTTAAATGTTTTACTGTGCACTAACTGTGAGAACTATCGACCAACAAGATGTTTGGGTTTAAGAAAAAAAAAATATTTGGGTTGATTGTTTGACTCCGACTGACATGCGAGAGTGACTAGTGCCTAGTATCCATGGCAAATGGAGGTGTAGTTTGAAAAAAAGCTGGAGGAATGTTTGCCCCAGCTGATCAAACTTATCATACCAACGCTCAATATTTATCAGGTTTGTTTATGAGTCAGTTAGTGAGTTAGTCAAACACTGATGAGACTACAGAGGCTTTGAATTAAGACAAAGTCAAGTAGGTTGACCCCAGTCCTTTTAAGGTGTGTGTGTGTGTGTGTGTGTGTGTGTGTGTGTGTGTGTGTGTGTGTGTGTGTGAATCAGTGCCTTCCTTTGACTTCTCCTTCATATAAGCAATGAATAACATAAACACGACCACTGCACTATTTCATTAGCACCCTTTTTGAGCTCATTCCACTGAAGTGGATTGGTGATTGAATGAGTGCATGAGTCCCCATTTGCATAGAATCGTGTGTTTGTGTGTATGCACAGATGCATTCACACATTCACACATACAGTATGTCTATGTGTGTGTGTGTGTGTGTGTGTGTGTGTGTGTGTTCCTAGAGTGAACGAATCACTCACTTCTCTGCCTCAAGGCGCATTTGCTCCCTCCTCTGCCTCCTTAGCTCCATGCGACGGTCAAAATCATCATCCATGATGCCTGAAAGGTTCTCCTCACGTTCTCACTGAAATAAACAAAAGGGATATCAGATAGTGTGAAAATGTGTAAATTCAGAAGCTCAAATGACTGCATTAGTCACTCAATCAGTTAAATGACCCATGAACCCATCCATTTTAGTATTACGCTGCATGCTTGATCAAGAATGAGTTAAGTTGTACTACTCATGCTTGGATTGTCTCTTGCTTACTATGGAATAAAAAAAATAAATAAATAACTGTATCCACAGTATACCACCAGTGTAATTTTAGTTTGAGTATAGCAGGGTTGCACTAACATGGTATAAATCTGATTATATTATGTTAAGAGCCTGCGACTCTATGTAATAGCAGAATGACACACTTATTGTGACTGGGAAACATGACAAAAGACATTAAACAATCAAGTCATACAATGAGTTCTAACTGAGTAAAAACATATCAAGGTGGGGGACCACACAGGACAGCTTGATGGCATAGGTTAAAAAAAAGTGCCTGTTGGTTTACAATACCTTAGGAGTAGCTGAAGCTTAGTCCATGGACAGCAGTCCCTTGTCTCTCCCTATATCAACTTCTACAGTCTGGTTTATATCTCAGCCCTTCTGCAGCACAAAGAATTCCTGCTTGCTCTTTCAGCAGCTTTAACTACCAGAAAAGGCAAAGCCTGCCTCTGTGCTCTCTCTCTCTCTCTCTCTCTCTCTCTCTCTCTCTCTCTCTCTCTCTCTCTCTCTCTCTCTCTCTCTCTCTCTCTCAGGTCTCCCTCCTCCTCCTCAGCCTGACTCCTTCTCTCTGCCTCTCTCTGACTTTCCCCCTCTGTACTTGAGACTCAAACTATTTTCTCGTGTTTTTTTGTTTGTTGGTTTGTTTGTTTGTTTGTTTTGTATCTTTGATTCACTCTTCATTCATTACAGTGTACTGTACCTCTTGTCAAATGTGGCTATTTTCTTTTTCTGTTTTTCCTCTCATCAAAATCAGTGCGCTGTTTCCTTCCCTCTCCTCCAAAATCTACCTAGTATCCCTGTCTCCTCCTCTAACTTTCTCTCCCTCCTCCTCTATCTGTTCTCTTTGTTTACAGAGCTGCTGTTTGTTACTTTAACAGTGCAAGGGGTGTAATCTGCCACCAAATGCAGTTGTAGTCATCTCAATCACTCCCTGAACTATAGATCCACTTGGCAGCCAAAGGTACTCAATAATTTCATTTGCAATGTAGATGAAGCACAGACACAAATAAGTCTTGACTTGAAATAAAAAGGTAAAATGCCCTTGCTCATTTATCATAATAATCAGTGATCCCATTGCTACTTCTGCTCTTGTTTTGTTCAGGTTTGTCTAAACTCTATGGTGTCCTTCTGGCATAAAGAACTGTGCATGTGAAATTCATTACAGGTCCTCAGATAACACTGCCAAAGTATATAATATACAATGAATCCAGTATGCATATACAGTGATCAATCTAAGTCCGAAGCCTCTATTACAGCAATAATAAATCTGTATTTGGATTAGCACTGGCAGGGGGTAATTTACCAAGGTCTGGTCAGTTGTGTAACACAGTGAGCCCATAGCATCCTGTGCCAAGTCACTAACTTTAAACCTCTTTCTGACAGAGGACACTTTGGACTGAGATGTATGACCAGAGTGTTCTTGGATATGATCAGCAAAAATTATGCAAATGTACATAGCTAAATGTTACATCTGAAGAGCAATGCCATAGAATTCTGAAGAATAAAACAAGAATAAGAAAAAACAAGAGAATTAATCCCCATGCCTTAAAAAAAAAAAAAAAAAAAAAGTTTTGAGTAGCACTGATATGTGAAATGTTTTTATGTGCCAAATCCAAACCGCTGCCACTGAAAACTCCTTTATCAAATGATCCATTTTCATACATGGCATGCCTGCCAGTTGTACATTAAGCAGCTGCCACCAACCATCTTTTCACCATCTTGTCTGAATCTGAAGGAGCACTAGTTTGCCAAAAAATGTCAGCCAACAGATACAGTGCAGTGCAATGCGAGAATACTGAGCAATTTTGAAGTGTGATTTTCGGAAAGGTTAGAAATTCTGTCCCATTAAGAGGAGAAAGGAAAATGAGAACCCAACAAAAACAGTCCACTTCCAGACATTACGGTTGAACAAAGTGAATGAAAATAAATCAAAAGTGCTTGTGTGTATCTTTGTTTACAGCCCAAATTTCCTGCGCATATCCCAGATGATGACAGTTTTTGATTATGGTTTAGGGCAGCGTGTAATTTCCCCAACACTTCATCAGCCTTTTCTGGAATGGCTGGCAATGGCTTCTCGTCAGTGCTTATGCTAGCCTGTGTTCTGTATTACAACGAGTTAAGGGGTGCTTCTGCGCCAAAGGCAGCAAAGGAAAAGCTAACAAGTGTTATGATGATGTTGGTGCTGCAAACATTTGCACAACTTTTGGTGAGACTGTGGTGTTTTCTGTTCGTGGCACTGAAGATGAGCCTACAGACAACGTAGACAATGTTGATGGGCACAACTGCAAATTTTAGAGATCATTTTATTGTACAGAGAAGTGACAACAGAGCAAACACAAGAACACAAGCAGTGATCACACTCAGCCATGTGAGGATATGCTGGTTGTATGCACTGTTGCAGGAATGCCACTTTAGAGTCAGCCCTTAGTTTATTATCAGTGAGACCTTAAGAGCGGCCCACCAACAGTGAACAGTGGATCATAATGGGACACAACTGTATAACTGTTTGATTTTCAAAATGGCCCATACCATATACAGTCACACAAGAATGGGCTGTTTTCCTACTTTAGAGCATCAACTACATGCATAACAAGAGAGTTTACAGAACAGAGCATTCCTGGAAAAGGGTGACACTCTTGTGTACATCACTTCCCTGAAATAGCAGGAAAAGATTTATTGCACACCACAGCTCTTATGTTAGGGCAAGACTTTGAAATTTCCAAGAGGTTTGAAGTGGTAGTTATTGCTAACGTCTAAACCGTAATGATCTGTAGAGTCTTGGAATGAGAAGTTTGAAAAACTGCCAAAACTGTGAGCTATTTACTAGCTATTTGTCAGCTCTGATTGGCAAAGAATAAATGACTTACCATGCTTACCATTATCATTATCATCATACATATCTGTACAATACAAATCCACTAACACATGATCATGGCATCAGGCTTTGGAAGCTTGATGCTTATCATTTATCTGCACAAGATACTAAGAAACACAGTTATGGTCAAGAATCATAAATCACATGGAAAACTAACAAAAGGCTAAGCAAGGCTAAGCTTGGCAAGATGCTTGTTTGGCTTTTTCAGGTGTTAGATTACAGATTGACAAGGAGAGAGCTTCAGGGGCTTCCCAGCAGAGTTTTGCACAGTAAGTCATACTAAAGCAACTTTGGAAACTGTTTGGAACTGATATAATGAAGATGTTTGAATCATGATGCACAAAACGTTGCGGTTGGTAAACATGGACAGCTATAAACCTCATCTCCATTTACACAGGTTTTCCACTCTGGTGCAGGCCATCAGATTAACATGTACTGAACTTAAAAATGTTGGCTGCATTACAACCAGGTGCAGGTGGCCAGAGGTGCTGTCATTCCAAAGCAGCTATGTGAACCACCCCACAACTCCCCTTCACCCCTTCCTTACATCCCTCAACATCATACAAAATGTCCCTCTCAGTGGTGATGCAGGTGGTATTTCAGCTATGTGCTCTCTGGCCTCCTGCATATGGAACAGGGAGCCAACATCAGTCAGCTATCCTGTCAAGGGCACGTAATGCCCTGCTAATACGCACACGATTATATTATCGTTGACAGTTGTCGCCATCATCACTGTCATCATCACAGGCTTCGTCATCAGCTTCATGGCTTTAAAATTCACCTAAATTTCTCACATAATTTCAAAGCTTTACATTTCACCATGTAAATGCTGTGTTCTATTTCTATTCAGAAGAGGACAAGCCCAATTCCCCTCACACACGTGACAAACGGCTATCCATCATTCCCTTACAGCTGTTCTTATATGGGACCAATTAGGGCCGGGGCATGACAAAGGCTGTTCTATGTTTGGGAGACTGGAGGTGGGGCAGTATGTGGACGGTATGGAGCAGCAGACAAAGACTGACCTGCAGGCTCACAGCTCATAGACATGTCAGAGTCATGCTCCAGTCCTGTTTGGATTGGCCCAGGTCCAGCTGGGCCCACAGAGCTCCACATGTGTAAAGTTTAAAGAACTCCCATTTTGGCAGCCAGCGGCGACTGCTTTTCTACCCCCACCCCCCACCCCATCTGCACCCCCACTTTGTGCTGTCACTCCTCGCCCTAACGTACAAAAATGTCGGTGCACATGCAGACACAGAGTATAGATGCACAGTTCAGAACCCCTAGTCATCAGACAGGTAGTTTGTTTGGAGTAGAGGTGTGTTGGTGATCACTTCTTCCTGTTCTCACGCCTTCTATCCACCGACAAAAATCACATGACACAAACACAGTCTCCAACAATGCTCCCCTCTAAGAATTCATCCAGGGAAATGGAAGAATTCACAAGTCATTGATCATACTTTTTTCACTTTGATAAACAAAGACGCAATTTACCTTGTGGAATTCCGTTCTAATTTTGACCCAATACCAATGTCTGCTTCCCCTTCTCTTGACAGGGAAACGGCCCATCAAAGCTCCCTTTACATAAACTGCAAGAGATTCTCGTAATCTTCTCATCCAGCGTGTTATGGATTTCCCCTGCTCTAACCAGCCTTCCTGTCATAAGGTTGAATCAAATCCACAAATCACTCCCACATGACAGGACTGATTCTAATTCATACATCTGTAACTGATTTGTTTCTTTGGGCATGTCGCCCTTTCCTCGCCTTCCTTCAGCTCCCTTATGCGGCCTGCTTCGACTCATTGGACAGAGAGCTGGTGCAGGATGCAACAGTGCCCCCCTCCCCTCTCTGTCTCTCTGTCTGTCTCTCGTCCTCTCCCCTCTTCTCTTAATCTGTCTCCCTCCCTTCCCCTCTCTTCTCCCTCTCCCTGGTCAATCTGCTCTCATGTCACTGCCAATTCATCACCAGCTGACCAGTCACAGCCCATAACGCTCCCAGACTCTGCCCATGAATATTCATATGAACAGTTGGAGCAAATCGGCTGTCAGTCGTGGAAAACAAAAGTGACAAGGATACAACAGGGCTTCTTGTTGGTCCGAAGAAACAATGCAAATTAAAACAATGGCGCTGGTTTGTTGAACATGTGCAAGTGTTTACATTCTGACAAAAGTGTAAACACTACATGTTTCAGACATTTGGCTGATCATGTTTAAAACGACTGAAAACGTGTGGGGAAAATTGTGTCCAGTGTCTTGCTCAAGCACACTTTGACAGTGAAAATGGCTTTTGATGGGCATTCATTTGCTGGTGCAGGGATTACAAACGTGACTCTTTTCTGTTACAATCTCCCCTTTCCACCTCTGGGCCTCTGAGCTATCATGATTTTTCATATGTATACAAGTAGGAGTGGAATATATATACCAGACATGACACCTACAGCAATAATAACAGTTGGGGCATAACACTTTTTTCTCTCCCTAATACTCAGCCATTCATAATTTAAATCCTTTGTTGTTTTTGGAAATGTGTCCATCTTTTTGCTGTCGTGGTGCAAAGTTTGTTACAATGTAAACCACAGCCATTGGAAAGTTAAGTTATAGAGAATAGTAAAATATCAGAGTGATGTTGCGCTGAATATCAGCCTTCATGGAATGCCTCTTGTCCAATCAAACTGCTTCACCAGAACTCACTCTTGTATGATTTACGCTGGGATGCGTCCTCAACCAAAGTCAACAGCACATGAACCAATTATTCCCAAACTGACATCCTACCAGGGGCCTGTGTAATTTATTAACAAAATGTTCTTATTTGAGTCCTTTTAATTTACTTTCCTTCAAGCTTCCTTCAAGAAAAGCACACGTTTTCAGGGCCAGTGCTGCCCATCAAAACAAGTCAAATCACATATACTTGAACCCTTTGTTTTAGTTTTGTGTTTAAGCCAATTAGGATTTAGCCTCAGAGTTTGTCAAGTGGTTTTCTAAAGGTTATAATATGTCTACAGGACATAAGACCACACCACAGTGTGCAACACAAGTTTAAAGTCTTCCACTGAAAGCCCCACAATTTCCCCAGTGCATATTCTTCTCTTGTGTCTCCATTAATTCCTGCACAGCGTACACACCATGTGCTATTTGTACACTGTCTGGTTTCATAATGACTGGCAAGATAAAGGAAGTGTGTGCCAGTTTATTAATCAGACATCAAAGGAAGGCAGAGTAAAGCATTATGTTCTGTGAAAGCTTGTTTGTGATGCATGATCTGCATGTACTTTGGCAAATAAGACCTTACAAATTACATCAGGAAATGGCTGAGGAAAGACATATAGGAAGCTGGATGTTTGGATATTCAGCTCCACTGTTCTTGAACTTTCCAAAACAATGCATGGTCTCCATGTGTCCTATTTCTTTACTCAGTGCTTCTCTAACATGATAATTGCTTTCCCACTTGCAGTCAGTGATACTGTTTTTTTGCAAAGGTGGAAATAAAGGAATTCAAGGTTATTGTACTGCTGCACATAATAGTTTGCTCTCCTTATAATTTGCATGACATCAGCTATACCAAACTGGAAATGGAAATATAAGCCTTCAAATAATTCAGCCAAACATGCTTCTATATTTAAAGATCAGACAACATTCTCATTAAATGATAAAGAAAGTGCCTCAACACACTTATAGATAAACAGTTGTCAAAGAGGCGTTTGCAATCAATCAAGAAACTGCAGCTGCTTGCTCCACATGACCAAACATGGTCACATGTGAGAAACCCCTTGACCAGGACACAAATTCCACAAGGTTTACAAGCAACAGCATAGCAGTGACCCCTTCTGCTTCTCCTTAAGATTCTTGAGTACAGTTTGGTGGAAAATTTGCATGTAGTGTTTCATGGATTAAAAATATTTGCTGATAGAGGAAAGGTTTGGGGTGTCCTTGTGTGGAAGACTTGCTCCCAGGGAACTCTGGTTATCTTGGTCCAGATCCTGTGGGAGTCAGTGGTCGCAGCCTTCAACTCTCTACTCACTGCTTCACAGCCCAGGTTTGTCTTGGTAAGCAAAACCCCACAAGCTGTGATCATCACCCGACCTCACTGCAAATTCTAACTACAAGAGATTGAATGTGTGGAGCCTTTTGTTGGTCTCCTGGATTTTGTCCATGATTGTGACATTGACTCAAAATTTAAAGCTGAGAAAAAAAATGCAATGAATAATGTCTTTTGATGCTAATGCTAAAATACTTTAATGCAAATTCAAATTCAAGCCTGAGTGGCAATTTTCTCTTCAAGCCTCTTCAGGCTGGGGACTCAATGGAAATAGATGCAGCTATGTGCACTCCCTGTTCTGCATCCCATCAACTGAGGCAGTGTCCTGGGCCTCCTTTTAAGGAAGTACACAATGTTAGTTGTAGTGTCCCAGCTTGGCAAGGTGCAAGGCCATGGACAAAAAGCATGGTTTACTCTAGGAAATACCTGCTGCTATCCAAAGTGGCAATCCAAGAATAACTTATTTCCGCTGTGATTGTTATGAATCAGTTTTCCATAATGCTGCTGGAAGGCAGATCTCTAATATGACTGAGAGGCAGAGCTTCATGTGAGTAGCTGCCAGAAATGAAGCCACATTTTATTACACCAAAACTTGTGTGGTCAAACATGTTTTTTTTCTGATGCTGAAAAATCAGTCAGTGAAATAGGAATAGCTTGTACATTTCAGCAAATATGGGGTATGTGCATCACTGAAACAACACTATCAAAATATCCTCCTTATCTTTCTATTAGTAATATAAGAAATGTTATTTCTCCATAAATCTAAGTAGACTGAAGGCAGACTAATTGCTGATGAATGACACCATTAATGTCAGAGCCACTAATGCTAACCTTTGCCCCTCCTGTAATTTGCTCATGTGGAAGTCCATTTCCTCTCCCATTTAGAGTGTCACACCTGTGCAACCACAGTGCAGACTCCTTCTCTCTGACATCACACTGCTTCATAGGAACAGAGGCTTATTTGTGCATTGAGAGACATTAAAAATGTTTAAAATGTCTTCTGTTGACCAGACAGATGTCTCCCAACCTCCAGTCATTGGCACCACACAAACAGCAGTGTTTAGATCAAACTAATTTGATGCAGTTTCAATATGGGACACAATTCATTGACAACTAAACAAGTCATTAAATTCAGCTTTGTGGGCTGTCTTGCAGCAGTGACACTGCGTCAGTGTTTGAAAGTTTGAAAAGGGTCTGTAACCAAATCTATTATAAATTAATTTTACACCCGGTGCAGTGTGTGCAAGAATGAGTCTTGCTGCATACTTGGGGAAAACACAGTTGTTTTGGCCTCATGATGCTAAATTAAGATGATTTCAGTGAGATAAGCTGAAGATGCTCTAGAGCCCAAACAACAGACCCAATCACGTTTGCCTCCACCCAGGCGACAAGGCCATTATTCATCAGCACACACGCTGTGGTTGTAGTCTGTATCTTCAATACCATCTAAGGAATAAGAGTCAGACTTGGCATGTCCAGCACAGCACACAGCTTTTCCACAGCCAGACGCCTGCTTAATGTATGAGTTACAGAAACTAAAAGTCATCGCCTTGGGCAGGGCAGATGCAAACACTGAGCCTCAAGGGGATGGAAAAAGAGAAACTCTGGAGTCTGAAGACATTCATTTACACAGAATGCATGGGTTTAAGTATACAGCTACTTCATAATTAAAGAAGGAAAAATTTGCTGTTTTTCTGTAACCTCTCAGAGCTGTGCAGGGCATATTCTTCTGAGTTGTGTGGCTTGGTGCTGTGTGTAGGAGTTTCTGTGAGCTCTGTCTGGAAACATAGCAAAACTGAGACTGGCTTATAACGCTACATCTGAACCCAGACAAACCTTTCATAGTCTCCTTTCCAGCCAGCTCTCAAGGAGTTCACTCAGTCACTCAAAATGTTAGCAAGCTTCTAACTGTAAGAGGAGCTAGATTTTGTAGCGTTGAATCAAAATTTACGGACATACTAATATTAACAACACTACTGGAAACAAAAAATTCATTCCAAGTACAACCTATGTTCCCTTTCAAACCAAATTTCCATGGAGGCACAGTATTTGAAAATATGGGTGGACAATATCTATAGTAGAAAACATTCTAGTGTCAGTTCATGGCATTTTCTCAGTGTTTAAACCAAAGCTTTCCTTCACATCTCAAGGGGAATAACTTGTCAGCTTGCCCGGTTGTTCTGCCTTCACAATGTCTGAGGGCATCAGATGCATTCCCCTTGCACCCTCGTCTAACTGATGCAACCATAAATCCATACAGAAAGGGGAGACCTCTCAACATCCTGTCCAGCCATATTTTCACCACCATGCAAAATTACTTCTGCTAGGTCTCTGGTTTATGTCCCTGGTCTCTATGTGCCAGTGAAACAAATAGCTTATGGGTTACGCTGATTACCAAAAAAGTCTTAAAAGTGGATTTATTGTGTTTTCCAGCCTGCATTTTTTACAAGAACATGTCAAATTTGACACAGATGCATCATCAATTTTCAACTTGAAAGGTCAAATAAAAAAGGCTAAAGACTTCTGCAATTAACTATGTATGATGCTGTTGATATGTACTGTATATTTCTGCCTATCGTGTAATGTGTTGCTAAGACAACTTTATTTCCCCTTGGGGATTAATAAAATATCTACATGCCAGTCACAGATGCATTCAGTATTTCATATATGGATAATTATGATGCAAGAGAAGCTAATAAGTGTCAATTCAGTATGAAAGCTCTTTATTTCACCAATTTGTTGAGTTTGGCATGCTTTCACAGAGCAGCAAAGGAATTTAAATTGTCTTATGTATATGTCAATAATGAGCTGCACACCTACCTTGTCATGTCATCCCACTGAGATCTAAACTGATGTATAACACCGACACTCATTAATGTCAATCATACTCTGCTCAGCTGTTATAAAACTACAAGACCTCCAAACAGGTAAGAGAAAAAAATAGCCTGTGTTTTATTTGCAATGCCTGACAGTTTCTAGAGCAAAAGAAGCATCATGCAGACTATAAAAACTTACCAGTCCTGCAGACCAGGGTGACTTGCTTCTTGCTTGAAGTCAGCAGAAGGAGTGAGAACAAGAGGTTTATAAGCAGAGAACGGTGGGAGGGGGCTACTTCATCGCATAAACACTGCAATATTGTCAAGATAGGGACATACACCATTTAACACATATGTAGGGAGACTGTAAAGTCTGACTTCAACCTTTTTCACATTAATAAAGCAGGTAACACCAAACTAATATAGCTCAGTTTATGATAAACTTTTTAAAGGGAACAAAAGCCAATAAATAAATGCTTTTCTGAACGCATGATTAATTTTTCTCAATGTTGGTGTTTTTGTCCCGCTTATGACCATTACCAACATGAGAAGATAGTTTACTCACTACTACATCACTGTACATATCGCATGCCGATTATTTGTGTAATGAATCCAGAAATTGTCAGGCAAGTTGAAGTTCCATGATTGCCTTTGGCTGATGGTGTTAATGCAGGTTTGGTGACTGATGTAAAATGACAGATATTGTGACTGGGTGAAAAGATGTGCCTGGATGGTGCATAGTTACAAAATAAAAGCCCTTCTCTGAATAAGATATTGGCAAGTACCAGTGGTCCATAATGTATTTGCAAAACTGTGATACAGAAAGGCAGCAATGATGATGCTGTCAAAACAGAAGAGTAAAGAGAGTGAGATATTTTACATTATGACTCCTACCCAAACAAATTCTGGCATAGTGTAGCCAAATAAAGGTATAAAATTCACTAATTTGATTCTTTACTTAAACTCAAATATTATAAAATAAAATGGCATGCCATATAGTTCACATCTGCCAAGATACATGACGTCATTACTGCCACAGAAATGTAAATGAAAAAACATGCTGGTCACTTTCCTCCTTTATTTCAAATCCTTTACATTAAGTAGGAGGGTTTGTCCCTGGCAGAGTCCCATTGGTTCGTACATAACAGAAATAGTTTAAAAATGAAGGGCCACTCGCTTGAATCCATCTGTGGTAATCAAACACGTTCAATTATGTCCTGCTTCCATTGAGCTAAAATCAACCAGATCTCATGTCTGAACTTCCTAAAGAGCACTACTGTTTATTTTGCAGTTTGTTCCCGTTGCTCGTTCAAAGATTTTTACAGCTGTCTCAATCTGGCATGCCTTACCAGTGAGTAATTATACATGATCTGGTCTGATGCTTAACTTCATTATTAATTATAAGACAAATGGGCAAAGACAAAAGCTCACTTCATTAAGGAAATTTAACTCTTTTATTTCATCATGCAAACTATCTTATGGTGAAGTGAAGACAGTGGAGATGACATTAATGACATTTTATGTCATCTTAAAGAGTATTACAATGTTTTCTGCGTTTTATCTACAAATTAATCTTCTAAATGCATCTTTAATCCCCTTTTTGACCTAAAACACCAGTGGACAAAATAACTACAGCAGAGACAATCAACAACCAAAAAGGGGAAAACAAAAGACACAGAGGTGCACAGTGCTTACTCTACAAACAAGAGACATAATACAACAGTAGCCTGTGCCACACAGCAACACAACATTACAAGTAACAGAGAAGTGTAAGACATATATGTGAGGACTAGGAGTGTTCAGCAACATGTTCACTCATGTTGATAGTGCATAAGCAACAGTACAGTGACATCAAATAATAATTACATTTGAATGGATAAAATCACTAATGAAGATGAACATCAAGATGGTTTGCTTTGTTTATCCAAAATAATGTTATTTACCATTCATATCCATAGTTGTTGCAGTGAATTAGCAAGGGGAAGATTGCCACAAAAAATTTTAGAACTTCCCTAAAAACACAGCCTAAGTTAATTATCATGTTAGTGCCTGTAGTCATGGTTGTTTAATCAAATCTGTTTAAACTAAGTTTTTAATGTCAAAAATGCTCTGCAAACAGTACTGATTCAATTGTCTTACAGATTCTTGTTTGCCCCTTGATAAAACATTGCTCTCACCATACAGGTCATTTAGGAGGGTGGGAAACCCACAAAGGACAAGATTTCAGAGGCAGAGCATATTTACAGCATTTCTGTGGCTCATAATTAGCCTCTGTTCTTGGAATGAATGGCCTTGCAACCAAATTATATGAGGTAAGATTTGTTAACCAAGTGCTTTTTACTTTTACATAAAATCATAATGAGACCTATTTGATACTCTACTTGTAAAGTGCTTTTAAAAGCTAGCTGAAATAGAGTACTAACCCAATTAATCCTGAAGGCACATTTAAAATGCATGGGAAATTTCTCCAAATAAATTAACAGTAACAGTGAGCTTAAGTTTAAATGTCTTTCCAGTAAGGAAAAGCACTGCATTACATGCAGCATTTTAGCATGTATGAGCTTCATCACTTGACCTTTTACCTGCATAGTATCTACATACATGAGTCATCTTCATAGATAACTTCTGTACATGATCCATACACGCATAATTTAAGAGGATGGGCATCCATATCCGATTAAAACCAAGCACTTCTTCAGTGCTTACATATCACACAACACAATTGCACACAGCGCCGACACTTACAGTACCAGTTTCTTGACCTCTTCTCTCCCAAGTCGGACCAGTGAGACCCGCACCACCCACATCCTGAATCCTGTTCAGGCCAGTGTTAAACTTGTTTGAATCTCATTAAAAATCTGTATTTACTGTTACATATTAATGTTTTTGTAAGTCTCTTTAAGAGTCTGGTTTTGACTGTACCTAACAAATACTGGGCTCAGGCAACATGTAGCGTGTAAGCCTTACAGCCAGCTGACTGCGTCAGGTTGATGTTTTGGCCTTTCCCTGGTCCTCCACCTTTTTAATAGCTGCCTGAATCTTCTCCTGGTCTCCCAGGAGCTGCCGGGGCTTCACAGGTCGAAGATTTTCATCCAGCTCAAGCAAAACGGGTATCCCAGTGGGCAAAGTCACACTGACTATGTCGTCATCTGATATACCTGTTAAAAGCAAGGATAGAAATATTTCTGGTGTTTACATGCAGTCATTCAAATCACACGAGACAAACAACAGCGAGTCTGGATGAAGAAAGAAGTCATTAACTTTTGCTAAGGAGTGCTATTAGTAGGTGATAAAATTGTATGCTGTCACATGCATAGAAGTTGTAATGACATTGTATTAGCTGATTAGTATATATATATATGACAATGCCTAATAGATTGCTGGGTTGTGCATGATATTATGTAACAGCCTATATATAAAGTTACTGAGTGGCCTGCGACACATGGAGTCCCCAAAGCTTCTGAGTGTGCTGAAAGGTCAATGTGGATTTCATAGCCACAGCCTAGTGTAACATAAACTCAGTGGCCTTTTTGCACAGGTTCAGCGTTCCATTTCTGGAACTGAAATATGTTCTTCCCAACTAAATGAAGCTGAGGACTAGAAACAGCAACGTAAAACCCCCCTAACAGGATACAGCAGCTTGCAAAATTTCATGCTGATGGGACCGAATGCAGCCTGAGTCCACACAATAAGACAACTACTGACAAAAGCTGAGAGAACAATCCCATAGAGTGGTGATGTTGGGGGAAATTCAGTAGCATACCTTCCAGGTGCTTCAACAAGGCCCTGCAGCTATTTCCATGGGCGGAAATGAGCACAGTCCTACCACGCTGTATCTCTGGCACAACAGTGCTATTCCAGTACGGCAGCAGTCTGTCCAACACCTCCTTCAGGCTCTCTGCTCGAGGAAGGTTCTCCTTTGGCAAGTCGCAGGTGGTGTATCTGCGGTCATTGTAGATTTCCAGGAAGTAAGGGTGGGATTCGTCAATTGGGGGTGGAGTGACGTCATAGCTTCTTCGCCACAGCTTCACCTGTTCCTCTCCATGGTTGAGAGCCATCTCTGCCCGGTTGAGGCCGATCAGGGCGCCATAGTGACGCTCATTCAGTCTCCAGGACTTGACCACGGGCACCCACTCCTGGCCCATAGCCTCCAGAACCAGCCATGCTGTTTGGATGGAGCGGCTGAGTATGGAGGTGAACACCATGTCAAACTTGTACCCCTGCTCCTTGAGGAGCCTGCCACACTCCTGGGCTTCCTTCACCCCATCCTCACTCAGCTTCTGATCCACCCAGCTGCAGAAGCGGTTCTCTTTGTTCCAGGCACCCTCCCCATGCCTCAGCAGAAACAGTTTGTATTTGGACATCAGAAGCACCAGCGGCTGGAGCCTGCACAGATTTAGGGCCAGACAAACACAAGCTTGTTAAGGACTATTAAGCCAGCAATGCCAGTGTCCCACGTCTCACACAAACTGAGGTATCACCAGTTGCAAAATCACATAGAATATAATTATTAATAGACAACGTATCAGCCTCAGTAATAGGTCTCCCTACCTGATCTAGGGGCACAAGGTTAGGGGTTGCCTTAAACGTTGAGCAGTGACATGGTAGAAAAAGATAACCACAGCCATCCCCCTTATTAACGTGATGGATATGGCTACAACATGAACAATGATAGCTAGCGTCACTTGTGTGTAAATACATCATGGACACTGATGAAGAGCATGCTACCAATCCAGCAAACATCCTGTTAGGATGGCTGGATGAATGTACTGCAATGTACCGCCAGTCAAAGTTAGGAATCATCGTGCTGACAGCACTAGCAGACATGGCCGCTCAGAACGAAACAAAAAGCAACACTATTATGGCTATTTGGCATAGAACCTTTGGCATACTTGCAACCAAAAATAATATGATAATATGAAAATATTGCCTTACCCTGCCTGAGTTTGAAGTCAGACCGATATGCAGCTCAGACGTGAGTGTTTACACTCCCCTGAATTGTCTTACACTGTGTTCCCATATACGATGAAGATTGACTTTCGCCTCGTCCAATCAAAACAGGGTATACGTATGTGGGCGGTACAAATGTCCTGCCCATATTAGGAGTGGTAACCGCCTCGCGCGCTGACTGCGGAGGAGGAAGAGGGCGTGGCTTTCGGCCAACCGTTACTTTGCTGGACGGAGAAGTGGCTGGTGATGTTTTTATCAACGAGAATAGGAGACAACAAGAGTAGTAGTATAATAAAATATCAAACATAACATATATTGTCTTTAGTATCAGGCGTCAGTGTGACTTTTAATTTCGTCAACTTTATCCAAGGGACGCCAGCTGAGAAAATCAAGTTTATAAGATACCAGCTAAGTTACATTGGATTTCTATAATGTTAGCCGCTCCAAATGCAGGTGTGTGGAAAGCAGTGGAGGAATTTGACAAAAATATGTTTAAAAAACAAAACAAAACAAAACAAAAAAAAAAACGCTATGACCTCGGTTGAATGAAATAAGCCCGTTGTAGGCCTACAGAATCTGTAAAGCCAACTAAGTCTTCAATACTCCAAATTAGCCATGTTTAAATATTGGTATAAATTGTGTGAAGACGTTTTCCTGGATTTTGCAAAATGCACCACAGCGCTGCCCCCATCTCTCTCTCTCTCTCTCTCTCTCTCTCTCTCTCTCTCTCTCTCTCTCTCTCTCACACACACACACACACACACACACACACACACACACACGCACACACACACATACACACACACACACAGACTAACCCTTACGTTTAGGTGACATACATACTTTGTGAGCAAGAAGTCCAAGCCACCTCAAGCAATTTTTTTCTGATCACTGTCAATCCAATTTTATTGTCAGATACATATAATTTCTTATTCAACATCACCTCTTAGATCTGAGATGTGACTGTTTTGTACAGAATTAATTTCCCAGCATGCTCACCTTGACCTGACTCCGTGAACAGTGAGCCTCCAACATTAGCTGCCCCTGGAATGTGTATCCACTTTTTTTTTTTTTTTTTTTTTTTTTTTTTTGATAACAGCAAAGGAAAATGCTGTCTGGTTGTGACTGGTTTTTTGTGTTAATCCTTAAATGGAAGATCACAGTGCTTGGTGGTATTTGAAAGCAAAACAAGCAGACGAAGTGAGCAAATGTGGCAAATTCTGTTTTGTAATTTCCATTTGCTTTTTAGTGCCATCTGTTTTGGGTCATATCTAACATGTAAAATAAAAGCAAGTGAGTACCATCACTATGGGCGACCTGGGCAGCCAATAGTGGTGCTGTGTTCATGAACCAATGTGGGTGCTATAAACTAAAAACTTCAACATTCTGCTCTAATACAGCAAATACATATGCTTTTTTCATAAACGAATTATGAAAAGTATGTTTACATATACATTAAACATTAAATCCATATGTATTCATATGAAGTTAACAGGTTTGCCATTTAGACAAGAAAACACATTAAACATGGCACAATTCAAGAGACCTGTTAAAACTGTCTTTGTTTTGACTGTCATTACATAAAGCGAATAACAGCCGCACAAATAAATGGTTCCACCCATTATTGAGCAGCAAACATCTTCACAATCATGTGAACCACAAATCTACTGGCCAGCATCGAACAGCTTCTTCCTGCCCTCCATACCAGACATGGCATCCACATTCTTACGCCAGTCAGTCACCTCCTCTTTCTGTGGGGCAAAAATACAATTAACTGTGAATCAGTTCATTTTGCCAAGAACACAGCTACATGTATACTTATTTTGTCCACTTTAACAAGCTGTAATATGAGGAAGTGGTCTGTTACAGCCTTGAAAGCCACCATGCCAAAACTCAAATGAAATTATATGACATACAATGGAACATTTGATGGATCGTATCAGTCCAATATTGACTTTTCATCAAAAGCCATGATCATATCTGCAACCAGTATTTTTGATGAAGCCTGCAGCCCTTACCTTCTCCTCCTCCTTCTTCACAGTCTTCAGGTTGGCCTTGAAGTCCACGGACTCTTTGACCTTGGCTCCCAGCAGAGCTCCCAGCATGGCATCGGCAGACACCCTCACTCTCCTCAGGTTTGGTCTCTTCATCTTGCCCTTCAGCTCATAAATTTTCTGAGAAAGGTCCTGAATCTGTTTCCAATACAAAACAAGTGACAAAGCTTTGCTGAAATTTATGTTTATTACATACACATCCCTGATGTTTGTAATGTGCTCAGTTTTCATGTAAAAAGAGAAAGAACAAATACCAGTTACCTCCCTCTCATTTTTGGACACTTTCGCCTCAATGTCATACCGCTCTTCATCAACGACGTCAATTTTCTGGTGTAGCTCTTTGCACAGATTCTGTAGAAAATGTATATCACAGGCCTTTAATTACCAAATGTAGAATTTTATTGTTCCACAAAAAATACTGAGTACTTAACAATATTTCATGAAACATACTAACAGATATGATGCAAGGATAACAGGACTTGAAGTGCAAATGGACAGCACAAGGCATTTTGACAAAAATGGATTTCTTTTTGGGTGAATATACAGTTAATATTTCATACGGTTTTTCATCATAGGGTGGAGAATTACTTCACTGGGTATTTATATTTCAGTGTGTTCTGTCAACTAGTTATTTTTAACCATGATTTATCCAGGGAAATTTGACTGAGCAGTTTTCAGCAATGGCCTTAGTAATATTCATACAGTTAGCCATGTAGTTTTCACACTGGGGACCTGTGTTCACTGTGGAACCTCAGTATAAGTCTCTTGCTGAAACATATTGTGACAACAGAACATGTTATCCGTTAGCCACACACGGTGCATCTCAGCCTGGAAGTGAAGCTTGCTGCCTTCAGTGTCAGGAACAAACATGTCTGCTGACGTGGTGACAGCAGCAAATGCGTCAAACCTTGGCAAGGGAAGCCAACCAGAAATACAGCGACCTGCCATGAACCAAAGGCCCATGCAGAATCTACTCAATTCTATTTCCATTCAACAGGACACATGATTGAATTCAGAATATGTAGATTAAATACTGTATGGAGGTTATCGGGTAATTTAGAACATCAGTTCCATAACTGGGGTCCCCAAAATAATGAGCAGTGCTTTAATTTCAGTATTATCACCAGAGGAGACAGAATGTGGTGACCTTATGTGCTGTCCATTTTTGCTGTTATCTTTCCATATCCAGTTGTTGGAATTCATAGAAAAGATACTAGCTAAAGTGGCTAAATCACAAACCAAATAGGAATGACTATATGGGCAAAACTGAGTAGCTCATTGTTTTTGTAATAAAATGAACTGTAAATTGAAAAAAAAAAAACAAAAAAAAAAAAACAACAACACCATTGATTGGCTTGCATTTTTTCATTCAAAACTGACAGACTTAGAAAGCCCACGGATCGCTAGCTAGATATTGCAAAGGAAGTGGAAGCCAGAGGCCTTTTACTGTTGTTTTGGAGGTCTTCTCTCACCAACATGAAAACTGTACCTGTAGATCCTGCAGAGACAGGCCTGACAGCTGGAGTGGTGGGACTCTCTCACCAAGGACTCTCTCTCGCTCAGCTTTCCTCTCTTGCTTGTCATTCTCCAGCATTACCATGGCCTTCTTTAGCAGTTTGGTCTGGCACACAGTGCATCATACAAAGCTGCATGTTAGCCAACTGGTTAGTGTCTGCTTACAGTAAAACAATCACATTCACTGTGTGACAAATAACTAGGCCTAAGTGCTATGCTATATGTCAAAACTTTAAATGACTCATTTACATTGCTATGCAATGTAAATGTAACACTGTACTGCAATACTTTACTTTTAAGTGGCTTGTCTGCACCCCGTGAACACAGGCATGCACATACCCACACACATACTGTACACACACAATACCTTCAAGTATAGTCTGCGAGATGCAGATATTTTTGGCTTTGCTTTCTGGAAAAGAAGATGGCAGTTACATTCATAATATTCATACTTCCAGTGTTAACCATTTATAATAAAAGTGTATAATATGTACTTATCTTTAAAATGAAAGTTTCACTAAACATTGTTCATAGTTTGAAGATATTTAATTAAATTAGCTAAATTTGTGCCAAATCAGGTCATGTCTCAGAGTGTAGTCTTATCCTGCGCTGTAGCTTTTCTGCACATAAACGTTTGCACAATAGTCATACCAAAATCATATACAATATACAGTGCTGACTACAGCCTGGGTTTGATGTCTCATAATATTGGATTGATTTCATGATGTACATGTATTATTTGGATTGCGGTAATTATAATACAAAATACAAATGGCCATGAAATATTAAATCAGTAGTCTATTACATTTCATTGATTTATTCTATCTCTGATGGGGGAATCAACTTACCGGCCTATATCCAATCAGGAAGGATGCATTCATAAATCAGAGAGAGAAAGAGAAGTGGATTATGTTACATTTTTGTGATAATATGAATCTAAACTGCTGATATCTTAACATCTGAAAATATGACAGTTATAGTATGACGAAGGAAATGAGACAAAGCACTTACGCTTCAGACATGGCTGCAGTTAAATGTGTCTCCTCTTAATTTTAACACTGTAAAAAAAAAAATACTGCTTATTATATCAGAGAATAGATTTCCTTGACCCTTTCCTATAAACAGGAAAATGTGTCATATTTAGTTGTCATAATCATATTTTCGCTAAATTTATCAGAATTTTGTTTTTGATTGGGATTTTGTAAACCCTGTGCAGAGGACTCAGTGAATGATCTTAAGGTCAAACCTATGACTGAAAAAAGTCTAAGACAAATACACAAGTAGTAACAATTCCTTAACTTGAGTAATAAACATGTCGAAGAAAACAGGATTCATACAGTTTGTTATGTTCTTTTCTCAGTTTCAAAAACACAAGGGAATGCCTAAATATTATGGCAAATCATTACAATTACAGTATGGCACTGTAAAAGTATTAGCAAAGAAATGTCATCCAGCTCAATCCTATTGTGAGAGTTTGCAGAGTAAAACACATAAATCAAATACACAAGTGACATGTTATTTATAACTTGGACTTCCTTTGGATTGTACAGGCAGCTGCTTAAACCAGAAATAAAATAGAATTTAAAAAATCACACTCTCCAGAAAGAGGTATCTACCATTTGGAAAAAAAAGAAGACATTGATTTTTATGCAATGATTGCTGGCCTAAAAGTAACATCATTTGTTACTCTTAAAGTTATGAATGATCTGAATACTAGGAAACACACATCTGTGTTTTTGAAATATACTGACTGATGAATTTAACCATTTTTATCAATAATTGTGGAATGAAACTCTTTCATTTGTTGTTTGATCCCTTTATGCTCTGAATTATTTCAAAATAAAAATCCTTACCTTAGGTGACAAATAGTCAAGGGCTGTCTTTGTGAGACGAGAAGGACAGAAAGAGGGTAGATATATAGATTCCAGCGCTCATGTGAGTGGCTCACTAAAATAGATCCTCTGCCCTCACCATTCTTGTTGTGCGGCGCTCACATCCCAAAGCATGATGTGTGAAGTTCTTGTCATGTGGCTGTCCACCTGTGATGCTTTCTGAGTGCCTCAGTCTCCTCACCAAGGAAGAGAGAGTGGTGTATGTTACGGTTTAACTTAGGTTTTTAAGTGCTGTCGCGCAGTATTGTACATATAAAATTAGCAGATCAGTCTTGATCACAGATTACAGTAATGACAGTATTGGTTTCTTCTCATTAAGGTATCAGTTCGCTGTGGCCCAACTTTGTAGATACTAATCATGAATACAATGCAGTCCCATCTCAGTAACAAACAGGGCAATGTGTTGTGCCATTTGACAATATGTCATAACATGTTCTACTTGTTCATTTACAATGGACATACACCATTCCTGCACAATGTATAGGTCTAACAGTGCTGAGTATTGATCATGTTGTTTGAAAGCTTATGCTGCCATCACAAGGCTAGTAAAGAGAAGTGTAAGTGAGACTGGAAATACCAGGACAAATTCTGTAATCGTTACTAGACTAGTGCACAACAGTTACCACAAAAAGGAGCAGTTTGTTTATAACAAATATCCAAATCAATATTCTCATGCAAACCTGCAAAAAAAAAAAAAAAAAAAAAAACATGAAAATGTGTATTGCATTTGAATAAATTAAAGGAACATGTAATGCCTTAAGGCTCTCTTCAAACAGTCGACATCTGTTGTGTTTACTTTATTTCCATACATTACAAAGATCAAGTCTATTGTATGACTATTTTTGGCGTATCTGCAATTCATAAATCAATATCACATAAATAGGATGCAGCATTATTGATAATATTCGTCATAGGCACAGTATGATAAGAAAATCATTTCTACTTTTTCAGTTGCCCGAGGCATCAAACAGCTTCTTTCTGCCCTCCATACCAGACATGGCTTCCACATTCTTACGCCAGTCAGTCACCTCCTCTTTCTGTTGGAAACAGGAAAAGTCAGTGATATGCAGCCAAGTTTACAAAAAAAAAAAAAAAAAAAAAAAAAAAGTACTACAAATACATTTCAAATTCGATCAAAAATAGCTACAGCTTGGATTTTCTTGAAAGTTTCAGATCCTCTAAGGAGCCATTTCGGCAAGGTAAGTATGAGCAAAGCCAAGATTACCTTTTCCTCCTCCTTCTTCACTGTCTTGAGGTTAGCTTTGAAGTCAATAGACTCCTTGTGCTTGGAGCCCAGCAGGACACTCAGCATTGCCTCGGCAGAGATCTTCACTCTCTTCAGGGTTGGCTTCTTGAACTTGCTCTGCAGCTCTGTGATCTTCAGCAGCATGTTCTCAATCTAGGGGGTGGGATAGAGAGGGCTGTGCTATTCCCAGCATTACATGTCCACATTAGATAGGATGATGAGTTAATTCATTTATTTGTTTTTATTTTCAAATTAACATAGCTATTGCAACTGTGAGAAACATGAAAAATGACTGGAGTATGAATCAAACAATACAGTTCCGTACACAAAGGCAGTGAACACACAGGATTTGCCATAGTTTTTCCCCCTAAATTGGCCCTTTGGCCATTTCCATATATGGATTTTCAGTGTATTTATGTTTTCTTACATCAGTTCCATACTAAATTGTTTAGATATCTGTAGTGGACAACTACACACTCACTTAATTTAAAACGTTTAGACCACTGTAGTGAACTATTGTATGCATTTACTCTAAAATGTTTAGGTGCAGGCAGTGGGCAAATGTGGGCAAATACTTGAACAGGAAAGCTCAGGAGGAGCACATCCCACTTTAGACAAGGAGCCAGGAAAAGGCATGTCTTTGAAGCCAAAGTTTGACAGGGAATTAAACATGCACCACAGCATGCACCACCAGATTCAGCATGTACCACTGCAACTCTTTATGCCTCTAAAAGTGGAAATTAATGAATTAATGACCTTGGTTACCATTTCTAAAATTCAGCTGAAATATGTAATAACATTCAACCGATATCCTTTCTTGAAGGCCATTACAAATATCATTATTTTGTACCGAAGCCTCCAGTGGGTGAAGTTTGGGGCTAGTATCCTTTTTCATTTCATGGCAGAAAATGACTGAAAAGTGCTTCTTAAAATGTTATCTTGTCAGGATTTAGACCTTCGTATCACATGAACACTCTCCATTAATATTCAGATTAATCACCAAACCAGTACCAAACCAGTTACCCACATGTAACCTAAAGCACCCCAGAAATATACCCAGGTGTACACAGACGTGCCCCAAATTACTCACTTTTGGGTACTTGGATACATTTGGATACATTTGGATAACTGAGCACTTTGAGGCACTTTTGGGTGATAAGAGTATTAATGGAGAGTTTTAGTGTGATATAAAGGCACTTTTGGGCAAATGTTCCAGCACATTTGGGTGCTTTGGGTACATTTGGGTGATTTAAGACTCCAGGTTAATACATTTATGTCAGAATTAGCAACAGTTTCAGGCAAAGGGATCCAGAGCACATATATCGCAGGGTAATTCTTGCACTGATTACTACCTTTAAATTAACTATAAATTTACAACAAAAAATCTATTAACAATTAAATAAATAAACAAAATTAACAAAGAAACTAAAACTTGATTGAAGGTTCACAGAATGTCTATCATCAGTGGACTCTTGGCTCAGACTAGATGAACTGTGTTTGGCCGTGGTCTGGTTTTACTTCTGATGAGCCTCTAGCTCAATACTGGTTCTTAGCTTTTATACCCAAAATGCCATGGAGTTAGCAAGGACTGCTGACAGAATGTGAGAATATGGGGATAATGATAAACAATGATAGCTGAAAAGCAACAGGCTGCATTTATGTCACAAACAATTTCTCAGGCCTTCTGATTCCCTCTGCAGCCATCAGGAGGCAGTGTTTGTTCACGTTTAGCCCTGGTTTGACTTGCAAAACTGCCTTGAACGTGTACTCATGAATCATCATTGAGGACACAATATTTTGGAAACTTTTTCACTTATGTGTCTTTATATCATGCTAGTCATTCTCCAGCAACTCACCTCCTTTTCATTTTTGGACACCTTGAGGCCAATATCATACCGCTCTTCATCCACAACATCAATCTTGTGATGCAGATCTCTGCATAGATCCTGCAAAAAAGAGTAGAAGATGCCCTCCAGTGGTGACACAATATGACATACTGTAGACTCAAGTGGAAAGAGCTCTGATCAGTGTGAGAGTTAAATACCTGTAGCTCCTGCACAGACAGACCAGATAAATTCAGAGGAGGAAGTCTCTCAGCCAGAATAACCTCTCTCTCCTTTTTCTTCTCCTCCTGCTCCTCATTCAGCATCTGAGCAGCGACTGCCAGCAGTCTAATCTGACAAAAGGGCCATACTAATTGAAAAGTGCATGGCTCTCTTATTCCAGTGGGATCTCCACTGGTTTAATTGTTTTCTTTGTTAGCTCATGTTTGCCATTTTTATTTTTATAAACAGTGCACAACGATATGCACCTTATCATGTCAAATGAGGCACAATTCTTGAAGTACAATTCCTTGCTAATTAGGAATTTGAAAACATGTCAAAACTTGAAGAAAAATGTTAAAGAAAAACTGGGACTTTATGGTTTGACAGAATGACCGATAGCAACCACAAGCTTATACCTTTAACCCCAGCCTTCGAGAGGAGGAAATCTTGGATTTTCTCTAGAATTTAGACATGGAAAAAAACATACAACATTGACATACATTATTTTTATGGTCTTAATAGACACATAGAAGACTAATAAAAGGGCACAGAGTAACAAATAAATCACATAGATACTCACCGGTCTGGTGGAGGTTTGACAAGAGGGAAAACAATTTTTAGAAATTTAACATGGAATCCATATCAGTGCATAGACTTACAGTAATTTGAAGCATATATTGCAATGAACAAAAACAAAAACTGATACTCACGCATCGGCCATGATTGTATTTGCAGTTCACACCCTGAAAGAATAAGAAACTAAAGTATCACAAACCAAAGTCTGTGTGCTGTAGACTCATTAATAATCTTAACCATCATGCACCTTGCTGCAGATACAATACAATTCCTTCACCTCTAACACCTGTTCAATTGAGCTGTGTGCTAAGGATTGATGACTTCTGTTAGCCTCACTGGTCAAGGTATTTCACCCACTCAGAGCATTCATTGGCCCATTAAAGCTTGCTACAAAAAGATTTATTGTTCACTCCTGCTCTCTTCTTTACCGGCCCGGACCAAAAGAAACTGCTACTTGTATATGACGAAGACACTGATTTAAGAAGAATTTGATATGTGTCAGATGAATATCTATATTTTCAATTTTTTTTTTTATATTTTGAGAAATATGTTGAGATTGAAATACAAATTCATGAAAGATAAATGATATTAAGCCACATATTCAAAAGCATATTTGTAACATAAAGTGTTATAAGATAAAGGCTAGGTATAGTCTTTTCTCTGCTAAAGATGCACAACAAATCTTAAAAAAAAAAAAAAAAGAAAGAAAGAAAAAGAAAGAAGAAAAAAAAACAAGTGAAGCAGGCTGGTAATGTATTATACACAAAGGTTCCCAGTGCTGAGTCGATAAATGTCTCAACATAACTGGCTAGAGTCTCCGCATAGGTGACAGAAAAGGTAAACGGCCACATAATCCAAAGGCATGTAAAGTGACCAGGTTCAACTAGTTGTTAATCTTTGGCAAACAGTTTTCCAATTCAACACAAGCAAGCACAGACAAATCACTCTCTGATTATTTTCTGAAATGCACTTTGCACAGATTGTAAGCAAGCAGTCATCAAGCAAGCAAGCAGTTATTCTGAACTCCTACTACTGCTTATATACAGGACTCATTTCATCACACCTACATTCCCACCATACCAAATTTACTCTTATCCAGAAGAGTGTTAGACTACTAGCAACTGTGTACCTTAATGAAGCCAAACAGTTTGCTGAGACGTACCTTAAAAGTGAAGAAAAGTGTGTGTATGTGTGTAAGTGTGAAGGAGAATGGTCTTGCTGAGAGAGGATAGGGAAAAATCAATCAGATTTATAGTTTCTGTGCCCCATGTGAATGGCTAACTAAAATAGACTGTGACAGTCTCCATCCACCAGCAGTGACATTTACTGTTGCACATAGCATCACCACAAGATTCAGGCAGGAAAGGGGGTAATAAAACAATTATGGACTTAGATATTTGGGCTTCTTGAGTGGTTTAAAAACACCTGTTGTTAGAAGTTGACAGAGAGCATTTCCAGAGATGGATGTACTTATCTGAGGTCAGTGTCAAACATTCTTGCTTGACAAAGACTTGTAGGATCCTTTACTTTAAATAGCAAGAGTCAGTTGGAGTTGAGACTAAGTTTATAAGGAACCTAAAAAAACCACAGAAAATTATTGACAGTCACTTAAGAAAAAGCTGTTGATTTGCCCTGATTTATGTATTCACCCTTTATTTCACTCTATTCTCTTTACACACGCAATAAACAACATAGCCCGTGTCTGAATCTGGACTATCCCAAGAGTCCACCTGAGGGCTTCCATCAATCAAAGAGTTTAAAGACCCAGTAGCAAGTGTCTATTGACCATTCCAAGTCTTACAATGGAAAATGTTGTCATTGTCTTTGTCATTGTGAATTGCAAGGATGTATTTTGTCCAATTTGAAACCTTGCCAATAGTTTTGAGAGTCTTATATTCTTATATGTGTTATATTCAATGAAATAAGCAGTGCCAGTGGGATAATCACTGTTATGCCATGTTGGAGGTCTACTCTAATTCAGATTCTGATTTTTATCCACTTTCTGTTTTTTTTTTTTTTTTGTTTGTTTTTTTTAAGTGGTGCTGTTTGATGCCCTATGATTCTTTGTGAGTCCCAAAACTGCTACCTTATATCAATCAATCAGACTTTATTTATGTAGTACCTTTCATTCAAATACATGTATCATGTATCATGTATCTCATCAGATAGACATGAGGAAACACCAGAGGCAGCAGTAAGTCCAATAAGAAATAAACAAGATACATAAGATAAAATAAGATAAAACTCAAAATAGCAAAAATAAAACTACAAATTAAATCAGTAAGAAATGGCAAGCAGAAAATAAATAAACAATAAACAATACAATAACAACAATAACAAGATAAGTAAAATAACTATTAAGTAAATTAAAACTCCAAAAATGAATGGTTAAGAGTGCACGATAAAATAATAAAATACTAAATGAGGAGATATGTATAGAAATGAGTAAACCCAGAAAATAAAAGGTTACATATTAAAACTAAACAAGAAAGGAAATAAAAGAATAGACCAAAATTAAAAACAGGCTAAAATACACAAATACATATATCAATAAATACCTAAAATTCAGTTAAAAGCCAGGCTAAAAAGGTAGGCCTGAGTTTGCTTTTAAAAATGTCAACACATCAATATGAATCGCAACAGAACATGTCAGTTCCAATAATTTTGGGTGTGATAATGAAATGTCCTGATGTGATACATTATGGCTCCACCTTGGAGGTGAGAACAAAGCCTCGTAAATGTAATTCAGGCTTTATTTTAGGATGAAGAGGAACAGTAACAGGTGTTCAAGAGGCTTGATGCTTTGTAAACCGAGCCAGTCGGATTTCACTCTGCGTCACTGACTGTTGTACAAGAGTCAAATGGTCACTCAAAAGGCTGTGACTCAGGCCCTCATGTAAGAATAGGTAAGTTGCAAACAAAGGAGAACTTGATTAGGAGCAAAGAACAACTAGTCAGATTTTGTTGGTGATACAGATCTGGGATTTCTGCCATTAAACGAATATTGTTAAGCTTCACATGTGTGAAACTAACCAGAGATTATTTATTTCTGAAGTCCCCTCAGTAATGCCCGTGATGGCATGTAAGCTGTGTGTGCTCTGGCTGCTCTCATGCAGCTTTTGATGAGAGAGCTACAACAGCCCTGACCTTGCGCCCTCCTTTATTTTTGGAAGGCGCACAGATCTTAAATGTGAATGCTATGTCTTCCTTGATTTACAAACACCGTTTAAGAGCTTTGTTCTCAGCTGCTGCTGACAACAGACAAGTCATGGAACAATCTTCAGCACCTGGCTGACCGTGCATCCCAGTCTTATTGAAAAGAAAAGTGACCTGAAAGAAAACATTTGAGTTTTTAAATAATGTACAGCCTCAGTTTCTTTCTTGATCAGATGAATTTATTTTTATGACTTATTTTCTTGGCATTTTAAGAACAAAGAACAAAGTGAATCACAATATTGCACATATAGTTATACATTTATACATTATTCATAGTGCCAAAACCTAAGCCTAGCACAAAACACAACAAAATTCATCTATATGCAAAACATATGCAAGACGATGCCTTTAAATATGAAATATTGTGCACAGCAAAAGTCACAGACTTACTAACTGTGCGTGCCTGCTAATTGCAGGCTTGTTAACTATGCATAGTAACATTGTATGGCCACTTTCTTACACTGTTTAACTGAAAAGGCTCTGTTCATTGAGACAGAAACTATCCCTGAGATAATATTCATAATCCCAATGTCCGTGAGCACAAATCTACTGGCCAGCATCAAACAGCTTCTTCCTGCCCTCCATACCAGACATGGCCTCCACGTTCTTACGCCAGTCAGTCACCTCCTCTTTCTGTTCACAAGAAGAAAGTATTTCTTAGAAATAGTCTACTTTCCAAAAAAAAAAAAAAAAAAAAAAAAAAAAACATCATAATAACAGCTTAAGACCAAAGAAATGAAAAGCCCCCATGGCAAAATTGAAAATAAATCAGTATGTTGTGATAAATTTAATGTGAAGCCTGTGGCCCCTTACCTTCTCCTCCTCCTTCTTCACAGTCTTGAGGTTGGCTTTGAAGTCCACAGACTCTTTGACCTTGGCTCCCAGCAGAGCTCCCAGCATGGCATCAGCAGACATCTTCACCCTCTTGAGAGCAGGTCTCTTCATCTTTCCCTTCAGCTCAAAGATCTTCTGAGACAGATTTTCAATCTGTGGGAACCGAAGTGTAAGTAAAAAGTGAAGAAGATTTGAAGAATGCCATAATATTAATAACTCAATAAATGTATGAAGATTAGGTTTTGATTGTAATTCACTTGATATCACACACACATTTTTACAATGAACTTATTTAGCATGACTGATAATATTCCGATAATCAAATAAATATGAAGTAACATATACCTCTTTGTTGTTCTTGACCACCTTGGCTTCAATGTCATATCGGTCTTCATCTACCACGTCAATTTTATGGTGCAGTTCTTTGCACAGAGCCTGGCACACAGCGAGACGACAGGTCAGAGAGACAACCGCATCATATTCACAGAGAAAAGAAGAATTTCAGCAGAGGCTACTGCAAGGCCTTGTAAAATGAGAAGTTTTCAAACTGTCAGCTTCATTTTGTTCACCAGTAAAACTGCTTGACGAATTTTCTATGTAGTATTTTCCTGTGCAGGGGACTCAGATACATCTCCAAGTAAAAATGGCGACAAATAGTTTGTGCTCCGGTTTTATTTCCATATCTAAGGTAGCGCTTCTTGATTATTTACGACACATTAATTCTAGAGGCACATCTTTTTTTTTTTCAGTATTTTACTACAGTCTGGCTGCTGATATTTTGACCTTGATGCTCAATACTATAGTTTGATTGTAACATACGAATTGTAGACTTGTAAGTTATTCTGAAGGCAATCTTGGGGATCAGTGACAACATAAAAAGGGAATCTTGCAAAGCTCCTTTTGATAGATAAGCTACGATGGCTGAACTGTATAGAGTGTGTAAAGATATGGATGGCATTCACACAGAGTGCAGCGGCATGTCTCTGTGTGTAACATGATGGAGAGCTTATTAGTCCCGGTGACCTGCAAATACCTGGAGGTCCTGCAGAGACAAACCAGACAGCTGGAGAGGCGGGAGTCTCTCGCTCAAAGTAGTCTCTCTCTCCTGCTTCTTCTCCTCTTTCTCCTTCTCCAACAGCACAGCTGCCCTCTTCAGCAGTTTGGTCTGAATTGAGTGTTAAAAGGATGGTTGACTTTCTATGTTACCTATAATGTAATGAAACTGCTTCTGTGATATGAATTGTCAGCTGTTAGTACATTTTAGCAAATACAAAAAACACAATACCTTTAGAGCCAGTCTGCGAGATGCAGAGATCTTTGACTTCCTCTGCAAGAAGAAGACAAAAATAGCAACAGATTCACAAAGTATTTATTTTCCCTTAAATGGTTTCTTAATTATTTCTTCTAAAAAATTCCAAAAAAATTCCTAGTTAAGTTGCAGTAGCCAAAAATAACTTACCGGTCTGAGGAGTTCAGAAATGGAAAAAGTGAAAAGTTGTTAGTGACCTGACAGACACATGAACAATTAAAACAATTTTTACAAATATTTATTTGCAGTAATTCTACAAGCTCATAACTTACGCCTCAGACATGTTTGAAAGCCCTTTGTCTGTAAAAGTTAAAGACTTAAGTCAGACAAAAATACATCATCTGGGTACATACAGTTTTCATTAGGTTCTATTAATTAACTAATATTGCATTGTTTTCTATTTCATATACCAGTAATTCCATGCACCATGTTATGTAAACCTTGCCATGGTAACATGTCAACATCAAGCCTTTGAATTAGCAAAAATGCATGCGTGAGTGCCACAGATAATGTGAATAACATTGGAGTGGAGTCAATCCACTTTCCATTCATCAAAATCAGACTTTATTAGCCAAGTACAATAAATGCACAGGAAGTTGCTTTTGGAGTGTATTTCCTATGTATTAAAAATAAGTGTCATATTCCTATTAGCATTTTATGAAATAATTTTAAATGACCGTATTTAGTAATTGGCACATGACTAAACATGGACACTGACTTGCCAATTTCCAAGTTTACAATTTAATTTTTCTTGCCAATTTCAACTATGACAGCGCCGACTTTTAGACTTCATTACAAAATAAGCAGATGTAAATGTCTTACTTTGTCCTCATCAGGTCCATGTTTAGCATCTCCAGTTGTTCCAGGTTCCAAATGCAATGACGTTTTAGACACGGAAAGCTAGAAACTCAGTTTTGTTTTGTGCTTTTTTTCTCAACAACGCAACAGCTTAAAAACAACATACCTTTGTGTGTCTGCAGAAAAGCTGGTGAGGTGAGCTGTCCCCAGGCTCACTGGAGAACAGGGAAACCCAAGGCAAATTTTATGGCTCTCTTGGCCTTCTGTGAGTGGCTTACTAAAATAGATCCCTCTGTCCTGACAGCCGGAATATAACATCAAAACAGTTTTGCATGTCATCCCCCAACCTATACTCCTGTTGCTCAGCCCTAGATAGGGGAACATGGTGTTGCAGCTTCTGGTCCAATGGCAGGATAACGCTCTTTCCATTAGCTGCACCACAGCGAGAAGTCCAGAAATGCAGCAGTTTTTAGGTGATTACACTACACAACAACATCATCGCATCACTGTAAAAGCTCAAGAATAAATTATTCAAATGACATAATAAAATGATTGATCAATCTTAGCAAAAAGCAAAATAAAACCAAGCAGAAAAACTTTCATGGTTGTTTAATGTGGTTTTAAATATCAAATACATGACAAAATCAATACTTCTGTTGTTGAGAAACTACTTCATTTTTCATAACAATGAGTTAGCAGGAAACTTGTTTTTCATTTAATGGCTAGTATAGTACTGACAGAGACATATTGGAAGCACCACAATGAGTATTGCGGTTGACAAAAAAGTGACATCATCTGTGCTATACAGATTTCTCACTTTAGAAAGACAAAACACCTATAACTAAAGTTCATTAACTAAGCAGCATTTTCTTTTGCACTTTTTTTCTTTGCAAAAATACCCTACAAGTGCAAAACACTGCGTACTGTACAATTTATGTTATTATGTCTCTGGCTTATAGTGTAATTGTTACTTATAAATCTAAATTGAGATTTCAATTATTTTGAGACACTGTTGCCCCAGTGATGCCTTTATTTATCACTCTGCTGAATCAGATATGTTTTCACTGATTTTTTTATGCGAAACAGCTACAAATCCATATGATCGACATCATTCTTTACAAAACCAGTTTTGTTTCTTCTTATAATGGAGATCTCTTGCTGAATCTGGACCATGAATCTGAAAAAAAGACAGACAAGAAAAATGTGATTAATTAAACCACATTAAAACACAACCTCTAGCACCGGTGGTTACATAAGCACCGAAAACAATTAAGGAAATACTAAATAAAAGTTCACAAGTGCTGAAACTAAAAACTGAATTCTGCCTGACAAAGAACCACAATGAATTTAAACAGTAGCATAAGAACATTTTTTTTATATGTAGTCTTGTTTAACTATGAGTACCTTCTATTGATTAGCGTCAAACAGCTTCTTCCTGCCCTCCATACCAGACATAGCCTCCACGTTCTTACGCCAGTCAGTCACCTCCTCTTTCTGTGAAAAGTACAGATATGTTTTGTCAGTGTGCATAATCACAAAGTGTAATCACAGATAGCATCTGTTATGTTCAAACAAGCAGTTGGAGGGATTTCCAAGAATATTTGTTGGAGTCAGTGGTTTCAAGACCAACAGCTTCTCAAACTCCATAGTGATAACAAGTGATTATTCTGAGAAAAGGATTTTGATTTAGCCTTGCAAAAGTTGTTCATTTTTATCTCAGCCAAGAGCTTTACCTTCTCCTCCTCTTTCTTCACTGTCTTCAGGTTAACTTTGAAATCGGCCTTCATGAGTTTGCTGGTGTCAGTGAGCAAGGCATCTGCAGACTTCTTCACCCTCTTCAAGTTTGGTCTCTTTGCACCTTTGAGCTCGAAGATCTTCTGACTCAGTGTCTGGATCTGTGCATTAAACATGACACATCCAGAAATTTGCACTGCCAGATAAGCGGGCAACTACAGTACCCAAAAAGAACAGTAAATGTATACACTTCACTCATGACCTTGTTGCTTGATTCAGTTTGCTGTACCTCTTTCTCATTTTTGACTATTTTAACTTCCAAATCATAACGTGCTTCATCTACAACATCGATCTTTTGATGTAACTCTTTGCAAAGGTCCTGCAAAACAAAGAAAAATGAAAGAAAAATACCGATTAAAATCATCTAAAACAGCAATTACCAAATTGTCACAATTTAAGGAGTCACAAGGTGATACCTGCAGCTCCTGGACAGACAGACCAGACAGCTTGAGTGGAGTGCAGCTTTCACTCAGAGCTCTTTCTCTCTCACGTTTCTTCTCCTCAACTTCAGCCACCAGCATAGACGCTGCCTTTTTCAGCAGCTTAGTCTGAAAGACAGAAAGTTTTCTTGAAGCTCTTGGTGACCAAACCCAAGAATTTCACAAAGAACACCTACCTTCAAATGCAGTCGGCGTGTGGCCGAATATTTTGGCTTTCTCTGAAATACAAATATAATGACACATTTTACATAATTCACTGGGCTATTGCGAAATAGTCTCTCTTTTTTTTTTTTTTTACCATGAAATGCACTCAAATAACAAAATACTATGACCGTATTATACCAATGAATGTAAAATGTAAAGAGTGTCTAATATTTTGACAGAATAATTATTTTGACTCACTGGTCTTTATCAGCAACACATGACACAGCAAAGACAAAAAAGATAAAAGATCAGTTGATTTAATGAACTACATATTCCATACATAGCAACTAAACTTTGGCTGTCTAAAGAGACTCATAGCAATACTCACCCCTCAGACATGCCTGCAGCTTACAGTCCCTGGGGAGAAAAAGCTATGAGTCATTCTTAGTTTTGAGAAGCTGTTACAGTGCATAACATTTATTTTTAATACAGTAGTCATAATGAGTATTTATCGAAGACCCGGTAATCTCTGTTGAGAGCCTATGCCATTTGTTAATCAATATAAGAAGTGACTTAAAAAAAAACTTAGTACACTTAATTATATCCAAGACCTGCAGGAAACCCAATATGTTTCCAGCGTTGGATAATGCCTCCTATTGTTATCAAGGGCCTAAGCAGAGTCTGATACATACAGCTATATTTGACCACATTGCCCCCATGTTTTCCTACGTGTGGAACAGCAGCTGTGCCCTTGATGATGCCAGAAAGCCCAGTAGTAGAAGGGTTGGGCAGCCATGAGAGGAACAACACAGAACCTGTGCAGACTGTTAAAGTGATCCACAACAATGGCTCTCAGTCCTGGACATTGGAACCCAGAGAGCTGCTGGTTTTCTCTTCTACCAGGTAGTTAAATGGATTCACTCAGAATCCCAGACATAAATCAGACCCCATTTAGATGGATAGAGTAAAAACCAGCAGGACTGTAGGTCGATGGACCAAGATTGAGAGTGACTGATCAGTATCCCTTTGTTCATGTCTTCTTCCCTGTCTCTTTCTTTTTCTACCTTCTTCAGTTTATTTTTTATTTATCATACACCCTATTACATACTTATTTAATACATTTTAAACTCTACAGTAGAATGGCATAACAGATGGAGGTGCTAGAGTAGAAAAAAGCATGTTCATCCTGCTGACACAACATGGTAATACATCCAATTTAAACTAAGCCAGTATGACAAGGTGCAAAAGTCAAGGTAAACTCGCAAAGCTTTAAGAAGCTTGCAGCCTTGTTCCTCATCTAGCAGGTTGCCAGTTTATACGAGCAAGCCATCATCACTTATCACCCCGGCTTTTAGGCCTCCCGGATGGGTCAAGTGTGTTGTTACAGTCGTTATTTGTTTGGCTGAGGGTGTAAGCCTCGGGTTACATTTCTTCATTTAGGGATCAAGAGATCAGCAAGGGGCCAGAGATGTCACATAAGTCCAATCCTCTGAGACATGTTCGAAAAGTTGCTTTAACACCTCGACAAAAGCTGGGCCATAGCAAGGATTCCCTTGCACAAATACAAGCTGCAGTGTCTGTGTCCGGGCCACAATGATATGCAATCTTAAGTAATTCCTGCTTAAAAGCCAGGCTCCACCTCAGGCAAATTAGCACATGGCTATAAAGACAGGTACTCGGGTAATTGCGCTGTTGTCTTCCACCTCCATCCTTCAGTCTTGCAGTATCACACACCAAAGTTGCCCAGTGTAACATGTATCTGACTGACTTTTTTTGTGCTAAATAACATCTTGGTGTAGCCGTGCACTGACTGGCATAGCTTGATTATAGCATGAAACTTACCTTGAAGGTGAAGGAAATCAGAGAAGGTAACAGCAGTGGTAAGACAGGAAAGTAAAACGCACTTTATGATTTTTAGTGATAGATTTATGTATTCAAACCCCCATGTGAATGGCTCACTAAAATAGACTCCCTGCAACGCCTCTCCTCCCTGACATGTGCTACATCACATTGCGACACTTTTTGATTTGTCCTGAACCCATGACATATCTATTTCATGTGGTTCCAATGCGCAAGGGCACACCTCACACATCCCAACACAAACACATGCAATACAAACAGTCAGACCCTCTGTGGTTGATATCACAGATCACGTTAGGTGAGATTATGCTCCAAGATAGCTGAGATATTCTCATAACACTGTAAATATCCATGACTCACAACTTTGTATCTTTGGCTGTCGTTATGGAACGGTAGCAAAAGCCAATATCGAACACCATCTGTTTCAATTTGTATAAATGTCAGTTTACATAGATAGATAGATAGATAGATAGATAGTACTTTATTGATCCTAAATTGGGAGTTTCTTGTGTGACTACAAAAACTACGCCTGTCAACACAAGGCGAAATATATATATAGAAAATTTAAAACAAGTAACAAGATAAATAAAGTGGATCAATACAAAGAATATCAGAAAAAAGAAAAGCCTTTGCATTCCCTGTTAGAGCAACAACAACAAAAAAAAAAAAATAAAATATACTAAAATATATCTGTAGAATAACTATGGACCTTTCACCTTTAAAACTATGCATAGACTATAAGTGTAATGAAATATATCTGCAAAATATTTATGAAATAGAATATGTGTATATAAATGTAAGATAAGAGATAAGAATCACTTTATTGTCATTGTCATGGTTAACAACGAAATTAGGTGCAATCCTTCAGTGCAGTATGAAATACATAATAAATAATAAAAATTGAGGGGGAAAAAAGTCACGCATACACATAGACTCCTTCACATTCCAATATTGCACGTTTCAATATTGCACAGACTTGTTATTGTTGTCAATATTGTACAGAAAAGCTTGGCAGTATATAACATTTCAGTATTACACAGGAAAGTTGTCATCAATATATACAACATATATAAAATATATATGTATATATAAAACAGATGTATACTCAAAATATATAATTTTGAGTATACTTTCCATGTGGCAGTTTAATAAGCTGTACAAACAAAATGCTTGCACAATGTTCTCTACAAAACTAATTTGTTCATGAATAAGAATTTGACAGTGCGATTCTAGTGCGTCAGTGCCCCTCAACATAGTCAATATAATCCCCTTGGCAACAGCCTAAGCACTGCACATCACATTACAACCACGTGAAACTGCAGATAAATACAAAGTGTTTTTTTCCATCATCATTGATTTGGATCAAGGTAAACAGCAATTTCAGCAGCTGAAATGTGCCGTTGCACAAAGGAGAAATAAAATACAACCTATTTTGTTCTGTCAGATTTCAGTGGCAGTTGTCAGTCTGTTTTAGGGTTGTGCAAACAACAGTAACACTTAACCACAGTTTCCTTTGTAGAAGCAACACCCTGATCAAATCAAACAGAATAACCGAACGTTTACGGCAAAGCCTGGTCTTTCTCTTAGCTTGACCTACTGAGGGCTGTTTTCTTATTGTTTTGGGATTATGAGGCAGTGTTTCTGTAATGGATGTTAATGTGTGTTGTCATCGTTTTTGAAAATATAAGCATCCGTTTCAGTTAGGATTTATGTGTAATTCTAAGATGTTGGTGCTTGGCTGAAAACTGAGAGTTGTACAAAAATGATTAAGCCTATCAGTATTTATAAAATCTGTCACCCTTCCTGGACAGCATCTAACTGTAAATACATCTCAAACCACAGAGGTGCCTTCATATGAACTGGAAATATATCAGCAGTAAGTTGGCAGTCACTGCTGCCCCCCAGAGATTATTAGATGTTATGACATGCAGGTTTGCAATAGGCACAGAGCTACAGTGATTTTCAGAAATACACTACAAGGAGAAGAAATAAATGCTCCATCACTGAATTGTGTAGAAAATGGCTTCAGTTTGTAGGGAACTGCATTTGCTGTAGGCTAAGTTCCACATGAGAACAGAAACAAACCCACATCCTTCCTGTGAATTCAGATGCCAACATTTGATAAACTAATGAATTCATATTGGCTTGAAAGAGCACTGTAGTGGGGCTTTTGTGTGCTTGTTGCATCAGCTTTTCAACTGCAGAATTAAAACCAAGTATTTTATCCTTCTTTCTCTGTAGTTACACCAATAGGAATACAACTATTACAGAATGATTCATGTTCTATTTCTCATTTTTTATTTGGCTGCTGGAGCAACACGGTCATCTTCTCTCAGGATTTTGGGCAAGCATCTGGATTGCAGTCAACAGGTAGTGATTATATGCTGTTACATGTCACACAAAAGATGGAGAAACCAGCTACAAAAGTAAAGTGGAGAAATTTTATAGTCCTCATTTTATCACTATGTCACTGTGTCTCTGTGTACCCAAATGCTTAACTATTGCATTTTTCCCAGGTCATTCTATGCAGCGCTCAAATTAGTAAGTGTCCAATATTTTAAAACAATTTATACTACCATCTGCTGGTTATTTTTGTCTGCACTGGCAAAGCAGAAACATAAATTGCACAGATTACACTATGAATCTGTGCTTTTGAAGTCTTACATGACAATATTTTCTACTTAAACTACCAGTATTTTTTTTTGCCAGTATTTGTTTTTTCAAAATGTGACATTTTCAAAAAAAAAAAAAAAAAAAAAAATTACAAGAATTTAGTGTTCCCCCAGAATGTTTTCTTTATCCTGAAACAGCATTTTATTAGTCATGTAAAAAACTTTAAACCTCTCTTTCAAAATTCTTTGAAATTGCATTGTTTTATGTGGGTTGGCAGCTTTTTGTTGCAGTGTGACCCCCAGGACATATCAGCAATTTATTCACAATACAATATTTCATCTACACTTTACCAAATGTCAGAAAACTGCTCAGACAAAAGAATGGTTGTGCCCAGACATCTTGCTCCCACTCAGCCAGAGTGGGGCCCAGAGCATGTGGGAGTCGGGATGGATGAGCACGGTCTTCTTCCTATTATGAACGTCACATGGAAAATATCATCAAATGGTAATAATTGGTAATCTCTGCACTTCTGTTTCTGTGTTGGCTTACAACTGACGATTTTTATCTTCTGTATTCAGAGAACATAACACTTCATAGTTATGATCTAATCTAGTTCTTGCTTAAAAATGCATCAAATCAAAGGTGGAGACATAGAAAGTAAACCTTTTCTATCCACAGCAGGGGTATACATCCTAAATGGATCAGAGATTCATATTCTGGATGGAACTACAAATCAAAGCATGTGTGTGCAATATTCTTTCAAGATCAGTGCGCAGCTGGACCCTAGTCATAACAAGGTCAAACTTTCACATTATACTTTATTTAACATTAGTTAGAGCGATATGCAAAGCGTATTTACAGACAACTGACATTTTTCTTTTTTAGTGGACATTTTCTTTGGATGGAGTCATGGTAGACCCTTGGCATACATACTCAGTATCAGTCTTTAATTTGCCAGTGCCTGATACTGGACATGACAGGATTAGCAAACGGATTACTATCCCGGGTGAGATACAGACTCATGTTTCTAATCATCAAACTTTACTAAACATCAGTTACTTCAGTGCAGAGATGTATTTTCTGCACCAGATGATAATTTTGAGATGCAGAAAAACATTGAAACGTTCTACTCAACATGTGTTTACTGTGATGACCAGGGTGTGATGACTGGAGGATTCAAAAGGCCCAAATCTGTTTGGAAAATGGTAAAGTTTGACTCACATCTCACATGGATTTCAATGGGGCGCTCTAACAGATCTAGAACCATCTGCACATTGTGCTCTGTGTGTTTTGTTATTTCAGGCAGCCTCTGGGACCCTCACATGACTGGAGCTGTGTCAGTTGATAAAGGACATAAAACAATGTCCGTTACCGTGGGTTTTGATGCAGCAAAGTATTCAGAGAGATACCAAGTCTCAATTCAGAGCCATGGTTTCAACTATTCAAAGAGTGTTTCAAAGGTATTGTTCTGTCTGTTGCAGTTGGTTATTTGTTGCTGACCGAAGAAATAATCCTGTGAAAGGTGTTTATAGCTTGTACTGTACAGCTTACTATAGCATACATGCAGGGCCAGAATGTGTTTTCTTAACCCGTTTTGTATCAACAATTAGGAGAACAGAACATCACTAAATGTGACCTTTGAGTTGGGTATAAGGCAGCTTTCACAATGTGAAATTATCTTTGAGGTGAGTTTCATTTTGATATGTTATTCCATCATCAGTTTATCATTTTGATCTTAGAAGATACACCTACATGTTTTCAAAAGTTCAAGAGGAATTTGTTTTTTTTTTTTTTTTTTTTTTTTTAAACTGAACATGATAATATCTTACTTCCCCCAAAGATTCAGCCATTTTTTAGAAGATGCAAGGACAACTGTTTGCATTCCAAGAAAATATTTAATTACTGCCTCTGTAAGTAAGATTCCAGTCTTTGACCTATTAATGGTAGTTTTAAAACAAATGAAGATGTAAATGAGAAAATAATCTGTCATTTAATATGTCAATTTTATAGATATTCAGTTGACTGTGTGTTATATTTTATTTTAGATTATTCCAAGCCACCATCCTGTACTTTAATAATAATTGAAATTTTGGGACTGGTTATAATCGGCGGTTGTCTTGCCTGTTTACTGTGGAGAGCATCCCATAAAGGTTTGCCTTCTTCTGAATGCACCAAATTGAATTGAAAATATGTAAACGTACATGGAAAATTAAGCAATGACTGCATCTTTCTCTTAGATCCTGCTAAGACGTCTTCACCTGATGCCAAAGAAGAACCTAAGGGTTTTCAAGTGCAAGGCAGAAAAAGAGTCCTCATCATCTACTCCCTTGACCACCCTTTGTACAAAAACATCATTCTCAAGTTTTGCGCCTTCCTCGCAAGTAAATGTGGCATTGAAGTGATCCTCGATCTGCTGGATTCTGCCCGGCTGGGAGTGTTGGGAAGTGTCCAGTGGTTTGACTTTCACAGACAACAGATAGAGAGCTCTTCAGATAAGATACTAATCCTGTGCTCGCATGGAGTGCAAGCCAAATGGAAAGCCATGTGCGGCGAAAACCAAGTCCTGTTGAGAGAGGATGCCCTCTCGCCAGTGGGTGACATGCTCACCCCTGCCCTCAGCCTCATGGTCCCCCATTTTGTCCGCTCTGCATCCTTTCATAAGTACATAGTGGCTTATTTTGATGATATTTGTTCGGAAGAGGATGTCCCTTCACCATTCAACGTCACAGTACGGTACAAGCTAATGAAACAGTTTGAGGAAGTCTTCTTTCGAATCCTGGACATTGACAAGCATGAACCAGGCAGGGTGAATTACGCAGAAGGGCTAGCAGATGATGAGTATTACCACTGTCCCTCAGGTAGAGCTTTGCAGGATGCCATAGAAGCTTTCCATGCGTACCAGCTGCAGCATCCAAACTGGTTTGAAGATGAATTAGTGAAGTAATTAGTGAGCTTATAGGCAAGACTGATGGAAGCAATCCACTTGAAAATACAGTTGGACCAAACAAAGAGACAGCTGATAATGGGTACAGAAAGATACTAGATGTTAACCATGAAATACACAACAGGTCAAGTTGTGGTATGCAGACAGTGGAGGCAGCAAACTGGAGTGAACCCAAGTCAACTCTTTCCAAACTAACTGACTTAAATATAGCTTTAAAATGAACATATACAGTATGTGCACATACTGTGTGATGTGAGTTTTCTTTAATGGTTTCATTTGTCTGTTGTTTCACACATTTACTTTTCTTTATATCTGCCTTGCCATGTTTTTTTTATTGTGATAATGTTTAATATCGCTTGCTCTGACGCAGAAGAGAATTCCTCAGTAGGTTTAAACCTTGGAGATCCATGACTGATGGCTGATGCTTGTGAGCTGTGTAAACAATGTTCAGGTCAAAGTTCAACCTTCTGGGCAAAGTTTCTGGCATTTTTGTTGCAGCACAGAAGGTAAGCACTAAACTATGTTTGTGGATATACTCTTTCTTTTTATAATGAGCGGATCACATTTAGTGTGCTATTCCTTTTGTGTTGTTCTATAAAATTGGACATTTTGGTGAAATGGTATTTATCTGTAAAGCGGAAAATAGCCTCCTTTTGTTTTTTACCTCCTTTAGCCTCCTTTTTATGTTTTTGTTTGTTTGTTTGTTTGTTGTTTGTATACTTGTTTGTTTTGTTTCTTTGTTGTTTGTATACTTTACTGATTTTAGTTGGCTATATTTCTTATGTATACAGAAGCAGTATACTAAGGTTATGTCAAATTGGCACCACTTAAGTTAAAAATATCTTAATTATATTTTTTATGTATTTTGGGTACTTTTGGTTGCCAAAATAGTACACATTTTAAAAATATACTGCTTGTATTACAAGTAGCTTTTCATACCTGTACTTCAAATAAATTAATATTTTAATATTGGTATATTTTCAATTTAATTTTTTATGTATGCAGTATTGATAACATGCTTACGATACCCATGACATACACTCTTATTGTGTTATAAATATGCTTTCTCCTATACTGAGTACTGCAAACTGTAGATCTGACAAATGTAGTGCTATTCAGTTACACCACCAGTAAATTAGTAATATTTTCCCATCCAGATATACTAATACTACATTTAATTTGCACTTAAAATGTAATTTGAGGTAATATAAGCAATCTTCAATGTGCAAATCAAATGAACAAAAAATCAATGTAATAAATCCTAACATGGTATCCATATGTTGTCAATAACCATTTTTATGTATGTACTTAAAACATATAAGGATAAAACAAACAAGAAATATAGCTATTTTCATCAAAACAATAATTCCTACAATCCAAACATAGCAAGCAGCGACCATCCCACAAAAAAAACACTGATAATTTTACATTATTAAGACAAATACATAATTGAACACATAGCCTAATATGATAAACAAAAAGTACTTTTTGACATTCTTTCATGGTCCTTATTGGCCTGCTTCATATTTTAACTAACATTAGCTAACATTAGCATGTTTTTGAGACATAGTTTACAAAAGAAATTAAATGGTATTTAAAGAGGGAAACAAGTGCATTATTTCTAACTCAGGTGCCCTGTTGGTGGCGGTAGAAAGTCATGGAGCCACCAGAGCTGACAAGTATCATCATCTAGCCAACATCAGTGTTGGAACCAAATCTCATCCCAACGCTAAAGAAGTTTTTTTAGACATTAGTTTGAACGATTGAACACTTTGCCAGCTGGTGGCACTAGAGGGAAGGTACTGGAGTCATCCAAACTGAAAGTTGCCACCAAAATTCAGACCTAGACACAGTGTGCATTATTAACAATATGGTCTTTTGATGGCGCTAGAGGGAAGGTCATAGCTTCACCAAAATGGATAGATTTCATCCTCTTGCCAACATGAATTTTGTCACCAAATGTCAGGCTGATCCAGCCAGTAGATTTGAAGATATGCCCCTCTAACTGCTGACAGACTGACATATACTACAGGCCCCAGCTTCCCTGTAGGGCATAAAATAAAACTCTTTCAACATACTGAAATGACCAGTGAAAGTGTAAAGCCATTTTAGTCCAATCATTTTGCCTTGACTGTACGCATTCATCTTTGTATGTGAACCATGTCTGACACCAGTGTAGATAGATGTCTGCCATGAGCCCACATGCACCCATTTACAATTTGTATATATGCAGAACAGCCACAAAAATGTTGTTGGCACAATAGTACATCATCACAATGAATGAAATGGCACTCCATACATTCATTTCTCAAATTGTTTGTGGCGTGGAGATGCTGGTCAGCTGTTGAGGCTGAGGGCAAGAAAGCAGAAAAGGGCTTGTATTGAAGCATCTCCAAATGCTGTCTCCCTGTTGTTTCTGCTAGCCATTTTTTTCTCCAGCCCACCACTGCTGCCAGTGAATGAACAACGATGCTCTAATAACAGTAATGGGCGCCTGCTGAGAAAAAAATAAATAAATAAAAAATAAATAAAAATAAATCAGGCTTTTAGATGGCAAAAGGCAAAAACAGAAATGCCTTTGCCAGAAATATATTTTTAACTCACTTAAGATACAAAAGATATATTTTCAGTATGGAAAATATATTAAGTGACTTCTTTGTCTTTACTCTAGTTGTTAGAGCAAATACTTTACTGACCTTGTAATGCATTCCTCTAAAGAGTATTTAGCACATAAATGCAGTGAGGTAAGAAAAGGATAAGAGAATAGACCCCAAACCACCTCTCTCTGAGCAGCAGTCTTTCATACTGGTGCTAAGAGCTCTGGAATTTGGGTGTCAAATTCTGAGAGTGCTTGGCCCCAAAAGGAGGGTGCTGGGGATTTGTCCCAACTAAGTAGAGCAGAGAAAATCCTCACAATGGCTGAATTGGATTGGTGCCTTGCAGTGACTGAAAACACACTGCAGAGTTTGGTGCAACTGGGCGAGCCAAGGCTGATTAATTTGATTTTTCCAAGATGAAATTCAGGTAACAATCTCACCTTGTTTTAATTTTGGCATGCACATCCAAGTGTGATTGACACAAAGTTAAAGTTACAAATCTATCTGGAGTCTTTTAGTTGCAGAAGTAAAGACAGGAAGCTATGGCACCTGACATGGAGGGCACTAGATGGGAAACTGTAGGCTTTGATCAGCATTTATCTGGCATAGCAGTGTCAGGCTGCTTGGACTAGCTCAAGCTGATTAGGAAATAAGGAACACCTGACTGTTTTCAGGGTACATTTTGAAAATTTGTGTGCATGTTGTTTTCAGGGTTTCCCTGAGAAGATCTGAAGTGAGAATGCTGAAGAGAGTCACTGCACATTTTGTGAGACGTGGGATTTCAACATTTCAAAACAGATTGAGTAAAAATGGTAAGTGCATCCATTTGAGATCACTAAAATTTATAGAAAGTGTACATCATACACATTATCATGATGTCATGAAAAAAGGCGTACATTGTTCATAGTTGGCTGTCATACATACTGGCTGTCACAGTTGACCATGACCCTTTTCCTAGACGGACTCTTCAGAGTTCATCCATCAGTGTCACAGGCACTGGCAGAAAACAGACCAGTGGTCGCACTAGAGAGCACTATCATCACACATGGCATGCCCTACCCTCACAACCTGAGGTACCCTCAATTACTTTACTTAATAGCCAATCTTAATGTGCCTACAAACTGTAACACTAGAGACAAGCTTTCCTGTAACTATTTTGTGCAGCACAGCAAAGGAGGTAGAGGCCATAGTTCGTGCTGAGGGAGCCACTCCAGCCACAGTAGGACTGATTCAGGGAAAGGTGCATGTGGGCCTGTCATCAGAGGAGCTGGAGCACCTAGCCTGCAGCAAGACATCTCTCAAAGTGTCCCGCCGTGATCTGCCCTATGCCATCAGTAAAGTAAGACAGCAACACATTAATCCAAAACCCAGTAAATCTCTTTGTAAAATGACTGTCTTGATGCTCACACTAGTCTTTTCCACCTTGATTAACTGAATTGGTTGTGCTACTGTTTGAGTGTTGTCCTCCTTTGTATACGGACTTTGGCATATGTGTTCTTTTCTCAGGGTATATCTGGGGGAACCACAGTGTCAGGTACCATGATAGCCGCACACAGAGCTGGCATCCCTGTCTTTGTCACAGGGGGCATTGGAGGAGTACACAGAGATGGGGAGAACAGTAAGCTGAGTCTGACTAGCAGTTTAACTTATTATTCTACTGTAGTGATTATTTGAAGCCCTAACATTGGTCTCTATTGAATAAATCATTGTTCTTCCAGGTCTGGATATCAGTGCAGATTTGACAGAGCTGGGCAGGACTCCTATTGCTGTTGTCTCTGCTGGAGTCAAATCTATTCTGGACATTGGACGCACCCTGGAGTTCCTTGTAAGAGTGATGGATTATTTTTGACAATAGTGTAGTTATGTTGGCAAATCTTCCTGTATTTGGTATTAGTCTGCACTTTAGTAAGCTAAACATTTTTAATCCATCTTTATGGGTGACTTTCATTAAAACTGCAGTTGCAGTGGTAACTTTTCCTGCGGTACATCCTTTATCAGGAGACGCAGGGTGTCTGTGTAGCTACCTATGGAATGTCAAAGAATTTCCCAGCATTCTTCTCTCCACAAAGTGGATTCACCTCCCCGTACCATGTCTGCAACCCTGAGGAGGCTGCAGAGCTGATTGGTATATTAACACTTTCACATATTGATTGTCTCCTTGAGATTTAACACACCTATGTCAAGATGTGGTACATTACACAACATAACTTTTAGATCTTGGCAAATAATACAGCTGGTGGAGAGAATGTTTATGTGTCTGTTTTATACCTTTCAGCGGGCGTTCTGTCGCTGGGTCTCCAGAGTGGCGTCCTGTTAGCTGTGCCCATCCCAGAGGAACATGCCACAGCAGGCCAGCACATAGAGGAGGCAATACAGACTGCTGTGGCAGAGGCCAGGTAGGGACGGTTTCTGTTAGGCCCAACACGTGACATTGGTTTTGGGGGCCTGTAATCCGCACTTATGTTCTTTTATCAACAGCTATTGCCTTTCTTTGATATAATAGCTCAGGTGACATAATTTCTGTCTTGAGTTCCTGCATGATCACAGTAAAATTATGAAATTAACTCAAGTGGAACATTCACCTGCCCAAGAAAAATATCCCTTCTTTTTTTTCTCCCCTTTCTGGTTTACTCAGTGCAAAAGGTATCAAAGGAAGAGATGTGACACCATTCATTCTTCAAAAAGTCAATGAGTTGACTAAAGGAAAGTCCCTGCAAGCTAGTATCCTTCTCATGATCTCAATTAATGAGAAGTCACACCAGAGACCTTGATCTTATCAGCTTCTCACATCCTGGAAAAAAAGCAAAAAAAAAACTGGCATGCGGTGAGGAGAGAGTGACAATGACAATGTTAAAACCTGATGTCCTCTCAAGTACACTATTGATGATCATTGAACTGTTACAACTCAACTGATTGTCCTTAACCTGCTTTATTTAAAGACACAGCACTCATTCATAATAACGCTATGGTAGGCAGTCAGATTGCCTGTGCCCTGTCAAAACAAATGAATAAGAGAAATATGAGAGGCACCATTCATCATCTTGGAAATCATCCCTCAGAATCACAGTCAAGTACTGTGAGTATTCATAACACTTTTGATGGTTTTGTTTTTAAGTGTGGGGAGAGCACAATATAATTCCAATCATGCCATTCTGTCACAGGTTGTCATAGGGGGAGTTAATGTGGATTTTATTGCTAAAGGAAAAACAGAGAAGCTTGTAGTAAGTTTTCATCCACAACAACTCATATAAGCCTTGTTATTAGGAACTGTAAGAACACTTTTCATTGCTTTGTTTTGTTTGATTTTCCGCAGTTCGGACAGACAAATCCAGGAAGTGTCTGTCAGTCATTTGGTGGCGTAGGACGAAACATTGCTGGTTAGTTTTGATCTGGTTATGTGTGTGAGAAGTTGAATCTGGTTGTTTTACATTAATTCTCATGGTAATGTTTTCCATCAAGACTCTCTGAGTCGATTAGGCCACAGACCCCTGTTCATCTCTGCCATTGGAACAGACTCTCACAGTGATGCAGTGTTGAACCACTGTAAACACATAGTATGTGAGCAGAGGACAAGTTTCCTTATCATTACACATAATTTAAATCCATTTTACTCAGATATTTAGTTGTTAAATTGTTGCCTGTTTCTTATTTCTGGAAGAACACAAGTGGTGTAGCCAGGCTTGAGGAGCAAAGGACAGCAACTTACTGTGCTGTTATCACTGAAAGTGGGGAACTGAGTCTTGGATTGGGTGATATGGACATTCATGAGCAAATCACAGAGCAGTATGTAAGTAGTGTTACTGACCAAAGTATCATTTTTAGCCAGGCTTGCCAAGGCTCTATGTTTGGATAGTTTTCTGTCTCACAGGTATTTTCACCACTGCTCTATTTGATACCGTTGGATGTCTTCCCTACAGGTGTCCCAGTTTGAGAAACAGCTTTCATCAGCCTGTCTTGTGTGCCTTGATGGAAACATCCCTGTATCTACCATTGACTATGTTTGTTCCATTGCCAAAAAGTATGCAATCAATGGTAAGCATGAGGAACTGGTCAACAAATGCTCATGAACAGAGGCTTCTGATTTTGATGCTGTGTCATCAATGTCTGTCACAGTTTGGTACGAGCCAACTGATTCTGATAAGGCTTCTAAGCCTTTCTTGTCTGAGGCATGGAAGTCCCTGTCCTACTTATCCCCAAACTTGGCAGAGTTGTGCACCATGAACAAAAACCTGGGCATCCCAACACCTGAAGGTAGACAGTAGGCCACTCTGACAAAGAGTTTTTATGTTTCAGCTTCCCTAAGAAGATTCTGTTCCCTCACTCACTTGCTCACTCACTTCTACACACACCCACACATATACACTCACACTCACTCTCATTTACACCAATTCACTCATGATTCTTGTGAGAAATGTACTCACTGTACAGTTGAGCATGGTTACATTAATGAGGATGTGATTTTGTTTTGCGGGGTGGCAGTACTGCCAAGCTCTCTGAAGGACGTGCTGAGCTGTGCCATGGCTCTCTCACGCCCCCTGCTGGAATATGTTCACTGTCTGGTGGTGACCCTTGGGGCTAAGGGAGTGTTAGTGTGTGGGGAGTATGACGCTGGCTCGGTCAACCTGAAGCCAAGACAACAAAAGAGGGTAAGAATGACCTCCACTCATGATGATAACACTGATGATGATGTTACAGTAATAATGATGTTTACTGCGCCTGCTTTTGCAGAGGGGTCAGCTATGTGCTCTCTACTACCCGGCTCTGACTGTGACAACAGAGGAGACCATGAATGTCTCAGGAGCAGGAGATAGGTGATCAAAATGCCCCTAATTGCCCTTGATTTCCTCTCTATTTTTATTATTTCAAATTCCTTTTTCTAAATTTCTCTGCAACAATTTTGTCCCCTCTTCATTACCCAGAGGTCTGGGCGATATGGTCATGATGGTATTGTAGGGATGAGTATTGGTGCTTTCATCAAGATATTTACACATAAGAGATTATTAAAAAAAACAATCATGTAGATATGATGACCAAGCAGATAGAGAAAGATAAAAGAGCAGCTATAACACTCTAATAAGTTCAGACAATGTAATCTCTTCACTGTGTTGCAGCTTTTCAAACAAGGACAAGACAACACTTACATCAGATCATGATATTAATATATCTAAAATCCTAAACAATATGTTGTCTAATATCACAGTGTTGATATAACATTGATATATCACCCAGCCCTAATTGTCCATGCCCTCCTGCTCTCTCTCTCTCTCTCTCTCTCTCTCTCTCTCTCTCTCTCAGTTTCATACACACACACACACACATACACACACACACACACACACACACAAAAGGCACTCATCCCTACTGTGTCCTCAGTCTGGCAGGTGGAATGATGGCTGGGATTCTCCAGGGTCTGGATACTGACAGTTGTGTTCACATGGGGCTCCTGGCAGCACGGTTGTCCCTGGCATCACCGCACCCCATTTCCCCATTTCTTACCTTGGACTCTGTAGACCCCAATAAGGTCCAGACTCAATCCTGGACTAAGCCTAGCTTCATGTGGATGGAATAAAAATGCTGTCGACTGAACTTTTTTCAAGAGCTATGTGGAAATCTAGGTTATTACACATCAGTCATTTGATTATATTTTCAATCTTTTCAGTATTTGTAATGTTTCTTGTGAAACTGTTGTGTAACACAGCAAATGAGTCAATGAATGTAAGATGATAACACCTTTTCAGAACGTAACACATTGGCAAGACAATAAAATGTTAAATACCATGAAGGGTTGTTCACTCTGTAGGCACAGGGCTGGGCGATATGGACAAAATTAAATATCACGATATGTGTAACCAAATATCTCCATATTGGTATTGTTACGATATTGTAGAGATGACCATTGGTGTTTTCATAAGATATTTAAACACAAGAGATTTTTTTAATAAACAATCTTTAGTAATGTGGATATAATGACTGAGCAGGTAGATACAAATAACATAACACAACAGTGTGTGTGTATGTGTATGTATGAGTTTGTTTGTTGTTTAAATGTTGTTATATTCTACATACATGTCAGTCGCCACAGAATCACCGAAAACTTCAACTCCCATGAAGCATCGGACATTTGCGCAGCCTCAGTCGCACGGAATACTTGCCCCATTCCCTCCTCCCTATTTTAATGCTAGCTAAGATGGTGGTTTGAGAGCGTAAACTGTCTACAATACCAAGACAAGAAAGGGGCGAAACATCCATATAGCCTTTTTAATTATCGAAAAACAGTACACCTACAGTTACCTTAAGTATCTATTTATAGAAATTTTGACATTTCAGATACATTGGCTTGCAGTCCCCGCCCAATTTGGTGTGACTCCCTTGGACTGGAATCCTTAGCTAAAAACGGACAGGGTAAGTAACGCTAACGCTAGCCAAAATGCTAGCTGGGTTAGCAAGCTTTTAATCTCTTGTAGTAAATCAAAGGGAGAGATGCCTATGACGATTTTGCAGACAGACACAATAGTGCCGTCAAGATGTTCAGATTCCTGTCCAGTTAACCTTATGTCGCGAGACCAATGTCAGGGTTTAAACTGTGATGTTCAATAGCTCGCATGCTAACAACTTTCAAGTTAGCATTAGCTTGTACAGGCCGCAACGTAAGCTTGGCTCCAAAAACCTTGTAGATTTTGATAATAATGTAGCTTGTTAGCTGTGCTAATGCTAACTTTAGCACAAGCAAGCTGTCACTTAAGTACTGAGGATAAATCGTGTGTCACGCTGCTGTTCCGTGTTATATTAACTATCTGCCATTAATATTTTGTTTCGTGTATTAGTTTATTTTCATGATTTATGTAGAGTTGCTCCTGGATACTTGACCGGCTTCTTTCACTAGCTCGCAGCTAATGTTAGCTTAGTCAACTAACATCTGTCATAAGGTACGATCCAAAAGACAGAGCAGCTAAAGTTACCACGGGTAAAGTCGTACACGACTTTACCAGTCAGCTGACATTTGGCAGTAATGCTTTGGTGGAGATGCGGAGCTCTTGCTCGTTTTAGTTTATTAGCAAATGGTGGCTTATGGTTTATGTTAAATGGTTATTTTCTCGTTATCGTTTCATTCGGCGTTATACGTTTGGCTTGTCACAAATGAGACCTGTCATGGAGTTTGTTTTCTGGGTGACCAGTGGCTGGCTCTGGCGTTTGTCATATAGAAACCAGGTTGTCATCGAATTGCTGGTAGCAGATGTTTCCAGTTTTAGTCAACATAGTGTGTGCCTGCCAGCTTATCCGTCAATGTTAAGACTGACATTATTAAAGTGTGACGAACCTTTGAGTGATGATCGTTAACCACAACATCCTCATTACTGGTTAGTTGTCATTTCTGACTGTGTTTTGCACCAGTGATCTGTTTTCTCACCTGATGTATTTCCCCTTCCACAGAATAGGTGAAATACTGCATAGATGTTTATTTTTATAGTAGTTTCAGTGGGCTGTTCAGTATGGCATGGTGACCTTGATGATGTGAATTAAATTTCAGTTGCTCTGCCATTCTGCCCCCAAAACAGATAGCGAAAAAGAGATATTTAATCAGTGATAACTGTTCTGTGATCCAAATGTCATATTAAACATACATATGTTTTCCCAGCTTTGTGCTCTGTGACCAGCTTCAACACCTACCCTTGCCGTGCCATAGGATGTCCCACAGCCCTGAGATGAAGGACGACCCCATGGAGTGCCCCCTGTGCATGGAGCCGCTGGAGATTGATGACGTCAACTTCTTCCCCTGCACCTGCGGCTACCAGATATGCCGCTTCTGCTGGCATCGCATCCGCACAGACGAAAATGGCCTCTGCCCCGCCTGCAGAAAGGTGAGGAAAGAGTAGTTCAACATGACTTCAGAGATGTAGCTCAGAACTGCAGATTTACCAGTTGTCTTGCCAGTGTCTTGTGAACTAAAGATCTCTGTCACCCACTTTAGAAGTTTACAAAATTTGTTTTAATATTATAGTTAGTATTAAAATTTGTCATTTTATTCAAGTAGGTGTATCTTAAATCGTGACTCTAAATTCATTGTGAGTTCACTCTGTGTGCAGCCGTACCCAGAGGACCCTGCTGTGTACAAGCCCCTGTCACAGGAGGAGATCCAAAGGATAAAGAATGAGAAGAAGCAGAAGCAGAATGAGAAGAAGCAGAAAGTGACGGAAAACCGTAAGCATTTGGCTAGTGTCCGAGTGGTCCAGCGAAACCTGGTGTTTGTGGTGGGACTGTCACAACGGCTCGCCGACCCCGAGGTGAGTACCTTGTCATCACTAGCAACCTCATTTGTCCTCCTTTGATAGTAGGATGTAAGAAATGCAATGTGTAAAACATCTGTCATTTTGTTTGTTTATGTGAGTGGAGCTTTGGTAAGCAAAATATGTTAGCTGCTTCTTTTATCTTGAGCTTTTCTTACATCCACAGATACAGTGAGGATCAAAACCACTTTGATAGGAAATTGTATGAATGCAGATGTAACAATGTCTTGGTGCCACTGGGGTCTCAAGTATAAAGTGTGTGATGCGCAACCATATCTCAGTTTGTTTATATTTTTTTCTGTGCTGTTCTCACAGGTCCTAAAAAGGCCAGAGTACTTTGGGAAGTTTGGGAAAATTCATAAAGTGGTCATCAACAACAGCACATCTTATGCAGGTTCACAGGTGAGAGGAGGTGACAGTACACCATTATATCATTTTAACACTTAGTTTATGGTTTTTGTGTGTTTATTTTTGCCTTTTGGTTCTGCAGGGGCCTAGTGCCAGCGCTTACGTCACTTACATCCGCTCTGAAGATGCTCTTAGAGCAATACAGTGTGTGAACAATGTGGTTGTTGATGGTAGAACACTCAAGGTGAGCATGAACCTACAATGACGCAGGCTCAGTTTCTATTTATACTTTGCTATCAGTGTCCATTGTCAGTGTGGTTGTTGTTTTATTTGTAATATGGCCAATTTATAACTTTCCCCTATCCCTTCCCTTCAATGTATAATAGTAGGACTTGCTGGAGTGGAGCAGCAAGTCCCTGGAAATTAATTTTGACAGCTATTTGCACATTATGTTAGAGTTTTTCCATTGATCTTTTGGCCTTGTCTTTTCATTACAGGCTTCTTTAGGCACAACAAAATACTGCAGTTACTTCCTCAAAAGTATGCAGTGTCCCAAGCCAGATTGTATGTATCTACATGAGCTGGGAGACGAAGCAGCTAGCTTTACTAAAGAGGAGATGCAGGTAATATATTCAGATCCTTTTTCTTAAAATATGAATGAATAGCTGCTCTATTTATATTAGTCACTATTCAAGTGACATGATGATGTCTATTGTTGTGTCATTTGTCTTTAGGCGGGAAAACACCAGGAGTATGAGCAGAAACTTCTCCAAGACCTCTATAAAATGAACCCCAGCTTTCTACAACCTCCAGCATGTGGAATAGAGAAGTCAAAGAGTAAATCCAACTCTGCACAGAGGTAGTCTTCTTATTGTTTTAGGTTGCTGCCCTCATTACTTTCACTGGGCAACCCAATGGAAGTGGGATTAGGTGATGCTTGATATTTTTTCTCTGTTATGTAACAGAACCAACAATGGCAATGGTAAAGACGGGTGGCCAACGCTGTCAGGGCATAACAAACTGGCCAATGGGCTCTCAGAGGACCGCAAGTCCCCTCCGCTGCTAGACTGCTATCTAGACCAAGAAGTTATTACTTCAGATGGGCTGGATACAGAGCTGGGTCCAGGCCAGAGCACTGCCCTGTCGCCCTTCTCATCTAACTGTGACAGTAACAGGTAATGTACATACCTGGGCAAAGTGTTGTAAAGGAGAAGTATTTTATTTTTAAAGATACATATGTGATATCATTTATTGTTCTTGTCCCTTCTCGTGTAATGAGCATTTTTCATATATGTATGTTAGGGCCGCATGATATGTTGTTTCACTGTTGACACCGCATTGTGTGCATGTGCAGTAGTCACATTGCAGGACACACAATGTCTAGTAAAGAAAATTAAGCCAAGCACATCATGCTACAACTTTTTTGCTGCTTGATAAAAAAGGAAAACTCACAAGGTTCTCATTTTCCATGACTAACCTACAAGAAAAGTCCATCATTTTGTCTGATTTAAGGGTTCTCAGATACACAAAGTTTGATCAGTTCACTGTGTGCTCTGGTGAAGGGGTGGACTTGATCAGTTTATCAAACAACCAAAGCCCTGCTAATCACCGACCACCACCTGAAAACGAGCACTTCCTATTTTGGTTGTTTTCATAGGAGCACATAGTGAACTGACCACTGTGTATGCATAGCCTGCGTCTCACCTGCCTGTGAACATGCATGAGACACAGCTCCTGACACAGTTGACACTTGGATGCTGGAGGAAGGTGTACAGTAATGCAAAGCTGCTTTTGAGTGTGTTTATTCCTGTTGTCACTTCATCCTGGTGCCGGTTAAAACTTAAAAGGTTACTATTACAGGGCTTCTCCATGTTCTAACAAAAAAAAAAATGTTTAACACACACAAAACTTGGAGTATCCAGTTCTATCTGTACTTACATCTTGCCAGCATATAGATAAAGCTGTTTGTTGCTGGAGTTCAAGTTTTTTACCATCCGTAGTCGCACTACAGCCCTGTTTATCATCCACCATGCAGATTAAGTATACATTTGAACAAAACAGCAACACAGAAGTTCCTTTGTAAAGTTTATTAAGACACATATGTTGTTTTCCCCCAAATACCTCTCCACCTGTTCTCTCTCCACTTGTATATGCCAGTGTCACAGTCGAATACGTGGAAACCTTATTTCTGGAGAGATGGAAGAGGGCTGAACAAAGTACCCAAATGATGAAAATTATGATTGTTTATTGTATATCTGTACATGGTGCACTACAGGTGAAATGTCCAGTATTTTTTTATTTCTTATATATGGTAGGGAAAAAAATGTTGCAATATCAGTTTTTTCCTATATCATGCAGCTCTTGTGTGTGTGTGTATAAATGTGTATGTGTGTTTATGTTTAATTGCATTTTCTCTTTGTCTCGGTCTAGTCCCAGTGACAAACCCTCAGAATCAATGAGTATGGTGAATGGAGAGACTTTACAGCAGGTAAAAACACATAACACATTTTTGATCGTTGCTCAATGAAGCCATGCTTGAGTCAGGACATTTTCACAATTGTTTCTTCCTCTCCTCACCATCTAGATACCCAACAGTGACTCCCCCTCCCCTCCCCCGGGCTTAACCAAGCCTAGCCTGGTGGTGCCCATCAGCGTGTCAGACCTCACAGCCCGCTCACCCTTTGAGGGCGCGGCGGCAGAGTCCCAGTCGCTCTTTTCAGACAACAGTAACTTCAGACATCCTAACCCTCTCCCCGCCGGTTTGCCGCCCTTCCCCAGCTCCCCCCGCAGCGGCACCGACTGGCCCATGACCCCCGAACCACAGAGCCTCTTCACATCAGGTGACCATTCACATTGGAAATGTGTTTGAAGTCTATGTTATGTCCTAATTGTTCAGCTGTTTGTGGTTGGTGAACTGCGGCTCTCCAGAGGGTTTCTTTCTCTTGTCAAACAGGCTAAATTGTTGATTTTTATTCTGGCTACACAGGATTTTTTTTTCATGCATTTCATGGCCATTATCCTTGTGCTCCTTACTGTTGTTGTTTTTGTTTTGTTTTTTGTAATCGTGATGGCTTATGGTTTATTCTACTGTTGAACCCACTGAATTGCTCAGATAAGAAAATCACAACAAAATGCTGAAAACTTAAGTATAACTTAACTTAAATGTGCTGTAAACTTAAACGTTGTGTTTCCTTCTCCAGACACAATACCAGTGTCTTCTTCAACAGACTGGCAGGCCGCCTTTGGCTTTGGCTCATCCACTAAACAGCAGGATGATGACCTGGGCTTTGACCCTTTCGACGTCACCCGCAAAGCCTTGGCCGATCTGATAGAGAAGGAGCTATCGGTGCAGGATCAGAGCCCTTTGTCCCCCGGGCCCCTGCCTCATGGGAACCACCATGGCCCAAGCCTGCTGCCCCCCAACCCCGGCGCCTCCCACCATTTCCCCAGCGGCCCACCGCGCCTTTCCCAGCTCCACCACAGAGCCATCTACAGCTCCTACAGTTTCCCCGGCAGTCAAAACAGTCAGGCCAGTCAGCAACAGCCAGCCGCCAGACACCCCTGGATGGGCGTCCCCACACGCAATAACCTCACACACTTGAACCACTCAGCCAGTGCTGCCTCACACAGTAATTTCCTGGACCTGAATCTGCCCCCTCAGCACAACACAGGACTGGGCGGGATCCCCATCTCAGGTACCAGCCTGCTGGCTCACTCTGTCAATATCCTGCGTCCCATGGAAGTAATTCATGTTAAAGCATGTTTTCTGTAATGACATGACAAAGTATTGGATGTCAAAACATTTGTGGCTTGCCACTTAGCATAGTGATACTTGTTTTGATTAGCTGTTATTGACCTTGCAGGGAACAACAAATGATTTTGAAATGCAGTTCTCTGCTTGGCCACAAGTGGGTGACAAAACACCTGAGAAACTGACCAGTCTGTTTCTCTTTCTTTTCCTACAGAAAACAGTGGCTCTATAGACGGCTTAAATGTGAAAGAATGGCAGGATGGCCTGAGAGCTCTCCTGCCCAACATTAATATCAACTTTGGGGGCCTCCCAAACTCCTCTTCCTCCTCATCATCCTCCTCCTCCAACAGTGTTAACCACATTGGCGGGCCAGCGGGCATCTCTCACAGCCTTAGCTGGGATGGGACGGCCAGTTGGATGGACCCTGCTATTATCACAGGTAGAGTGTTTGGACTCTCCTCAGAATTTCCCAACATCTTCCAAAATGGCTTCATCATTGAAGGATTGAAGTGATGCTTTCAGTAACAGGCTGCATATGGTCAGCCTAGAAAAGTCTTTACATTGTTTATGCATTATTTTGTCTCAATCTGATGAAGAAAATTTAAAATACTTTATTTTAGCTTTACAAGTAAATACTATCCAAATGTTGGTCAAACCAATCGCAGATTGTTTTGTTTCAGAAAAAATGAAGGAAAAAACCCCACCTTATCTAGCTTATCACATGTCTGTTAATCATTTGTTCTAGAGAGGATCATATACAGTATTTGATATATAAACTGATTTTGACAGTATATTTAGTGTTAAAACATATCTTTTCATTCTCAACATCAAAATAGTTTCTTTTGGTCATGAAAATTAAGGTAACATTTATGAACACGTCCTGGAAAAGACATTGAAAACCATTGTTTGAAAGTGTATGAACTCTGAATAAGAAGATGTCTCATTCACCCATCTCTGTTTTCTCTTCCCCCCTCAGGCATCCCCGCCTCAGCAGGCAGCAGTTTAGATTGTCTCCAGGACGACAACCCACCACACTGGCTCAAGTCCCTGCAGGCACTTACAGAAATGGACGGCCCAGCCAGCTCAGCAGTGCCCACTCCCCAGCCCCTCCACAGTGGCCTCCTCGATGCCCACCTCCCCCTTCACCACAGAGCCGCCGGCGGCTGGGCTCCCTACCTGCCCCCTCCCACAGCCAACCCCGCCAGCCAGTTCCACTCCCCTCCCCCAGGCTTCCAGACAGCCTTCAGACCCCCGGGCCAGCCCGCCACAGAGCTGCTACAGAGTGCCGCTGTGGACCGCCACTGAACACAGACTACAGCAGACACCCATCCATTCCCACTACCACCTTATACCCACTCATCCTGTACCCACCTCCCCCCCCCAACGCAATACACACCAATCTGCAGAATATGAAAATTATTAACAAAATAACAAACATGCTTTCTTCTTTTTTCTCTTCCTCCTTCCTTTTTGTCTACTCCGAAGGCCTATTTGTTTTTTGTTTTTTGTTTGTGGCACATAAGTTATCAGTACCCTACGTCTGCTACCATCACCACTCCTTAGACCTAGTTCTGGGCGTAAGGTTGAAATGTTGGGGATGATATAGCTTACTGTTAAGAGCACAACAACAGTATAGCAGGAGTGCCCAGTGGTGACACGAGTTAACTCCACAAACTGCGAAGAAACAAATTAGCTTAAGTGAGGTCTTTTAAATAACTAATGATTAAGCATGAACAAAATGTATGTTTGAAAGTTGAAGTCACGATTACTTTTGAGGAATGAAGCAAGCTGTGAATCTGCTCTTGAAGCTTTGCCCCAAAGACCCTCATCCTCCCCACTATAACAGGAGACTGTGAAACGGTTAACCCTCGCAGCTAAGCCCTGATGGTTGTGAAAAAAAGGCGAGGTGAGAGAGAGAAAAAGTTGGCACTTTGCTTTTCGGGAAAGGTTTTTTTAAAAACAAAAAAAAGAGAGAGAGGGAAAAAAAGCTGAGAATTGGTAAAAGAGTGAATGCAGATGACAGGGGAGTTGAGGGCACAGGCTATGCATGGGCTTCCTGTTAGGCAGGGACACAAATGGCCTGCCTGAGAGGCCACTTTGCCCACATTCCCTTAAGCAGAGGCCTCTTGGTGGCCTGTTCTGCTTGAGGGAAAATTTTGCTGAACCTCTGTATCAGAGGGTAGAGCACTGCCTAACTGAGGGGAGCCAGGGCTTTAGGAAATCGTGGCACACATCCTGAGCACTAGGGTTAGAGTGATACTCACAGTGCCACTGTGTGGCACCTACAGTAGCTAGCCCTAACATGGACAGCCACCAGTAGATAGAAAATGACTAGATGGGCGAGGATGTGGCGAATATACTCGAGACAATACTAATGAGGGTAGCAATAGGGTTAACAAGCTTCCCTTTGTTGAACCCGCGAGGGCTTAAACGAGGCCTTAAAATGAACAGAGAGAAAGGAGCTTGAGTGATTGGAAGGGAAATCTAGCACCATGGTTGCTGAAAAATATGCACCTATTGAGAAAAACTGAAATAATGTATGTGACTTCGGCAACTGTATGTGAGTGTGCGTCACAAAGGAAGGTGCTGCAAGGCAACACAAAGTACTGTAGTAGTGATTTAAAGAGCTTTCAGCCTTTGGGAATTGAGAACGACCTCTCCAACCACAGCCTTTTCATTTTGAAGTCTTAATTCTGATCCGTGTTCTCTCTGTCTCTCTCTTTCTCTCTCTTACCCCCCGCTGTCCCCTATTAAACAGTATTCACAAGATGAATGAACTCAACCAGGAGGAACCAACACAAAAGACATAACAATGGGTTTTAACGTGATGTTGAGAAAAACATTTGAGGCGTTTAAAGGAACTGAACTGTCCTCTGCAGGTCTGGAAAAATGAACCTTAAATAAAACTGAAAACTCAGTACTGGTGTTAAGTTTCTTTTTTTCCACTCCTCTTGTGTTTCCATCACCCTTATTTTAACTATAAATATTTTCACATAAAAGCACCATAGATAACCATAAAACTATCAGTAAAGTTCTTTAATGCTCAGCTGCCTATTTCCTTTTCCTCCACTAGGGGGCAGATGACCTCCCTACCTTTCAGTGAGGAAGCTCTGCAGTCAAACTGTAGTACACACAAGGTTATAGAGAATGGTACCCTGCCACTACAGTTTTTCAGAGCATACAATCTGCCTTGTTATGCCCTTGAACAGTTTCCATAGTTGTACCTATTTGTCAAGCAGGCTCACATATCAAATGCTTATTCAGAGAAGAATGTCATGTCATTTTTTCATGCATTATGCTTGTAGCATATTAATCTATTGGTATAGAGTGTCTTGATACTGGCTGATGTGAGTGCAGCACGTGTGCATTACCTAACCCTCCAGCTTGCAGCTCCGCTCCCTGTTCCAGGCCAATGCAGCAGTCCGTACCTGCAGCGGGAGATGCTTTTGTGTCCTGTAGAACTTCCTGATAGACAGAGGGGAGCAGAGACAGGGCTCCTCTGGTAGCATCACTACTTTGAGGCTTGAAATAAACCACTCACATCTGAATTAGGAGCTCCCCTTACACATTTTCCCCATCAGTTTGCTTTATGTGAGTCTGACGACTTGACTCATGTAAGGAAGTCCTGTATCAGCTTGACAGTTTATTTTTTTGGCACTTAATTTGGATGTTTCAGTGTTGTTCTTGGTATGTGCAGCACAAAATAGGAGACCAACCCACTGCTACCCCTGCCAGTGGTCATCTGGGTGTAACACACACCCCCAGGGTCCTATAAGGCAGGAGTCCAGCTCGGTGTGACCAGAGTTGGGTTCACACTGCCCTCCGCTTCCAACTCCAAGTCCACTGCTCAGGTGCTGAGGAGGCATTAGAGAAAGGTGAGTGTGCAAATAATGCAGACAGGCAGCAGATACTCAGGCAGTGACAATGAGTCAGCAGCAACATGGGGGGAAAGCTCTGCTGAGAGTGTTCTTGGACCAACACGCACCCACAGTGCACACACACACACACACATAAGGCTTCAACAGGGACCAGGGAGATATTTTTGACAGTATACACCTGACATGTAGGAAAAAATGAGAATATAGAAATATAGAAATAGAGGTGTTAACAACTCCAATATTTGGGCTAGAGAGTCTTTTTTGCCTCTGGATCAATTTATAGGGAAGACTGGCAAAGAATTTGCCAAAAAGCTTGCTGGCCTTAATCGTTAAGTGCTCTGTGACAGACAGTATTGCCTAAAACAAATGATTAGTTTATTGATTTACTTGCTTTGCTGAAACTGCATATTCATGCTCATTACCATATGGACTCATGCTGTGTGAACAAAAGACAGATGGAGGGAGGACAGGGGAGTGGGGATGAGTGATGGACCAAGAGAGGGCAGCAGTAGTTTATAGCAATAAATTAGCTGAAGTGTAAGTGCTATATGTTTTACAGACCCGGGCCAAATTGTTCTTATTTAACCCAACTTGAGTATCAGGTTTTGGATTTTAATGAAGTGAACATAGCAAACTGCCTTTCACGTGCTTTGGGTAAATTTCTGGCAGAAAACCCATCCATTTTGGCATTTGGCCAAGCTAAAACAAAACACAGAGTGTTTTCAAGTGCCATTTGACCCAGGACTGATGTTACATCAGGACAAACAGATAAGCCCTGTTTTTTTTTTTTTTTTTTTTTTGCTGCATCACAGAGCTGTCTTCTCAGGGAGTTGAAGAGCAGTCTCTTCTTAAACTGCTGAAATCTTGCTTTCCTCAAGGACTGCAGCTACAGAGCAGCATGTGGAGAGGGCACATGTGCTGCAGTGGCTGCCTCCTGAGTGAGCTGTCCTTCACAAACTTTACGGAGGGGAGAGCTCAATCATTTGTATTGATGTTTTTCTTCAGCTCACCTGAACTCAAAGTTTTCATGTGTTGAGTATGTTTTGTGTGTGGCCTTGAAACATGTTAAAATCCTCCAGTATAACTGCATTGCATTTATATACATACATACACACACACACACACACACACACACACACATATATACTGGCCGTGGTCTCACTGCCTGCAAGAGAAACCTGTTGGGACTGCTCTCAGCAAAAAGCACTCTCTCCATTTGTCAGCCTTTGACAGGCTATATCACTAGTGGAGACATTGGTCCTCTCTGCAAAGCTGCCTGCACTGCAAAAAATGTCCATAAGTTCATATCATAACAACATTTACTCTTATATTAAGGCTGAAAATAAGTCAAATACATACTTTTTTTTTTTTTTTTTAAAGGGGGGGATACATTTCTATTACATGTGACAAATAAAATTAAACAAATAAATGATGTAAGCAAAAAATTAAATTAAATTAAATTAAATTAAATTAAATTAAATTAAATTAAATTAAATTAAATTAAATTAAATTATAACGTGCGTGTTTTTTTTTTCCAGTGGGGTGACACAATTACCTGTTTCCAGTACAGTTTAGTTGTTTGTTTGTTTGTATGGAGGTAGTGTCAGTTTCTTGAGACAAAGCAAGAACATGCCTTCAAATCACTTCATTCGAAAATATATCTTCAAATAAGTTGACTGATATTGCAAACTCGTGACATTATTTCACATTAATGGCACATTTTGTTCTCTTGTTTACAAAAACAATTTTTTCATGTAACACTCTACTCTAGATTAAAAGACTTATTAAACATGGTTATTTCTTGCAGTGTGCACAATTCTCAACTGACCCACACAAGCCTTTACTGTAAATCCCACTAGCAGTCCAGTTAATGTGCCCTGGCGAGGAAAACTGGCATGCTGCTCCATCATCATATAATATGTAATGGCTCTATAGTGTCTGTATGTAGCACAACATGGATGCTTGTTTATGGCCAGAGTTTGTGCCCTCTCTCTATTAAAAGGAGACAAACATGAGCTGATTATTGTTGTTTACTATTTGGACTGTTTCCTTGGTAGTCATGATGACTGCTGTCCATGAGTCAGCCTATCCCTCTGAGTCATCAATATTTAACCTGAACATCAAAATGGAAGTGAGACTGATGTGTACATCTAAACGCCCCAAGCCACAACAAGAGATATTCTTAGCAAGATTTAGACCAATATCTGTCTCCAAAAGCGCCCCAATGCAGAGGTTTTCCTACATAACTATGAGAGCTAATACCAGATCAATATTGTGGCGGGGTGGAGGAGAGACCTTAGATGAATGACTTTCACACTGTGGGTGAGACAGAGAGTGCAGCTGATGAGACTGAGCTGTGAGGGTGGGTCTGCTGGCAGAGGAGGCTTGGTCCAGTGACTGGATCTATAACATTTAAAGGATTATTGCCTTTCCCACTGGTGAGTTATCTGTTATTTAAAAACCCCAATACCGAGAACTGCACATGCTTTGCAGTCCTTGCACACTTTTACGCACCCTTCACAGCACTGCAGTGACCTTTGCCGGTGGCTTACACTCCTCGCTGCATCGGTCAGTGAGTACAAAGGATTCAAGGATTACTCAGCACAGCCCTCGTGCACGTGGCGTTACCCTTTGTGGTTTTGTGTTTGCCAGCCTCCTCGAGCGCCATGCAGTGATGTAACTGAAGCGGGAAGGTCACATAACCGGGGTTGGTTGACGTTAAGTTTTGAATTTTCTGCCCAGACTGAGCACGCTGACGCTGCATGCTGAACAGGAGGAGTGTGTAAGCTGAGACTGGCATCGCCTGATATCACAAGGACAAGTATCCAGACTGCAATTTGATACAGCTCTGATGGCTGGATAGTTGGATGGCTGGAAAAGATGTCGATAATAACGAGTCATTTAATCTCATGTTAACATAACTTACATCCTTAAAGGCCACCTCCAGTGACCTCATGACCTCAGTTATTGTCTGTAATGAACCTTTTTCAAAGTAGCCATTTTGATGTGAAGTAGCAGGGTAAACACAGATGTTTAAATAACAGTAATTAAGATTCCACTCCATTCAAACTTTATTAATATCATCAATAACACCTTGTGTTTATATTGCTATTTTATGTCAGAATGGCTGCAGTGAAAAACACCTATTAAATGTTACTCCCATTTTACCAGGTCAGCCAATGCTTTACTTGCAAGGCGTGGCTGGAATCACTCGAAGGGGCTGTTTACACCTGCTGCACAGGTGAGACTCATTTTGATTGAGCATGTCATTGGTGGAGATAATCATACATCACTGAACTATTTAAGGAAGAGAATTAAAATCACTGAAGGGGGGCATTAAATTTAAAATTAGTAGAGTGAGATAATTCCTCTCAATCCAGGGCAATTTCACGTCACATCTCTAGAAACCGAGGAGATCCCTGTGTTAGTATCAAGAAATGACACTTGATTCAAGAAAATCTTTAAGACAAGTTTGTTGACATCGGGCAGGTGAATGGATCGATCCATTTATGGGTGGATAGATTAATCAATCTGTGGGTAGATAGAGGAGTGATGCTTTGATGGATGGATGGTATATATACAGACAAATGGATGCCTGTTGTGTCGGTGTCCTCTGCTGTATTACTAATGCATTATTCCATTAACACAGTGGGATGATAGGAGACGGTGTTACATAACTGATGTTTGCACTGCAACTGCACGTGTCACTGTGATGGAGTGGATAAAGTGACATGAAGAAAGATGAATACGTAGTCCATTCCCTGCAGTCCTGCCCCATGTCTCACTGCTCCGGCACCCCTCCACTCACACCCTTCCTTTCAGTCCTTGGCTCATATTTTCTTTGATGTAAGGCTGTCAGAGGCCTGAGGTAAAGAGGTACATTTAACTGGCCTGAGTTTCACAAAGACCATTTGTGGACTTCCACAAGGACGAGGAAATTATGGACGTGCCCTTAATTATTAAACAAGTGTGTCAGCAGCCCGGCCTGATGGAGGTAGGCTAATGCAAAGAGGAAGTGGGCCAGAGAGAGCGCCTTGGGGATGGGGGGTATGAGGGAGGTTTGTAGGCTTAGGCCTGAGGGTGGGGTGGCATTACACCCAACAGCTATGTCTCAAGCATGGACGATCCAATATTGCTGTCCAAGCTGTTTTGCACGTTGTTAACACTGAGAACCTCTACACTGCTGTTAGAGCAGGACTGTGCACAGACGTTGTTAAAACCGGGGTCTCAATGATTTGGTACACAGCAATAAAGCTGCAAAGAACCACCCAGTAGCCGTTTTTAGAATAGCCTGCACCAGAGGACACTTGTGATTTGATACAGAGTAATTATATGATACTGTGCATGAACAGCTGATTGGGCCACGATGAAAAGGCCCTTGAGAAACTTTTTGAATGACGTCAACAGGAATGGCATGGCATTTTTGTGCAAAAGGGATATGGGGTGAGTGTCTGTCTTCAAAGAAATCGATCGGGAATATCAAGTGAGCCAGAGGCCTGACTCAGGAAAATCAGCCATCCTGTGTGTGTGTCCGTGCGTGTGTGTGTGTGAGTGAGTGAGAGAGAGAGAGGGAAAGACAGAGGAAGCAAGCACATGCAGCCACAGTATGCTTGCAGTCCAACACAGCTGTCAGCACTGCACTTCTTGGTAGAAGCACATTTGCCTAACAGCTGTCAGACGCCTCTTCATTCAAGGAGACACGTCCAGGCAGTGGAGAGATAGAGAGGAGGGAGGTGATGAACTCGATAGAGGCTTGCTGCACCACTGACCGAAAGTCCCTCAATTAGTCCAGCAGACGGATGGGGGATTACCAAGGCAGTGGCTTCAACCACACTTTCAATTAAATGTTCTCCATTTGCATGGGAAGGCACACAGCTGGGTGCATGTGTTGATCCTGCCCTCCCAGTACACATCAACCACTGAACAAGATGTTAAAATCCAAAGGGCTGTATTTAACCTCCTAAACTCCGCCATGGGTTTATCATTCTAAATACATGCTTTGTTGGAGCCCACAGAGCTTTATTTTAAATTCCAGTGCAGATCCTTAATGCAAAGATTCTAGTGCAGATTGTAGATCAAACCCAAAATCAAAGTTTCAGGGGTTAAGCTGCTTCCTATAGCCTTGAGAAAGAGATATCTTTGTGGAGTCACTGTTTGTTAGCCATTGCTGGACACCCATCTGCTCTGTCAGTGTGTGCAGTGAAGGTGAGTGAGCGAGACACACACACACACACACACACACACACAGCGACAAAGAGAGAGAGCTGACAAAAGCAGGCATGACGGCCTTTACTGAGGCAGTGATATGAGCGAGGTGTTATTCTAAATGGTGTTGTGTGCTATTAAAGTAAAGTGGAGCTTTGTAGTCAGTCAGAGCCAAGAGTAGAAGTGAGAGAGAGAGAGAGAGAGAGAGGGAGAGAGAGAGAGAGAGAGAGAGAGAGAGAGAGAGAGAGAGAGGGAAAGAGAGAGAATGAAGGGGGTGGAGAAAAAAGAGGGAGAGAGAGACAAAGACAGCGGGAGAGAGTGAGAAAGAGCACGAGAGAGCAGGAACAGTGGGACCAGCGCCAGCTCACCCCACCCTTGTAGCTGCCTGCAGATTGAAAAGTGCTGCATTTCCTGAGGGCAGTGCAGAGGACATGGAAAAGGAGGCTCACTTCTGTTCAGGTTGCCACATCCCAAACACAGGGCAGGGATACAGGAATACGTGCACAGGGAGCTCAAAGCAGGCAGAGAGACAGACAGATAAAGCCAAGGGAGACAGGCAGACAGAGGGAAAGACAGATGGGCTGCAGCATTCGGCGTGATGTCTCTGTTGACCGACGTCCTCCACAGCGTGGCTCCATAGCATCAGAGGACAGCAGGCAGAACGAATCATTTTTAGATCCCAAAACCTGTCGTCACTGGATTTCCCATGGACATATCTAAGATTAGTTGTCTTTTTTAATGACTACTGTGTGTTAGGGCTACTGAGTTGCAGGAGCTGCACCCAACATTATATGACCTTGCAATTATGAGTTGCCATCTGACATGTCAGTCAAAATGAATTAATCAAATTATAAACTCTACAAGCAAAGACCGTTGAGCATGTTTTTACAGAAGGCAGACAGAATCATGTTGACATTCTAGATGTGAATACTTACTCAGAATCTCTGAGCACAAATATAATTTTATTATTATAAGTTCAGTGATTGCACAGCGCCACAGAATTTGGTTAACACATTAGTCAATACTGGAAGAAGTGGAGGGTAGCTATTCAGGCCTCGGAGGTGTGTAACAATCCCTAGGGAATGACAGAGACAAGAATGTATCTCTTGGGATAAGGGATTAGTGTGGAACCATTACCTTAGTTCCATGAATCACTGCTAATGGCTTCAGAGCGGGTATAGCCCAGTGCTAAGACACATTTAGATTGAGACCTTCACTTCTGTAACACCATGCATTGCAGCACATTAGCACAGTGCAGGGGGTTGTGACAGAAACACCTGATAACCAGAAACTTTAACTTTAGGTTGCTTAGGTGGTCTGTTGGGTGAATAAGAACAGATTTTGTGTGATTTTCCAATCCTATACAGGCCCACATTCTGTTCATAAATGGTTTTAAGAGGGATTCAGGGAGTGGTGCAAGTTATCTCAATGCCTGAACAAAAATGGGCAAGGTCAAAATTGTGCTGTGATGTTAAAATTGCTGCAAAGTTTGTATCGATTATTTAGCAAAGTGAAAAAAAAAAAATGTTTGCAACGGTGAGAGGAACTAAGGCAATAACTGACAAGTCTAGAATAAGGGTCTTCAGATTACATTGAAAGGTCACAGCTGGACAGAAGCCCAGCCTGAAACTTGAAGCCAACAATGCCGATCGGCATACAGACGTGTTCTGACTCCCCAACCCACACCCAAATGAACGTACACCACCAGATCCTTAAAAATTTATTGAAGTTAATGTAAGATGAACTCATAGGTGATATAAGAAAAAATAAATAAATACCCTTGCATAGATCACAGACCATGCCTTTGTCATCATGTGACAAAATGAACACATTGTAGCATAATCCTTGGTAAACACAACATGAAGGATGATGGCTGGATAATAACTCATCAGAGAGTTTGGTATGCTTGTGGATGAAAAGAAGAGCAGGAGTTCAATAGTCCTTTTGTGTTTCTGAGCTGCTCCAAAGTGAGCCAGCTTCCCTACTAGTGCACTTGGTCAAATGTGCAATCTTGACAGAAAGACAAACTCAATCAATCAGTCCCATTTTTTTGCCGTTATATTACAATCTCAAACAAGATCTTTTCATCAATGGTTGCCTTTCATCACAAGGCTGACTGCAGGGAGGCTTGTGGTGAGTGAGGTACACAATATCCCAACATTTGAATCTGTTCAGTGCCGCCACAGCAGGCAGAAATCAGTCCATCTGCGTTGCAAACTCTTGTCCAAACCTTTAGCAAACAAGAATAGCCTTAAAACCAATATTGTATAGAGGAGGCTGTGTGGCACAGGCCCTGTTTATACATCATAGGCATGTTTCCCACAATCCAGTATCACTACAGTCTAGACCGAGACAAGAGACTTGTACAAATGGACAATCTCCTTGGAAAGACCAGTTCAGTCCTAGGATAGGGATAACTTATGAGAAACTAGCCCTTAATGTCCTTGTACACATTCATGGGCCTACTGAGCAGAACCTGTCCATCACATACAGACACTGAATGTAGCTCAGATTCCCAGCAGCATCTTAGCACTGAGATTAACACCAAGGTGCTTTTGGGAATCCAGCCGAGGACACATTTTACAACAAGTTCTGAACAGGGCCTTGTAAAAGCCTTGGTACAGATGAAAGCAAGGGTTTTTTTAAATGATGCAACCATATTATAGTTGATCCACAGTTTGAAAGGCAAAGCTCATGCAGTCTTCCATTGACCATGCAGTTTTCGCGATCAGTAGGTTGCTGTAGAGTTATGTATCTATACATTAGTGGTAGATTCAGCAGTGGAATTTTTTGGAAAATGTCATTTGAACATGAGTTTGAATGAAGTGTCTTTTTTTTCTTGAAACATAAAAGTCAAACCATACATTTGGATGATAATACACTTGCTGTCCATATCATTTAGTGTATAGTAATTGATCGTAATAGTTTGGTTATCATGGCTTGCCAAAGGAACACATTGAAACTTTGATATTTCAGTATATGGCATTTTCTTCCTAAAACAATCATTCTTATTACAGTGCCACAAAAAGAAAATAGGACACACAAGGAGCACATTAAAATTGATTCACTGGTTTTCATAATTGCAATATATAGTAGTTGTTTTGTTTTTTTCTATTTTACTGTAGCTAAAATGGTATTGTGTTCTTAATACATTTATAGAATAGTTTTTCTTTCTTTAAGTTAGGTTAATGTCTTTTTTTTTTTTTTTTAGACCTTCTTGCTCATGTTTTTGTTTAGAGAAGCACAACTTCTGAAACGTTAAGCTTAACAAACACAAAAATATGTAAAAACAATATAGGCACCTTCTCTGACTCTCCCTCACTCTTCTAGCAGCACACAACCTTTCAGTCCAGTGGGTTGATGATAGCATCCTCTAAGTGCACTATGGGCTATTCCTTTGGGACTGTGCTATAGGTTTGCCGAGCCCCTTCATCAGCCTTCACTCTTGAATGGAAAACAACTCCAGTTAGACCAGGTAAGTTCATGGGGGGCTGCCACAGTCACAGTGCCTATATTACAGTGCCAATGTGTGGGCAGATGTCGACCTATACTTTTGACACCACTGACCTCACAAAATCACAGAACGGAAAGTTAGAGGTTGGTACATAAACAGCCCTGTTGTGAATATCTGTAAAGTGATTGCAGATTCTGTGTCACTCAAAATAGATTTGTTTTTCCTATTTTACAAAAGCGTCTAAGAAACAGGTTATCTGTTATTCTATTGCTGTAAGAATGCATGTTCTGTTGGGTAATTGAATGCATAGCACCATACATAGATGCCCTCACAGCAAGAGCAGCGATAGCACTGGTAATGTGAGGGGTATCATATGTATTCTCTAAGCCTCACTTTGAACAGTTTCATGCAGATCACCACTTGTCCTATGAGCATCGGTCATAGGACAAACTTGTGACAAAAGCGAACATATCAATTATCTGACAGTTAGCTGCATGTATGTGACTGTTTGCTATACTTTCCTTGGATCTTTCTAGATATAGTGTTATAATATGTGGTATTGGGATGTTCTAGGTATCTGTAGATTTGATGCCCTTCTGTATGAGAAATCCTATACAAGTTGAGGATCCCTGACACAGAAGTGTATCTTTTTTGCACTCATAATAAGTCACTGACATCTAGGAAGGCTTTTGAATATTCACCCTGCCTGGGGCAGATACTCGGAGTCTTCAGCAATACAGTACAAAGATCAGAACCAAATAAAAAGGACATACGGAGCCCTACACTAACCAACCAACTAGCAATAACAAAACAGGTAGGATAACTAGATTCACAGAATCAAAAAGGTCTTGTCTAAACTATTAACGTAGGCTTGCTTCTCCAGATAATGTGTGATGGTAACAGGACAACAGCGGTGGTCCTGTACGAGCACCACAAAGGATAGCCATTGCACAGAAGCAACTATGACATTCAAGTAGCACTGCAGTAGGGCTTTTTTAAGGGCCTTGTAAGCAGAGCTCTAAATAAAAATAAAAAATAAAGAGAGCGTACAGTACTTTACTATCCAACACCTTACCATCACTTGGATAAATATTTCTCATTACTGAGTGTAAAGTGATGTACAGTAGCTGGAGGTTTTCAAGTAGAGTCATTTGCTTTATCCTCTATGTGCAGTTGGTCTATTTGGACCAGCATGCTGACTAACACTCTACTATTCAGAAAGTATGAGCAAGCATATTCATAAAGAAAATATCTAAGTAGTAAAATAGTTTAAGCAGCTGAACAACATAATTGCGCAGAGTGGCAGCACTTGGTGTGCATCATAATGCCCAAAGACTGCAGTGTGACAGATTTATAAACTATATCAAATATTTCCACTGTCTTTTCTACTAAGATGTATATTAACAACACATTCCTGCCTGTTTCTATGACACAACAGTAACTTTAAGAGACCACTGTTTCAAAGAAACACACAACACATAAAAGAGTTAATCCCATCCTGTTAGGAGAGTCAAACAATCTCTATAAATTATGCTCTACAAATGCATGTTTTGATTGTGCGTAGCTTTGAGGGAAAAAGGTTTAGTAGTGGGGTTTGTGGTACACTATTTGCCCTAAGTGCTTATGTAAAGGCTATGCTTTAGGACTACTCTCATGTTCGGTATTGCATGACTGCAGTTTATGCCTAAGGTTTCATTTTGCACGATGATAAAGAAAGCCCTGCACTGAAGCTTGCAGCTCTGCAGCAAGTTTGCAATGACCTAACTGAGGTACAGACCCTGAAGGGATGCATGTTACACAATGAGAAGAAACAAAACGAAAGCAAGATTTTTCTGTTACAGTGAATATTCCCTTATGATTTGGACTGGTGAATTGCAAAGTATAGTACATTGTTGCTTAAGGGCATAAGTAAAAGTGTGACAGCATGAAAACTAGGTTGTGCATGACAGTCACGGATAACAATTTTCTCTGCCACATTCTCTCATACTGTAGTTTGAACCTTGATCATCCGGCTTGTCATCATCTTTAACATCATCAACAACAGCATAATAGTAAGAAAACAGGAACTATACCAGCTCTGCTCAATTTCATGAATTCCATTGTACACAGAGGCACTTTCACTAATCCTGTTGGTGAGAGGGGTAAAGGCACTAGCAACTAATGTCAAAACAATTCTTTGCAATATGAAGAATCTGAGAATCAAAATTGAGAATTTTGGTATATATTATTTTCAGTGGTTTCAAAATCATGTGCTAAAAATTCAAGTGAAATGGAAGCATGACTAATAATATGATAACTTTTCTTGTTCAAAGAAGGTCCATGCACTGCACTATTGACGTAATACTGTAATTGGTTCTTATTATGATTATATGCATTTTTGATAATATTTCTTCAGCTTCTTTGACTACTTTTTAAATTAGAAACTCTGCATCCCCGAGGTGGGTTTGGATATATTTTGTCACATTTCAGAAACATCCAGAATTTGAGTTCCTTAGTTTCCCTGACAGTAGGGCACTGGAAAGTGCCTGAATTGCAACAAGCTGTATACTGATGTCATGCATTAAATATACCAGGATACAAAAGTACCTTAGTCAATTGACCATAATGCAGGTTACTTTTTCATGCTATGATCTCATTTATGTACTGTTCCCTTAAGATTTAACATTCAATTCCTATACTTCTAAATGATAAGCATTTCAAATTAAAAACTATCCAGTGCACTCAGTGTGAAATTAGATGAGAAGAGGGGATGGAGGCGGGTATCCAAAAGAACATTTTTTCCATTATATGAGGTATGTCTCATGCATTCCAATATCAAAATGGAAAGTCTCTAAACATGCTCATGTGAAGCTCATTTTATCATTGTGCTGTGTTGCGTCTAAAGGGCATGGCATTGAATCACTTGGTGATATCATAATTACAGCATCTGCTGGAAAATAGCAGCATTGCGGATGTCCGTGAAGCTAGTAGATCACCATCTCTTTACATCCAAACAAGAGAGATCAGTCTTTCTCCTTTAAGGTGCTTTGCTGAATAGTAGATCCTGTGTGTGTGTGTGTTTGTGTGTGTGTGTGTGTGTGCATGTGCGCTTGTGTGTGTGTGTGTGTGTGTGTGTGTGTGTGTGTGTGTGTGTGTGTGTGTGTGTGTGTGTGTGTGTGTGTGTGTGTGCATGTGCGTTTGCGTGTGTGTGTGTGTGTGTGTGTGTGTGTGTGTGGGGAGGGGGTCACCTAATCTCTTGGTGCCGACCACCAGTCTGTAGATGCTTGCATGTCTCCACAGACTTGTCTGATGCATTGTGCAACTTGCTGAAATGTTATCTGTACTCCATGCATAACATTTTAATTATCACGCCATCGTCTGATTGGACAGTCATCGCGAGTGCTCTGCATCTTCCAGGGCGCCGTATGTATGCGTAATAATTGATGTTGTTGTTGCTTTCGGTATGTCTATATATTTGTATGATCACAAGAATTAATTACTCTATCTACCTGTCATATACTCTAACAACTTTGTTTTTTCTCTTTCCTTTCTGTGTAGCTGAGCATGGTTGAATAGGCCTAATGCCATAGAGCGCTTTGGGGAGGTAAATAAAGCATTCCTAACTGATGGTCTACTCCTCATATGACAGTCTCATAAAGATCCCATGGTTCCTAACTTGACTCTATACATCTGTGAGCAGCTTGCTTTTATTTACACAGTTTTGGTTGGCTATAGTGCAGTTGCCAGTTCTAAGGTTTGCCTCCCTAAAGTTGTCGATGCTATTGTTTATGTCTCCATCAATCTCCATGTACTCTGACTTGCTGACGGTCGATGAACTACGGCGGCTGGAGTTGGTTTCAGAGGGGATGTTGGGGTTGCTGACATTGAGCAGCTGGGCCTGCTCCTCTCCCTCAGTCTCCCTGTGGTAGAAGTAGTTGAAGTTGGACACAATGACAGGCACTGGGAGTGCAATTGTCAACACTCCGGCAATGGCACACAGAGAACCTACAATCTTGCCTCCTATAGTGACTGGGACCATGTCCCCATAGCCCACAGTTGTCATAGACACAACTGCCCACCAAAAGGCATCTGGGATGCTGCCAAAGTAGGATCCTTGCTCCTCAGCCTCAGCAAAGTACACAGCGCTGGAGAACAAGATGACTCCGATGAACAGAAAGAAGATCAGCAATCCAAGCTCTCGCATACTGGCCTTGAGGGTCTGCCCCAAAATCTGCAATCCTTTGGAGTGTCGTGACAGCTTGAAGATCCTGAACACCCTGACCAGACGGATCACCCTGAGTATGGCCAGAGATGTTGCCTGCTCCCCCACCCCCTCATTGTCTGGATCTTCAGCCAGCTCGGTGCCAAGTGTAATGAAGTAGGGAATGATGGCCACTATGTCGATAGTGTTCATCATGTTCTTGAAGAAGGCCGGTTTGCTTGGACACGCTAAGAAACGCACTATCAACTCAAAGGAGAACCAGATTATGCAGAGGGTCTCGATGATGAAGAAGGGGTCTGTGAGGATATTTGGCTTGTAATAAAAAGTAGAATTCCCCACGGTCTCCATCCGGCCCACTGGGTCCTCTTTCAGTTCTGGTAAAGTCTCTAAACAAAATATGACTATTGAAATTAGAATTACCATCACAGATACTATGGCAATACCTCTTGCTGGGCCTGAGCTTTCTGGGTGCTCAAAGAGGAGCCAAATCTGACGCTGGAATTCTCTCTCAGGTAACGGGCGCTCTTCCTCCCTGATGAAGCCCTCATCCTCACGGAACTTCTCCATCGCCTCAACTCCCAGCTCATAAAACTTAATTTCTTCAGAGAACATATCCAAAGGGACATTCACCGGTCTTCTCAGCCTGCCCCCAGATTGGTAGTAATAGAGGATGGCATCGAAGCTGGGGCGGTTTCTGTCAAAGAAGTATTCGTTTCTCAGAGGGTCAAAGTAGCGCATCCTCTTTTTGGGGTTGCCAAGCAAAGTCTCTGGAAACTGGGAAAGAGTTTTTAGCTGCGTCTCAAACCGCAGACCAGCTATGTTGATGACCACCCTCTCGCAGCATTCATGGTCATCATGGTCTGGGGGGTAGGTGTCCTGTGGGTGGCCTGGAACCGCCGAAGTCTCATCCATGTTATCTCCTGCTACAACAGTCATTTTGGAAGGAGGAGGAGGAGGAGGAGTTGTGTTGAGATTCCAGTTAGTCTGACTGAGCAGGCATTCAGGTTTGGGGTAAAATTTCCACTCCTCAGCTTCCCACACCTCCTAAATTGTTGTAGAAGTCCCCAGATAAGAGGGCTGGTTGCTTGCTTTGCCTCAGTGCGGCTCCACTGCGGTTCTCGCTGACTCGACCATTGCTGCTCTCCAATGCATCTGCTGCTGCTGCTGCTGCTGCTGCTGCCTCTGTCACCCAGTCAGAGAGAGAAAGAGAGAGAAGGAGGGGGTGGGGAGGGGGGAGGGGGGGGGGATAATGGGATCGAACAGCCCAGATATATGCTGGCTCAGCAATTTCTGCAGTTTATTTATTTATTTACACACTGTCCTAATCTTACTATGAGAGCAATTACCTGATTCTAAAGGGAAACAATCGAGATATACCTTTCACCCCTCATAAAAAAAAAATCACTGTAACATTTCTACAGTATAGGGACTTATACTGTGACAATGGTAATCTACTCAGAATGAGTTTATTGTGACGCTCTCATACTTACTGGCATTATTATAATAATCCTATAATATTCCATATAGAGACATGTGTATGTGGTATTCAGTGCTGCGATAATAGTGAACTTACAGTACATAGGGATTTTTTTAAATCTCCTACAGTTTCACCATATTATCCCCGTTGTACTTCTAAGATATTCCTGTAAGGACTTGTAGACCTTCTATAAATTAGCATAGAACTGGGCCTACTATCTTTCTTTGTCATGAAGAGGCATGACAATAATTTCGCCTAAACCACTCTCACCACCATAAAATTGTGGCGTGACGCATAAAATTCGATACTGATATAATACCTGATCTCTCTACAAGCATATTGCCTCTAGGCCTATTGCTTGACAAAACGTGTGAAATCTGAAAACAACGCAGTAGTATGTAATTATGTCAAAAAATAGATGGCGATGGCAACAGTCTAAGTGATATCTCATGTAAGTCAGCAGTTTCGAGGCTTACCGTGAGTTGATGTTGAAGGTCTTGAATGCGTCTTATCCCCGAGTAAAGTCATCCAACGATAGGACAGCAGTGGTTGGCATGTGGCATTAACACTTGAAATTGCACCCACGAAAAGAGAGCCTTAGAAGCGTTTCTGCGCTCGTCACCATCACTAACAGTGTCCGCAAAAGAACAAAAATTTAAGATTATTCCCTCAAATGTAACTCTGTACACAGTGAAGCACTCTCGTGTAAGATAAGATGAAAATCAAATGGTGATAATGAGGAGAGCTCGTGATGAAAAGAAGCGAGGGGAGAGGGAGAAAAAAAAGGAAATGCAAAGCTGCGGCATCGGTTGCTTGCGCGGCGGCACGGCGGTGAGAATGGCATACAGTATACCGCAGGAGAAATTCTTGTGCTGCAATTCAGGGGGGAGATACATTAAGGGGCAATAAGCGAGCCCTTGACATTTTCAGACATTACTGCATCAGCAGAAATTTGCTGCTTTTTGCGAGTAGACAAGATGACGGGCAGAATGCTTCACTTCTCCTCGGCTGTCGAGTAGAAAATGAAAATGGATAAGAAAGAGATGACCTGTTTTAGCATGGAGAAGCGAAGGATTTCTCCACAATGTAAAGCATGATGTTGTTATGTTTGTTACATGCGAGTACAGAGGAGGTGAAAGAAGAGAGGGGAGGGGAGGGCAGCAGGAGGAGGAGGAGGAAGAGAAGGAGGAGGGTTTCGACGCAATGCAGACCGGCTCTACTGAAGCACGCCGCCAGAAGTTCTCCATACACCACAAAAACAAGAGCACTTGTGTGCCAACACTGGCGCAATATCTGACTTGCAAAGAGAGACAGATGGTAACAAAACAGATTTCCAAAAAAAAAAAAGAAGAGAAAAGAAAATCAACACTGAGTAATACTAGCTGAAATTTATACCCATAAAGATATCATCATTTGGTGAGATAAAATGTAGACGGCTATTGCTGGGTCTTATAATTCTGTCTCTCTGACGATTTAGATTTAATATCAAGGATTGCAGGAGCGTCGTGTAGATACATGGCACGGTGTGACATCTGCCATATCTTAACCTAAGTGAGTCCAGTTTTGATCCTGTTTTTAACGATAACAACAAAGAGTAAAGACTAAGAGAAATCGAGGCAGGAGGATGAAACATCAGGGGAGGATTCACGGCTATTTGGTAAACAAGGGGTGATAGTTTTTACATTGACTACATAAAATCTATACATTGCTTAACATTGCTCCATTTGCCCCCCAAATTTTAGCCAATGTAAGCCAGATTCAGGGACTTATTAATGGATCGACGCCCTCAATTCGACCCTGCGGGGGATGGAAGATTGGTTTCAGCACCACGGACAGCGCAAATGATTGACTCGCCTCACAGCAAATGACAACCTTATGCAGATTCCAAGGGCAAATATTCATTTACACTCAAGTTTTTTATACTGTAACAAAGTTTTTTTTTCTTACTTTGTCTTCCACCGTCGATTTCGAGGGCCTGTGACTGGAATGACATAACCCAAGGCCTCTCTGAGGGGACTGATGACAACATTTGTCCTGTGTTCGTCACACAACTCAAATCAGATATAGGATGCCTGTCTCATTTCCTAAAATGTGCCTCCAGCCAATAAATACGCCCACATTTATCACTATGACGTTTTTTTATTAAGTTAATGGAATTTGTGGCAAGACAACCTATAGGCTGCTTCTACACTTTTTCTCCATCGTTCAGCACTACGAATTGATAACCTAATTCAGAGTATTACAGTGTACCGACTTAATTTATCTACATAGTTTTTGAAATAATTTTACATAGATGCTTTGCTGTGGGTGTGTTTGTTTGCCTTCTTGCTGTGGGACTGATATGTCTGATGATGAAAGAATGTGGGGAAAACAGAAATCTTTATGATTTATTTTTATTTATAAAAGGGTATAGACTATGTCCACATACATACTCAGATTAGAAAAATAAAAATCTTTAATTACATTTAAGATTCACAATATTTCATATCATGCAGACCTCATAATAGCCTATCAATACGTTTTTTAGGGCTACCTGGTGGTTTACAGCAAATTGCAACACAATCCGAATGTTTGTACCAACAAAGCCACTTGCCATTCAAGTTTTTTGCATTAAAAGCTGATTATAACAAGGTTAAATTGATATTTACAAAAACACAATATGTACACATGGCTGCATATAGAAACAAAGCATGGTCGTCTATAAAGCCTTCCTCAAAGAATGTTGTTTTAGCTATTGATTTGAAATATCGTCCACACAATGTCTATCTCCATACCTCAAAGACAGGCTGAACTTTTCCCAGCAGTTTTCGTCGTGAGGTCTCTGCAGGCTACACTGAGCGTTTCGGCAATGCAAAAAAAAAAAAAATGAGAAATGAGAAATGCACCCACTATTTTGCGTTTGTTTTTTGTGTAATGGAAACAACGTGCTTCATTTAACCCTGTGTCTCCTTCAAGTAAGCAGAAAACAAAACTCATTGTGATGTCAAACATAAGTCGCTGGAATGAGACCAGGCAGTCAGGCATCAGTTTAGCATCATCGCAATCAACAAGCACCAGCATCCAGTTTCATAAACCAATACAGACACCATCTCAGCGTTGTGCCTAAATCAGACGAGGCCCGCAGCAGGGCAAATACTCTACTGTGTTAATCTTGCACTCTGGATGATGCTGAGCAAAATCGTTGCCTGTAGGACTATTTATCAACCACACAGTGGCGCTCGGAGCTCACTTATTCTGACGTTTCAAATCAAATATAAAGCGAAGGTTGTCATATAGCCTGATAATAAAATTCCGTGCATTGTCAGGGGATCCCAAACTGTTTCATGTTTGTAACCCCCTCCATAAGGAGAGATACTTCAGTTCACAGACACCCATTTGATGAAGATTATTTCCCAGCTGACCCCTGTCTTAGAGGTTTGTTGTCTGTTTGATCTCCACCGAGGGCAGATTAGCAGCATGAAAGCTCCCAGCAGATTTAAAAGTTTCTCTCCTTGTTTTAACATCCATTGCATGAAATTAGAGTGTAATCAAACTGATCCTCATCTTGCGGGAAACCATCTGAAACACACACCTTCTCTAGAACAAAAGTTTGGGAACCACTGATGTAGTCTGCATAATAAGAACCGCCGTGCGTAAAACAGCTGCAGCAGTGGGCAACTGAGATGAAGTGGCATATAAGTTCACGGGAAGGCCACTCACCACAAGTGTCAACCAATCGTGCATTTTTTATACATCTGTCAGCTTCCCAGAGTATGTCTCAAATGGGTTGAAGTTTGGACATCTCAAGGTTTCTGAATCCTCATCATCCAGGTACTCAGTTTTGGAGAGCGATTGGTTACTTTTGCTTGAATCAAATTCACCAAAGGAGGGCTGCTGCTGCCCACAGGTCACGTGTACGTATTGAACGTTTTCCTCGTCGCTGTTCTCTCTGTGGTAAAAATAATTGAAATTGGATACAATTACAGGGACAGGTAAAGCTATGGTGAGAACCCCTGCGATTGCGCACAAAGATCCGACGAATTTCCCCCCGATAGTGGACGGACACATATCTCCATATCCAACTGTGGTCATGGTTACCACAGCCCACCAAAACGCATCAGGTATACTTGTGAATCCAGAATCGGAGTCTTCTGCCTCTGCGAAATAAACAGAACTGGAGAATAAAACCACTCCTATTAGCAGGAAGAAAATCAGCAGTCCCAGCTCTCTCATGCTTGCATGAAGCGTTTGGCCGAGAATTTGGAGACCCTTGGAGTGTCTGGAGAGTTTAAAAATCCTGAAAACTCGCACCAGACGGATGACCCTCAGTATGGCCAAAGACGCAGCCTGCTGACTGCTGCCCTGGTGCTCTGCTAGATCAAGGCCCAGGGTGATGAAATAAGGTGCGATGGCTACAACGTCTATCAAGTTCATGATGTTTTTAAAGAAAGCGGGTTTGCTGGGACACGAGAGAAACCTCATCGTGAATTCAAAAGAGAACCACACAATGCAAAGAGTCTCCACCATGAAAAACGGATCTGTGAATGGATTGGGCTTTTTCCCGTGAGTACTTCCATTGACAGAAGGGTCGGGTACTGCGGTAACCTCTCTGAATTCAGGCAGTGTTTCCAAACAGAAGATAATAATGGATATTAAAATAACCATAACGGACACAATGGCTATTATCCGTGCGGGCCCCGAGCTCTCAGGATACTCAAACAGCAGCCATATCTGCCGCTGAAACTCATTGGTGGGCAGTGGGCGATCCTCTTCCCTCATCAGCCCCTCATCCTCCCTGAAAACGTCCACGGCCTCCTCATCGAGTTCATAAAACTTTATCTCTTCCATGAATATGTCAACTGGTACGCTGACAGGTCTCCGGAGCCTCCCTCCCGATTGATAATAATAGAGGATGGCATCAAAGCTTGGTCTGTTCCTGTCAAAAAAGTACTCATTTCGCAGTGGGTCGAAGAAGCGCATCCTTTTACGCGGATCTCCCAGAAGTGTGGCCGGGAAACGTGAGAGGGTCTTTAATTGAGTCTCAAAACGCAGACCAGAGATGTTAATAACGACCCTCTCGCTGCACTCTTGGTCTGCTGGTTCCAGATCAGCAGCATCTTGCAACAACGGAGCAACGACCACAGCTTCGTCGTGGTTCTCCTGGGACACCACAGTCATCTTTTACCCCACTGAGGGTAAATCTTTCCCTCACCTCCTCGGCCCCTTGCAGTTTTGGTTGCGCGTTGTCCCAACTCTCTTTGTCATGCAGACCCGGCGGCCCTCGAATAAAGCAAAATCCCTTTTCACTTCCAGGTAGTCCCAGCGTTTGCCAAGTCACAATCCTTCTGTTGTTGTTTTAACTCTCCTTTTGTCAGGTTAGTACCTCACAACGGTCAGCTTTGAAGTGCAGACAGATCTCCACTTGCATAAGCTATCCCGATGGTTAGAGATGGCTATCATATTCACACCATTTTAAACTCCAAAGCCCTCCCCAAGTTGGCTGACCAGATGACACTTGCTGCTGCTGTCTGCTCTCCCACTCTCTCTCACTCCACTCTAGCAGTGCAGTAAAGTTTAAGTAAACATTTAGACTTGCAAAAAAAAAGTTACATTTCAATTAGTGCCTCAAAAACAAAAACTAGTCTGGCTTTGTTCAGAGCAAAGAATCTCAAAGCTGTTCAGATGCAGACTTGTCTCCCACCCTGCAGGTCCCTCATTCATGAAAACATACTGCTATTCTTGTCATGTGGGGAACCACCAGCAGTCAGCTCACAGCTACTTTGGGTCACGGCCCACAGTTTTAGCAAGCAGGACTGAAGACGAAGGTGACAAATAGATGTTAGTATGTTGCGTGTGGTGAAGTTTTTCATGCAGCTACATATTAAATGTGTGTTTCCAGTATGAAATAGCCTGAGTGTTTTGAAGCACAGAGCCTCACATAACCAGGGGGCCTCCTGGACCACGCCAGTGGAAACTGCTGGCTTGACTGACATATGAGTAGCCAGAGAGGATAGTGTCTTGAGGAAGCCGCAGCCAAAATAACATTCACCGTTCACAGTGCTAAAGGGTTCCATTTTACAACTTGGAACATGGGGACCCCCTGAAGACATGTGACCTAGCCTTGGGGTCATCGAGATACTGGAGCAAAGGAAGGGGGAAAAAATGGCCACACGTACACCCAGTTTTGCAGTGATTCTTATTAGTTCATTCTTAGCCCCCACAAAAGATAGAGAGTACAAAATTTGGAGTCAGGATGAAACAGAAAAAGTGTTTTGTGCCATACAAGTCTAGTCAAGTCTGTCAAGTTTCATTCGTCTTCTCTCTTTTAACTTAGAATGATAATTAAGCTCAACTATACAGCCAAAGAATACAGAGTAGGGTTGTATGTGCACCACTAAATTGTGATCTATTTATAGTTCGGATCATTGCTTTCATGAAGCTGCGGCCTATCAGTCACCTCATACTGTAGCTATAAAAGAGACAGGAGTACAGCGATTATGGCACAGGAGTGCAAACTCGAAGGAATAAAACCAACTCAAGCTGTCTATATCCATGGTGACATTATTATTATAGCTGAAGCCACCAACTTTTTACTGGTGATGTTTTATTTTACTTTTGCTGGAATTTCAGTCTGGTTAACAACCAGAAGATCCACAGAGGGACGCAACTTTTTGGCCTTTCCATTGCTGAACAAGGGTTGGATGTCAGAGTCAAATGTCAGTGTCAGGACATGGTGCCACCTGCCACTAATGTGTTAGCATATAGCGGTCACCAAAAGGCTGTCTGGGTCAAGTCAAGTTGTCAGGCCTTGACCGTATCCAAGGAAACAAACAATAACAAACAAACTGAGGAATGGCCACGTCACTCTCATTATAGGTCAGGATCAAAAAAGGCTCTAAAAATACAAGATTCGTCAGCCAGGCAGGATCTAGTATTTCTGTCATTTTCAGCTGTCTTTCCCTGACTTTGATCAGTGGTGTTCTCCAGTCAAGATGCCTTTTTACTAGTCCCAATCCTAGACCTCTTTTGAGCTTAGTAATTGTATATTTAATCATTTTGATTGATTATTTCATCATGCAACTCAGAAAATAGTGGTAATTATTAAGGAAGTAGCACATATAATTATCAATGTACAAAGTAACCATGGAGGTCTCTGCATTTATAGTTTGTGCCGTTCACATTGCCACATAAGTAATTTTAGATATGTGTATGTGCATTTGTATTTACATAGGTAATGGTGACTGGATGCAGTGACACTTTAACTCGGGCACGCATGCCATAGAGCCTGCAGGGTGCATGAATGCTGACAGCGAGGATCATCCCATCGTTATGAATGGCTTGACCGGTGAGTGTGAGACCCCCATGGTAACATGATACTGTGACTTTATTCCCTCTAAAAGAAAACACTTGGTTTCATGTCATTCTTACACACTCACTTACACACTAAAAAAGATCATATTCACTAAGCACCATCATGCTAATTCATGATCACTGATTGTGATTTCATCAAGATGTCATTACAAATTAATGTTGTGATGATAATAATATATACATATATTTCTATAAGTAAAAGATGACTCATTGTCACAATACCGTGATAAAAATAATTTTTCATGACTGTACACTATTTGGAAACAGCAGTTTTCCAATATGACTATGACTGAACAACTGATTATCACAGGGCAGTTTATTCCTTAAAAAGGAGCCCTTGCTTTATGAACAATTGCACTTCATTCCCTAAAGCTTGTCTTTGTCTAAATATAGACTGGATGAGGTTCCTTCCTTACCCATTACAGACATGAGGTAATCACAGCAGGAACTTCTGTCAGTGACTCCCTTGGCTTTCACCTCCTCCCAAACACCAAGCCAAGTATTTACAAAGCATGTGTGTATTTCTGTATGTGTGTATCCGGCGTTGCTATTAGTGTGATTGGTGAATGAACACGTGCATGTTATGCGTGTCCATGTTATAAATTGAAAGAGGATTTTTAGAAGGTCAGTCCCACAAGTCAACAGCTCTTTCGGATCATGTCATTCTTTTGGCAATGCTGCTGGAAATGAAATAGGGGGCTTTTGACCTGGTCTGATGTATGCTCTGTAAGGTGGATGATGAGCTGATGACAGCGTGTCAGACACTGGAGTCTATAGAGGCATGGTTAAATCTGGTAACCCTCTGATTCAAGCCATATTTATCTTAGTAACACTTTCATAGAGGATCACCAGCAGGAATTACAAATGACATTGAGAGAGAGCGAACCTCAAGAAAAAGAGGGAACCATTAGCATTGCATTGTCTATAGATTTGACACATGCTTTGCTATGCCTGCCTGGGTTTTGTACAAATACATTGACAATGCCTCTGAAATTGGTAATACAGTGACAGCAATGCATGAATCTCATTGATACGCGATGACCCCTCCAGCATACATACATTTCAGTCTTCACTTGTCTCAGTGTTGTTGCTCCAATGTATATGGTTGAAATGTGAGGAGCAACTGCAGTTTCCCCTAATTAAGAGTGTGAAAGTGTTTGCCTAATCAAGCCTAAGCTGTGTTTATGCCGCTCCCATTACCTCCTCTGCAAGTGCGCAGAGGGCACAGGCTCTTCACCCTGAAGTGTCTGAGCCCAGGGCTTCCTCTCTGGAAAGGGAATACTCCCGCCAAGCTTCTTGCCAGTTCCTGGGTTTTGATAGCCACCAATTTTAGACTGCTGTCATCTGAGTTTGATGTTCATGTTTTTGCTGATAGGTAACAGCAAGAGATGACATTGTATACCCCAGATCCGGAGGGCTGGGTTCCTTGGAATTACCTCTGCATGTCCCATCCCACGCCTCTCTACGGATTATCATTTCACTGCTTGATCAAGCCTTTCCCTTTTTTAGTAGGCAACGTCGTACAAAATGTAGGCTGCGGCAACTGCAGGGGGATCAGTTCCAAAAGTGAACCACATTTGGTTTAATCGAGGATAACATCAAAGGCTCTGTAGTTTCGTTTTTATTTGGTAATAAATCAGGCATGATTCTGGTCTCCTGCCTCAGCTACACGAAGTGAAAGAGCAAAACAGCAGCATTTGGTTGCACAAACCTCTGGCTGGGTTCATGATTACTTCTATCAGTATCAAATCATGTGTGTAAACAATATTTATTTTCCACATGCTGAACACAGATCAGATGTGCACCCACGCACATTACCCTACACTTAGGCTTACACATATAGTACAAAACATTGCATCCAATAATGTGTATCTTCATCACTGATTGCATCAATTATATGTTTAATAGGATGTCTGGCCCTGCTGAATTGGAGTAGCCTACTCACCAGTTCAGAAACCACAATGTACAATCAAACATACGCTAAAGCTGAGAGAGGTGTATTATTGCTTGTGACTTCTGCTACCATTGCTATGCCATTATTACTCTGTACACAGTGACTCTTTGTTTCTCTAATATAGGAGTTATAGTTAAGGGAAAGATTTCAAGCTTTGGATCTCATCTGGCATCTTTCCTTTGTACCCAGAGCTGCTGGCCTTTTTTTCTGTCCATTTCAGATGCTGCTTTTGTAGTTTTTTATAAAACTTGAAACTGAATCCTGAACTCCTTGAACAAAGTATTGGTGGATGTAGCTACAAATCCAAGAAAGCCAATTTCCAAAAGATCTACACTGACCTTCTAGCCTCACTACTTGGCTTCAGTTTTCCTTTTCAAACGGTTCATATCATGTGTTTTTGTATGTTACAGTGAGCTCAAAGTAAACAGACGGCTGAATGTTGGACCATAATACTAGGTCAGGCTGTTGGCAGGTACTGATCATCTCTCGGGCAACTGCGAGCTGCTGGCCCCTGTCCGCTCACATTTCCCAATCCCTAGTTTCCCCTAACTCCCCTAACTTGTGTCTACTCAGTAATAAATCTTTCACAACTTCTTCACATTCACAAACAAAGCCCATGTGATGCATAGAGCTCTCTCTCCTCACTAATAAGGAATTTGACTCTGTTCATTTACTCTCAGCGGCTGCTGATAGGCACGTCAGCCCTTGATTATGCTGCCAACATATCATATCTAACTTGATCTTCTAACATGATATATCTAATCATTGCTGACACAAAAGGCATGTGGGGTCTTAGCCTAGCCACAACTAAATGTTTTGAGTTGATGGCAGCATATACTAGGTTGCTCCAGCTGCTCAGGTTGCTGTTGTATTCATGATGAGCAACGCGTTCAGTCAGGAAACAAACTCAGCAGTATGTTTTTTACAAGTGAACAAAAAAAAAAAAAATCCACATTCACACGCTAATGTCAGGCCTTTATAAAATTTAGCTTTACTCACTGTTTAACTTGCCATGCAAGCTGTTATTGCTGCTGTTCTTTGCATAATGTTGAACTTGCTGCTTTTGATGACACGCATCCTCCCCAATCCCTCCTGCTTACATCTGCCCTTATATACTACATGGGGGTCATGTACTCCCTGACTAAGTCAAATGCATGTGGAGCAGTGAGCCATAAAAGCTTATTTATTCCACCAAAACAAACTTATTGATTTGTCAGAACCACTGATAATCAATGGTTATGACATATTAAGTGGTATCATATGTAGTGGTATCACACTTATGAGCACATGAGTTGTCATGACTGAAGTGGTTATATCATCCAGATATGCCTTGATAGGTGGGAGAAGAAGCCCTCCCACCCGCCCTTTTCCCTCCCACAACCCATTTAGATGCCATAGCATTTCAAATCTCAAAACATGCAGTCAATTTTAAAGGAGAGATTGTGCACCCTGCCATGACAGTACTAGGCTCCGTTGTGTAATGGTCGTTTTGTGATCACAGCCATTTTCCAGGTGTAGAAACACAGAGATCTACCGTCAGCTGTTTGGCTGATTCAGTTTGCTGATGAATGTGTTTCCTACCAAAGAGTCACCCCATGAAGAGCGTTACAAGCTCCCTGTGTTTCAGTAAACCTGCAGAGGGAGGAAATCAGAAGCCAGCCTCTCAGCCTAATGTGTTTAATGCTGCACTTGCACCCTGTATTTTTCACATTACATCACCATGATGTCATTCAACTGCCAAGCACAGCACAGTAAGTCTATAGGCCCCCACCTATAAATCCAAATTAAGGATTTATTCTCCTGTTTGTATGTGTATAGGTGCTGTATTTTCAGCTTTCAGCAGAGCTGTAATTGAATCCAGCTGAAAGAGCAACCCTCTGCTATGGAACCTTAGAGACTCCTATAAATAAACAGGCAACACTCCTTCAACACTTGCCTATATGGCACATGGAATGATTAGCTCATGGCAACAGCCCTCTGATCCTACAGTGTGTAGCCACAACTATTTTCTGTCAGCTATGTGCATAGCCACGAGTGTAGTGTGTCAAGAATTCTGGCTGTCAGGAATTCATAATACAGATTCATTATACATTAAATTGTCCTTTAGGGGTTACACAAATTTGAAAACAAATGAAGTTATATAGTGTTTTAGCATGACAATTTGAGAAAAAAAAATACCACAATGAAAACTGGTTCAGGTAGGATAACATTGGTGTGTTGATATTATTGTTATTATTAATATTTTTTTTAATTTCTCATTGTAGTGTACCAATTATATTAGCACAAAATGAGATTTCAACCAAAAATAGATTTTTTTTACATTTTCACAGTAATGTAAGAGCGGTGAAGAAAAAGCCACGCTAATTGGAAAAACAACAATAAAAAAGCCACTAGATAAAATATCTCATATATTCCAGACTTACAATATTTGAACAAAGGGAAGGAGGTAGCCCATCTTCCCAAACCAAAGCAACTGAGTTAAAGGTGCATTTCACTCATACTGCAGCTTAAAGTCACAATGAAACAGCATTTTGAGAGCATTCCCTCCTTTCCTGCTGAAAGATGATGCAGCACAACACGACATGAGGAGGGTCTATTGAAAGTGTAAGCAAATAGAATATCAGTTAAGCAGAGAAATACATTTTTATTTGATGGGAGGATTTTTCTGAACTCCTATATACAGTACTCTCTCCAAACAGACTTTTTTTTTTTTCCTAATCTCACTCTGTCACTTTGCCACACCACAACTCCAACCACAGAGACGGAGAACAAATATGTCCTGCCAACCGGAGAGCAGAAAACATTTCATCACTCTCCATTGACTTTATAGAGTGTCACCATGTCTCTTTTTGATTTGGGGTTATTAACAAACAAGACAAAATGCCCAAAAGCTGACGTGTGGTTGGAAGCACTATCAACAATCCTGAGATCAAGTTTTTATAAGATTCCAAACAGAAGAACCAAATGTTTAACAAGAGAAAACTGGATTCGGGCAAGCATTTTGTCACTGGTAACTCAGATATCCAAATGAATGTTTTAAATCAGATAATGATATCTATACTTTTTGCAGCTCACATTGCTGGTGTTGTAGTGGAACGTTGATACATCTATACTTTCAAGTTAGCTCACTTACACTTTGCCTAACTAGTAACCTCAATACACAAGCAAATTTGCTGCAACTCCCCGGCAACTGTATGTGGCTCTTGTGAACATAAATCTAGTTTTTCCTCCCTGTATGTCAGCAGCAAACCTGGAGAGTGGGGTTAGTGGGGTTAGTGGGGTTAGCGGTCTCATTTCGAAGTGATTGTACAAACACAGAAAAAAAACTAAAAGCACAGATGCTGTTGGGGGCCAGTCAGCGTTTTACACCAAGCTTTTCCTGGCCTCCAGGAAACTAGTTCCAAAATCTTGGAAGATGCAGTGGGGCATAGTTAACTTTGGCTTCCACCAGCCAGGCCTTTGACCAAACTGAATGAGTAAGGTGTTTTTGCATGTTTGTTTGTTTTTAATCGATACAGTTGTATTCTATTTCCTGCACCTTGTAAATCCTTGTACTTAAAGTAAAAGTTAAATCATATGCTGGGTGTTTTTTTTGTACACACAGTGTTGCCAGTAGCAAATGCTCACCAAGTAGATTTAGGTTAAAATCTAACACATTTACACTCACTTGAGTTGTTGCTTTAAGCAGTGGTTTGGTATTTCTCAACTTAGGCAGCATTAACCCTTTGATGCATGAATTATGAAAGCCTGAGTCAAGATTTTTTTCTTATGTGTTTTTACTCTTCTTAGGGCATGAACACGTTTGTGAGTCTGCATACTTCTTTAAGGATGCAGGACTGGTATTACCATGTCATGATACTAGTATTAATATGTTTTCAGCAACAAGAATTGACAGTCTCTGCATAAACCTCAATGGAGGGGAGCAGCAGAGAGCATTCTAACAGCTGATATGCAATTCCACCATAGAAACCACTGCATTTAGGAGAAAATGACTTTTAAACAGCTGTCCACTGTAGTGAACACTATGCGCCAAAGGGTTAAAGTGTTGATTCCTGACATATATAATAGTGTACCCTCACCAGTAGCTCAGTCATGAGAATCTTTGTGTGATAGACTCATGGTTTATGGACTCCTTTGTTTGTGCTTGTGTGTGGGTCTGTATACTCTGGATTATAGTTTTATATTTTTCTCTCTGAGTCCTAGCTCTTACTTCTACTGTTTCTTGTATTTCAGTCTGTGTTCATTGTGTCCCTATCATTCCTCCATGGATCAGATCCAGAAACATCTATCTAAAATGTTAACAAGGTGGTTTACAATGACAATAAAGGCATTCAGTTCAATTCAGTTCAATTGAATCATTGAAAAGAGGAAAAGAAAAGTGTTTGACTTTTGAACTATGTGGCTACTTGTTTATTGTCCCACCCCTCTTTTGACAGGCAGGTTTTACACACCACCTACAAATTGTGCAGTTTTAGATATGCTAGACATGCTACTGAATTGCTTTGGCAGTAATTCCTAATATACCCTGTTTGCTGCATGAAAATTTTTTAAAAATAATGGCTGATATATTTTTACAGTCCCAACAGTTCTTGGAGAGTTGTACCCCACAATTTCTCAGGTTGTGCAGCTTAAAACCATGTTAGGACTAAAGACTCTCAGACACAGGGCAGTTGTACCCATTTGTTCAGTAAGGCAGGACATACAGCCCGACACATTCAGGTAATCAAATATCTAAAGCTGAATGAAACATTTAACAGGTACAATGTAGTTGTTAGCCTTAAGGCAGACTGCACGGTTGTAACTATTAATAGGTAATCAGAAACAAAGGACATACAATTAACATTAGGCCTACAAAGCAGATATTTACCATTTCACTGAAGAACCAAATAATTAATAATAATTAATTGCCTAAATTCTTCAACGCACACTAAATTGCAAACTGTTGGTTATCTAGTGTTAACTGATAATGATGAAAAGAGAGTGATGTCACTGTCAGCTTAATTAATTTAGATCTGTCTGGAAGGCCTGCCTCGTGTAGTAGATGCATAGTGATCAGGCCAGGGAGTTTTAAGTGACAGGGTAATTGAATTACAATCTGGCAGCGGCTTCAGAGAAGATGTTCTGGAAATAGACCCTCCAGCCATTTTAAAGTTTTTTTTTAATTATGTGCTTTTCAGTATTTCCCTGACTCATACCTTTATAGTCTCGGTGCAAGTTTGGAGTATGATACTGTGTCGGCAAACTTTGAGTGTGTCTAGGCCTCTATTGCAGTGCAGTAGAGGCCTAGGTGAAAAAGAATTAAATTATCTGTCAACAGGAAAACTCAATAGTTTGGGACACAGTTGCAGAAAACATGTTGGCAAGATTTGTTGTAGGTCAGTAAAGAAGTGATTAACTTTTCAGGCCAGTTAGTCTCAAGAGGGCATGACAGTGGGTGGGGCTTGGAACAAACGGGATGAGAGTTTCTAAACAAGCTGGTGCTGAACAACTTTGCCTGCTGATTGACTGAAAGAGTCATGTCCTCTGACAGCAGTAGTGCTGAAAGGTAGGGCTGAACAGCTTATGGAAATATTATCAAAATTGCAATATGGCCAAGTGCAATATCCAAATAGCAGGAGATACAATAATAAAGGTAAAACGTATTATTATAAATTAATTATTTTGGTGCTACAGAGACACTCTGGCCTATAAATTGTATTTATCGGAGGTAAGAAAACATGTTTGTTTGGTACAGACCCCAGCAAAAATCACATCATCATCATTTTAATATTTTTGTAAGTTAAAATGAAAATTATGATTAAAAAATTCTCATCCACTAAAACCATGACTCTTATTGCAATTGCAATATTTGTCAAAATAACTGAAAGGTATCATGGCTTAGTGTAAACTTCCAGCTACGACCTTGGCAGAGCTCTGCACTCTACCGAATGCCTTGTTGTTGTTGTTTTTTGTTGTTGTTTGTTTGTTTGTTTTGTATTGCTGTGTGTGTGTGCATGTGTGTGTGCGTGTGTGTGTGTGTGTGTGTGTGTGTGTGTGTGTGTGTGTGCAGTTAACCTTTAAGTAGAATACATGGCCTTATATAAAAGATCTACTGCTACTATAATATAATACTTCCATGGTGCTGCTATATAAAACCAGTGTTGACAAGGGAGGATGCAGTTATCAGCGTATTTTGATCAGGCAAAGGCTTGGCCAGTTTATGTCAGTGTTGTTGTCCAATCAGAACAGGATACATCATTTTGGGATATAGCTGTGGTAGGACCTTGAACCAATGAGGTACCTGAGCCAATCTGGTCCTGACACCTGCACCCAACTCTGAACGCCCACAGCTGAGTCCCTTACTGGGTCTCAAGACGCCATAGCGCTGTTCAGAAAGACATCTTGACACTGGTAACTTCTTGAAAGCTCTCTGATTTCCTTGTAAAGGTGAATTCGATCACAAGCTCTCTTTGCACACCAGCCTCCACATGGCAAAGTACATTCATGAAGTTTTATACTTCAGTAGGTCAGGAACACCTGAGCACGTGTGTGTTATTGCTTCACTGCATCCAACATACTGAGACAGGCTGCAGATGACCAGTCTGCACAAGTCAGGCCAGCTGCCCTCCCTCTACAGAAGGCCAAAAGTCAGGAGCTGGGCGGACACAGGGAGGGCTGGGAGGATCAGCTCCAATTACTGCAACGGCCGCCAGAACTCCAACCAGCCATGTTACTCCCTCTCCCAATGCTTTCACTTCCCTTATATTAGGACACCTGGCTCTCTGCTGCCCCCAGAAAATGTGGTGAGTTGGATGACAGAGTTGTTGTTGTCTTGCTTTGACGAGATGTAACACTGAACCAGCCTTGCCACCGCAGGCTGTGGTTATGTTTGTCATTTAGATGTGATTTTTTTAAAATGTCTGATTCTAAAGCTTGGATTTTATGCGCTTATGCTACTGGAAGTCCACACACAACATTTTCTTTGGTTGCCCTTATTGAAATCTGTGTCTGTACAGATTTTTCTTGCTCCCCCTTACCATCTTGTTGTGTTGTATTCAGCTGGATTCTGATCACAGTTTGATCTGTTCCATATCTAACTGTAAAGATCCAATGGTAATGTGGGTGAACGCATTATGTTTGTGTATCTAGACCTGTCCTGGTAAAAGCAGAATAAAAGCAGTGATTTCTGATTGTGATATAGTCAGAATATGGAATACTATCATCTTATACATTATCGCCTTTCAGCCATGGAGCCTTCAGTTTTGTTGAGTAAGTTCAGTTAAACGAAAGGGCGACTCTGGAGTTGACCTAGGATTTTTAATTCCTCATAATATGGCATAATACCTGCACAATGAATAGCTCACATTCAGAAGGCTGCCTGTTCATATCCCATCCTTTACTAAAGTAAACGTCGTGCTCACTGAGGGATTTTTAAGGTCAGAGGGAAAATAGCTGTCCTATGAAACTTTATCATGTGAGCTTTTTGGGTGTTTTCTCCTGTCTGCATTTGCTGACATTGTCTGAGACCTTTGGAGAGGCTGCTCTCAGGTTGTCACATATCATAGAAGTCATACACAGCTATAATATGGCTAATTAGGGTATTGCTGAACCTGTGTGAATATATTGTTAGGGATTTATAAATCTCCTTTGTTTGATATTTCAGTCATTGTGAGCACAGGACCAACAATGTAAAGGCACCTTTAGCATGAAATGGTGTTGAAGGAAGTACAGGTCATTCTGTATCAGGAGAACCAAGCTTTTATTAAATCAGTACAACACCAGATAGACCTGCTATCCTTTAGCAAAGTTGTATACAACAAAAGAATTAAAAGTCTACAGTTGTCAGATGCTCATGTCACGGCCAGTTAAACTCTTAAGAATTGCTTTCGCTGTCAAGTACAGAAAAAGTCCAGGGGTTAGTCTTGGTGGCATTGCAGCAGAAACATAGTGACCACTCACAGAACATATTTTAACACATGGAACAAGGACCTCACATGCAATATAAATGGAAATACAGTCCAAAGGAACAGGGTAAGACATGCAGCACCTTGGACTGCAGACATCCACATCTCTCGATATGCAGAGGCCAATTCCTTTGAAGGTTTTTTCTGTCTTTTTTTGGTTTTAGTTTTAGTTTGATCCTCAATTACAGCCCCTCAGCTAGACAATAATTCGGTCAGGAGTGTAGGACAAAATGCTGATCTAGCAGAGCTCTTGTAATGTTCACCGACAAAAAGACAAACCCATACACTGAGAGGCAGCAGCAGTATTGCAAGAGCGAAAACATCACGCCACAAACTAAGTAAGGATTTAAATTATAATGGAAACCTATATGGGGAAAACTCAGGTGGTCATGATGTTGATTGAGTATATCGTGTTAGGTTTTTTTTTGTGTTTGGTTTGTTTGTTTTTGTTTTTCACAATTATTTGATTGCAGAAATAGGTTTCTTTTTTCTAAACTTTGGAGTTTATATTGCCAGCACCTGTGAGAGAGATTGCGGTATCCATCACCACCAACAGGGATGGATTGGCTTTTCTTGCTTTGTGCCCCATGCGCCCCAAGTCTCCTCAGGCTACAGTTTCCAGCGTTAGAGTACAATATCGGTTCTCCAATTAGTGTGCACATGGATAAAAATGGTGATAAAACTGGTGATAAAACACATGCAATACTGTACAATACAGTGATTAGGGAACAATAACAGCAAAAAAATGAATCATTTCAAACAATGAAAATAAACAGAACCTTAACACACCTGTTCAAAAATACTTCAGCAGCAACATCACCATGTCTTTATACTGATGTGCTGCCTCCAGACTGATTCAAGCTGATTACTAATTACTGTAAAAAGCATAGAGACATTGCAGCATTATTATGGCATCATTATATTATGTTCAGAACAATTTTATTAGGCTATTAGGCTTGCGTAGTAGCTCAATATATGTAATGTGGTTACATCATCTTTTTCCATTACAAAATGTAAGTATAATCTGTTAAATGATCCAAAAATAACAAATTCTTATTAAAAATATTATTTAAAAATTAGAGAATTACTTAATACTTTTTCCGAGTTTCTCCATTTTAAAGGAAAGCAAGGAACTCAGATAAATGGTGGATGTCTTTGTTTATATGCATATCTGAAATAAATTTTGTGAGCTATGTAATTTCCCCCTTTTTCTCATCTGTGCCTTTTATACCTCAAACATGAAAAGTAATTGAAAAGGAACTGAACATAATCACAATACATTTTTGTAACTGTAATCAAATACATTTTTAGAGTAACCTACCCAACTCTGGTTTTTGTCTAAGTCTGGCCTGTAGTGTTATATAAATGTAAGATGCCAAGCACAATAGCCTCCAATCCAAGGCCCATAATAAGCAATATAATAAAGTCTCCACAGAATGCAGTGCACAAAAGCAGTTCAGAAATGTAAAAACTTTCCCTAAATGTTAACAGGTCTTTTCCTGATGCCTTATGAGTGAAGCAATCTCTGGCTACCTCTGACTCTAAATGCTGTCTGTGGTGACGCTGATGACTTGTGGGTGCACCCTGTTCCTGTTACAGCTGAAGAGCCACGCTGCCCTCCTGTGGCGGTAGCGCTTGGACAGCAGCACATAGAGCACTGGGTTGACGCAGGGGTGAAGGTACTGCAGCACAGTGCACACAAAGTAGAACATCTCCCAGGCCTGGCCATGGCGATACAGCCCCAGGTATACACACAGCTCCAGCACATAACCAGGCAGCCAGCACACAGAGAAGGTAGCAGCAGCCAAGAACACCATTACGGACGCACGGCGGGTATTTCTGGCACTGGCCACCGACATAACAGGGCTCTTGTGGAGAAAAACAGCCAGGCGGACATAGTTGAAGGCGATGACCAGCATTGGAACAAAATAGTAGAGTACAAACTGACTCAGGACGACTTGGTAGTGGTGCTCGTGGATGGTTGGGAGGCAGAAGGTGAAGTTTGCCAGGCTGGGGCCCAGGCTCTCCTTAGTGGCAAACATGCGCAGCGGCAGACTGATGAAGAAGCTGAGGGCCCAGACCAGGACAAACATGAGAATGACCAGGTCCATGGTAGGAGGCTGGTACGGGTTGGTGATGATCATGGCACGGGTCATGGACACTGCGCACAGAGAATAGGTGCTGGCCGCCAAACTGAAAGCCAGGAGGAATTGGTAGATCTTGCAGGAGGTGTTGCCCAGAGGCCAGGAGTAGCTTACGGCGGAGTGCAGGGTGAAGGGGATGAGCAGCAGGGTGAGGAAGTCGGCCAGAGTCATGCTGAGCAGGAGGATGTCCAGGCGGTTCTTACGCAAGGTGTTATACTTGGCAAACAAAGAGAAGACGAGCAGGTTGGCACAGAACCCGATGCCCAGGATCACTCCACAGGTGCAGGCAAAAATCAGCCCGTAGGTGTTGGGAACAGCCTGTGTCACATCAAACTCATGTTACCTGAAGTCTCTTTGAAATAGGACAATTCAAAACAGCATCATTTACTTTGTATCCAGGTAGTACAATAACAAAGTTATTTATCGTATCTTCAAAATGACAGCTTTTTAAAAAAAATCCAAAGATAATAGAAAACCACAAAAATTGGAGATGCAGAAATACAGTGAAGTGCTAAGAAGCATTATGTCATTTAGTGTTTTGAGACAGAACTGGCAAACTAGATGTTGTTACCTTTCCATCTATACTGTCGTCAGGTGCTCAGGGTTCTGTGCTTGTTTTATCACAGCATATAGCACATATATTATTTTTTTTAAAGCTCTCAACTTTAACATCTGTCCCTAGTTTGAACCTACTAATTACTCACCATTGTCTTTTCCTCAGTGAAGTAACTCCTGGCTCATGTCTATGTGTGTACCATCCTCATAACATTCCTTGAAGTATCCAGATATAAAACAGCGTGACCTGTATCCATCCTGTTAAATTTGACAAGAGAAGGAAGAGGACTCAGCCTCTCAGGATTCATGACGACTGTGACTGTCAAATGTGGAGGGAAGAAAGACAAACATCACTTGGGTCAAATTGATTCTGGTTGACTAGGTTTAAAGAGAAAGCTCCGCTGTCCCGTTGCTGAGAAGCACGTCAGTGGTTTGCAGTTTTATTTTCCATTATAAGATGGATCTGTGTTACTTGTAAAAGGTACAGCGCGCATTTGCAGTGGTTTTGTGATGTGTATGCTGAATTTGTGTATTTTAAGTGCTGCATATAGTGTGGGTTGTGTCTTACTGAGAGAGGCTTTGTTGAGAAACACTCATATGATTACTGTGCATTCATTTGTGTGTTTATGCTATTTTTTCCTGAATTAAATTGCGTGAAAAATACTTTGTGAACTGTCTACGTGTTGTATTTATTTTAAATGCTCCTCTTTCTGTGCGAAGCTGTTTTTTATCATGTCTTTGTACTGTATAAAGAGTATATTTCAAAAACAGCACCCTTAACCACCATACCATGGATCCTCTCCAAAGAATAAATGCTCCCTCCATTGACTGCGTTCTCTGTGTCTCCCCCTCTCTAGAGTTATTAATGGCTCTCCTGTTGTTAGATTGATTTCCTCGGTGTGAGCTGCAGGCTCCTGATGTTGGCTTTATCAGGCTATTCCACAGCATTTATGACTCTGTGTCCACTAATGGCCCGCGATGTACACTGCTGCTCTTAGCACAGGATATAGCTGACACTGATGCATTTGCTCTCCCCGTGCCGTTCACTCAGCGACTGTTAAAAATGCCACATGTTCTCAAGTGTGACATTAACAGCCTCGCTCTGTTCTTTACACACCAAAAGTCAACAAAAACACTGATTTTTTTTTTCTGATACACCTCTTTTACAACAAAATTAAAAAAAAAAAAAAAACAGATTCCCCCTGCCCTGCTTGTGTTTCTTATTTCTTTTAACCGCTATTTTTCTAGTAATTCTGTGTGATATTGTAGTGATCCCCAAAGCACCCCCACTCCCACACAGAGGTCGAAGGTCAGCGTCAGCAACAGTAGGGGTTTTCAAACTATTTCATGTTCATGAAATAGTTTTTGATCTCATACCCTTATTTGAAGTAATTTTGCCCTGTGGAGGCTGAAAATATAATTTGGTTTGTATTAAGTATTAAATTGTTTCATGTCATACCTGAACACTGACAAATAACATGCTAAAATAATGATTCACTTTTTTTTTTTTTTTTTTAGCTAATTAAGTCATAGTGATTTAAAGCTATTCCACATTTTGCTGAGGACCCCATGACAGTCACTTTGAAAATCACCAAGCTACACAACAGTGCTCATGGAGGAGGTGCTGATTAAGTTTCTTGTTCAAGAAATTTTCAGCAAGGTGGATGCCTGCCACCCAACCTGTTGAACCCAGGCCTACTGCCCTTTTTGTTTTCTTACACAATCTCTCCAAGTGCCACAACTTCAGGGCACCATGGCTCCCCTTGGCCTCTTTCTTTCCCTACTGTTGGCGGCTTGTAAGTGTTAGTGTTACAGCAAATGAAGGCCATACTCATTTAAGTCAATGGCTAAAATGTAAAATGTACATACAGATAGTGTGACACAGTTTAAAGTATTTTTGCATGGCCTAGATAGGAAAAAAGATGGATTTTGCATGAACATTGGCACTGAGATTTTTTTTTTATACTGAAGCCTTTGCTGCGTACTGTCCAAGTTCGTTAATTTGTGAAAGCCATTTTCATTCTTAAGGATGATAGAACAAAGTAATTCCATTTGTTATATATGAACTTCAATCCAAGGTTAAAATAGGCAAATTTTCCTGTTATTAAATAATTGTATATTAATCTGCTTTGAAATATCTCTGTTGCTTTATCATTTTACGTACAGTATTGTAAGAAATCCAGAGAAATCACGCTTAGGGTGTTGCCAGAATACCCTTTTCTGTGTACAACATGGGTCAAGGGTTTAATTAAATTGTCTATCAAATGGAATATGTTTACCAGATATAGCTAGTAAACAAAGACACTACAAATCAAATTATTTCTAATGGCTACATTTTTAATGTTTGATTATTTGGAAACATGTACAGTATGCCCTCAGTGCAAGTGAAGAACATTAAATGAGTCTGATCGCCTCTGACTTGGGCTTATTCTATAAAAAATAAACTATAATGTAAAATATCGAGAGTGGGTTTCATGAAGCATCCAATAAGTTACAAGTCCATGAGGGATGTAAGGTGGGGAAAGAAAGTATGATCATCTAAAGAAACATCAAAACCAAAAATCAACCACAAGAGAACATGTACAGGATACAACTAAAGTGCATTATGGAATTTAGTCAGCAGCACCGTGATACATTCACAAAATAAATACACACTTTAAAATGAAATAAATTATGGCAGAAACAGTTCTAATAGATGTATTCAGTGAGCAGTTCATCGTGATTGTATGGCCACAACGGTCAGTACATGAAGAGTGAACCAAATACTAGACCACTCGGCACCCAAATGTCTGTGAAGTCACACTATGTACAGACAATAAATATTTTTTTCTTCCTAAGGTCTACCTGTGCACACAACAGGTTAAAGATTAAACCATATGGCATTGTTTTGATGTAAGTCAGGGTTACAGAGGCGTATAAATTGCCCAAATAAATATGGGACCTAACGATATGTTATGTGATAGTTCATAAAATTCCTGGAAGTATGAGACTGTATTTAAACACAAAAATACAAATGTAGCGGATTATAATCATACAAGCATAGCCCCAAGGCCGTAATATGAAGTGACAGAATCAGCTGTGGGTTGAGTCTGTCAGACCTCAGTCATATGCTGGACTTGTGTCAGTGTCTTAGTGCAGCACCACCCATAGGCCATTTGGAGTCTGTCACCCGGGGCACTGTGTCCTTTGCAGCTCCTTTGCTGTGACAGAACGTGTCTTTCTCCTCTTCTTGTCGCTCTCCCTCCGCCGGCCTAACCTCACCTTTTTTTTCCTCTTGGTGGCCACTTTGAGTGGCTGGTCCTTGTAGGCCAGAGCCTTGTTGGTCTCCTGGGGCAGGTTCACTCCCTCCCTGTCCGGCCTGAACCTGAGGGGGAGGTTTTTGGTGCCTCCGGGGGGCTTCTGGTGCAGGGCACTCCCACTGAAGGTGTGGCTAGTGGCTCTGCTCTGGAGGGGCGGGGCTCGTTCGTCGGCTGTGTGCACCTCCTCCAGCAGCTCCTGCAGCCACATGCGACGCTTGAACTCCTGCAGGGAGCGTCCCTTGTCGTGCATCAGCTGGGCATGGCTCACTGACCTCCTCCTGCAAGCATGGAGGAGAGGAGGCACAGGTCATAGTCAAATCCATATGCAGTGAGGAAAGGAAGAATCTTGTGTAAAAGCTTCATGTAGTGACTACATACTAGCATGTTACTACAGCTTCATGCATGAAGAGAGCAGTCTGGCTAATAAGCTCACCTTTCCCTTAGATTTCTAAGGAAGAAAAGTTGCTTGTGTGCATAAAATACCAGTATCAAATTTACAAATCAATACCAACAAACAATTTAAACATGTCTTCTTCATATGACTTTCTAGTAATACTCTATTTGACACCGAGGTGTAGAGATTGTGCCTGGAATTGCTTTTGCTCTAGAAATTCAAGGTCATGTTCTTGTAAGACTCAGTACAGTAGGTGGCAGCATAAACAAAATTTCTGAGAGCCGCAATACTCTCAACTCAAGCAGCCATGAAGCCAAAGTTAATACTGAATGTCTCCAAACTGTTATATGTGCTCATAGACTCTGGTTGTGTGTTCTCAAGACAAACAACAAAAATATTGCTACAAATTTTCACTCTCTCGTTTAAAAATTTGCTCGTACCTCATTTATAATGTCCACTTTTATACAACTTTAGCACCCAATAAACAAATAAACAAAATAAACAAAGAAAGTAACTCACGTTCTACCACTAAGTGCATCAACTGGCCTCCCGTAGAGAGTCACTGGGGAGCACAGCAAGAACACAGCAAGACTCCACTGATGGAGCATGGCTATAGAGCACATCCTGCAACCTAAGATCTGCAGAATACAAGAAATGTTACTCTTAACATTCACTGCAACAGTTTAAAATTTTTTTAAAAAATATCCATGCATCAGTCGAGATCTTGTTTTAGACATTAATGCTAAAACAACGTACATCCTCTGTACTTTGTTTGCAATGTGCAAAAAAGTCCAAAAAATGACACTAATACCAAGAATATGACTTCTCCCTCCCTCCTGTCATTACTTGTGTCAGTAATAAGACAATTTGTTAAAACAAAGAAATCATGGAGACTTACATGTAGTGAATCTTGAGAAGGAGAATCCACCAAATAGTCAGTCCACAAGTTCTTAAAGGAAGATCCTATCAAAAAAGTAATAAAGTTAAAAAAATTATGCTGCCAAATACAATTTGGCTAATTCAAAAATTCTGTCCAAATCCATTGGTGCGAGGGCAGTGTGGGGAAACCCCCTCTCAAGTCTGCTCCATTCAGTTGCCTCCCAACAGTGTGTGTTGAGCTATTTATTTCTCCCCAACGTCCCAATGAAAACAGAGATAAAGATAGAGCAGCAGCAGTAGCCCATCAGCTGCAGTGCTGCTACACCACTTGGTGCTTCAATAATCTCATGAAGAGTAACACCCAAGCATCACTTCTGGTGGCCGGAGCAACGGTGAGGAGTGTGCGTGTGGAGCCCAGCACTGTGAGCAAGCCTGCGTGTTTGTCTGAGTGAGGCAGAGTGAGAAACTCCTCTTTGGGTGAAGATGCAGGCACTACCTTAGCCCCTACCCATTAAGTGCAGTCCTGACACCCTCTCCACCTCCCAGCCCCTCTCCCATACACACCTGCAGTGACAAGAAGGTGGCGCCCATGCAACATTCAAACCACGAAAAGAATAAGAGGATCTTTGGTAAAACAAACAAACAAAAAAATGCTCAAAACTTAATTTAATTTGAAATGTTTTCTTTTAGATGTAGCCTCTAAGTGCCGCTTGAAACAGATTAAAAGTGCACTAATACTGATTCATAATTTCATCATTAAGAGCTCAAAGATGACAGGTGTGCACCAATGGAGGTAATCATAGGTTACTGAGTGGAGGCTATATGAGGGGAGGGGCAGGGGTACTCCAAAGTAAACACCCAGGCCTCACCACTTTCCCAGGGGAGAATGACCATAACCTCAGAGAAACCCAACCCACAGCCTCTCACTGCAGACCATTCAATTCCACTCCACTCTGCCTCAGCAAACCAGCTCACCGCCGCATGGTTACCGTGGGCTCTGAGGCATCTCCTGTGTTCAGCTAATAAGGACAGTGGATAGTTATGCATTGACGCAGTGGTATACAATCCCAGGATAAATAAACCAAAAGCCTGTATATGTTGGGGCGCTGCATCCAAACATGAGCATCCAGTCTTTTTATGCATTTTTGACAGTGTTGGAAACACATTAAAAGCACAGGCAGGAATGTAATAACTGAAACTGCATGTGTTTTAATCAACAAATTGGTTGCCAGGAGCTCTTTATCCCTGCAAAAAGTGCATTTAATGTATCTGAAAATGGTTTATTTACATTTGTAATGTTTAACTCAAAAGTATTTGGAGAACCAAATTATATGTGGCTAAATTAGGGATTGGATTTTTTTTTTTAAGATTGTAAAAGATTTTCTCTTTAATATATTACAGCACTGAAAACTTTGTTGTGACAAACATTTGCTATAGACACAAAATTACAAAACATAAACAATTGCATGAATGACCTATGCTTTCATTTACGTTGTTTTGGGAGTTACCAGGTTCACTTTCCCACAAATTCCTCTAGAAAATCCCGTACAGTCATTGGTTGCACGTTAGCATACCCAGTGCTGAAATAAAGTCACTTACAAGGTAATAGCACAGGATCAGTCATTTCACTGAGCTAACAGGTGGTTTGTTACATGGCGGTTTGTTATATGCCATTTAATGGTGGATAATGAAATTGGCTAATCAGTGTTTCAAATGAAGATCCACTTTACTGGAAATCAAAACATGATAGTGACAAATAGCTGTTGTTGCTGTACGAACAAAAAAAATCAAGCAAAATTGCAGATCTGTAGAATTATTTGTGATTTTGGTCATGATTTGTGTATGTCCTCACTGAATTCAAGGCCCCAGAGACTGCATGGACTGTTTCCTGTGAAGTGTTGAAAATTTTGTTGCCAACTTTACCGTTTGGTACAGTGAGAGCATTTGCTTTTGGGTCGCTTCAGACTGATCTTTGTTTTAATCTGTGTGAAGTGTAAATGGCACTGAAATGAATACTAAGAATTTTGAAGCAATTTGAAATTGTTATGTAAATGCAGGGTTAATTGTAGCTTGTCTGTTGTTGTTAAAGTCAGTTTAAGCCTTGGCAGCACAGGGTTTTTATGGCCATTGCATTCAAAATCCTGTTAATGGCCCTTCAGTGAATTTCTGCAACATGAATCATGAGCAGATAATGGTATTTTGCTATAAATGCTGCTCCTGTCCACATTTTTGGAGTTTTCCTCCTCCATCCCTCATTATCCACAGCTGGACTTGTTCTCTTCTCTCTTTTGTTTATTTTGAGGTGTGATGTTTTAACATTTTTTTTAACCTTTATGAATTAGTATTTTGTTTCTTCTCTTGATGTTTTTTATACTATGAAAACTTGTTGTTAAGGTACTTTGCTCCTGTTTTTCTCACAGTGCAAACAGATAAAGCTAAAATGCAACTAACCATTAATTCGTCCAGCTTAATAATGAAGTGACCCATATTTCCTGTATATTACAAAAAGTTAAGTCAAACAGTATCCAAATCCTGCAACATTTTTTCAGTGTAAGGTACAAGTAGAATGGGATAAATACATTAAATTGATCTGTGCGTATTTTCCAAGGTTAATTGTTAAGACTGTTTGCATGATGATATAGATGAATGTGTCCATTCAATATCCTGAACAATTTACAGTGTGTGATTATTTAAACACACTGGATGGAATAACTTGCATTTCTCCTCATGTATAAAACTCATAAATTACTTTCTATGAGTACTTATGTAGTGTTGATTGGTAGAATCACTTGAGGCTAAACTGTATAACCAGTGGGTGGCAAATTAGTTAATAGTGGGCTCAGTATTTTACAAGCAGTCATGATTCAATTCGGCAAGGGGTCCAGAAGGGGTTTGGAATTGGGACCAATATATGGCAGACCCCACTGCTGTCTCCAAAATTCAGCTTTCTTCTGTTTCCAACTGGTCTGCCCCAAACCTCTTACACTTTAACATTCAGTAGGGAAAAAATACCTCATTTGATTCCATTCTGCAAAGACTTTACCTGCAAAAAAATATGAAAAAAATCCCATTTCCTGGCAGACAGCAGCATACAGAACGGGAGCCAGGAAAGCTGCTTTTGATTCATGCTAAATTGCACTCTCAACACAGAACAGTATTCCTGTCCGTTTTTCATCCTTTTCACACTGCACCTACTTCACGTTCACACATACAGAACACATGCACCCACCCACCCCCATTTCAAAGAATTTGCACTCCTCTGGTCCAAGCCAGCTCATAGACACACACTGAATCCAGAGAAACACCCTCATTTCGTGTATAAATTCAGAGTTCAGCATCTATTTTTGGATGTGTTGTACCCATTCCCTGCATTGGCCCACCCTATTATGTCATAAATCCTGGCTTTGCTTGCAGCAACAGTTCCTCCTTTTGTTGTGGGGTTACATCCAGACTCATTATGTGCGTTGCATGTACATAGCAGCTCTGTCCATGCCAGAAATACAGTGTTGATTCCCACACCCTAACTGAATGGCTCATCATCGTCACACTCTGAGATTGTCTGCATTGACTATTCATAGCCTCTTTCCCTTTTAACTCAACAAGCACAGCTTTAAGTGAAATTTTAACATCACAGTAAAATGACACAGTAATAATTATATATTGAAAACATTTTTAGAGTGCAAAAGCATATATATATATATATATATATATATATATATATATATATGTGTTTATGTATATATATGTGTGTGTACACACACACACATACACATACACGCAAATGCACACACACATATATACACATATGTATATGTATATATAGAGAAATTGATTTAAAGGAAATTCTCCTTGGGTCGCTCTTTCAGTGCAGTTTCTGTTAAACATGACATTCTTCAAGCCTATAAAGATCTCAGATGTCATTCATATAACCATGTCCACGGCTTTTGCTGTTAAGAACAAAGTCAGAGGTTTACACTATATTCGATAATGGGCTCTTTATGGTGCAGCCAGGGCTTTGATAGCTTGGCAATTTCGTCGTATGAGAACTTTAGGTTTGTTAGCCTGGAAAACCTCACTTGAAAAATGGCTTTTGCAGAGTTACTTTTTCGCTTAATGGTTTCTTAACTGTGAGTTATAGGCAGCCTCTGTTAGTGCATTTGAGGTATGCTTTATAATGTCACATTGTGGGCAGTTGGAAGACTTTTCGGCTAATCATTCACACCTACCAATCATAACTGTCATCTTGGGAATGCTCTCTATTCCACTTTACCTTCCCCCATTTCAACTATTTCAACAGCTTTGCTACTAAGGCGGCGTTTTGTTCATATAAGCCAAGGAGATGTTGAAACTGATGCACGCCGGTTTCTTTTTTGGTTGGTGGTTTAATTGGCTCTTGAAATCTGTCACCTGTCTCTAGTTCAGATTTTGATAAATTAATCCTGAACACTTGACAATGAAATGAAATCAGTGTTTGAAAGATAGAAAACGCCTAATAAAATTTATTTCGCGTCACTGCTAAGAAATTTGTTAAATACACATGAAAGCACAACCTGAAATTAGAGTACAGCTCACCCTGTTGCAATGCTGGTACACATCAACTCACTTTGTTTGAATAGTGATTTAACGGATGGAAGATTTTTTTTTTTTCTAACAGTAATTTGTTGAGATTTTTGTGAATCAACCAATTTTTGCACATGCAAAAAAAAATTGTTTGAAGTATTATGAATGAAACAGATCAACAGTATATTTGGAGTTACAGTAAAAAGGTTTAAAAAGCATGATTCACCAACCATGAGTCAATTAATTCACCAACTCTAACCCTGACTATGTGGTTGGTACTTTAGTATAAAGTCAAGATTCATGTAACATCCATAACCAAGTGAAATTGTGGAAGGATGACAGAGCATTCTTGACCACATATCTCATTTCAAATTAAAGGGATGACTTGTCTGACTTTGTGAACGACCTTTTCCACGACATCCTTGATAAGGAAAATTCTCAAACATCTATCTTATTAAAGCATGACAGGCTTGTTGAAAACGGTGCTGTTTTTATGGTTGATTTGATTAGTAACTGGACTTAGACATGGATTTCACTGATGCGTGGATGTAGGTCCTTATCTCAGTAAGTCTCAAAAAATCTGTACAATATTTCACATCTTCACATATAATCTGTTACACAGGAAAACAATCTTTGGTTTGATATTTCTGAGAGTGAATCTAGCCTTTTCAGCTGCACAATGCACAATGGCCAGGTTTAGTCAGGATGTCAAAAATGGGTCACTCCTCCGCACACTAAGAGGCATACATCCTGAACATTACCTAATGCCTGCTCAAGGTTGCCAAAATATGGCCACCTCTGTCATTCATTTATTTGATCTGAAGTAGCTGCAAAATTTGTCTGTTTCTGTTTTTGCTATGTGATATATGATGATCCGGGCAAGGTAGTGCTTTGGGGCTGATTTCTTATTTACAACACTGATTTTTTTTTATGTTGCCATAAATGTCAAACTCCTGCAGACAGTGAGTCGGGGAGGTCTTACTCAGACAAAAGCATGTTGTCCAGACTCAGTCTAGAGGCACAGGTACATTAAATAATTATTTTTTCAGACAGGAAATATCTGCCATTGGGCATTTTGCTTGTAAAATGTATTTTTAAGATGAAATGATTCCTGCCTGGAAAAGCTCTGCTCGCATCTGAGCCGGGGATTTACACTCATGTAGTCAATGTTGGACTCGCTTGTACCAAAAACATTCAGTATTGTATGTCCTGTGATTAAACGGTGAATGTGTGTTTGATCACGCCCTCGATGTGATTCAGAGTGATTCAAGGAGCAGAAAAACAAGTCCAAAGCCCGAGTCTTTGACCTGGCCCTATGAGGTGGCCACCGCATTAGCATTTCTCTCTTGGCAGATGTTGCTGGTGGGGTGTCTGACTGTGGCTGGCCTCTCTGCAGTGGCCCTGTGCTCCAGGCTCTGGGGAGGGGGCTCCTCACTCTCCCCACCCAGACCACAAGCTGCCCCATGTCTGATGCCCCCTCTCACTCTCCTGACCTCAGAGGCAGACCCCAGGCCAGCTGGACACCGCCTGAAACCCCACACAGTCACCACACAGCCACCACCAATGGTTGCCACCCTCCTGCCCCTGACCTATCACCCAAAACATTACCATAAACTTCTGCCCCGCTGCCAAGCAACACACACAGCCGCGCTCACAGTCAGACCCTCTCTCTCTCTCTCTCTCTCTCTCTCTCTCTCTCTCTCTCTCCCTCTCTCTCTCTGCACCTCTGCTCTCCTTGCCCATGTAAAGATAGCTCTGTCTGTGGGGAGAGAGTGGAGTTGGTGGAGAGGGGTAAGCGCTCTTGGTTATGATGGCATTTTACAAGCAACATAAAACCTACTGTGGTGTTTTATGTTTTGTGGCTTGTGGTGATGCCATGGCATTGCCTGTGGAACAGTCCTCTGTCACCGCAACTACTGTACAGTATTTGAGGCTGATGAAAAACGTGTTAGCCAGTATGAACTGCTGAAACACGCCACAGCTCTGCATGTTCCAGCACTTCTCTCTCTCTCTCTCTCTCTCTCGACGAATCTCGCCATTTCATATTGCCTTAGCCTCGGTGAAAATTGAAGAATCAATAGGAGTCTGATTGAGGAGACCACACACACATGGCGTTACGGTAATGACGGGCTGAGTCTGTTTGTTTGCATAAGTGAAGAGCAGGCTCAAACCGTTAATGAGTGCTTTGCGTACAGCGTGCAACCACAGTTAAGCCAGTGGGTCAACAAGGTTGGCCAGACTAACCACCGTGTGTGTGTGTGTGTGTGTGTGTGTGTGTGTGTGTGTGTGTGTGTGTGTGTGAGTGAGTGTGTGTATGTGTGTGTGTGTGTGTGTGTGTGTGTGTGTGTGCTCATACCCACATGTGCATGTTTGTGCATGTCACTGAAGGAAAAAAAGTTAACATTCAGAGACTAAAGTAATATTATCAGAATTTGTCAGATTTCCCTTATTTTCCTTACCTCCCTTCATCTGCTCTTACATCATCTATAGGCACATCTCTGTAGTGTTTCTATATTTAACAGCATTCTATATTTACTTGTGCTCTGACACACAGATAGTTTTGTTTGTCCAGAGAGAAAAAATATATATATCTATGAGACACTTCAGTGAATATTCAAACACCAAAGAAAAAAAAAGTGAAATTTCCAAATCGTTATAATGCACGGTGTGAGCCAAGTGCACTTCACCAACTCAAAGCTGATCCATTTACTGTAAATGAGCTTGTCTCTGTTGGTTTCCTGACCAATTACTGTACAGTGAACTTAGGTCCTGTATTTATTTATCCATAGGTTATTTTAAATGGACTGCACTCAATGCACAGGCCTTGTTGAGCGGTCTTGTCCTCCCAGCCTGCCCTGGGACATGCTCGCAGTGCTTGGCAGACAGACACGGATGCTGAAGGCAGCCTCTGGACAGCTTTATCCTGCGCCGGGAGAGGCCACCCGCCTCGTACTCACCAGGGCACAGTGACTGGCACAGCTCGCCCCAGCCTCAGTTTTCACCTCTCAATTTTCTGCTTCTCTGCTAAAACTGGAGAACACTGCAGACTTTCTAAAGCTACATGACCATGAAAGGATATCAAGGCCAACCAGAGAATAGGAAGGCTCAAGCTGAGCTGTGAATACGTTATTTAAGTTTGGATTTTTTTAAACACTGAAACAGGGTTAATTAGGGTCAGATGGTTGGGTGAAACACACTCAGAAGCTCTCACTGATCAGTCATGGACTGAACTGCAACATGAATTCATTTCTTTTAGGAATACTGTAACGTCGACTGACGTGAGAATTTTTCATTGGAACAACTTTCCAAAGATCAGTGGGCATAAAAAGGTTCATACAGGTTTCTCCATGTTCAGATATGTTTTGGCTTATTTCATCGACAGTATCTAACACTGTATCAAGCACAGCATTGACAAACGTGATCTATCCTAAATAGCAAATGAGTGATATATAAACACAAATTTCAGCATAGGAACATGGTAAGTAGAACGTATGAATCAGTGAAATAATGCAATAGTATATGCAAAATAACAGCAGTAAATATATATTGCCTAATTGAGTTTTTACAAACAAAACAAAGAGGGGATGGTGGATTATGTTGGGTCTAAATGTGTCATAGCTTAAAACGTGGTAATGGTCTAAATAATTTTCAGCAGTGGATGTTGAAGGCTGTAGCACAAAACATTTTAGAAAGAGACACTGCAGCAACGCCAAATAGAGAAGGGACTTGTCATGTTTGATTAGTTATTATAATAAACTAAGGCTTTACATGTGGTCTTGTTTATACCATGCTCCTTACAAAACGCACTGTTAAATCTGCAGAATTCAAAGTCGGGACTTGTGTAATTATTTGAATATGTTCTCCAGTTGGATTATTAAAGCTAAAATTGTCAAATGTGGTGAACAATGACGTCATGTCTTTTACTGAAGGCCACATCCTTTGTTATTGAGGATATCCTTAAATACAGACAGCCATAGAAAATTACCCTTGCACTGTCATCTGAGTCATTTTGTTTTCTGTGCTGCAGAAATGAGACATTAAATCACCAGCACTAAATGAAAAGTTCATTAAAGGAAAGAAGGCAAGGATACTTACTTATCCAAAAAATAAATAAATAAATACAATATATCATCTACAGATTAAATATCAAAACTGAATCTAACAAAATTACTTATGAATGAATGGGACCCATGTAATATGGGTATACGGAAATGTTCCATGAATATAAATGATCCTTCAGAGACGCTTGCTTATACATTTCATTTTAACACTGAAAATAGCTACATAAAACACTTCCACCCTGCCGGCTGTCGGTACATTTCAAATTATTTTTCTTGTTTGCACGTAAATTGGACAGAAAATACTGTGCACAGTTCAGAGTTAAATAAACTGTTTTTCCTTTAGAAATTCAGGCACAAGGAGCTACTAATTAGAATAAACTACTCCTTTTTTGCACATTCTAGCTGACACACCTTAAAATACATCTTCGTCAGTTCTAAGCTGCTAAATTTTTGTGCCCGAGTGTCCACCTTCACTTGCACTCATAATCAATCTGCGCATAGTTAATGAATCAGAATTGTAACTCACATGTAATGCCATTAGCACCGCCTCAAGGATTTGGTAAATCACAGGGATTGTGTTTAGACCTGACAGATTAGTAAAGCTTAAACTGAAGCTAAATAAATCGCCCTATCTTGCGCCTGGTGCGAAGCGGCACCAGTGTTTAAATGTCTTTTCTAGTTTCCAGTTGGCGCAACTGTCATTTTCCTGTCTTGCACCCACGCTGTGTAAATTGCAAATGCACTTGCACCTATCTGTATGCCCATAGGCGAGTTGATCTTAAAATGAGGTATGGTCAGGCACACTGTTGGCACTTGCTATCTTCAGGCAGTTGAAAGTGATGGCATGAATGACCAACAAAAACCAGGTCTAAAGTCAGCAGCGCAGTTTTCACTATTATTTTACACGACTATTATCAAGATAGTTTTGCGTGCTACATAGGCAGTGGCACAAAGCATGTACACACTGCTCGTTCCACAAACAGGGACATCTGCTTCACCTCAGGGAGCTTTGGTGAAATCATGCCGTTGCTGTAGCTGGTGATGATGATGATCTGCTTGTGCACGTGGTAAAAGTGCAAAAGTAGATCCATTTCCTCTGCAGAGAACCATTGCTTCTTATCTGGCAAATGCACCATTATAATAGCAGTCCGCCCAGGTGCAAGTCGGCGTGATTTTTAAAGGGAATTGGAGTTGGCACTCTGGTTTCTTGCATGTTTCGCCCAAAAGATGCACATGATTAATTAAGAGACCAAGTACCACCCTTTTGAACAATGCACCTGTCGCAACGACCCTATTTCCACTGTTGATAGCAAAAGTGGACTTGGACACACCCTAAATGTGTCCATGCATTTACGCCATGCTCTTCAGACCATGCATTTCAACCATTAAAATAGTCGAAAATCAAAATGAAAAGACAAACAAATATGAAAAAAAAGAAACTAAATAGAAACTAGAAAAATCCAGACTATAATCAAAAACCAAACTGAAAGTGAAATCAAAATGGAAATTCAGTCAATACAAACTGAATGCCAAATCATAAAGTGAACAAAAGCTCAGTGTGATTAAATTTTTCTCAGCATCCCTGGACAAAACTCAGTGTTTTACCTTCTACAGCTTAAGAGCATTTGCATATGTTCTTAAACAGTTTGCCCTCAAGGTGGAAAATGTGCTTTTTAGAGATTTCTTGGCCTGTCCAAACTGAAAATACAGATTTGTTTACCTACCTCAGTGTTTACAAACTTCATAAAAGTAAACAAAACTTTTTCAAGCTCAAAATATATGCAAATTTCAACTTCAGCTGGCACGTACATCATCCAAAAAATGGAACTATAGGATTACAATATTCACCTGAGTAAATCACTATGTAAACAAAGGTGCTTGTGGGGTGATAGTGTTTCAATAGGGGGCGCTGTGTTGCATTTATGAATTGGCCCTTTAATACTGATAGTAGTCCCCTTTCTAGTTCCTCAAACGGCATAGTTTTCAGAGGTGAATTGGTTTTGGCTTTTTTTAATGAAACTGGTTCTGCTGTTCTATGTTTTTCAGAATGGTTCATAAGGAGAAAAATATCCCCACCCTCTGACCAAAAAACTCAAAAATAACCTTTTCTTTCTTAAATTCAAAACATGTGCTTAGCCTTGATGATGTAAATGTTCAAATGTGTTAATTCACTAATGAACAGTGAGTCCATTAGACATTCGATTACACACTCTGGGCACGAGATAAATCAACATTGAGTGTAATCCAAACATGGGCACTTGCCAGGCGGCTTGTTTTCTGTCCGACTGTGGTTTTCCAACAGTCTAAATCCATGAAGCGGATTTGCTCACAACAGCCAACATATTTCTCCAATCTGCATCCCCCTTGTAAAGCAAAGGAAGGAAGGCAGAGCTCACAACTGTTTGTTTTGTGCTGCCCACGGTCTCACAACCCTGTAACATAAGGCTGGGCTTTCATTGCCTCTCTAATGTATGAGCAAAAGGGAATTAGCCTTTAAAAGTTTGCTTTCAAAGAGTTGTAAATAAAGCAGCACTGATTCAATCCTCGATCGCCTTTCTCTCAGATGGCTTGCGTGGGTGGCTTTGGAAATACTGAGACATGCTGTATGTGTTTATATTACATTGTCCCAGAGGAGAGCTGAGCTTTGTCGTGCAGATGGATTACAGTGGGAATAGAGCTCTTGTCGACCTTTAAAGTTTAGTGTTAATAGTGGGACTGAAGTGGCTGTGTAGGTGTGATCGACTCCTTTCACTACTTGTTGGCGTTTCTGTCCAGATCAGTGGATGGAAAAAGGGGGATTCCCAAGTCAGCCCCTGAAAAAAAAAAAAAAAAAAAAAGGTGTTTAGACTCAGTGTAAAGATGCAGAGATTATGAAACAATTTTGACAAACCGAGAGCCTGGAGAGGAAAAAGCCACGGGAGCAAAACGAGTAAAAAGATGTCCACAGATTTATTCTAACACCTCCACAGCTGTAGATATCTGTTCCCAATCAGGGCTTTTCCTGTAAGAGCACACCTTGGACTCAACCCTCACCTACAGTAATGAACCACAGCGAGCGCAGGCCTGCACTATTTGGATGGGAGAGTGTGTGTATGAGTGTGTGTGGGCAGGCATGCCTGAGGTTGCTGAGACTCGGCCTTCTCCTCAACATTAATAAGGACTTCCTTCCTACCAGACAGAGTCAAACACCTGATCACTTACCGGGGAGGACATGCCCACGCATCCCTCAGAGCTGGCAGCCCGCACTGTCTCATAAGGATCAGCCTGTGCTCTTCAGCTCTCCATCAATCAAAATATTCACATGCCAGACATCCATACACAAATCATGTTTTCTCTCCGTCTTTAGCCTACTTCACCCCTAATACCTGAGAGTGTTTGTTTGATAGTTTTTTGGATTTCAGTGCCACTTTATGGCAAGGCAGTGTAGGTCAAACTATCCGGAGAGAGGGAGCGAGAAATAATCCCTCTCCTACATACGCACTGCTTCAGAAATTATAACTTTTTCTCCAAAGGCTATAACTTTTGGCTTCTTTTAAAAAATGTTCAGCCAAGATACACCAGGTGAAATGTGCATTTTTATGATGTGCATAACCTCTTATTTTTCCTCTTTAAATATCAGGTTTTGAAATGGTTTTTCCATAATTGAATCAGAGTGGCTAGTCACAACTGACTCGAGAATACATCCACAGAGTTTCCAGCCCGGATGCTGTCAAAGAATTACTTGGCCCAACCGATGGACAAGTTAATAGGAGCTGAACAGAGGATTGTCCCATTCACTGACCTCAGACTTGTGACAGAGATCAGAGTTGCACCGAAAGTCTTAACTAAGAAACCTTGATCGAATTACCAGTTTTCAATTAAGGATATGTGATCTTAGTTGTGTGGGCTGAAGGTCTCCTCTTGCATCGCATATGTTGGCCGTCAGTAATCTGGCTCTACTCAGGTAGAGTGTGACATTACATGGACCAAATACCGTCAGCCTACCACCTATAGGAGCGGGATGTTTTGGCATCAAGACCTGTCCCACTCAGATTGCACTCAGCATTGGCTGACATGAGAAATCATGTGCGTCAGGGAGCAAATTACCCCCACAACTAAATCTAAACCTACTGTACTTTCAGCCAGGGACTGTATCCCAGCAAAGGTTACTGGTACAAAAATGATCCAACAGGCCCTCTCCACAGTATTTAATATTTTATATCATCTTAGCTTGTATAGTTATTACTATCCAATGATCTTCATGTTCAATTCAACAATAGATGCAGTTCTTTCAAAGCCATCTTGCTGATCTTGATCATCACTGATTCAGAGGATGTTGTACTGAAGTGCTCGGGTTGCTTGTTGAATCTTGGCTGCTGGACACCAACTTTGCATGATCGCAGATCTCATCACTGCAAAATTCCCAACCATTGTCAGTGCATGTTTTAGAAGAATCCTGAATCACTGCTCAATCCCAGGGGCACAGCTGAAGTTCACTGATATTCTTGTGAAAACCCAGGATACCAACATGACAGCCAGATGCCAAAGCACCAGTGGGCTTGAGAAATTTATAGGTATAGCCTTTAAGGAGGCAAAGTCTCTTCTTCCCACATGAATCTGTTGCCAGAAGATGACATGAGCTGACATTTTCCCTCCTCACCTTATCTCTGCATCCTGCAGCTACTTGTACAGACTTTGTTTTGTTTTGTTTTGTCTGACTTGTACCACAGCTTTTTACAATGGCTATAATGGCTGTGCTTATACTTAAATTTATGGCCCCAAAAAAAGGAAGAAAGAGAAAAAAAAAACAGTTTAGGACTCATCACAGATAGTGCAACACAGTACATAATCATCACATTTTAAACTTTTGAGAGTATCAGCACTCAACAAACCTTGGGCAAATAATTCTTAGCATTTGTTTTAATCTTAAGGTGTTCAAGCTCACGTTCAAGCTATAGCCCTTAATCACAGGACAGGTGGTGTTATTTACATCAAGACAAATTAGATATTTAATCATAAAAATGTACTAAAAATGTACCCGCAAAACTCTCCTGTGAGTGTCTAAACTGGCTCTTACCGTTTTGTGTCATGTCACCATGCGGTTGTTGCATGTATTAATTTATTTATTCATTTATCTATTTATTAGTATCTTTGATGCTAGGCAGTTACTAAGCATTTACCATTTCCTGTAACATTTCCCAGAGATCACTCAGCAATCAAACAATGCCACCAACAATATGACATTTTTTTTTTTCCCTTGACATTTCTGTTGATGACGCTTGAATCTGTTCAGCAGCAGTGGACGGTGGCTGTTGCTGCTCATGTTGACTACCCAGCTGTTTTCCTGTTTATTCAAAACAAACCATGGTTGCTGCTTCTGGTGACAAAAAATATGTAATTTCCTGTGTGTCAGAGGATTTTTCCCAGCAAAAACCCACCTAGCTCTGGGTGTTTGGAACCACTAATGTAAAAGCCTTCAAGCTCTGGGTGCAGGATGAGTCAATGTTGCATTATATCAGTCAGTTAAATTATTTATATAGAGGTGATTTGGAATATTTCTTCACAGCTGCACAAGGCATGATGCACCTGTTTTTATCAAAGCATGAGCCTGCAGTATCCACTCTGACTTTATATTCATCCTATGTTGCAAAATGAATGTCTAGTGTCTCATATGGACAGTACTTTGACATAGGAAGTGACAAATCAGAAATGAGGAGGGCAAAACTCAAACAGACTCCTCAAAAGCAGTGTGAGGCTGCTCTGCCCAGAGAAAGCTGGACTCACCAACATTAAATATTTTGCCTCTCTCGTTCCTTTGGTATCTTTTGGGATAAAGTGATCACAGACTGGCCAGGTTGGTAAACATGAGCGCGCCGTGTACAGTTTGCTGAAGTCAGGTTACATGATTTTTTGGGTCTTGAAGTTTAAATTTTGCAAACAGTTGCCTCTCTCACTGCCGCACGTCACCTATTTGATGCCATTATCAAGACAAAACAAATCTTTGTAAAGCTGCATTTCCATACCGCAGGTTCTTTTTCAATATAGCTCTGTGTGGGTTTTCCACAGTGCAGGTTTGAACGAAGTCAAGCCCGACTCTTGTGCAGCTATTCTACAGTACTAAGGTTCTCAGCTCTGTTTGATTAGGGCAACACACAGGAGGTCCACTGCCACGGTGTTTTCTTTACCTGGGCCCATAACTCTTAAAAACACACAAACACTTGGGTTCTAAATGACCTGTTCATCACACAGTGACAGGAGAGGTGATTCTGGACTCTTGGTGGGCCAGGTGTGCAGATCAGGACAGCCGCGCCGTGCCAAGGCCTGTTGGCATGGCGACGCAGGACCATGGAAAGTTCTGGAATCTGTCGCTGCTGGCAGGGTGCTCTTGAGTGGGACTGGTGTTGGCTTTGCCTCCAGCTGTTTCTTTACAGACATGCTGAACGCCAGCAACAGCCAGGGGCCAAGATCAGCCCAGCGAGTCTGGCCACACACAGGCCACTTATACACACATATACACCCACATTTATACAAACACATACAAACAAACACACAAGCGTATTCTGCAATCGGCCCGTCTTTGCCAGCACCATAAATTGCAACAGCCCAAACATATGTGTATGCATCTTCTGTGTTTTCTTCATATATATCCACATTCACATTGTTGTATATCATATAAATTTTGATATGTTTATGTGTCCACCTGTTCCCTGTGAAATATATTTCACATTTTTTCCATGTTTTCATATCACACACATTCTCAATTCGTTCTTCCCATCATCTCTTCTCATTTTGTTGCAGCTCTGTTTTGCATCGCCCAATTGTTGACATTTTTGTGCACATTTATATAACATCCATTAGAGATATTCTTGGTTCTACTTCTATTCTTATTCTTTTGTGTTTTGCTGTATCCTATTCCATTTGCTGCTGCAATGATGGGATTAAAAAAATCTCATATAATCTGATCCTATGTCTGGTCTATGATCCCACAATTGACAGTGTGTTTCAATTCATTCTATCCTCCATAAAACAACAACAAATTAATATACAGGCAACTGCAGTAGGGTGAAATTGTACATGTAAACAGTATGCCAAATGCATACTTTTGCAGCACTGAGACCTTTCTTGGGCACAACGTTTTACCACAGAGGTTACTTTTGGTCTACAACATTTTGAAAATATACTGTTGTCATTCTTAACAAATTGTGATGTTATAATGTTATACACAGTGCTGCCATGTTCCCTCTTTAGTTAAATACTATCAGTGGTGCTTGAAACCCTTGATTGAGGAACCTTTGAAGGTGGTGTCAGTGAATAATCACTCTGTTGAAATGGCTACACCACAGGAAAATAAACTTGCCATCTTTTGTTTTCCTTGTGTGGTTAACGGTAATTCATTGAATAAAGAAAAAGGGGAAGGAATTCTTTTGAGGCCTTTGTTTGCTAATTCATTACGTTCTCAAAATGGAGGGAAAGTGGCTGCGGAAATTTAAATTTATTGAAATCTATTTCAGTGGTAAAGATGGCTGTATTTCTTGGATAGTAAAGCCCTTTGAAAAAAAAAATAGTGAGTTTTGGTCAATGAGGAGGTGAACTTCTTTTGTGGCTGTGCTCGGAGGTTTGTGGCTGGTAGGAATCAACAGCTGGAGGAGCTGGTAGCACTGGTGATGATGCACTGGAAACAAACACACACACATTGATCAGCAAGTCTTGCATGTTTTATGAATTTAAAGGGAGAATCCAGCATAAAACGGACAGAGTGACTAGTGATGTACCTCACATTCCTGGGCCCATTTTGTCGCTCTGTGGTGTTTTTTTTTTTCTCTCTCTCTCTCTTATTCATGCAGAAAACTGGACAAATGTTGTCAACATGATGTCACATTGAGACGTTTCCAGGGCAGCCACAATGGAGTGTAACATGTGTGTAAGTGACTTTGCAGAATGGGCAGAATTGTTGAAAATTTGAACTCAAACAGCACCTGAGATTCAGTAGAGTCACATGTGCTGATGCATATTCTGTAGACGTAAGCTAAGTTGAACTACATAGCTACACTATGCTAGGCAGAGTTTTTCAGGTGCAAGGAAGGAAGCAAGCATGCACAGTAGTAGTGCATGTGCATGTGATTGGCACTAAGGTAGTCATGGTTTGTTGAGGTGATTGATTGATTTATTCACACCGAGCTGGATTTTAAGAAATGAGATTACAGCTGCAGGAGCAACCCGGATCAAGGACCAGATTTTTTCTCAGTGCATTTAGTTTGGCTCAGATCATCTGTGTATAATGGTGATTTGTCAAAATTGTGAGGGGAAAAAAGTTATCTACACAAGCTTGAACAACACAGGTTTTTTTCAAATATTCAAAGCAATAACAGCAATAATAAAGTTTTGATATCAGTTCCTCAGAATCAAAGAGCAACAATTTCTTTCTAGGCAATCAAGGTCAACAGTCACACAGGGTGTAAAAAAAGATGGTAGAAGCAACAGAGATACCAGTTTACCACAATAGCCATAATAGCCTATAATGCAATGGTAATTCACTGAAAAGGCATGTTTTGAGTGAGGGCTACAACTGTCCTTTTTCTTGACCGGGAAAAACTTGCTCTCTCTCTTGCTGTTAATATCCTATCATAATCACTGTTGCTCTCTCTGCCTGCACATAGGCTGCTTTTATGTCAAATGGGAAATATTATAATACAGAAATGAACAAACATGATTGCCAAGGTCAGAATTACCAGTCGCACGCTCACAATTGAGCCCTGACTTGCCAAGTTGGGGGCCTGAAAGTAAAAAAGTATTGGGGTTGATGGTTAGACAAAGATAGATAGATCAAGTGTGATTTTTTAAATATATTTTACATTTCAATGGGAGAATAAAGTGTCTCACTGTCATGACATGCCTCATGTCTTCCCAAAGGTATTATTTCTGTCTCTTAAAATATGATTTGAACGTGTCAGAAAATGTTGTTTTTTTTGGGGGGGGGGGGTTCTTGTTTCATAGGCTTCCAACTCTTCTCTTATGCATTTGTCACCGTTTATACTGGGGTATGCAAAGGACTTAGTGTTCTGTGATTCTTGTGGCAGTTTCGCTTGGAGCTCCACTGCTGTCCGTCCTCCAGTGTGGACAGCAGGATAGCCTGCTGAGATGAAGTATGACCTGACTGACTGAAAGACTTCCTCTGCTCTGTCCCCTCTCACTGGGCACAGAGTGGGTGGATACGGTTAGCAGCAGTCATAACAAGCATTTTTCAAAATGAGCTTCATTTGATGACAAGCTCAGACATATTGAATGCCCCACAGTGTTTTCCAATCCAAGTCTCTGATGATGCTGTCCAACAAAGACTTTGCTCTCCAAAACGTGTAGAGGTAGGAAATAGAAAAATGTTTTTGGTGCAGACATCATCCAGGAAAGCAGTGTTAACAACTTTGAAGTCTATATGTACATCCTTGAGTTACTTACTTAAATGATTTTTTTTTCTGAATCGATCCCTGCTAGTAATGTCAACACATTACATAAAGTTCAGTCTGAAACAGGTTATTATATTCATGCATGTGGTGGCAGTACTTACTCCTGTGCCATAGGGATGCACGGTTAAGATCCCTATGAATGCCTACCAGTTTGTTACAAAGCTTCACGGATAATCACATTACAATTCACTGTCCACTGCTGATATTGTACCTCTTGGCTTTCCATTTCCACCCCGACTGTCAGCAGCCATGCAAACCACCCATCTGGTCTCATTTTGCCACCTGAAGTTGCCATCTTGTAAGCGAGAAAACATAAGAGCTACAGAAAGGTGACAACACTATTCCCTCCTAGTTTACCTCCGTGCACCACACTGAGTCTGACAAGCTGCTGAAAAATAGGACTGGGTCACATTTCACCCTCAAAAGAATGTGCAGGGGCTGTGAGTAACCCTGTGGTCTGCTTTGGCATGTTTGGTCTGGCTCTTCATAATATCATGTAGTGTGCCATTGAGCACCGAGGGCATGAACACCAAAGAGAAGTACTGAGGGCGTTTCTACTTTGGACTTGCAAAAATTGACGCCAAAACCTAATAGTAGCTCTGTAATCAGTCTTCCCCTAATATTAGCAGCAGGGCTTTTTTCTCCAGGGTGGCGGTTGGTGTATTTGGCTTCGCACATCCTCTTCGACCTTAAATTCAGCGCTGTGGCTTTATAAAGCACCCCTTGGCATCATCAGCAGTTCGCACCCTAATAAAATACTGCATTAACCTTGTATATGTTGCTTTAATTTGGCGTGAACTTGTGAGACGAGTGAGATGACACTGTGTGATTTCAAAAACATCCTCAAATTCAGTGTATTAATCCCTCGTAAAACACAGAGAATTACTGTGAATTGAACTTATCCATTATGCTTCATGGCATGTTAGTTGTTTTAACTTCTTGAGCTATTTTTGCTGTATGGTTTTATCATTGAACTCCACTCGGGAAATCTCAAGGAACTGGCTTCTCTTTTATCAAAAACATAAGTATTGGTAATGGCAAGCCAAAATAGGCACTAAGAAAGGGTTCAGTTACATAGAGAAATAAATTATATGTCCCAGAAGGAGAAGACAATATGGTCAAAGCTCTTGAAATGATGGTTTGTATTCAGTGTCACCCCCACTGGCGTTTGTTGCCCTCCCGAACTGCAGGATTGCTTTTCACTATTGCACCTGTGCTGAATTTGCAGGAAAACGCATATAATAGCCTAAAGCAAAGAATAGCCTATGTCAATTAGGCCGGGAGATGATCTATGGTCAATCAAGCCACCCAGTATGAATTCTCACTATGAATTAAAATTAAAATTGATATCCCCAGCAAGGCCAATATTTTTTGTTCTGCCACTAAATGTCGGCGATTTATCATTCAAACATCCTAGGGTTTTGTGTAGGTACTTTTGGACCTCAAGTTCAGTGGGTTTGATGCTCAGCCAGGGACAATATCATATCCATGCCAAGAGTCCAAGCTGTGAACGCTTGTCTGAGAGTTACCGTAAATCCTTCTGCTTGCACCACTAAGAAGCTCAGAAAGCCACAGCCCTGCTATTTGCCACCCCTGTGGTCCTTACAGGTAGCCACTGAGACTCCCCCAAATTATGATCTCCATGTGTAGGGCAGCAATGCAAGAACAGAGCTCAATGAATAAAGGCCTACCTGTTGCCCCTTGTTTCCCTCTTTGGTAAAGACTGGGGCTGTCAGTTGTCCTGACAGTTGATTAATCTGGCAGTTAATTGGATATGATCCTGGTGATTAATGGGATATTATCCTGGGATGGCTGCCGCTTTGATAACACATTCTAATATCAGATATTTCCTGGCTGAACTTGGCATTTCTGACTGTCATGCACATGGACACGGGCAAACCACTGAATTCTCTAATGTGATAATCCTTTCAACTTCATACAAATTACCTTAGCTGATATAAAGATTGTCCTAAAGTCCCCATTAATTTAATTTCTCTAAAGTTAAACTGTGCTTGATATCATTTTCCCTTTTACATTTATGGTTCATCATTTGATAACTTTAGCTTCATAAATAACAGAAATGCATTGGAATGTATTCGGCATTGATCTCAATTGTCATTTTAACCTCGAAGAAGCTCCATTGATCCCAACTCCAGATTTAATCATCAAACCGCAATACTTCACCTTTAAGCAATGGAATGTAAACTTCTCACAAAATTTATACATGCTGAAAATCTAATTGACTGATAACACTCAAAATTGAATTCAATAAATCTGAAAGTGGATCATGATTCATTAATCTTGGAGATTCTTCCTCTTGAAAGACTTTATTGGTGTTGTCTGATACAGATACTTTGGGGAGCAAAACAATGAATCCCCCAAATGTCAATAAACAGTATTATGTTCTTAATTTAGACATTGTTCCCACGTGGAAAACGGTCAACCTGAGCGGCCCAGGAGCTGAAGTCCAACAGTGCCCCCACCAGGAGTTCCCAGCAGGGTTCTGGGATCACACATCAAGGTCTGTCGCTGGCCCTCGACCCCTGCCCAGGCCTCTGGGACGGGGAGGGGGGTGAGGGGGTGAGTAGGGCGGAGGAGACAACACACCATAGCTGTGTGTAACTGCACAGTGGGTCCTTTCGCTCGTTGCCATGCTGTAGTTGACCGCAGGATTGCAGTGTTTACTTAAGAGCCGGTGCATAAGAGAAAGGCGGACCACCGGCAGTCACCACCCGCCGGGCCCTGGGCAGGACCTGGGGCTCATCTTTGTTGAAAATGGCTCTGGAACCTGCCACCTCCCACTGGTGCGGGCTATATTTAGCAACAAATTGAAAAACCTCTTCATTCTTAAAAAGCTGTTTAGGTTTCCATTGAGAAGGAGGTTCAGAGGAGGACGGTGTGTGATGCTGCGCTCCTGTGCTCTGAGGGGTGCTTCTCTTTGCCCTGGACTCACCTGTAATGTAGTCCATGTTTATGTTACAGTCTCTTTTTGGTTAGAAATATACTATCTCCCGACCAGTGCCTGGAATGCTGTAAAATAATAAAATGGGTAATTGGGAAATCCAGTGGGAGCACTACAGTAATTCCATAGGGCTTCAATGGCATAGCAGGTTGGCGGTTCATAAGGCAGTTGATAATGTGCATGTCCAAATTATATGAATGTCTATTTCTCTCTAAAACTGGTGCTGCTCACATGCTTAAACTGACATATATTGCAGAGAAGTGTAAGTTATGAACACGAAGGAAGATAGCCTCTAGGACTTATGAATTTCGGTTTCAAGTTCAGTCAACATCTTTATCATGTCTGATATCAGATGAAAATGATTGGCCTGGGTTTACTATGTGACCAAGTGATGCTACCTTAATCATTACTGATGTCCCCACTTTTCCTCAAAGCCGTATTGGTGTGACCATTTTGCATTTTGTTAATCACAAGCTCTAACTCACACATAGTTTGATCCTGATGCTAAAAGTGACTTAGGGACACAAAGACACAGACAAACACGAAAAAGCTCTCAACCAAAATCAAACACAACATCCAGTGAAAAACATACAAACAGATTTCACCTTGTTGGAATGAAACATTCAGTTATAAATATTACAAATAGAGCAGGCAATTTTCATCATGTAGTCACGCCTCAATCACATCAGTGCATGTGCCGTATCACCTAATCAAAAAAATATCTTGGGGAAGTCCTTGTAAGCCAGACAAGATAGGGACTGAAACAATTTGGCCAGATCTCAGCCATAAACTAAATTTACAGGATCAATGTTAAGACATAATATTGCAGTTTTTCTCCAAGGCTTTTTCTTCTTCCTTTGATGGGATCACAACAGACATTTGACAAAAATCAAGACTTTTTTGGATCAATTTATTCAAGGAATCTGATAGCATGTTTCCATCCAAAAGAAGACGTTTATTAATCTGTGTTTATATAGTTGTGTGATGTTTTACTCTTCCCACCACTCAACATCTTGTTGAATTCAGGAGGAGGGCAAATCCAAGCGAGGACATGCGTATTACATATTTTCATTTGCCCTTATATATATGCCTGAATAGTGAAACAATCCCTCTTTTCATGCCCATGGTTTCATTCAGTGGGTGGCAAGAGCACCACTATGATTGGGGATGAGGGGGCTGGGTGATTTTTTCCAAGGTGAGCACCTCATGGGAGATGACTGTTCGCTGCCATTAATTTAAGTGCAGGAGTGTCAGTTAACCCGACACTGGCACCAGGAATACTTAATGCCAGATGGAGGGAGCTGTCCTTGAAGTCTTAACAAGCAGGCACACAGAAACAAGCCTTTATTCAGTGTAAGAGAACATAGAAAAAACTGATAACTTCGCAAGGTTACCACAAAGTGTACGTTAAATCCCACATAGGAAAGGGAGGGATAAAGGAGATTGAAGGGGGTGGGGAGGGGCAAAAGTCCAAAGTGGATAAAAACACAGTTTGGATGTTGCTGACTGTAATTTTTTATTGCGTTCAAAATAGGCAGGAATATAAAACAAAGCAGTGGTTGTCACGCTAAAGGGTCCTGCTGCTTAAGAGGTGTCAAATTATTGTACCTCAGCTGGATACATCGGTGCTGGAAGCCAGGGGGCGAGAAAAGAGCCAAACCCAGCAGACTTTGGCACATTTGTCCTTTACCGCTGGCACGGATGAGCCACTCTGTGAGGCTTCAGAGCATCGATAGGCCCCTGGTGTTTTACTACTCAAAACTATGAGCTGCTACACGAGTTGACCTATCGAGACCACCATGATCAAGGACAGTAAACATGCCGATAAGTGTCATTTCCAGATGGTGCACGTCTGAGGCCACGGACAAAATATTCTGATAAAACTCCAGCCAAAGAGTGCCCCAGTCCAGCAGATGGATGGAAATAAAAGTTTCATTTTTCAGGTTTGCATAAATAAGATCATATCAGGGGAAGTGCTAGGTTTTAGGGAATGTGTGCTTGCTGCTTTAGTTTCACATTTCAGAGCTAAAAGTCATTACCACTTAACAAAAACTTTATACTAAATGATACCAAACAATAATTTCAGTCTCATCAGCAGGTCCCCAAGGATGTCTCATGTCTCATTTGGTAAAATCCTCTCTCTGCTCTTTTTTGTGCTGAATTCAAAACAGACCTTGCCAGTAATTGCAGCAAAATGTTGAATGCATTGAGCTGTTAGCATGTTTGCTGATCTGGCCTGTAAGTGCTGGTGAGTCTCTGTTGATTGTCTCCTCATTCATTAGGCACGGTTAATGCCCATGCCTCCAAATGGCAATTTTGCTTGAGCGAGGGGGCTGTGAGCTCAGAGCACAGGCATCCGGGAAAGAGAGGAAACAGTTGAGGGGCATGGCGGTGTCACAACCGACACATCACAGGAGGCTTTTGAAAAGTCTTTGGCTTTTCCCATACTGGTCAGGTACCAGTGTTCAGCCACGCGGACAGAAAAACTAAGCAGAGGCAGGTCTGTTGAGAGCCTCGGCCAAGCTAAGCACGGAAATATTTCTTTCCTGTTAACTCAAGAGTCTGGCAGTCACCTGTGTGAGGTTACCCTCGCTGTTCGTCGTGAGCCACTGGCCATTTGATTCAGCCATGTAGGCACTTAAAACAAGATAATCTGGTATCAAACCGTGAATTACATGCACCTACTCATATCAAACCTATCATCGCCAGAACCTAGAGAAAATTAGATGAAAATTCTGATACTATATCACAGTGCATCATTGTCTGTAAACTAGGCAAACTTTTTCAGGATGGATTCGTTGGCTCAATGTAATCCCCTTAATTGTTGAAGTATCGAGTTGCAAGGGCTTCTTGAAGGCCCTATGGTTGGAGAGCCAGGGCAGTGCTCGGGGACAGTGGATAAATTTCGCTTTGGGCAGGACTGGTGATTGTGTTTGGCGCACAGTAGCTTGCTGGCACATGCTTTGCTTAGCTATGCATGTAGGGTCCACGATCTCTTGAACTGTGGAGTGGATACAGCACTGGATCTACAGCACTGTAGCTCCTTTACCTGCTGTACATCTGGACCGGTCACCACGAGTATGGTGGAGGCACCTACAGTGGCTGTAACATATCAAATTTGTCCTGATTCTTTATACCAATTACATATGACTGTATTACATTTTGAGGAGATGGATGGTCAACATTAACTTTTCCTCCAAATGATCCAACATGGCATCCCACGGGCGCCTCAGCAGAGATTTAATGTAATTTTTCATCCACTACATGGAAGTTCACATACAGTAATATTTGTAAAAAGTTCAGTGAGGACATGAGCAGTGTGCTCTGTATTCAATGGCCAAACAAAACGGCAAAAGCTCAAATCATAATAATAATGCAAATATATGGAGGAGCACTTAGCTCTTATGATACTAACAGGCAGGTGGCCAAATGGGCATCAGCGAGGGCCGGAGAGGGAGTCTCATTTTTCCTTCTGAGAGAAATGTCTACAACTAAGTGTGTGTCCTTTAAGTACAGTTTGGATTGTCAACAGATGAAAATATACTGTGTGAGCACTACTAGATGGCTGTTCCTAGGCCAGGACACACAAATCTCAAGTCCTGTGAAATGCACTGCTCCCACTGCCCGCATCCTACCCTCCTTTTTGCACAGGAAACTGCAGGGCCTGATCTTAATTAGTTTGGCAGTAAGGAATAACATCCTTGGAGGATTGGAGATTGTTGTTATAGATTACTGCAGGGAAAATGACCAAGTCCTTTTTTTTTTAACCTTTGCATAGCAGTGGCACACACCAACTGCATAATAGATTCAGTTTCACTTTACTGATACGCCTCAGCCAAGATCACATTAGAGCAAAAGAGCCAAAAAAAAAAAAAAAAAAAAAAAAAGGCTTTTGTCAACTTTTCAAAATAACAAAAAAAAAAAGTTGACTGTGTGATTGTTTGCAAATCTGGGCAAAGTAGCAGATGTAAGGCCATGAGATGACAAGGTTTGCCTCTGATCATACGGTGTGCTGAAATTTCATAACTTTGATTAATTTCACAAGTATTTCTTTTGTTGTGTCAGTGGAATTGGATCACACATTCTCTGGGTGGTAAAAGTTGACTTTTCCTAAGCTGCTCCTGTGGTCGGCTCAATTGGGATTTAGAAATGCTTAAAATCCAAGATAAACTGGACTAAGGAGTCTGTGTTCAACATTTTTCTAAGTGATCAAAAATCCATTTTTAGAACTTGGATCCTTGAATCTGGGCACATTCAAGACCTATGTGCCCTCTCTTCTACTCATTATGTGATAGCAGTGTATTGGTCCAAGTGTCTGTGCTTTACTAGGCTGCAACAGGTACATGCATACACACTTTATATTTTCCATATGTTTTTTTTTTTTTTTTTTTTTTTTTGTCTGTTTCTGCCAGTTGTTTGATTTTTTTAATATATCAATTTCACAAATATCTGTCAAAAAAGCATGATATATACTGCCTGGTAGGCCTACTGCTGTCAGGTAGAGCAATTCCATGTTAAATGAACTCATTCTGAAAATGTGAATGTTGACGATTAAAGAGTGAGCTTTGATCATTTTTCAGAGGCCATGACTGTTATGCTTAAAGAAGCACTCTCTATGATTCTTGGCCCGTGCCTTATTTTCTGTATAAATTACATACAAAGAAAGCTTAAGAGGTGTTTCTCAAGGGCTCAACATTTTTACGCTTACACTCTATTGGCAAATCCACCGTGGAAAACCTGAACTATACTTCAAGTGCTGTTATAGTGTGGTTTGGAGTTGAGGTGGGGATCAATTGCTTGGTTTCTACAGCAGCATCCCAGAAAGCCCTGGAGAGGCAAGTCTGAAGGACAGGTGGGGGAGCCACACTGCCACCTCAAACCACTGTCCTCCAGGCAGCATATAGGGCCCTCACCGCAGAGTTATAGACTGGCATGCCCAGAGATTCAAGAGTAGACAGCAGACAGTGTGGTCAGAGACTGACATCTCTGGAGGTGTGTGTGCGTGAGGAATTTCTGCTGCACAGCTATGCCTATAGGCTTGAATAGGAAGCATGTTACAGTTGTACCACCTTTTGTCCTTGTTCTTACACCATGAAATAAACCTCTAATAAGCCTCCCTGTGGTTTCTCTCTTAATGAAGTGGTTGATGCTGCCCTCTTGTGCCGCAGAAACAGACTTCACCTAAATGGGATAACGCTCTCTGTCACATTATGTAATTTGCAAACCCATTTCAGCTGTCTGGATATCAGGACTGTCGCTAATTAGAGGCAATTAACATGCATGATCTGCAGATGAGGCAGAAATCGTACGTATAGCATGCTATTGGCTACGTAAACACCTGCCGTATGGACGCTTGTAATTATTTTATTAGGATGCGGTAGTAATGGTTCCCTGATCATTTGGTGTGACTCGGTCTGGTTATTTAAATTGACACTTGTTTACCAATAAGAGTGATCATAATCTTGCAGCTCTTTTAAGACGAAAACGACCATGCCAGGATTTATGTAAAGCTGCATCTCAGCCTGCGGTTTCTTTGTGGCGGCTGCCAGCGAGTGTTCCATTCATAGCAGACCAATCAGATTTGAGTTTGTTGGAGTCTTCGGGCCAATAGCGTGCGTGGTTGTTGTTTGGCCCTGATGCGACCGCGGACAGACAGTGGCAAGTGGACCGGTTTGAAGCTAAAGCTAATTCAATCATTTTGGTAGCTTGTTATTTTGTAAAAATTGCATAGTTTTCATTCGCAGTGTGCTCGCGAATCTTATTTCGAAAAAACACATCTGAAAATATCCAAACGGCAGGGCTAGGAGACAAAACGGGGCATTTATTTTGTTGATATATTTTTCTGTCCTGCTAGCTGAATTGCCAGCGAGTAGGCGCCAGTCCCGCTTGACAACAGCGCTATTCAGTCACGTTCTCGGTGTTGTTGTTTGTAGCCGGTGAGCCAACTTGCTAATATCCGTTAGCTTCGAGCAAAAAAAGATAAATACAAGCTATTTTAGTCCAACAAACATGGCAGAATTCCTCGAAGATCCGTCGGTACTCACGAAAGATAAGCTCAAAAACGAGCTCACGGCGAACAATGTGCCACTTCCCAGCGGAGAACATAAAAAGGAAGTGTACGTCCAGCTGTATCTGAAAAACTTGACCATTCTTAACAACAAGAAAAGTCCACCTCCGGACACATTTTCCAGCGACGAAGAGTTGCCCGCCCCCGTGATCTCCAACAAAAGTCGCTCCGGGAGAGTAAGTTCATATTTAGTTACCAAAATGTATTTAAATCGGCCATATGGTCTGATTTGTTACCAGTGATGGGCGCAAATAGATGCTTCTTACCGTTTGAATGGACTGATAAATGTAGCTCTATTTATGAATGGTTTGTTCAAGCAGTTGTTATAATGATTCATATAATCCCTTTGCAGAAAGCTACCAGAAAGACCGACAAGCCTCGCACAGAAGAAGTAGAAGTGACAGATCTCACTGATGAAGATTTAAAACAACAGTTGGCAAAGCATGGTGTGGATTCAGGACCCATTGTGGGTAAGGCAAAAATGACTTGTACACAAAAAACCGTGAGAAAGTCTTGAAATGTGTGCTTTCCATCCCTTAAAAAGTATATGTATACAGTAATTTGTTGGTTATCATTTCTATAACTAGTGCTTAACATAAACTTAGCCGCCACTTAGTATGATGGATGATGGATGTTTGAAAATCAATATTTTATCTACTCTTTTCTCACCGCTGTGACCACCTCCATTCAGCCTCTACCCGTAAGTTGTATGAGAAGAAGCTGCAGAAGCTTTTGGACCAGACTCCTGCTGAAACTCCCACTGAGCCTGAAGCTACCACAGAAGTCACAGCTCTGACCAAGGCAGACACCAACCAGAATGGCAACACAAACTCTGACCAGTACAGTGACAAGGAAGATGGTGAGCTCTTAGCACATATAAATGGCCATGATTTGAAATTTTACTGGACTTACGGAAACCGGTAATCCTGAATATGTTATTATGGCAAAGAATTTCTCTCTGCACCATTGTCACTGCAGCAAGAACTGGCTTTGGCAACACTTCTTGATGTAACACATTTTTGGGACCCAGTCAAGTGCTGGAAAACAGTGCCATAAGTAACATAAAAAATCTACTGAAACCATTGTTTTTCACTCTTATGTTTGCACTTCCACTGTTTCTCAGAGGAGATAGCTGCTCCTGAACCAGAGCCGGTTCCTGTCGTGGAGAAGCCTGTGCGGAGCCGAGGGAAAACTCCTGTCACTGTTAGGACCAGCAGCAGACGACAAGCCAAGGTGAGACACATTCTACCCTAAACCCAGCGATCCAGAGCCAGCCTGTGTAAACTTCTCTGCAAGAAGTCACAGTATCTTAACTTTTTTTGGCAACTCGTTGATAGGTGGTGGAGGAAAAGCTTTCTAGTGGTGACCAGACCCCCAAGAAGACCAGTGAGAGTGTTGTTGAAGATATCCTCGCAAATGAAATTAGCACACCGACAGGCATCAGGTAACACTTAAACATAGCTTTTCTATCTTTGTTTTTGTTTTTGTTGTTATTGTTTTTTTGTTTGTTTTTTGATTGTTTGATTTTTGCCCATTACTGAACATGACTGCTTTCAGATCAGATGGAGCATTTTTAAGGTTAGTGCTATTGTTAGTGCACATTTTATCTTTTTTCATTTGTCTTTTAATAAGACTAAAAAAAACTTAAATGTAAGACACTGCCCCCTGTAGTTTCTTAGATTGTGCCTCTGCACCATAGCCACATGGTAAAATGGGCATATTTGTGTTCAAGTAGTGTTAATGTGTTTTATAGTTGAATACTCCTTTTAATTTTGTTTTTAAATTCTAATTGTCCAAATTGAATCAGTGGAATAGAGTAGTTAGAAAACAACACAAAAACACAAACAAAAAATGTTTTGTCTAGAACATCAAAGCAGCATGTAGATAAATATTGGGTTTTTTGCAACACCTTACAGATTAACATCATTAACATTATGTAGATAAACATAACAGTAAAACTTGAGTTTTTATTTATTTTATTTTTTTAATCTTTTATTCATATTCCGTTTTTCTGTCCACAGTGCAACCTGCCGACGGCCAATCCGAGGGGCGGCTGGTCGACCACTCCAGCCCAGTGAGTACTGGTTGGACGAGTCAAAGCTGACGCGAAGCGTCCGCACCGAGACCCGCTCCTACTCAGAGTCTGTCTCCCGAGTCAGCAGCACAACATCCGCGAGCAAGGCACCGACCAGACGAGGCTTCCTGTCTGTGCTGCTCAAGCTGCTGCTCCTGGTCGTGGTGGCCGGCTCTCTGTATTACGCCTATGAGAACCTGGATGCCGCTCAGATCGACACTCTCAGAGGCCTCGTGGACAGCGTTGTCGTCCCTCTCCAGGGCCTTGTGGACAGCGCAGCCACCTACCTGGGCATCAGCAGCAAGGATGCCACAGAGAGCACTGGCAAGTAAGGACCCTCAGCCGTCCCACGCCATGCCCATGCCACACCCTGCCATCTGCCACAGCACACCACAACCCGAGCAGCAAACTCAGATCACCTCTTCTTTTGATACAAAATTGAATGAAGGACGCAGTTTTGATTGGGAACTGTACACTCTCCCGTTTCTTGTTCCAGCTTCCCTCCCACAACAAAAGGGAGGTCTCCTCAAACTACAGCTTCTGGATAACACCTTTTTTGTGGCAGTCTGAAGAGACTCATTTTAATGTTGTTTTTAATCTGTGAATTGTTTGTGTCTTTGTGTGTATTTAACCCTTACATGTAGAACTGAGTGCAGAATGGAGAGGACAGCTATCCATGCATGATTAGAGTTTTTGAAGGACATAGTTTCTGTTGCTCTGTGCCAGGTGTTTTTCTGATGGTGAAGTGCCTGGACACTGTTAGCACTTAGTGCCCTCCCATTATAAAGCACAAAATACTAATAACAAAACTGTCTACATGTATTTCTCCATGAATAAATAAAAAATACACTGTAGTTATAGAGCTAGGTAGAATGTCTCATTATTTTTATGGTGCTCAGGTCAATTCCGCTCTAAGTTAATGTGATCTGTGCTGGGAGGAGACACGTGGTGTAATCAGGTCACATCACTGTATGAGGAAAATCAGCCTATTTTCAAGTCAAGATAGAAAACTGTTTTTTGTTTTTGTTTTCAGTGGCTGATAACTGCTTGAAAACCCAGTGCAGAGGGCTTTACAATTATGGCTAAAATGTTAATTCTAGCCATTTTGCTCTGTATTCTGATCCTGATTATTACTGTTTGTAGCTTCAGGAAGAAAATTTTACTGCACTCTTTGCATCCTGTATGAACATCTTCGCTGTTTTTCAAATACAGTGGATGTTCTAAATGAAATGAAGTTTTTCAGTTTTTCTGATCCACCATTGTTTGACAGTTACTAACTGAGCAAGCTAAAATTGCAGCGTATGCTTATAGGTGATTCACTGTCCAGCCCTACCAGCGTGCCCATGTGAGTTTTACATGCTTTGGGTTTTAGTGCTCTGTTGTGTTTTCTTTCTTTTCTTTTTTTTTTTTTTTTTTTCTTTTCCTGTTAGATTTCTGATCCTTCAGTCCCCTCTGCAGGACTGGCTGTTGCAGTGCACCCACATAGCCCACCTCTCTTGACTGCATGTTTCCGTACACCACTGATATGGAAAAAAGACTTAATGAAGGAAGTAGCTTAAATCCTTTTGGAACAGTTACTCTATTCGTCTTAACTCTCTTTTTAACTCAACTACTCCTGCCTGTGTAAATTACAACAATTAAGATATTGCAGGAGACTGTGAATGGGGTTGTTTACCCACTGGAAGTAAACCTCCTCTGGGTGTATCAAGGGTGCATTCTGTGGAGGTGGTGTGGAGACAAAAAAAAAAAAAAAAACACGGGCATATTTGTTTCTATTTTGATATTTTTCTAATGTGGTGCATTCACCTTTTTATAGCACATTTTATGGTAATATTTGAAAGCAATATGTGAAACATGCAAGTGATACTGTATCTTAATCTGAACATTGTTTACTTAAAAAAAACATGATTTGGTCTTTCATCAGGCAGCTCTCCAACAATGGACAGAAATGCTAGGGGTTATGTGGGTAAGGATTTTTAATCTGTTTTATTTATGATAATGTAGACAGTATATCATGAAATAAACTTGGTGATTGCCAGATGTTTTGCCATGGTGTCTTTCTGTAACGCTGACTTGGAAATGTTAAAAACGGTGGTGAAGTATAAAGATACACCCAATAAAAATAATAAACAAATAGCTAAAATAAACACGACAAACAAACTCGAAGGAAACTACTGTGCAGTCAATACGGGGTAGACCTGAAAAGAGACTGACAGACTAGCACAAGAGAGATCATGTTAGTTATTCGCATCTGCTCATGTTTGCTTTATTTTTCTACACTGAAATGAATATTCGGCAGGAGTGCGATGGTTTACATATTCCGCCGCAGCCACGGCGGGCGGAGTTCTCGGGCTGGAACAGTTTTAAAGTCGGAAACAATGGCGTCCGGGGCGCCAGAGGGATCATATCAATATGAAATCAAACACCACGACGCGTTGTCAGTCAACGTGCCTTTTCCCTACATTTTTTCCTTTTCGCCGGCGGAAGCCCAGAGCGGCGGATGAGCCATATTTCAACGTTAAAACTAAGTATTAAAAGTAAGTAGAGAGCCCTTGTTCTTCCTCATAATTGACCGCAACGAGGATATCTTAATATATATGCCGCCAGTGGTCGATTGATGAAGAATAAACCAGTTTTTGACTGGTTCTGGAGGATTTTGGGAACAGTAACTCCACATTATGACTAACGTTAGCATAGTTAGCCAGCCAACCTGCTAAAACAAATGACACCTGGGTTAGTGGCTCTTAGCCTGTAGCCGTTCAGCCATTGGAGATGTTTTACTAGGATAAGCGAGTGTAGATTTGGATTGAAACTGATGGATGGTTATTTTTCAATGTCTCCCCCGTATAGCTGAGCCCGGAGTCGGACAATGTATCCCAGTACGCTGACCCAGCTGGCCCGGGTGAACCCCTTCAGCGCCCCGCTGTTCTCCCTACAGAAGGTGGAGGAGCCCGGGCAGGTCATGGCGCATCATGGAGGGCACCACCGCAGACTGGCAGCTGCTGCAGTGCCCGGTAATCAAATTTACCCTTCTCACAAGAAAAGTTCAAATCGGTGAATGTTTAAATGTTGCTCAATGATGTCTTGTGATGTGGCAGTCACATTGCTCTCTCATTCAGGTGTTGAGCAAGAAGAGAGTTGTAGTATTGCCTAATGTTAGGGTAAATCAAATCTGACACAGTACTTCCTTGTGTTTACACCAGAGGGAAATGGACTGATGAAATACTTTTATCATCTGTGACTGCAATGGGATCCGGTGCTGTGGTGCCCCCCTTGACTTGGTGAACTGCAGAGTGCACGTCTGTGGCCTCATCTGGGGGTCCCATCATGGCATGGCAGTCTGCTTTTTGGTTGCACTTTGATCTCAACCAAAGCTACTGATTTATAAACCTGTTTGAAGTTTGATTTTGATCACTAACACTAGTGGTGAAGAATGGGGGAAAACAAACAGTGGATTAACCTTTTGCTTTTTTACTGAATGTCCCAAGACCAAAACAGCCTAAAGTGTGCAGCTGAGTTAGATTTTACTACACTGCTGTAGTTGATCTAAGTTCACTAAGTAATTAGTCTGCATCCTGCAATCTAGGTAACTTTTTTTAAGAGCTCTCCACAATGTTGTGAGGTGGACAGAACATTTTATCAGTCAACATATGACTTGTATTTGCACCACTGACACTCCAGCATGGCTTGATGTACAGTAGGCTAATGGTGTGATGTGAAGTATCTTGTCTTATGTGCTGCAGATTCTGATGTGAGCTGTGAGTTTGGCTCTATGAAATACTACGCCTTGTGCGGCTTCGGAGGCATCCTTAGCTGTGGAATAACACACACAGCTGTCGTGCCCCTTGATCTGGTCAAGTGTCGTCTGCAGGTCTGTATTTGACCTCTGCTAACAAACTAGATTACAATCACACAATTATGTTTTTTCAAATGAGTGTAGTCATGAACTCCTTGTGCTGTTCTTCTGCCTCAGGTGAACCCTGACAAGTACAAGAGCATCTTCAATGGCTTCTCTGTCACAGTGAAAGAGGATGGGGTCCGAGGGCTTGCAAAGGGTTGGGCACCCACTTTCATCGGCTACTCCATGCAGGGCCTGTGCAAGTTTGGCTTCTACGAGGTGTTCAAGATCTTCTACAGTGACATTCTTGGAGAGGTAAGCACTGTTCAACATTGGGCCAAAGTAGGCTGCTCCTCCTTGTATGGGCCGTCTGGCCCATACAATATGTAGAAGGTAACTGGTTTAACAATGTGTCAGTTCCTGCCAAAATGTCCCTGAATTTAACATTTAATCCCCTACCTACACAAGCACACTGCTCTGTGCTGTGACACCTCAGCTATACACTTTTTTGTTTGTTTACGGGGGTTTGGTCTTTTTCAAGGGCAATTTTTTTTATATTTCATACTGGCCAATAAACACCCAATTTGCACTATTTGTGTTTGTTTTATTTTAAATGGTAATATCCCATACATCCTGCTATTCTTTCCCTCTGTTAGACCCTTAAGGCTGGCATTACAGAAGAGAATGATTTTGGGTTCTCGACTGTGGTTCCAACCAGTCCATCTCACACTTCTCTGTTGTTGACTTCATTTTTTTTAAATTACATGTTATATTTCTTGTTTGTTTGGGGTTGGCATTTTTTTTCCTACTGCTCGCCAACAGTTGCTACTGCTTCAAGCTGCATGCTAGCATTTATTTTATGAATAAAAACTGCTCTGTTTTTCTCACCCACTCTCACTTTAAATTAATGGGTATTTTAGGAACCTACAAAGGCATATTTGCACAGAGCCCCTTTTGATGTCTGACTTTGGTTTATCTCAGAGGGATATGAGAAGAAACAAATGTAAATTTACTGAGTTGTATGTAGCAATTTAAGTGTTTTAATGTTGCTATAAATGAAATCTACTGATTTCTCTCTGATTTCCCTCTTCATACTGCCCTGTGTGCAACAACCAGGAAAATACCTACCTGTGGAGGACGTCACTCTACCTGGCTGCCTCGGCCAGTGCAGAGTTCTTTGCTGACATTGCCCTCGCTCCCATGGAGGCATGCAAGGTGCGGATCCAGACACAACCTGGTTATGCCAACACCCTCAGAGAGTGCGCTCCCAAGATGTATGCCGAGGAGGGAATGTGGGCGTGAGTATTTCGTCCCCTCTTGAACATAACTGAACATAATTTTTAACATGAGAAAAGAAATATCCTAAATGCTCCAGGGTAACTAAAACACAAGCAAAACCATCTGCAATTGTTTTTTTTTATTTCCATTTGATTTAGCAGGCTTGTGAGATATGTTTTGGGTTGGATCATACATGTACATATGCATGCATGTACAGTTCTTGTTAGAACCTGTGGTCTTAAAGCACTAATATGCAACTTTCTGCCTTGAAGCAGGAGTAGTGTTGTGTAAATGCTGTACTGGCCGTTCCCTGGCCACTAAACAGACAGGAATAACTTCAGAGCAGACACCATACCCAACTGATAAGTAGTGTTGTTTTTTTCATTCAGATTAAACATTTCCTGTTTGCTTCTTTCTGCAGTTTCTACAAAGGTGTGGTTCCTCTGTGGATGAGGCAGATCCCTTACACCATGATGAAGTTTGCCTGCTTTGAGAGAACAGTGGAGATGCTGTACAAGTACGTCGTGCCTAAACCCCGCAGCGAGTGCAGCAAGCCTGAGCAGCTGGTGGTCACCTTTGTGGCTGGATACATCGGTATGTGTGCATTTTTTTAGTCTGACACGCATCACATTTTGCACTTGATGTTGAAAGAGTTGACTGTAGTCATCAGGAGGTTTTACTAATAGAGGTTTTCAAATCTGACTCTCCTCAGTTTTGACAATTTTCACGCAAAATTACTATTATAGAGTGGTTCCACAATATTGTTAAATTCTTGCCAGTGTAGAAAAGGTTATTAAATAGCATTAGACCATAGGACACACTTACCAAAAAAAGATATAATTAAAGTAATAAATAAAATGTGCAAAGAAAATAAAATCCCATTGTCTATTTCAGAGGCTTTTTTATGTAGCTTGGGTCAGGGAGGAACCTCCACCAAATCAGAGGTGGATGACAGGACTAGATGACAGGATAGTCAAGTTATAGCCCATATGTACATACTTTAACAGTTTGTATAGTACAGTGATATAGTGATAATAAGGTGTCTGTGTCTTTTCTGCTTGTCTTTTTTCTCCTGCAGCTGGTGTGTTCTGTGCAATTGTGTCTCACCCTGCGGACTCAGTTGTGTCTGTGCTCAACAAGGAGAAAGGCAGCACGGCCGTCGGTGTGCTCAAGAAGCTGGGACCCATGGGTGAGTACAGTTGTCATTTTGAAGCCCCCGCCCTGCAGTAAAAAATATGTGAATCAGACACACTCCTTAGATCAAGCCATTCTGTGCTGCAGCAGCTCAGAGGCCCCCAGCAGCTTTCTGGCTGTACAGTCGGAGGTGCCTGAGTTGTTGGTGTGTGTGAGCAGCCTAAACACTGCTCTGACCCCTTATCAGGCAGCAACCAGAGCAGAAAGGCTTGGAAGCAAACATTTATTTGCAAACCCGGATGAACTGGGAAGGTTGCACAGTGAATTGGAGATAAGACTTTCAGAATTACAAACTGGGTAAATGTGCAATTTTAAGAGGTGGATGACAGGACTAGATACAGGACTAGGACTTTATATTTTTATTTATCCTAAAATAATCGTTATGGTGTATCAAGTTCACACACTGGTGGTGGGAAGAAATCAGACATAATCCATCTCTGGAAAAATGTAGCAATAAAAAAAGGGGAACAGACTGCAACCGCCTAAAATGTTAGAGAAAAATCCTTCAAAATCTGAATGTGAAAATATTATAAATGTTATAATAATGTAATTAAGGCTCATGTTCCTAGATGATGTCCTTTACTGGTGCAAATTTGAGAAATACTGCAATGAAAAAAGTGAAAATATGTAAAAGTGAATTAATATGCTAGGGTACAAAGTGCAATAGAATAGTTCTGTTTCCTGTAACCAAGACAATTCATTGTAATTTACATCTGTAATCCCAATATTAAACAATGTACTGAAAATTTTTGGACAAGTACACAAACCATCATGCAGTTTGGTTAAAGAGCAGTTAGGATTGCCATAAACCTCATTGCATTTATTGAGCTGTTTCTTATCATAAAGAACATTGTTCAGCTACAGAGTGATATACTTGTTATGCACACACTGGCCAAAAGCTAAAGGCCACTAGCCAATAAGAAGGCTGTTTATCATGGATGTAACCCCTTTTCCTTTATCTGAATCCAGGTGTGTGGAAGGGTCTGGTGGCTCGTATCATCATGATCGGCACCCTGACCGCCCTGCAGTGGTTCATCTATGACTCAGTGAAAGTGTACTTCCGCCTGCCCCGCCCCCCTCCACCAGAGATGCCTGAGTCCCTGAAGAAGAAGCTGGGACTGACTGACTGAGACATGTGGCCTTAACCTCACATTTCACGCAGCCTTAACAACCATCTCAGTTCTGTGTCTGTTACAATCAAAGCTGACCTGCCACCCACCTGTCCCGGGCCTGCGGTCAGACTTGCCAAAACTGTGAAACTAGGGGACAAGTGAGATTTGGAGGAAAGATGAACTGAACACTAATAGGTTTTAACACCAGACTGTAGCTTATGATGATTGCTCTAATAAAAAAAAAACATGTGGAACAATCTGTCTCTAGACTTTTAAGTGAGCTTTCCTTTTTGTATTTTCTTTTCAAAGGGAAACAGTTTTCTTATAGGTGAACATTTGTACCAGCTGACTGAGGTGGAGTGTCAAACAGACTTTGTAGGGGATGGAAAGGCTTAATCAATTAAATCCAGTAGGCAGCAGCAGATCGACAACACAGCAGGGACAGGAGCAGGCACATAGAACAACACATCAAGGGTAAGTCTTAATATAGTGGTGAAGGAAAGGGGAAAAACAGTGGCTTCAAATCAACTGTGGATACATTTGCAGTGGAAGAAGGTGGGGCAAATTTGTGTGTGTGTGTGATGTAAACTTGCAAATATGAGAGATGAGTAGTATTTGTGTCACAGGTTTAAATGTAGCTGAATTTAGGGAAAGGTATTTCTATGGCTGTTTTCCTGCTTCAGTATTACGTATGTTCAGGTGAAGTAATGCTGCGGCCTCCCCATTCTCAAGGCTCGGCCTCTGCACTCATTGGTTTAAGTCTCAGCCTCGTCATGCTCTGTGCACCCCCTCTGTATATTGAGCATTTTAGTTGGCCTTTGAACGTCACTAATAATATGTAAATTAAATATATTTTAGTGGTGAATCAATTGTTATTTTATTGCATTTAATGGATGTCAGCTAAATTTAAAATGCTGTACCATACAATTCTTAAAGCTGAAGTGTAGGAATCCCAACTAGAGAGTTATTCTGTGTGTGTGTGTGTGTGTGTGTGTGCAGCAACTTCCGTTTTGAACGCTTTCTCCAGCACACGCGTGCAGAGCCACGACTGTTTTCTCATCTGATTATTCAAAGGACAAGCCTCACTTTTTATTATCAGGGGAAAGAAGAACAAATAGGTAATGAAGACCAATAGCTGTTCAAATATATCTGTGGCTTAGGTTATTTTTGTCACATGTCATGTCTGGGACTTTTCTTAGGGCTCTCAAAATAATTATTGAGATAAAGGTTAAAAAAAAAAAAAAAAAAAAAGCCTACACACAAATGAAATGAACAAATAATGATCAAAAATGTTTATTTATAGGCGAAAGGTTTCCTAGAGGTGCGCTAGATTGGTCATATTGCAGTCGACTTCTGCAGATGAGTTATTGCACACTTTGATAAAGCTTTGCGAGATTACAGCGTTGACACTCAAGTGTCATCAATAAAAGAGCCTACCGGAATTAAAATCCTGCCATCACCGAGCACACTGGTTATCCTCAGCCATATATTATTCATGCAACACGGTGATGATTGAATATGAGACGTCTCAATGAAGATGGTCTGCGCTCAAGTTCAGTGATGACTTATCTTTGCTGGCCACAGCCGTTTGGTGCCGTTGCAGGGTGTCATGTGTAACGCCTGCAGAGAGAAAGGAGACACGGGCTGTTGGACTTTATTTAAATTGCTGGGTTATGCATGTAGCCGTGTGTGTTCATAAATGCGATATTAAGCGTCACGAAAACAATCAATACCTCCTGCGACCTTGCAGGCTAAGTCATCGCATTAATCGCTCATGTCTTTAGCCACATGCCTGGAGCTGGTTGCTTTCTCTGGGTAATCCAGCTTCACCCCGGTCTAATGAACGGACAATTTCCCAAACATTATTACAGGGAACTTCTCTTCAGAGTCCCTGCAGGACTGATGCATTCCAGAAGACACGGCTACTTATTGCAGATATTTTTGTTTCACAGAAACACGCTTTGCTTCAGGTTTGGATTTCAAAACACCAGGACATGTATTGTAATCTTGTAAAGCGCCTCACAATGCCTCGACTAGCCTACATACTATGTAATCTAGTTAGCATTCAGTGCAGCACTGTCCCTTTCAAGAGGCCCATAAATCCCCTGCACAGAGGACAGCAGGAGAGGTAATGTAATGCTACATGCATTATGCACTGCAGTATAAAAACAATGTCCAAATGTTTGATATATTTTGAATTTTGAATGAATTGAGAATAGGATCATATATAATTCAGGCTTTATTCCTGCCTTTTTGTATTTAATGTTGACAATATTGTTGTAACATGCATTACATTCTCATAAATCAAACAGAATTGCAAATCATTGAACGATAACTTAATTCTAAACTTTACAAATATAATGGCAGTCATTTCAACTTATTTTTCTCATAACACCCTACTGGGCACAAGGTTAATATTCATCTGGGGTGCAGGTGCAGCAGATGGAGGCAGTGTTAAAGGATTACAGTAACTCCTTTAACAGTCTGCAGGCAGGCAGTCAAGTTGGGCATCCGATTAGAGCTTCCCATCCTCCATTTGGGGGAGGAGGAAGAGGAGCAGCGCTGTGTGCATACAGCTCCTCAGTCTGGGGCTGAGTCACATGTGCACCGTGCTGGCGCTGCAGCTGACAGGATACCTGCCTCGACAACAGCAAGTCTGGGAGGTGCTGCTGTGGATGCAGGGGGGTACTGAACTCTGTGGAAGCACACCTTAGGCTTTGTTTCAGTTTGCCATGCTGATTACATGGTGGTATTTATATCTCGCCGCTCGGAGCATCGCCAAACAATGCAAGTATTCTGTTGCTTTTTTTGAGTGTGGCCGAGTGCCTTTTCAGGGTGAACTCTGCAGAGGCAGATCCGGCTGATTCACTGTTTTTCTGTGTAAATAATGGATCTGGATGTCAGAGAGAAGTCACACTGCTAATGAATTAAATGCCAGAGTTTGTAATCCCTCCACACTCTGAGTGACTATCAGAGGCTACATTCTTAATGCAGTATTTATGACCTGTCTTTTTTTTTTTTTTTTTTTACTATTCAGCCGTCTCAGCTGAATGTAGCACTGTCTGTCCTGACTGTGTCTGCGAGCTGCTGGTCATTTGTCGGAGACTGACATTCTGCCTGACCAGGTATTCTCTTCTCTCCCTCCCTCCCTCCCTCCCTCCCCTATCCTCTTCCTCTTTTCACCCTCCAGCACTGAAAATGGCCTCAATTCTGCAGAAGTTGATCACTCCTATGTTCAGCGGGCCCAAGGAGCCCCCCAGGAATAAAGTGACAGTCGTGGGTGTGGGCCAGGTCGGCATGGCCTGTGCGATCAGCATCCTGCTCAGGGTGAGAGCCCCAGTGTTGTTGCCCCTGCTTAAATTACCTTCCTGCTTCCTGGTTTCACAGGAGAGGTAATACCCAGGATCTAGTCTGCTAGACTGACACCGGATTACTGATCTCTTGCTGTCTGACTGACCAACTGTCCTTGTTGCAGGTCTGTGACAAAGTCAGGAGCATATTAATTGCAAACAAAAGGGGGAAGAACTTGTATTATAGCAGTTCAATCTGGGTTCGTTTCATTCACAGTGAAACCAGGTGGCAGCAGCAGTTGCAGTAATAGTAGTAGAATTAGCTGATTGATTCCAAGATGAGACATCCCCAGTAGCAAACCACTGCTCGAGTGTTAGCTCATTGCAGAAATAGCTACATTGTTGAATTAATTAAGCAAAGCAGTTCTGTCCAGGATGACATATGAACTCTCCTGGTGTGTATGCAGGAATTGGTTGATGAGTTGGCCCTGGTGGATGTGATGGAGGACAAGCTTAAAGGAGAAATGATGGACCTGCAGCACGGCAGCCTCTTCCTCAAAACTCCCAAGATAGTCGCAGACAAAGGCACGTTTATAACTCTGACTCGACTGTAAGATCTAAAAAAAAATCTGTAAGATCTGTAAAATCATGTTTTTTTTTTCTTAAAAACATCTGCCTGTGGGATGAAATGAGATATCTGCCTGTGGGATGAAATGAGATATCCCACTTGTTTCCAGTGTATTTTTATTTGTTCAAAGCCTTGTAGGAATAAGTATTTAGATGTTGAAACACAGCATAATAAGGCAATTAAGATCACTACTATCAAGGAAATGACTGACACTTGATTCAAACAAAACCAGGAACAAGTTGATTAGGATTGTCAGTGGAGATTATCTCGTCCCACTGGCACATTTTTTTCACTTGAGAAACAATAATTTATGACTGAAAATGAGACTGAACCTGTTACAATGAGGATTTTTTGCTTATAGCTTAAGTCACAGCTCTCGTAACACAAACACAAAAGAAAATGATCAAATTTGAGTCTGATCATCTAAAGATACATGGTTTGGATGGGAATGTGCAAGCAAGACAGAGTGTGTGTTTTCCTCAGCTTAGCTCTCCCTCTCCATCTGTATCTACTGCTTGGTCAACCACTCAGATCAATCAACTCCTCTTTTCTCCGCCTCAGACTACTCTGTTACAGCCAACTCCCGCATCGTGGTGGTGACAGCTGGAGTCCGTCAACAGGAAGGGGAGAGCCGGCTGAACCTGGTACAGAGAAACGTCAACATCTTCAAGCACATCGTCCCCCAGATCGTCAAGTACAGTCCCAACTGCATCATCATTGTGGTTTCCAACCCAGGTACTGTTAAACACACACTGGCACTCTGTCCGTGCACAGACACACACTGTTCATACAAACTTGACCTCTCTTTCCCCTCAACAGTTGATGTGCTGACTTATGTGACCTGGAAACTGAGCGGCCTTCCCATGCACCGTGTCATCGGCAGCGGCACCAACCTGGACTCCGCCCGCTTCCGCTTCCTGATCGCTGACAAACTGGGCATCCATCCCAGCAGCTTCAATGGCTGGATCCTGGGAGAACATGGAGACACCAGTGGTGTGTGTGTATACCTGTGCAAAATAGTCATCAGGGAGCTTGTCCTTCAACTGCATCCTCCCCGTTGAAGTGTCACTCAGCAAGACACTGAATCCCTTCCACACGGAGAGCAGAAATGCTGCTGAACAGACATGACTTCATCTCTTGAGTGTTACTATGTTAACAAGAGTGACTGAAAAGGCTGAAATTGTGCAATGTGTGAGGTTTAAGGAAGGTGTTGGTTGATGGATGATGTTAATGTGTGTTTTAGTGCCTGTGTGGAGTGGTACTAATGTAGCTGGAGTCAACCTGCAGACATTAAACCCAGACATCGGCACTGATGACGACAGTGAAAACTGGAAGGAAACGCATAAGATGGTGGTGGAGAGGTAAGCCAGCGTGCAGTTGTATGTCTGTTTACTTACAGGCGATACTACACGTTTTTGTTTTTTTTTGTTTTGTTTTTTAAGATAGAATGAGTATTTTGATTTGCCCAACATTTTGGGCAAAATACTCTTTCCCAGACTTAGACAAAATATTTGTTACCATTTTCACCTCTGTACATCCAGTGGTTTGGTTCCTATGGGTAGCATTATGGGTTTGTTCCCACAGACCTGAAATCTGTGGGAGTCATTAGCCTAGCTCGATCAAAGTCAAAAATAACCCTTACAGATCAAATTACATGCTCATTGTATGTTTTTTGACATTGGAGTCCCAACGACCCTCTCAATTTTGCACAGTGCACCTTTAAACAGTCCATAATCCACAGGTCAAAGTGAAATAATTTTCCAACACAATTCCTGAAAGTGTGTTTGTGTGTGTGTGTGTGTTTCAGTGCCTACGAGGTGATCAAACTGAAGGGCTACACTAACTGGGCCATTGGACTCAGTGTAGCCGACCTGACAGAGAGCCTCATCAAGAACATGAACAGAATTCATCCTGTCTCCACCATGGTAAAGGTGAGGGCTCCTGCAAAAAACACACTCACTCTCAAGGCCATTTTACAAAGACTGAAACTCACTCGTCCAGTCTGTGCATACATCATCACACCACGCCACCATGAATGTCAGTGTGACTGCTGGCTCCAAATTTTAAGTTCGATTTCAAATCCAGTCTCTGTAATTTAGATTCAGCTACTTGACAAAAGCCTCTGAACACAAAAGACTGAAGACTGAATGTTTTCTGCATGGGGAAACTGAAGTGTTATATTTAAAACTAAAAATTAAATATTGAAATCTTGAATTTGTCTATTAAACAGTTCTTATCTTTTGTTTACTAAATTAAATATGTACATCTCCATTTTGTAGCCTAAGTCTTAATTTACAGTGTCTGAATTTTATAACTTAATTATTCTATATTTTTAACCAGGCTATAACTTTTTAATGTGTATTTTTTGTCTTTATTTTTAATTAATCTTATCTTTATTTTGTATTATCTTTTGTGTTATCAGTTACCTGATGTTACTGATCTTTTATTTTAATGTTAACATTGCAGATGTGTAAACCTAGTCTGAGTGTGATAAATTCAAACTCATACAACTGAAATCTGGTCTGTGATGGCACAGATCTCTTTCCATACGTGCCTCCAGATGTCGACAACGAGCTTTGTTTTTGATTTGCAGGGCATGTACGGGATCGGTGAGGAGGTGTACCTGAGTCTGCCCTGCGTGCTGAACAATGGGGGTGTGGCCAGCGTGGTCAACATGACCCTGACAGAGTCCGAGGTGGCCCAGCTGCAGGGCAGTGCCAGCACACTGTGGGACATCCAGAGGGACCTGAAGGACGTCTAACTTAACAGCAGGGGGCGACATGGCTGCCACTTCCTGCAGCCCATCACCTATTACTCTGCAGTCACCAAATACCAGACAGCTACCACTTCACACACTTTAACACACCTTCACACTGCTGTAGATTCACAGGCGCACTGGATATTTAGCTAGGAGTCACACGGCTGCTTGCTGGAGAGGAGACAAAATGTGAAGTCATCAGAGTGAAATCAAACAATTCACTCCTCTGTCCTTGACTGTGTGGCAGTACAGGACGACGTGTCACTCATGTTGCTTTGATGTGTAATAAAGCAAGTTTGTTGGTGCTTGAATGGGGATTGCATGTGTTTATTTATCCAGCATTATTTAATGAATGAAACGATTTGTTAAGTTAAGCTAGAGTGACTGGCTTTTGTGTTTTTAACCACACAGACAGCTTATAAACATATTGTAAACTTACCAGAGAAATTGTGCTATATATGTTTCATATAGTCATATATGAACCAAATTAACCAAAGTATACCCCCTCTAGATATGGTGATGTATATGTGCATTTATGAAAACAACATATCTATGGTCATACATGTGCACTCATATTTGCTCAACATACATATATGACTGATGGCTTGTGACTTCCATGTATTTGTAACTTATGTTACACAAATATATCCATATGTGAGAATGTGACATATTCTAACACATTTCATTTATGTTTGTTTGATTTGTATTTTATTTATTTATTTATTTATTTATTTATTTGACAAATAGTGCTACCCATGCTTGGGCATTATATTGGGTTACATGTGAACAGGATTGTAGTCGTGGCTAATTTGCTGACCTCGTTCCTGGTTAGGCTTTTGAGAAATAAAACTCATAATACAGCACTTAAATACAGGTATAGAGACTGACAATTAAACAGACATAGACAAGCAACCACTACAAACAGTAAATGAACAACCATGACTCAAAACAACAGTTAAGAAACAGGAAAAGGAAAATAAAATATGTATGCCATATAAACCCACATATTTCAAAGCTTTAAAATCAGTTCATGGTTTTATTTATGAAGGCAGGGTATTCCAAGTCTGTGGGCCTTTCACTGGAAAAGAGGATGGGCTGAATGTTGTCTTGCATTGTGCTGGTTTATTCCCCTCATAATGGCTATGTGATATATTTTTTTTTTTACAATATGGACATATAGTAGTACATGATTTATATGGAAATCCAAATGCAAATATATTTTATATGGGGAACAAAAGTTGGTGAGATGTACTTGACATTCTTATGTTTTCCTGGAGATCAGTAATATAAATAGGTGAGTGAAATACTGTGTGTGTTGATCATGAGGCAAACAGGCACCAAAATTAGTTACAATTGTATTTTCAGAGAGGAATTTCTTAGCACTTATCCTCTCATAATCTATATCAAATATATACTATGCATACTTAATTACCTCATAAGTTTGCTAGTCTAAAACAGGTGGATAAAGCCTATTCTGCAAATAAAAAGGTAGATTTAAAAAAAAAAACTACACTAAAGCAGATTAGTTTAAATGGGTCCACCCTGCCTCAGCTGGTGACCTCAGTTTGACACAAACATGATTGGTAGGAGCTGCCACTCCTGATCAGAGTGATGAGGCCACTTCTCCCAGTGAGCCAAGTGTGGACTGGGTGTTGATGTATGACTGAATGGTGTTCAGCATGGTGTTAATTATGCTGTGGTGTGAATGAGTTACTTTTCGCCCGGGGCCAGCATGCATGTTTTTTTTTTTTTTTTTTTTTCTTGTTCCTTCCATTCACTAGAAACTGCACATCAACTTACGGATCAGGGCAGCCAAAAGATTTAAATTAAGGAAATCCAACAATAAATTTAAAATTGGATTTTAATTTATTTCATTTATTATTTGTAACAAGCATAAAACACTGTGTAAGTCACCTCTGGGAATCGTATATACATGGTCTGAAAAATACAGGCACATTATTACAAATACTTGAGATTCAACACGTGTTTTTCTTGGTGATGCTGATGATCTGCGTTGTCTCTACCTGAAAAAAAGAAGCAGATGGATAGTGGCAAGGCATGGTTTTACATAGCATATTTCACACAAAGGCAATTGAAAGTGCTTTACAGAATAATAAAAATTAAAGATATAGGCGGAGAAAAAAATCTGTTAAAGTATTAAATTAGTGCATTACTTTCTTCTACAAGTTGCCGCAGAAGCTCCAGAAGAAGAGATGCAGCCAAAGACATTCCCAGTCCATCGCTGCTCTGACTGTGTGTCACTTCCAAGAGGAAAATAATAATAATAATAATAATAATAATAAGATGTGTTGCCTTTTCAAGGCAAGCACATAATAATACTTGGACACAGCAAAACATGTAGTGACATATAAAATTGATAAAAACTTGTTGTGACCCAAAACCATACAGCAAAGTGTATGCATGGAGTATTACGACCTGATTCTAAAGAGATATAAGCATATTTCCAAATAAATCTACCTATAAACCTTTTTGAGCTATTTGAGAATATTTCTCTTATTTAGGCAATTATTTTGTCAGAGAAAATATAGATAGATGTTTAAAAAAACAAACAAACATGTATTAGGTGTACAGTTCATAGTGTAAACTAACTTTCCTGTCCCAGGTTAGGGTTTTTAGTTTTTGTTTTTGTTTTTTGTTTTTTTGTTTTTGTTTTCAGTTTCAAACTAATGTGGGTTATAAGAGGACAGAGAGGCTTCGCCTATTTCACTCACCTAAACGTAAATCCTCCCTGCCAGTGTGCTCCAGTGCTGAGCGGTGTCCCCCTGTAACAGATTCATACAATCACAGCATCCTACTCTTTATGTCACTAGAATGAACTGTGGATGTTTGTTTTTTTTTCTTTAAATTTACAAAATGCAACTCCAAATCAGTCACTTCTACAGTTTTAATTTGCTGATTTGATTAAGATGAGAAAAAAACAAAAACTAAGGAGGACAGATTGACTCTTACGTGCTCCTTTCAGGTATAAAACTGCCTGGGGAGTCCAGTTTCTCCACTGAAAAGGTGCAGAGAAGACATTGGCACTATCTGATAGTCATATTCAAAAACATTCCAGATTAAACATCAACTTAAAATATATATTTTTTTACAACTTCCACCCACTTGTGCCGCACTCCAAGAATGGCAAACCAATGTCACTAACAGCAACATGACTGAAAGAGTCATCGTTGAACTCTGCAATAACAGATTTACTTTTGTTAGATGATGGTGATAAGCATAAGAAAAGACATTTTTATCTAATTTTTTAAAATTTCATTTTCATTCAATCAAATCTCAAAGAGGTTTGCTTCATTTATATATTAATTTTGGTTCTATCAATGTTTCTATTAAAGTTATCAGAGAAATATTTTTAAGTTCTGGACAGGTAAAAAATCTACTTACTTTCATTTCTTGAGTTTCCCTCCAGGCTGCAGTTTGTTTGTTTTTTGTTTGTTAGTTTGTTCTTTTAATGATTGTGTTGCCTCGTCCTCCGTTGCTGCTGCTAGATATAAAAAGCAAACCGCCTTATTATATGGCCTCGTAGATGAGGATGATGACGCTGACAGGCACTTCACGTGCAATATGTCACTTTGTCAGAGGGAGAGGTGCTGTTAAAACTGTCACATCGATTAAAACACAGACACATATGAAAGAGTGAAACAGAAGACTCTTCCATGCACATGAGCCGGTTGCAGTATGAATGAGCTTTCACAGGCTCACCGAGTGACGACACGGCTGAACTTCTATGAATGAGGTCGACGTGATGGACAGCCTGTGATGTGATGTGCTGTGTGATGTGTGTACAGGACGTGGGTTGGTCTTCGCTTCAGGAGCTGTAGTATTTTGTGTCGATCAACGTGTTGACAATGTTTTCCATAAAGAGCTGATGCTCCAGCAGTTTCAGACTAAAAATGTTTCCAGAGATATTGCATCGGTTTGTTGCAACAGACTCTGGGGGATGTGTCAGGAAAATAACACTGGGTTTATAAAGTCATGTTCTTGCTGTAGTACAGGACAGTACTAGTTTTTATTCCCAGAAATGAATGAGCACTTTGATGATAAGGACACTCTTGGCACCCTGCAACATTGTCAGTCTTTATTTATATTGCATTTGGTCATGTGTGTCTGTCTGTGTGTGTATCTGTCTGTAGCTAATCTTGCATACTACTTGGCCTATCAGCCTAATATTTTTTGCACAGTTATTACTGTATGATCAAGAACCTCTCGTGGTTGTGGTGATTCAAAAACCTGTTTTATATCACAGCTGAGTGGTAATTCCTCAGCTGGTTTTTCGCCTAAGTCCGAGCACAGGAGTAGGGGAGATACGCCTGGTGGAGATCTGACTCTACTGAGTGCACTCTTCTAGTTTGTAATTCATCTGAAATGCAGCTCTTTGTCAGTATAACATCATAGAGTAGGTGGAGGACAGAGTCTCCTCTCTTTTTACTGGCAAAGTGACACACTCTCTTAAACACTGGAGGTTACATCTCAAGACAGACAACATGAAGTTTAAAAAAAAACTCCCATTTTATTTCAAGTATGCATATACAAAAGTTACACAGAGCAAACCATCCGTCTGACAAGCCTCTTAATATATTTAAATATAAAAAAATGACTCATAAAGCAGAGCTGCAGTGGGAGCAGCGTCATCAGAGCTGCAGATGCGTCTGGAGCCTGTTGTGTTTCTCTACAACGGGTCCAGTTTGGTCTGTCCTGGTCGGCTGTAGCACTGTAGCTGTGGCTGCTTAACATCTGTACAAAAGTCCAGTGACACTTCATTGAGACACCCAAAAATACTCTCAGTGACTGTTTAGGCACATAAATGATGCCGACTCCCCTGCTGAGGCGTCCAAATGATCCAGTGGTTGGTCCCAACACATCCAGTGTTAGTCGACAGAGTGCCAGTGATACAAAAAAGGGAGGCCTGCTTCCAGCCTTAAAAATTAAAGTCCCTTGGTGACTTTGTCCAACGGCAAGCAGATATAAAGCAATTTCCTTTTGACAAAGGAAATCTGATGATGGCAGGCAAATATCCAAAGGAGCATGTCTTTCCTTTGTGTCAAAAATTGTTTGGATTCACAGTTCTGACTTTTTGCTATGAGGTGACGATGACCAGGAGGGAATAAAGTCACTATTAGAAGCTATCATAAATAATGAGATTTCTCCTCTTCACAGGGACAGCCTCTTGTTATACCATATTGTTGCTCTCACCGACTTTGTCCACCAACTGAAAGAGACGAGGAGAACAGGTTTCATGACATGAGATGCAGTTGTCGGCTGCCCACATGCATTACAAAGACACTCTTAAGGCTTAGAGGGAGAAAAGAGAGAAGAAAAATTGGAACTGAGTATCCATTTAGGAGTAAAGTGCAGTTTACACGACAGGAGGCTATGGCCATGGCCATGTTGGGAGAGAAACTGCTATGATGATTGACCCTGGACACGGACAGCCTTCACAAACTCACAAAGGCTGAACAGAGACACTTAATGTCACATAAGTGGGGAAATCCCAGGAGCCTTAGCGACGCACAGCGCAGCACTGTTCAGCACAACAGACACGCTGTTCTGACTCCAAACAAGCAGCTCAACCAAAACAAGAGCCGGGTGGAAAGACCACAGGACGGTTTAGCTTCATCTTTTTTTTTTTTTTTATGTGTTGGGAAACTCCTGCACACTGGCCACTTGACCAAAACCCTCTACATCTTTAAACATTTTAAAGTGCAAGACTGTGTGATATTTTTTTTCTTAAAACACGCTGCATGGCCTTTTCCTATGCAACCATTATCTATAATCATGTGCCGAGGACCTAATACTTTACAATGAAATGTTATTCCTTCAACTGCATATCAGACACTTGAACTTCATATTAAAGGCTTTCATATGTCTGTCTTGAACCTGATGTTCTGATGTCAAATTTACCCAAAAACATAAACAATGGAACAAAAAGCTGTTAAATCCTGGATTATGATGAGTAATCGAGTTGTCCTGAACTCCTGAGACATTTTTAAATTTTATGTTATTTTGAGAACTGAGTGCAAGTTGGGTGACCTCCCATTTGAAACTGCGTAGTCTGCCTTAATCATATTTGCAAGTTAGTCGTACATGAGCCTCCCCTTCAAAGTTGTAATTTACAAGTGGGCAATTTGGAAATATCGATGATACCAGAGTTTCCTCGTTGTGACATTTACTGATGGCCAAAATGCCTTCTACTTCATCGACAGTATCTAAACTCCTCATTCTGCTGCTGAAGGATGAAGCAACTTCTAGATACTTGGTCTTTATAGTTGTATAAAAAGCAATGAAAAGACGCCTTTCTAAGGCCGTCCATGTTTGTCGCTTTCGGGTTGCTAGAGTTACTTGATATTCGGACCAGATCACTTGAATGCTACTGAAGTCTGAGGTTTGTACTTCCCACAAGCAACTGAAGGCACAATATTTCACCCTTTCACTGTAGTGATGCCAGTGCAGTAGTGAAAAGTGGAACCAAAACTACTTGAAGGGATGCTCAGCATGATCACCATGATACTTACATTACTGATGCCTGGTAAGTTGAGCAAGGACCCCAGCACTGGTACCCGTCTGATGAAACCTACTGCCACGGGGAAAAATCCCCTGTTAAAAAAAGAGAGAACAAGGTGAGACCAAAAACTCACAATAAACCAGGCTCAAAACAACCTTTTATTTTTGTTTTTCAGCGTGAACTGACCTGAATAAGAGGAAGAAACCATATATCTCCAGGACAACTCCAATGATTGGCCAGCCAACCAGAACCACAAAGACGCCTCCCAGGAAGAAGCTTGTGGCTTTTATTTTATGTCTCTGGAAGAAGAATCTGAACGTTCGCTCCAGGCCGATGACGAAGGACAGACCGGCTACAAACAGAATCTACACACATCAACACACACACACACACACACACACACACACACACACACACACACACAAATCTGTTATGAGTTTTACAACATGACTGGGCATGAAACAGGTACAACAATTCTAGATGAACAGGATACAACATGGCCATTTGATCCAAGACGGTGAAAGTAAAGGAAGACGTCAATTCCCTGAGATGAGATGTGGGGACAGTTTCACCGTAACAAAGAGATTCTACTGTTGATCAACTCACATTTCCAATGGCAAGAAGAGCTTTATCAAAAAACAGCATCATCCCAAAGAAGAGGAAGAACACCCCGAAACCAGTCAGCCCCATGCCGATTTCTGCAGATTGGAGGAAAGAAAGAGAAGGGAGTGATTTTCCTTGCCATGTAGCTGCACCATGAGTGTCATAAACTTGTAATCACATGAAAAGTTAATGATCTCTGAGGGGAGACTGGGTAGCTAAATACAGCTGAAGAGAACACAACAACATAAGAACACAAAAAATAAAGCAAATGGGGGTTACGTGGAACGTAAACAAACAACTATGCAAACAGTGGTGCATTTTAGGAAGGAAGTATAAAAAATATGGATTACAGCATTAAGAGAGTATGCAAGAGCAAGGAGTGTGTGGGAAAAAAATATCAGTTTGCTCTTTGATCGTCTTCCTATGAAACACGATATCCCACTAGATATTAGCTGCCTGTTGTGCTCCTGAAACATGACTGTGAGATAAAAGCTGCGCCCGGCCCGCCACCAAACAACTAACCTCATTCATTCGAGCTAAACTGGGCTACACGGCAGCGTTATGACTGTGTCCCAAGAAACAAAGGGGGGAAAGCACACATGTTTCTTACTTTGCGAGTCCGTGAGAGAAATCATTTTGGCAGCGGCGCAGGAATTCACCAATTCACACAAACTCCTCTCGACTCCAGCCCGGTTGATTTCTGCTCAGCGGTAAATTGATGATAGCAGCGGCGGAGGTAAAAGCAGCTAGCGGCTTGCGCCACGTCTTCCGGAACCACGCACGCAGGCACTCTCCCAAAGATCGTCCATGCGATTGGAAGATGTATCACTCAACAGCCTGGATTTCACGACAGATAACAAAACTCCCCAAGCCTCTCTGTACTATCTGGGATTATTTTCCTTTAGCTGGCTTTTCAGATGCTGAAAGAATAATCTCAAAACATTTCCCCTAATCAGAAAAAAGGTAACATGCAACTGAAATTAATCCCACTGGCTATGTTTGTTTGTTTCAATCCAGTAACATCCACTTATTCTGATTCACTTGGAGAATTTGATGGCAGTTCAACCACAAATACACAAATGTTTGATGTAATGAACTTCAGTTCTCATCATACACTACATCAAACGAATCCACCCATTTCGCTCCAGAATGTCCTGTCAAAATGTCTAAAATAAATAATATTTTTGATTTTTAATGGTCACAATCAGCTACAAAACGCAGTTGTAAGTTGTAACCCAGTTCTTTTGGTAGGCCCATATTTGAAAAACTTCCAAAGTGGTTACACGCCCACTTAAACATTTCACCTTGTTTGTTTGTTTGTTTTTTGGTGTTGTTGTTGTTGTTTGTTTGTTTGTTTTTTTGTTTGTTTTGTTAACCATAGGTTTGGTATCCACGGACGGCATTTTGGGGGAAAGGCAGAATCGCGAGGAGGATTCTGGTACCCGGAGATACAGACAGAGTGAGATCTCTTCGTGTTTTAGCCTCTCAGACTCTACTACCTGCGCACGCGCGCATTAACGTGTCGGTAAATCACAACTGCGCAGTAATTGAGCCGTTAACTAATATATATGTCTTTTCACGACTTTTAAATTATATATCTATGATTATATGCTGATATAAAAACTGATATTTTAAACCTCGCCAGCAACACAGAGACAGTAAAATAATAATTTTAAGCGGCCGTGTGTTTCCCGGCGCGAGGTGCGGTTTGAACTACAACGCCCATGAGTCCGGATGAGGAAGAGACGAGTGTAACCTCAGAAAAGACGTGTTCGCCGAAACCAGGAGTTTTTGTGGAGCAGAAGGCACTCGGGGTAGAAATACGTGTGGATATTTGCCAGAATGCATTTGTCGGGAAATCGCATTAAGAAGTGACACAGTTATAGAAAAGCGTTCAAGTCGTTTTTTGTTTCCAATCATGGGTCCCTTGTTTGCCGTTCTTCTTGTTTTTGTTGGCTGCTGCAGCAATGTGGTGTTCCTGGAGCTACTTGTAAGGTCAGTGCCAAACTAAAAATGTTTGGACTGTTTTATTTTTGCTTTGGGGTCAGTCTTCTCTGCTGCACTGCTGACACAAAGACTACGACAGCCATGAGACTGATTTAATGTCTCTGTTGACCCCGCAGCGATTTGTGACTTTAATCAATAACACTAAGTTAGCTACTGTTTAGAGTAACTTGAAGTAAATTGGGACGATATGTCTCCCGATTAAAAACTATCGCGATACTTCAGTACCGATTCGGTATGGATTGCGATTTATTAAGTACTGCAATTCGATATTATGATTTACTGCGATTTTTGTTTTTTGAGTTATCCTCTAGTTTGTGGATGTAAAGTTTCATGAAGCCGTGATTATCCTAGAGGTCACAATAAGTTTTATATAGTGATGGCAAGTTTTTTTTTTTTTTTTTAAAATGGTCTCACTATAATGAATTAGCTGCTGTGAAGGCTAACGGTATCACACATGAATAAAACTGGGCTCTCTGAATCCACAAGAGTCTCAGCTTTCCAGTCAATTTATGCAACTACAACGACTGTTTAGGCCCCAGGATGCACAAATGCACCATTTTACAAATAAACTTCATGGTTTGTGGTTTGTCTGGCCTCATATGATGCATATCATCATTAAATATATGCAGTAAAAAATAATAATAATAATCATTTTTCCCACCCAAAGATGGGAATCAGCAGGGATTCAGATGATTCGATTCCATGCCACTTGGGTGCTTGACTCTTGACTTTTCTGTGGCATGCTTTGCACACAGTAGTGCTCTTGTCTAACTCATCTTTACTCCCTAAATTATTAAAGCCAAAATGCTTTCAGACTTTTGATTTAAAGTGTACAGATGCAGCATAAATCTCTACTGTCAGCGAGGTGCTGTTTTTTTTCTTTCAGTCTTTGATTCCTATAATGAAATACTTGATTCCCACAATTTCCACCCTAGAGTAAAATAAAAAAAATATGTCTGAAATAAGGAGAAAGTATCGATTTAGGGTCAGCATGGTGATATAAAATCATCAAACAAAACAAAATTGCGATTTGTAACTGAATCAATATTTTTTCCCCCCAAAGCTAATGCTGACCCTGTGTGTGTCTGTTTTAAGTAATTAATCAATAGCTTTATCTGCTGTTATGTTTCTCAGAGACTTTCCTGGATGTGGCAACATTGTCACTTTTGCTCAGTTTGCATTCATTGCACTGGAGGGATTCATCTTCGAGGCAAACTTTGGGAGGAAGAAACCAACAATCCCTATAAGGTAAGTGAGGTCACTGATCATGGGATGTGAGCTTCCTGCTATGGCAGAGTTGGACAGCTGCCACTAAACTCTGCTTTTTCTGTCTCTGTTTTGCAGCAACTATGTGATCATGGTGACCATGTTCTTCACAGTTAGTGTGATTAACAACTATGCCCTCAACTTCAATATTGCCATGCCGCTGCACATGATCTTCAGATCTGTAAGTACTGTTATCTATCTGCCTTTGAGCTCTCAGTATTTCCCGCCATCTCAGACCCCCTAATCTCCCTGGCTGACTGCTGTGTCCTTGTGTACCTGTCTTTGCAGGGATCGCTAATCGCTAACATGATCCTGGGTATAATCATTCTGAAGAAAAGGTAATCTTGCCTCTGCTGACTTGAAAACTTACAATCTCCTGATCTAACGAAGCACCTTTTTCCTCAGCCTCTCCTAAATAAATCCTATTAATGTAACTGCATCATAGCATTTGATAGCGTAGGGGCTAACTCTTAGATTGATGTTATTTGCTCTTCTCTCGCTGCAGGTATTCAGCAAGTAAATACCTGTCAATAGTATTAGTTTCTGTTGGCATCTTCATATGCACCATCATGTCTGCCAAAGAAGTGGTGAGTCCTCTACTGATGATATTGTGTAACATGATCTCAAGCTAAATAACCATTGCAAACTTTTTTATTTGTGATTTTGTTTCTGCAGAACTTGTCAAATGAAGGCTCAGAGGAGCAAGGTTTCTATGCCTTCTTGCGCTGGCTTATAGGTGAGCTCTGGGTGCTGCCTGTGCTTGAAAACTACTATTAGTCAGTGTTTACTTTATCACATTGTTTGCATAGTCTTTGTTCCTGACCTATCCACAGTTTGACTCTGCATTTGGAGGCACCTCTTATTATGAGCACCTTTACCAGAGAGACATAGGGAGAGAGGGTTTATCACAGCTTCCACATTGAAACATCAGAAAGCACAAAGTCAGAAATAGAGAAAACCCAGAGCACACAGATATATTGACATGTTTACAACAGAGATATAAATACAACAGCATAGTGTTGTAGTGACTTCATATATTTCCTAACATTTGTCTTCATTATAAGCTTTGCTCCAGTGCATTATCATAAATAAGTTTTGGTTCCTTTTCAGGTATTGCCATGCTGACCTTTGCTCTACTAATGTCTGCAAGAATGGGCATTTTTCAGGAGACACTGTACAAGCAGTACGGTAAACACTCCAAGGAAGCGCTCTTCTACAATGTGAGTCGTCTCTTAGCTCCAGCATGCAGTTCTCACCTGAAAGATAATACATTGTAATGCATTGCTTTTATGTGATTTAAATGGTGCTGGTCTCTTGTTGAAAGCTCTTCTGTCTCTTTCACAGCACTGTCTGCCTCTGCCTGGCTTCCTGCTTCTGTCCACAGACATCTACAACCACTGTGTGTACTTCAACCAGAGCAGTAAGTTAAATTTGGTATTTCAATGCATTACGTAATGTTTTATGAAGAAATACAGTGTGTATCACTGTACAGGGCAACATGGTGGCTCAGTGATTCGCGCGTTTCCCTCTCTTTCTCCAGTGCATGCCGGGACGGGCTCCAGCGCCCATGTTAGCCTGAGTAGGCGTACAAGAGTACAATGAATGAAAGAAGGAAAGAAAGCACTGGCTGTAACATCCTTATGCTTTCAAGTATATGCTTTTTTGTACATGTTACCAGGAAAGACAGAAAAGAAGGGATTAAGGGATGGCAAAAATAAAGTGTTGAACTTGAACCCTCCAACACATGAATTGACTTTACAGTTGAATGATCCATAGAGAGCCACATGTAATGCATGACTGCAAAAATTGTAAGTGTAGCTGTGGTGGCCAAACTTCAGAGTTGCATTCTTCTAGAGTTCAGAGTTGGAATGTAAATAAATGTCTTCTCTTGCAGCTCCTGTAGCGGTGCCTGTGATTGGCCTGACCATGCCAGTAATGTGGGTCTACCTGCTGATGAACGTCATCACACAGTATCCTAACAACAAAACTCTTACTGGCTCCTGTTTTATATTTACCACTGTAGCACCTCTCAATTATATATAAATGTCATGTTGTAGGAATTTAGATATATTCTGCTCCATCTGTCAGGTTGCAGCGGCTTTGACCTTTTTATTCTATGGTCCTTCCTGTTCCTCATCCTGGCTACCGTATCCATTCGGTCATATGATACATAACTCTTGTCTTGATCAAAATAGATATTTGTATTTTTCCCTTATTTCACAATTTACACATAAGACAGATTTGGGACTGCAACGAATACCTTTTCTTTTCTGCTAGAGCAACCATGGTACTAGCAATGTATATTGCTACAAATGCACCTACAGTCCAGCACACATGCTGTGAACAATCTGCCAAAGCAAACATGAAAGGGATGACAGTCTTGGAGTGCAAGCTTTTTTTTCTCTCTCTCTAAGGTTGAGCGTCAGTATCTAAAATGGAAATCATTACTCCCATTGTCATTTTTTTTTCTACTGATGCCATTCCCTTTCTCCACTCACACAGAAACTGAAACAGAAACAGCCTCACATGGAGAAAGAACCAATCTTAAGTATTTCTCTAAGATTGTCTTTCCATTTTGCTGCGGTGCTGTTGTTGACTTTAACCAGCTTTCTCAGGTATGTGTGCATCCGCGGTGTCTTCATCCTGACCACAGAGTGTGCCTCGCTGACTGTCACTTTGGTGGTGACCCTGAGAAAGTTCCTCAGCCTCATCATCTCCATCATTTATTTCCAAAACCCCTTTACAGCCTGGCACTGGGTAGGCACAGCTGTGGTCTTCCTGGGCACCCTGCTCTACACGGAGGTGTGGAGCAGCGTGCAGACGGCCCTGCGTGGGCCAGACGTTAAGGAGAAGAAGGCACAGTGACATCAGCAAAGGACTGGTCTAAAAAGAGGACTAGAAGGAGCCTCTGTGTGGAGCGTCGGTCATGAACCTCCAGGCTGCAGCTGCAAAGCCAAGATTGTTTTTGTTTTTGTCTCTCTTACCCTGCAGCTGCAGCAGACCCAGTATTATTTTAGATGGCTGTTTTCTATGAGTAATATTTAACATTTTGTTTTCATACTTGATTTGCAATGTGGATTGTAAGTAAATGATTCCCCCTCCCGAAGGCTGAGAGAACCACATCACTAGAAATACCTCACCAGCACTCCACAAATGCAAAACCAGCAAACAGTGTACAATGTCAGTTTTTGTTTTATTGAGTAAATATTTATTAGATCATTTTCTAAATGTGAGAGTACTTTGTGATACGTTGTCTATTAACATTCATTTTAGCAGCCACGCACTGAACACCGTGAATGAGCGTAGCGGGTTATCATATTTACTGGAAATCTTGAAGACAGGGTTTAAATATTTTCAAGTAGATTTATTTCATTGGTGCAGGGTGTTGGGGCTTTCTCACGTGTCATTGTCAAGTTTGTCTGTCTCAGGTGGTCTGGACCAATATTTATCAACAGAAAACACGCTGTACTGTAGTAAATGATTCCACCCATCCTTGCCAACTGAAATAAAAAAAGTGACAAAATGTAGATTTTTTTTGTAATCTTATCTAGACATCAGGTCCAGGCTGAGCATCTCATGGGAAAAAGGATTAAAGTGTCACAAACAGGGATGGGAAGAGAACATGCTTTCTTTTTTTTCGTTGTGGGAACACGATGTTCATTTATCTCAGTTTTTACTTGAGGCCAGACAGCCAATCGTAAAGTGTGTTGTTCAAACCCATTTACTCTCATCCAATGGCAGCTGCTGTCGTTTCACATCTCTGAGGTGGGAAGGGCAGATTCCTGCTGCTGTGTTTGGGATTACGCCTGCGAAGACCCACGTTGTATATTAAATATTATACAAAGCCGTGTAATCCCGTCAATAAAAGTCAAAGCAAACTCTGCGGGTAAGAATGGGTGGTAACAGCCCAAGCCACCTCAGATATGAAGATGATGGAGAAGGCGGCGGAGTTAGTTTTCTGAAGGGCATTCGGGTGAGTGCATTGGGAAACTTTACTACAAACAAACTCCTGCAGCAGAAAAAATAGATAAAACGATTCCTGCAACGAATAAATGCAGCTGTATTACACATTATTACTACAAAACTGCACCACCTGATGAGAATAAACAGTGGCACCACTGGCATTGCAAATCGCAGAAATTTTACGTATCATTGTTGCAATCCGCATAATTCTTTAATTGCATCGTCCAGTCCGCGAGGAGTTTAATTTTAATCCCATCATTTTGCTCTTCCGTTTGTTTACATACAGTCTTTACACCGAGTCTCCGAGTGTAGGCATGTGTTTGGGGGTTAGCTGGTTAAATATAGAACATGGCAGCCTGTAACACACAGAATGGGTCACATTTACAAGGAAACACTCTTTTCTACTTTAACAATATATTTTTCTGTAGGAAAACTGAAGCAGCCTATTTTTTCTTACCAATCTTTGCGATGGCACAAAAGACCAGTCATCAAACTGCACAGCATCGTACAGTTCAAGATGCATTGAGTAATGTGTGACCTCCATTGACTTCTATCGGCGACAAGTGGGAATTGCGCATTTAAAAAACAAACAAGCCTGGAGCTCGTCTACAATGTGTCTAGGACACTTTTCGCCATGATATAAATACATCATTTGCAAATAAATAAATAAACGTAAATAAAAAATGTAATCTAAAGCCTTAGCATTCTATGCTTATGACTTCACTTTAAAATGAGTCACCCTCATATACTGAAGTCAAGTCAGTAAATTCAGACACAACATACCGCATATTTTCTTTTATAATTCAATCTTCTGTGGCCCAACATCGGGCCGCAACCCAAACTTTGAGAAACACTAATCCACACAAGTCTTTGCTTAGCCCCCACCACTCCACGAATGATGGTGACCAGCAACTGATATAGATAATAAAGTCATATTTTCACTTTAGAGAAGCATAGCAGAGATCCAACATAAGCACCTATTTACTATTACCTGAAGAGGTGATATATCACTATGCCAAATTCAAGGCTTATTGGCCTTTTGTAGGTGGAGTAGCCATAGAGAGGATGTTTAAATGCAGGTAGTTTTGTTCCAAAATTTGATAGCCCTAAATCTCAGCACAGTGTGATGTTATCACAAAGTCACTGGCATTTATCAACAACCTGACTGAGCACCCACAGATGCTGTGGTCATGTTTTCATGTATTTACTGATCCTTTCTTAAGCAGTATCTTTTATGATACCCAGCATCCTGTTTTATTTTGACAGCTGTCGGACAGAGTCATTAACCGGATGAGGGAGTGTCCAGGGGTTGTCAGTCCTCATTGTTGCCCAAATGGAAGTGCTCCTTCACACTCACCTGAACCCGAAGCACCTGTAGCCACGCCAGTTCCTGCACCCTCTGTTGAGCACGTCTTGCCACTTCTGACACCCACCCCTACCCCACCTCCTCAGGAAATGGCCCCATCTCCTCCATCAGTTGAATCAACCTCACAGCCTCTTCCTGCTCAGCCTCTAAAACTCATCCCACCCCCACCTGTCAAATTTCACTCCCCTCCCCCTGCCTCCATGGAGACTGTAGTCCTTCCTCCACCTGTAGAGCCACAAACTCCTCCTGCAGCCGACCCCGTTGTCTTAACCACACCTCCTGCTTCAGCTCCTGAACCCGACATACCCTCTAAAACTTCCCCTCAAGTAGAAACGGTAGTTTCACAAATGGAGCCTGTAGTTCTTCCTCCACCTGCAGAACAACAAGCTCCCCCTCCAACCGACCCTGTTATCTCAGCCGCACCTGCCCTGTTAGTGGCTGAACTTGATGTGCCATCCAAACCTTCTCCCCTAGTAGAAACATTAGTCCCACATGTGGAGCCTATAGCCGCATCGATGCCTGTGGAGGCTGAATCTCCTGCTCCTCCTCATGCAGCAGAGTTTGTAGTCCTCCCCTCCCCTCCTCCTCCAGAACCTGTTGAGCCCCTCGTCCAGCCCCTTCTCGAGCCAGAAATCCCATCTATGCCCCCAGTAGCAGAGCAGCTTGTTGATCCCACTGTCTTATCTCTACCTGTGGAGCCCATTGAACCTCTATCTGCACCTGAACCCATAGTTGCAGCTTTTCCCACCAAACTTGAAGCTACTCTGATTGAAGCTGCTGCCATAGCTCCTTCTGTTGAACCTGTTGCTCCTGAGACTATTAGAGCTGAACCTGTAGTTTCACCTCCTGTAGTTGAGGCTATTCCAGCTGAACCTGCAGTTTCACCTCCTGTATTTGAACCTATTCCAGCTGAACCTGCAGTTTCACCTCCTGTATTTGAGGCTATTCCAGCTGAACCTGTAGTTTCACCTCCTGTAGTTGAGGCTATTCCAGCTGAACCTGCAGTTTCACCTCCTGTATTTGAGGCTATTCCAGCTGAACCTGCATTCCCATCTGGTACAGCTGAAACGGTCCCAGGTGAGCCTGTAATTTTACCTTCTCCAGCTGAGAGTGTGTCTGCTGATTCATCTCATCCTCATGAGCCGGTTCCCTTTCCCACACCTCCACTCACAGAAGCAGCACCACCCCCAGTTACACCTCCACCCCCTGCTGAGCCCGAGCCTGCAGGCCCCCCTCCTGCCCCGACTACCACACCTGCACCAGAGCCCATTTTTGAAGAATCACCACCACCTTGTCCCTCCGCTGAGGTTGCCATCCTTCACACTGATCCATCCGTAAATGAACCTGTTGACGAACCCATGGCCCCCCCTCCTCCTGATCCAGCTGAGGAGCCCAGTGTTCCCCCATCTCTCCCCCCTGTTGTTGAGGATGTAGCCCCTGAAGCTGCCGCAGCACTACCATCTGCAGCTGGTAAGCCTGTTTTTCTTCATATCAAGATGTGCATGCTTCAGTCTTACAGAAAGAACCAAGTCATCACGTGTCTTATTGTTTTTCCCAAAGACATTGTGTTGATACACTGTCTTGCTCACCTGTCCTGCAGAGGTTGAGGAAGAGCTGAGGAGGAAGATCAAAGAGGAACTGCAGAGAGAGCTGGAGCTGGAGATCAGCCAGAGGAGGCAGGAGCTTCAGCAAGAGTGAGGACAGAGCACCTGCTTACCTTACACTGACTTTGAGTTCATGTCATCTTAGGCCCTGTTTTGGCCCTGTCTCAGGCCACTTTTTCAGAAAATTTCAATTTAAAAGAGAAAATGCAGCAACAGGGTGTTTTTTTGTCATTGTTTTGGTTTGTTTTTTAGAGTGGCTGCTTTCTGAGCATGTAAGAGCCACTTCCCAGAGTATGCTATGTAACTAAAGATGGTAGCAGCTAAGAAAAAGGTGTGAAAACACCCGTATAGAGGTTGTCTTGTAGTACCAGCTTTAAAATATCTTTAAAAAGCTTTAAAAAGCAACATTAGTATTGGTCCAGTGTTGTTTTCACAGTGGACATTGGTGTTTATTTTTGAAATTGGCACTTGTGTGACCTTTTTCTGGGAGTGTGTCACTTACTTTGTTTTAAATAGTCGAAGTATACTTTTGCCTTTAACAGAATATCATTGATTTTATTTTGTTATCCCAAATAAAAATGAAAAAGTTATTTTTGCAAATAAGACAAAATACAGAGAACATAGGAAATGGCTGTTTTTTTTTCTCTAATGTACAAAACAAACCGAAATTGTGGCCCAAAAGCTGCAGTACAAACCAAACCGCGGGTTTAATGAACCATTACACACTTAATTTTGGTTTTAATATTACTCACAGTCACTATGACTTGTGGTTGGAATTTCCCCTTGTGGGATTAATAAAGTGTACTTACTTACTTACTTATTTACTTATGAGCTGGAAGATATGTGATATGAAAGTCAGTATCAAAAATTTTAGCAGTGCATCCATAATGTCTGTCTTTATGTTCTGTGTGTGTGTGTGTGTGTGTGTGTGTGTGTAGGCTGGAGGAGATGAAGGCCCAGGTCAGAGCAAAGGCCAAGGCAGCGGCCCAGGCCCAGGTGGAGGAGCAGGTGAGGAAGACCCTGGAGGCGGAGAAGGCGGTGTACAGAGAGAGCCTGAAAGAAGCCATCATAAAGGAGCGCATGAAGACAGACGACGAGAGGCTCATGGCTCAGCTCTATGTAAGCACAACAAGACACATGACCTGTGCGTCAGGTTTTTCCTGTTTATTATTATGATCATAATGAGCTCGCTCAACACTACCATCTTGTACTGCCTCACAGAAACTTAGTGTACTTTACATTAGTGATCATTGGGAAAAAATACTGCTGATTGATTAAATCAGCATGAGCCTTTGACTGCAGTCCGGAGTGTTTGTACATATCTGTGTATTTTGCTTGTTGGTTTGCTGTGTTTTGCATGTTTATTAGTTGTGACTGTCGTGAGGGCAGACTTCCTTACCCTTGTGTCTGACGTTATGAGCTTGACTCCCTCTAACAGCTCATGTAGATTACTGGACGTCTGCATGTTTGGTTGAGCTCCAAGGCTGTTAAGTGGCCCTTGTTTGTGTTTGCATTGGAATGTACTGATGGAAAATTTAATTTCCTCATTAAGCTGTAGAGATGAAATCGCCTATTCTTATTGTGCTTCTTTCCCTTTCTTGCCCTACTGCCTTTCAGTGGATGGAGCTTAAGGTAAGATGGGAGAGGTTTCCTCCATGCATGGCTTATTGTTACACATTTATTGTTGCTGTTGTAAGCAGTTACACACTATAAGCAATCTGTAGCAGCATACTTATCTCCTTTTAAAATAAGATGAATCAAGATAAGATGAAGCTTGATGGATAACCACAAGGGACTTAGGTATCACAGTCTACTGAATGTTGCAAGATCAGTCTTGGTATTGGTATGATACCGGTTTATTAGAGATGTGTGCAACCATTATAAACATGTGAGACTTTCTACTCCAGATATGTGCAATTTGAATCAGAATCCTTCTGATTGTTGTTTTGATGTTGTTTTTCTTTCTTCAGGCCCACAAACTGGACGAGAAAGAGAAAGAACTGCAGAAACAGGAGTCGCTCTTCAAGGAACATGTCGCAAAACTTGAAGCAAAGGTAAGTGACATTTTAAGCACTCCGCATTTCTCATCTTTTACAAATGCCAGATTGGCTGTATGGTTTGCTGGTGACATTTTTGTCATGCTGGTAATATGCCGTGGTTTCCCCACTGTGACAGAGTGCTCAGTTTTACAAAGTTACCGCCGAGAACTTCCAGAAAGGCAAAGAGGAGGCACACAACCGTTTCACGTAAGTTCAGAATCACTGAATTTTTAAGTACAAGACATACTGTACACAAGGAATCAGTTTGTTTCACACACATTCCTGCTGTTTGTTTACTGCACAAACAAGACAGACTGCTGTGAAAACATGAGTTTAGATGTTCCATGTGTTTATTGCCCGTGTGTCCTCTTGCAGGCGTTTCAACATCAAGCCAATATGCGGTGACCTGCAGAGTCAGATCTTAAAATGCTACAGGGAGAACACCGGCAAGACTCTGTCCTGCTCAGGGATTGCCTCTGCGTACATGCAGTGTGTGGACAACGCCAAGCAAGTACGCTTAAGTCTCATCATATATATTCTTTTTCTGATTTATCATCCATCCAAGTTTGAAGAACAAAACTCAATCAATAGTCCCACCTGTTGGTCCATCAAACAATGCCTCCTTAACACAGTGTAACACAGTATTTTTGTTTTAATGCTGAGTGGCCAGCCTCAACAGCCACCAATAGTCCAATTAGCCCAATTTTGCTGAAATTTAGATGTTGCATTTTGTGTTTTGAGGGTGTCATAATGAAACATTCAAATTTCATTAATTGATATATGACTAATCCAGTTTTAATTAAGCTTGCATGGATGAAGCATATTGCTACTGATTGAACAATTTGTGAGGGATAATTTGTCTCTCCTCCCCTATTCCTTCTCCTTTACTGTATCAGTCACCTTATATTGATCATTGCTTCCGTTGTCTACTCTGTTTCTCCCCTTCATTGCAGAATAAGCTGAGCACCGGAGGTTAATGCGGACAGTTTGACGATGGCTATATTTTACCTCTCTGACGGCTTCACTGTTACACCAAAGAAAAGTTGATGGATGACAGACATGATTTACAGGAGGTGGACGCACAACAGAATCTGCGTCGGTCTTTCCACACGTCTGATGCACTCAAGGAAACAAGTTGTGTCTGATCTGCTGGTAGTGCCAGAAACTGCAGAGGCTTGAAGTTTAAATGCAACAAGACTCAATACTCTATAGAAGATGAATCATTTCTGTTTTCCAAATGTGTGTCTTTTCAAACCAGGTAAAACACCATATACCAACAGAAGATTTAAGTTTGTTGTATTCTTAGTTTTTACCTTAACAGAAGTATGAATTCAAGTCAGGTATTGTGTGGGCGGTATGTTGTTAAATCAATATGTTCCTGTGCCTTGAACCTACGATCATTATCTAAGATTAAAGATCACTGGAAGAACTATAACTCAGTAGAGTGAAACATAATGTGGACTTCTAAATGCTTGTTGAAGAGTGTGCTATTCTAGATAACAAATAATAAATAAACTTCAAAGTCACTTTTTTTTGTCTTTGACTTATCCATATCCAAGCCTGGTGCAACTATGTTATGACTATAATTTTATTTTTGTATGTGTTATGGGAGGTTGCCGCCCCCTGGTGGACGTAGATTAGTATAGTAATGGTGTAGCAGCCACTGACCTGCATTGGTGTGACCATTATTACCCTGTGTTTAGAAAGTGGTACAAAACTGCTAGACCTACTTTCTATCCTTTTTAGTATAGTGACAGGCCTTATGGGTGGAGGTGGGAGGCGGTAGTTATCATAATGTCATTTTAGTCTGATGTACAGGAAGCACAGATGTGCATAATTTCCTACAACAACATAAACCACAGGAGATAAAATACCATTAATTAGAAAAAGTCAGTATAGAGTGGGACTAAGCACTGGAATAGTACAGGAGCATTATATAGTGATGCTTCCTAAGGGAAGAGGTCTGCTTATTTGAATGTGCTTTGCAGAAAAGCTGATTTACAGGAGGGTGTGTTGCCTTTAAAGTTTAAAGTTTGCATATGCGTCCTTCCTGTTCATGGTAGGGAACAACCCTGGACGCTCAGTAAACAGCCTCTCTGAAGTCCACCATATAGGCTGGTGTGACACAGCGCACATCCCACAGCAGTCTGGACGCAACGCACCTGCAAGCGAGACGCCTCTGCTGTGCACTGTAAGTTTTAATTATTGGCTGTTATTATGAATGCCCTGTCTAACTCCCCGCCTGCTGTAAATGTCAACTTGAAGAGGAGCAAGTGTCGCCTTTCTTGATTGTTTTCATCGGGATAAACAGATCCCAACCTGTAGAAGAAGCGGCCACACGTCGATTCTTCTCAGCTCTTGTCCCAACATTTTCATCCCAGAAGATGATGTTGCGCAGGTTGCATTTCACTGAGGAAGCGCAGCGCTGAGCGGGCTGTGGCGTTGTTGTCATGGTGGTGGAGGCTGAGGACGACAAGGCAAATTCAGCGACGGGGGGGAAAAAATGTCATTCAGTTGTGGAGCTTATTTTAATAAGATTAGTGGGGTTAGAAAATTGCTGTAATGGCTACACCTGTGATATTCCTCTAGGTTGTCGATTTGCTGTGGTGTTCATTGTCCTTCCACGTTAGACTGGGCGTTTTTCATGCGGGATGGGAAGAGTTTTAAAATAATCCTGAAATCACTTTGGTGTTTTTTGAGGTGTAAAGATCAACAGTTACTGTCTAAGTGCCAGACACCTGAGAGGGATTGTTAGATTTACTTTTGCTGTTGCAGCTGCTGCTGCTGTTGTTGTTGTTTTGTTTGTGTTGTTTTTGTTGTTGCTGCTGCTGATGATGATGATGACAGTGACGACGTTAGTTTTCTTGCCAGGTTTGCGTTGCTATATGGTGGCATGTCAAAATGCCTGATTTTCACTGGGGAACAAGGCGATAGACTGTAGAAAAAGGCATCACAGTTGTAGGAGAGAGCTTAAATTAATGTATTTATTTATTCTTTATTTATTATGTATTTATTTATTTAAAGAAAAAAAAATGAGGACGACCCACCTAACAAGTAAAATGTCTGCCACAAATTTACAAGCACAAATATTTCAAAAAATATTTGTCAAAATTATATATAAGGTATCCAATAGAGAGAGAGGAAAAAATAGGAGTGCAAAAACACTTAGGCTATTTACATTGTGCTGCACTGTTTCAAGAGAAACTGTGTCAGGTTTTTTGTTTGTTTGTTTGTTTGTTTGTTTGTTTTGTGTTTTTTGTTTTGTTTTCTTAAATGAGGAATGGATGTGAAGTGAGACTGAAAGGCTGTTGCATATTACTGGTTCCATATTAGTCGTACTGATCCTCTGTACCTATGTGAAAATTGGGCAAGGACACAGATCAATAGATCTGGTGTGATAACAGTGGATCTGAGACTTAGTTTGTGCTTGTTGTTTTAAACATGTAACATAACTAATAAAACAAATCAAAAAATACAGAATATTGCTATATAAATTAAGGAGGGGGCGATGAACAAGAAATTGTAATGATAAAGAAATCATGTTCAAAAAGGAGTAGGAAGAGGTAAGTAACTAAATTACCTATTTAATGGCACCATTTTACAATCAAAACACTTAAAACTAATTTTTACATGATCTTAGCTCCTCACTCTGTTTGTAAATTGAAATTGATGCGCAATTTTGCCTAATATGTTTATTAATCCTGGGACAATTTTCAGTACTGCCATGTCCCATGTTCACATTGTTTTACAAACTCCCACATTGGAGCAACCACAGTCTACTGTTGGGCCCTGGGCAAGCTGCACTAGCACAGTTTAGGGCTTAGATGCCTTGGTCACAGGTGGCTCGCTGGCAGCTGTCCAGGGATTCATACTGGTGACCTATAGATTGCATGCCCGCATCTCTAACTTTGAATTAAAATTACCCTTTTGCATCACCACTATTAGTCTTGTCTCTTTGGTATCAGTGGATGATACAGGATTATTTTTACCAGCTGGTAAAGCCATTTGATTCTGCAGAACACACACCGACTGAGGGGGTTTATGGGAGGATCACAGACATGTCTTCATATCAGTGCTGTGCTGAAGCAATCCTCCAACGATTTCCCAAGAGGCACATCATCACGCCACTCCCCCCCCACCACCCAACCCACCCACCCATGGAATAGATTAGAGCGGGCTCAGGCTCAGGCTCATGGCAGCCAACCATTATAAGCTCTGTCTTGAGTTTAATGTCACTGTGGCACAGGCATCTGCCCTTGTGACTTCAAATTATCACACCTAAACAACGTGGCCCCAACTTTTTTCATCAGCTGCAGGACTCGTGTGAGCCCAGTGTATTAAGAGCACTTTATATGGACCCTGGTAAAGATCATACCGTCCTTGTCTGTCACCAAGTTTCCCCCCTGTCCACCCACATGGGCTCAGCACCACAGGAGACACTCTGGCACATTACCAGCAGAGGGCCTTCCACTCGGGTCTGTGGGTCCCTGTGAGTTATTTTCCCCCTTTTTGTCTGTAATTAAGTAAGGAAGGATGGTATGCCCCACCGTCTGAGTCATCATTCTTCAGGGTGCTGGTTGTGTTTGTGTTCAGTGTCTGTTCATCCACCATTCCTCCTATAAAGAGTTAAGAGTGTACGTATATGTGTTTCTCTATAGTTGTATAGGTACAAACGGTATCCATTTTCAGGGTAATTGCATCCCTAGCTTTGGCAGAAGTCTGTTCTTATGTAAAACCGCCACAAAGTTACAGACCACCCATGCCACGTTTGTTTGCAAGAGTGTGCGGCTCATGTGGTTTTAGGTACACCATGTGTTACTTGTTATAAATAGGTGTTGGAGTGTGTGTGTGTGTGTGTGTGTGTGTGTGTGTAGGATGGATGCTTGCATGTATGCATATCATCAGTGTTGGGTAAAGTAGATCGTATGTCCAGCTTCGATATATTTTATGTTTGAACTGAAACTGATGGTCTAGATACTCCCTTTTTAGTTTGCTCCCTTTTAGTTTAGTTTAGTTAGATTTTGGATAAGCTGGTGAAGTGCACGTTTGTCAAGCTGAAAACAAGACTGTTTTCACTTCCTGAAAAGTTGACATTTTGGAAATGCAAGATGAAAGCAATATGAAAGAATTAAGCAGTATGTAAGTGTCTGTGTGTTGCAACTTCTAGTATAGAGTATTTAGCCACTTCATTTTCGTTATTGCTGCAGTAAGTGGATTATTTTCATCGTTCTGACCTCACATCCATGGAGTTTGGCAAATCTTGCCATATATAACACATCTAATCGTTTCATTTATAACATGTCCACGCCTTGAAGTACTGAAAACAGTGATGGATTGAAGAAGACATTAAAGTGTTTGTTTTACCCTAGCAGCTAAGAGCATCGGCCTCTTACAGCTCATCCACTGTGCAAGGAGGCCAGGAAAGCAAAACAGAAGTGAAGTTGTGGTCTGGAGACCAGACTTGACGTCAGGTTTCTTCATTAGCCATAGAGGAAGCAGTGGCCAGCTCACCAATGTTTATCTGTGGCTTCTTGTGTTTATGTACAAGAGTGGTGTTTTTTTGGTACGTTATACTTGACGTAATTGCATTGGAGTACACCCAGGCTGTTTGAAAATAGCACTGGTCTGCATGTATCTGTGTGTTTGCATGAGTTTCATCTGTTTCTTGCAGGGTCTAAATAGTGTTGAAAAAAATTGAAAACCTTCAAAAATGGTCTCTTGTGAGCTCCATTTTCTCAATTTCATCAGAAATAAAAAAAAGGGTTCCTTTTTTGTTCTGTTTTGCTCTATTTTGTTTTGTTTTACATATATGAATGTAGCCACATTGGTATAGGACTTTTTGTCACATGCTACTTTCTCTCACCCTCCTTCTCTCTTATTATTATGTTTTTTCAGAATTTATAAAATTGGATAATTGTTTGAAAGAAAACAACTAGGGCAGTGAAAATAGTGTTATTTGTTGGACTGTCAGTTGTGAAAGCTAGGGCTGCCCATTTTCTTCCTTTGCATATGTTTTGAATTTATATCCTTATCCTAGCTGCTTTAGATACATATGTTACAGTTAATATGGCCAGTTTATAGATTTGTCAAATTCATGTTGTTAACTTGGAGGGCAGGAATTAAAATACCCTGGCAAAATCCACTTATTAATAACAGAGCAAGCGCTACTTCTTGTATGAAGAGGAATTTTTCTTCAACGCACCACCGCCTATCTCATCAGTGCCCACCCACTGGCCCACCCTCCTTCATGTCCACTGGTGCAGTACAGATCCTGACTTTCTGCGCTGTAGTCAGTCTCCATTTGCCCAGAATCTCGCTTCCATCAGGCCAGCGCACAGGGCAGAGGACTCTCACAAACCGCCTCCCTTCAAACTCCTATGAGGTTGAAGTGGTTCCAGGGCTTGGCCGGGCTCTCTGTGTGTCTGGCTGGATTGAACTCACCACCAGTAGTTTGTTTATTGGTTGGTTGGTTGGTTGGTAATTTCCCCGACTCCCAGCTCCAGCTGTTAATGCTGAGGTTAGGATGAAAGATGTAGATGATTTAAGATGACATTTTCTATGTAAACAATGTGGATTTGTTTACATTCATAATTTCACTCCCACAGACACAGAGTATGCCGTTAGACCCCAGTGACCATGTTGAATAAAGTTATGACTTTCTAAGATGTTTGGAAAGTCTTAAAGAAACGCCACGGCCTGTTTTGGGGGAAATTTGTTTTTCAGCCATCTAACCCAGAGTCTCCACGAAGATAGCAGGCTGTTTTTAATACATCAGGTTTCTTCACTCTCAGTCTGCTGTGTCTTGTTTGTCTCCTGACATGGGACCTGCAGTGTGGGACCTTTGTCTCCCTCTACTGGCACTGAGATAAACACACTTTCAACAGGCTCAAATGGTGTATGCTTACACAGGACTCTTTGCCAACATTATATAATATCCAAGTTTGTTTCGCCTTGTATAAAGACTAATTTTCTTGTACTGTTTAGATTCAGGAACTTTAACACTTGATATTATAATAGCGAGAGCTAATAGGATAAATAGACAAATGGGGGGCTGAATGGAGTAGCAGGGAGTGCTGAGACTAAACTCCAGTTTTGTGGGTCTTTAAAAATTATAGTTGTATGTTTACAGGAAGAATTTACAGTTGCACACATAGTTACTGAGCTTGGATCCTGTTTTTTGGGGTAAACCTGGGAGTAATGTAACAAGAAAAGAAAAAAAAAAACACTTTTTATGGATTGTGTGTGTCTTTGTTTTAGCTCTCAGCTTCTCTCTGTGCTTAAAAACATATATAAATATTATTTTTGTGCCACTTAAATTTAAATGAAAGATGTATTCCTTAGAAAAAGGGAATGTCAGATTATAGTTTAATGAATGGTGGTAAATCAATAGAACATCCTCATAAAGATAAGATGAAGTAAAATATAACAAGAAACGGATGTGTGAGTGCGCAAGACTGTGTGTGTGTGTGTGTGTGTGTGTGTGTGTGTGTGTGTGCTAGTGTGTATGCACTGGCATACCAGAGCCCAATTTCTCATCCCACAGAGGAAAGCCCCTTCATTGTAGCCTTATCACCCTCTCTGTGAAGTCAAAACCGAAAAACATCACAGAACAGCTCAGATTAGACTCATGTTGACATCACTGGGCTGTATTGCTCATTATACAGAAAACATTCACGTTTGATTTTGGTGTTACAAAATTTAGGACACATTGTGTCTCTGGGGAAAGTATTCTGCCGTCATTTGCCAATTTACCTGCCCCACTGAAGAGCACCTGTTGTATGAGCCACCACAGCCTGTTTGCCATCATGTATTAGTAGGTGCGATGCAGAATTTTTAGCTTGAGGGAATACTTTTATCTCTGAACGATAGTCTGGTTCCAGGAATATCATCAACTTGATGGCTTGTTAGGACAGTTGAGCAAATTCCACTCCAATTTTTTTAAATTATGGATAGTTTAAACCCGTTTATATGACAACAGAAGAAAAAAGAATAAAGAAGGATATTAGCAGAGACATCATAATCCATAATTTCAATCATTAATAAAGCAACAAAGGTAGGTTAACTTCAAACACAATTACTTTGTAAACCTCAGAATGAAGAAATAACTAACATATCACACAGTGATAAAACTATTGGAGGGATGAGGCATTTACGTGAGGCGAGACAGCTTCTTTATTCTCAAAGGGTCCTGTCTAGATGGTAACCCTAGATTTGTGAAACTCTTGCAAAACACTAGGTTTGGGATTAAGGTTAACTTTAAGTTTTGGTTCATGGTTATGTTTAGAATTAATATTAACTTTAAATTTAGGTTTAGGATTAGGTTTAGGATTAAGGTTAACTTTAAGTTTAGGTTTAGGGTTGAGTTTAGGATTAGGGTTAATTTTAGCACGGCTGTACTGAACCAAGTGTGCATATATGAGAGTTTCACAAATCTACGGTTACCATCCAGACACTGTCTCAAAGTGTCTGCCCAGGTGAGCTGGCTGACTGTATTGATTTTGAAGCTCCTCCTATCCAGGAAGCAGGGAGGCAGGTAGAGGAAGGTTAGATTGGGAGGGGATTTTCCACATGCTTCGTCTCTACTGCTGGGAAATAATAGAATTGAATTGAAAATGTCAATATCAGTGAATTGAATAAAACTGCAGTTGAGTTGCATGTAAATGATGTTAATTATAATTGAGGCTGCTGAAATGCGTGAATATGTGTTTGGTTATGCAGATTCAGATTGAAACCCGTGATATGTGAATGTAAATGAGTTTAGATCTCCTCCAACTAGAGCTGCTTTTTGTAAGCATTGAATTAACTGTTATGCAATCATGTCCTTTCATTGGTGGTGCTATAGTGATTGTTACCAAGGACTCATCTGAAGCCTGCAGACTTCTCAGGTGGGATTCTTATATAACACCAGTGTTGGTGTTGTCTCTGTCGCCATGCCCGCTGAAGGGCAGGCTGGTATGGTATCTGACAGTGGAACATAATAACAGTAGGGACAGTATTATTATATCATTGATCCTGCAAGACACAGGTCGCATAGATGTAACAGAACACAACTATCCATTTGAAAGGAAATCTCAGGTACAGCTCTCCTTCATTTCCCAGCCTTGGAGCTTTTGTGCTCCATGTCTTCTCCAAATGAATGCGCCAGTCAAAATTTGATATGTTGTATACAGACTGCAAAGTCCAATTGTTAATCAGTATTTACAGATAGCACATGTCTGCTATCTGAGCCACACTGAAAGAGAGAGAGAGAGAAAGAGAGAGAGAGAGTGAGGAGAAGCAGAGAGAGTACATCAGAAAGCAAAGTTGTCATTTTTTTCCTTTCTCTCATAGCCTCTATGTGAAAATTGTCCGCAGCAGCTGGTGAGAATTATGGATGGCAGGATGGTCAGGATGTTGGCTGACGGGCGGAGGCTGGCCGCGGGGACTGTGGACATGCAGAGATGCATTCCATGCGATGCTGCGGCTGCACATAGACAGCTGGAAGGAGAGGATAGGAAAATGAGAGAGGAGGGAGGAGGTAGGAGGGACACAGGAGAGAAGAGGAGCAGAGAGGAGTGGCAGGTGCACACACACACACACACACAAACACACACACACACTTTCACACAAACACGCTGTGGACACGACACAGTGGGACGATGCTGGGTGACTGGCAGCTGGATTGTGGATTTCTCCGGGTGTAGCTGTTGTGGTGATGAGGAAGTTTTGCAGGCGGGTGAGGGAGGATGGTGGGTGGCGGTGGAGGTGGAGATGGGTGTGGGGACAGATGTGGGTGAGGGGTTACGGGGTGAGAGCGTAACCCGACTCAGCCCACACAAATGTGCCTCCGGAGCGTTCAAGATGGACGGATGAAAAGGGGAGAATGAACGACTCATCGTGTGGTCAGCTGACTCACCATATAGGAATGGTTACTGAGGAAGGAAGCACGTGCTGGGCTGCGGGGGCTGGGCAACTATGTGTATGTGTGAGCATGTGTGTGTGTGTATGTAACAAATTACCCTGCCTCTGGTCTTTGATAGATGCAACAATTATTCCGTTTCCCGTCACACAAATGGAATGAGAGAGTGGGATTCCTGTTATGTGAGTCGTGCCCTCTCACCTGCCATCACCATACGGATCCTATTTCATCCTTTCCTCTCCCCTCTACCCGGGGAATTTCCCAGTTTGTGTGGTCGAACTGACGGAGGAAGTTGCTTGGGTTGTGTGAGCAGGACACCCTGTGACCGTTCTCCCAAGTTGTGGCTACCTTAATAGGAATATCAAAATGTTTTCTCTATATATAAACAACTTGTTTTCTTCATTTTTTTGTCTATTTTGAAGGAGTCCAGGAGTATAATTCAAACCAGCAAAAGATGGAAACCATGGAATAATACCATCCTGTGATAATTTCACATCAAGTATGGTGGAAATAAATCTACAAGATTTTGTGGCTTATACTGTGTAAACAGGGTAATTGGTTGTTTGTGTTAGTCAGACTAAGGACGCTTTGTCATATTGGGTGTGAGTCTGTTTGTGAGCACTGGCTGTATAATATATGCAGCTTTCCTATTGGTGAACATATCTCTAAGCCTTAATTGCAAAACATTAATATTGTTACTGTTTGTGTTCTTACAGCTTACTGTAAATCGATGTAAATGTAGTGTGTGTGTGTGTGTGTGTGCATCAGTGTGTATGTATGTGTCTCTGTGCGTAAAACAGAGAACGAAAGCATGTGTGGCAGCCTGTTGACTCACAGTTACAATAATGACTCTGACAGAGCAGTGGATGAACAACTCACGCTGACTGTAAAGAGCAGAGAGAGAGGCAAAGGGCTGTGCTCTCCCTGGCATCTTCATCTCATAACTCCTCTGGCTCTCGGCGCGCTCATACACACACACACTCACATACACACACACACACACACACAGGGAGAAGGACTACAGCATGTACAGTACAGCACAGTACAGTACAGAGAGGGATGGGCACGTGGACAGACCATCTCTGAACCGGATCAGCAAGTGTGAAGAAGACATCTCAGAGGACATAACAACAACCTTATTATCTCTACGGTGGTAGGTGAGGGACAATTCACAACAGGTTAGTGTGTGTTTGCCTTGTTTATTTATTCATTTGACTTTTTCTCAATATTTTATGGTGATAAAGGTTACACTTCGATGCAGCTTAATTTACAACTAGTTGAGGTTGTGTGGGAAGTGGGAAAAGTAGCAGCTTTAATTAAAGCAGATTTTTTAAAAGTGTAGTCAGTCACCTGTAGCCATGCTGGGTGACTTTCCTATCATGTTTTGGGGAAACTTGCTGTCAGGGTGTGTTAGATGAACTGTGAATGACCGTGAATGTCAACAAGGCTGGTTGCTCCTCTGCCCTCCTTCCTTATGAGCAACACGAGCAGATCCAGCAAGAGGAGCCCTCTTCTCCAAGTTGCTACCTAATGAGCTCGTATGTAATGACACACGCCTCAGATGTATTCCTTCTGCCTGCCAGCCTCAGAGAGAAAACACTTTCCCTCCTTCTCACTCTCTCTCTGTTCTCACACACAGACTAGATCTGATGCCACTTGGTGGAGATGTGAGGTTGATTTCCGAGGCGTCATCCTTTCAGCAGTCTGTCAGTGGTTAGCTCAGCTTTCCACTGAATTTCCATGAGAATATACAGTATGATTGCTGTGGCACAGAAATCAGAGTGTTTCACTTTGCTCACATTTGCTCTCTTCCTCTGGAGGAGCATCCAGCATGTGTGAGTGCCAGGTGACCACACCTGGATGCTGTCCTACATCGGTGGTGTGGGTATATATATAGTTACAGAATACACTCCCTGCAAACCTCATTCTGTCATTTAAATACTGCGTGTGATGTAGTCTCTCTTTGTCTGCACAGTCGCTGATCTAAGGCAAGGCGATAAAAGGTCCAGACTAATTAACAACTGACTGGCATATCTCTCCCTGCGAGTGGATTTAAATTTCCTGGCCACTCATCTTGCAGCATCAAATGTGCTGAAATTTATTTTGTCTATTTTAACACAGCAGATCCATTTCTGTCCCTCATTTGCATGTGTGCACATATCTTCATGCAAAAGTGCCTCAGTGGCAATGCTTGATATGTGTATTCATAAACAGGAGATCGTTTCCTATTGTTTGTCTTTGCTACTGCTTCATAGATGATGAAAAGCCCAGGAATTATTTTTTTATGACTGATCTGCCACAAGCATGACTGCTTTTAGTCAAATTGTTGCCACAGCACATGATGCATAACCCATCTGACATTGACAAGGAGCCAGATAGCCCACTGTACAGTTCAGTGTCCTGATTTAATACAGCTGAAGATGGCCCCCCCACCCAGAGTCTTGCGGGTTGCTGAACCCAACAGGATACTTTAGATTCCCACCCAACATAGCAAGAGCACATGTCTCAACCCAAAGGAAACCAGACTTTGGGGATGATGCTGACATGTGTCTGCATATCACATGAGTAAAAAAGACTTTTTTGTTTCTGCCAGTGAAAATGAATGTTGTGTACAGTTTGTGGTAAAGATGTGTGCATGAGATTAGATCACCATTTTTCACTCCTTCTTGCTGTGTGGAGGATATTTAAGTCACTTTGAATCAAGAAACTAAATGTCAGTTTTGCTGAATTTCTCAGGACACGACCTTGCTTTAAGTCAGTCAAGGCATGCCATTGCAATGCACAGAACATGTATGTGTGAATATGAATGCACATATACGTGGGTCTGTGCTTTCTGCCATTAAGGATAATTGCTCTGTTTGCCCCATGTATGAACTCACTGCAGCATACCAAGGAGCATGAACTCAAATATGAACTTGAAGCCGCACATGGAGACACCTTCAGGATGAGCTATGGCACACACACACACACACACACACACACACACACACACACACATACACACACACACACAGCTGTGACACCAGCTTCTGAAGCTCAGGGGAACAATAGACTATCATCATCACATCCACATCCATAAGCAGAGGCTCCTGTTCCTTATAGTCCCATGATGAGCCATATTGACTCATTCCCATCGGCATCAGAATCACGCTCTCACTTCCTGGACACTGCATGATACTGGACAAAAGGACTGGAGTGATGTGTGACAAACTGGTGACTACAGTTCTTATGACACATCAGTTGTTTTCTTTTGATACGTCCTGGACCCAGTCATCGTCATTCATCGGACCTGACACTCTCAATAACAAGCTGCTCTGCCTCAGTAGTCACCCCTGCACAGTTTTTTACTTTTGGGGATGCAGAGCGTTTAGCATCTAACCCAATGGAGGACAGAAATTAATTTCCTTTCTCTGAAATTGTCCAGTGTTGGTGTGTTTTGTTTTGGATTTTTTGTGATGTGGCTGCCTGGAAGACTGCATTGGAACAAATATTTTCTTTGAATAGAAAATGATATTATTTTGCATCTTGGTGTCTCCGCTTGTTGGATTTATGTTGACTGAGATGTGGAGCAGATTTGGCTCATGAGACTGGTAGAAGGAGGAGAGGGGGCGGGAAGAACGACGTGTCACACAATAAACCCTCAGCTCTCAGTTCCTGTGCCAAACAAGCTAAGAACCCGAGTCATCTGAGACCAACATTGGCCACATCTCATGTGGGGAAGAAACAGTATTATTAGATCTGACACCTTCAAATACACATTTATCTCAGCACTCTCTGAGTTCTTCCGATAGAGACCATAGTGCTATAGCTACCATAACGCATGATTTTCCTCTGGCTTTCTTCCCTCCATCTAACTACTTCTGATTTTTCATGTTATTCCCTGCTATTTTCGATCGCATGTCTATTTGCTCTTATTTTACAGACACCAGTAATGTCATGAAGCTGTTTTCTTGACCAGAGCTTAACCCTACAGTCTGTCCCTTTAACTCAAACGGAAGGTTTGTGCCTGTAAGACAGTGACTAATGCTGCCCTGCCATGAATGGGGGCAGGCCTCAGATGTCCCAGTCACATGTCATTTCACACTTAAGTAAAAACATAATACTTCTCTTTTTTCTTTTCCTTTTTTTTCTTTCAGAATCTGTTTCCAATGTGCAGTGTGATGTCAATCTGAAACCTGACATGAAGTTGTAGTAGGATATTGCTGGTCTACACTGGGTGAGAAGAGCAGAGGGGCTCTGCTGCTGAATGTTGACCCAAGTAGTTGGACCACTTGAAGACAATCAAGGGGGTTTCCTGCAAGCTTTGCTAACACTGCCATTTCCAAAATATCACCTTTACCAGGAGTCCCTGCTGACTTTCCTTCCACTACTGGGTCATGTTTTGGTTCTTGCAATGTAACCACCCCCTCTGCTGTTCATTTTTAGAATACGCCATCAGGCAGTAAGAGGGCAGCCAGGACAGCCTCCCTCCTCTGACCACAATAACCTATGACCTCTCTAAGCACCCATTTAGCAACAGCAGGCATGCCAGTCTTGGCATTTTTTCCCCACACATACCACAACATCTCTTTTATTGCATCAAATGTGTTATGCCGGACTTTTTTTTTTTTTTTTTACCACACAGTTCCATAGCACACTGTCCACAACAAACAGAGGACTTGTTGAAATAAAGGACTGCACTCAGAAACTGATTTCATCTGGTGGATTAGATGTTTGTACCCAGTCTCTAGCACCATATGAAATCAGTGTTCTGGGAGGTGGACTATCACCATGTACAGACGCTGTACATGAGCAGACTGAAATGTGATATGCTCTTGTAAGCCAAAAAGTAGGTCATATTTGTATAAATTACCGGCTCTCGCTCACTAAACTGGCCACAGTTGCTGTCCTGCTTCTTGTTATTTCAGCTTTCTCATATCGGCATGTTCATGCATTAATCATGAACCCATGTTTATTTCTCTGATTTCTCTTCCCATGAGGTTTACCTGAACTTTGTTTCATCCATTTCTAAAGTTAACGACTGAATCCACAATAAGAGTATAGCACCCTCTATTGATGCACTGTTGATCCTATATATATGTTGTGGTTTTGTCTTCAGTTGGATACATAAATTTCACTCCTAAATATACTGCCTCTTCTGTCAACAAAACGAGTGACAGTAAATGACAGCTCAACGTGTATTGTAGATCATTTATAGATATAAATAAATACTTTAGCTCTACACTATTGTTACTGAGGCACTCAGATATTACCTGAATAACATTTATTTTGAGATATAATGGATTAAGAAAGATTCTGACATTTTTCTTATGTCTGTGGTTATGATTTATGATGTGTTTACGATTATTATGCCTGTTACCTTTAATAAAATGCATGACACCTGTCACAGCCATAATAAGCTGTTTAATAAATAGTTTCCATTCTAATTACATTAATGTGTTTCCTTCATACAACGCTTCCATACCCTGCCACCACTACGGAGAAAATTGCCTTTTTCATGTTTTTCTTCTATTGCACTGCACCAATTCAGCGGTCAGTCACTGCATCTCAAAATGAAACCAGTTTGATGTCCATGTGGTTATACAAAATTGGACAGAAAATGCATTTTTATATCCAATGCATTGGTGTTCTATAGTAAATACTTCTGAAATATTTCAGTTTAATGACGTGTTTAACGATGAGCTGTCGTTGAAAAGTCAAATGCATGACTTAAAGAATATGTTTCTCTGTTTTTACATCTTTGTTGCTGACTGTGAACTTGTGCTACCAGAAATACAACTTCTCCTTAAAAGCTCCTCACAAAACCACATGATGTCAGCCGTAAGCATGAAGGTACATGTCCTGGCTGACAAAGTGCCTTGGTGCTATTATAAATGCCCTCTCCTGTCTGACATTATGAAGGCACTCCCATGGTGACATCAGGCGCCATCTGTCATGTGAGCGACAGGTATCCTGATTAAAGTGGAATGGATGGCTGCACTGAGGTGATGATGTGTTCATGAAGGTCAGAGCTATATGGTCCAAGGAGCCCATTTGGTCAGGTGCCCCCCTCCCAAGGCACAAGTGTTATGAGGCATGGTCTAAAAGCATGTGGGGCCAGGGGACTCCGCTCAGCAAAATGAGGGGTCCTCAACAAAATGCAAAATAGTTTAATTTCACCGCAACTTAATTCACTAGAAATTGTACAAGTAAATTATTTTTACATTATATTTCAGTGTCACCATTTTGAGTCTGTTTGTCAGTGTTCTGGTATGATGTCTAAACAGTTTAGTACTTAAATCAAACTCTTAGCAAAGTACACCAATGTGCCTCAAGAAAACAACCCTAAACTGTACAACAATGTAAAAATCAAAGGCTTATGGCACAGCACCCACTCGTCCAATCTTGAGTTCATTGTTTAGTCTTTATGAGTCATGCAGAGTTTGTATTTCAGTCAATAAATTTGGAACAAAATTAATCTGTTTGTACCTGACATTTTAAATTTTATATACTGTTTTGCCTTTATAATGAATTGGAAATTGACTCTGAGTTATAGAGTGCTAGTCTGAGTACATAGCAAATGCAATATGTATTAGATAGGAAAAAAGTTACCAGCAGGCACTCAGATGTAATATTAACACAAACAAGTCTATGAATCCAAATGAGACTTTTGTTTTGTTTCACACATTTTCCTTGTAATTGTATACAGGTTCACTCATCAACAATGACATTTCATATTACACTGATATTTGTGCACCCAATCGCCCTCTAAGTGTTGACAACAAAACTGCAAACTGTTTTGGTCTATGAATAATATTGACTTGAGTTTTTATTGTAACTAAAAAAGCACCACTGCTTTAGTGATGGGTCCAGTTTTCTTTGTATTAACTCTTGCTCCCACACAGAAAAACTTGCAAATTGCCCAGCACTCTTGACTAATTAAAATGGCTTATAAAGATCTCTTTTAGTACCATTTTAAATGTATTCTTTATAAATAAGATGATCGTTAGGTAACCTAACATTGTAATTTTCACAATAAATTTGACATATGGATAAAGCCTTCAGAGCAACAAAATATATAGGCTGTTCTCAATGTCCCGCACTCAAACAAATAAAGAGAGCCCATGCCTTGCTCTATGCCACCCTCCTAAAGACTTTAGACATACTGACTACAGTGAAAAGACTGAATGGGTTCTTGCCGAATGGAAAGATCTGTTATTCACTGATAGCATTTACTCAAACGTAGGCTGTCACAGTCTGCATGTTATATACTCACTCTCCGTCCCTCAATAGCCCCGCCCACCTTGTGGTATCTTCGAAACAAGTACCCGGAGCCTTCTTCTGATTGGTCCATTTTCAAGAATCCGCCATATTCAAACTTCCGCCGATACTGTGTGTGTGCAATTGTCATTGTTGTCATCGTCCGTCTGTTTCTTTGTTCAAATAAGGGCTGTTTACCGTCGCTTCCATTCTCTGTCGATTACTTGGCTGCACCCCCGTTGTGATATAGGTGTTAAAAAACGACCAAGCGACCCAAAATGGAAGAAAGTGAGGAAGTTATCGGGAGCACGACGACGGAGAACAAAAAGCAGACACTTCGCAGGGTGCCATCGAGGACATCTACCACCAGTATTATCAGTGCTGCAGAGTTATCTCCCGAAACAGCAAGGAGGAACAACTCCAAAAAGTAAGGATGGCTCTAAAGAAATATATGACAGTGATCTTTATTTGGTTGCTACCATAGCAGAAGCTATAGCCAGCTGTTTTGTTATTAGCTGGTTAGCGGACCGTGACAGGCAGGCTTGGCTGGCGCTACAAAAAGTAGTGCGATGTGCAGCTGTGTGTGAGCTGGCTGTGGCCTTGGCTGCAGGCTCTGTGCTTACAAGAAGACATTGTTTTTCTCTGTGTAGCTGCATTATGTTGCCACTGTGACTGATTTCTCCCCAGTAGCATCAAAGTGCCGAACAACTATTCCTGTGACTCAAATTGTCAAATTGTAATGCAAAACACTGCTTTCCCATTGAGACGGAACAACATGGCAACAGACAATTACGCTTTTGTTTTTAATGTAGGTTACTATTTTGCTTCATATGCATAGTTATTTTGTTTATTTACTGGCGCTTAAATTTGACTTCTTTTGGGCTTTTTGTGTTATTGATAGAATTTAATTTTAATTATTGCTTGTTTGTATTGTTGCTGTTTTTGCATGGGGCCCAGGAAGATTAGTGACCACTGTCTTGAAGCTAATAGGGATTCAAATAAAGAATAAGAATAAACAGCTACATTGGTATCGGTCCTGCATTTTTACTGTCTATATGTGGGAGGAGATTGGATATCAGTATCAGCCTCTAAAAAACAATGTTGCATTTCTAAAGTCTGCTTTTCTGTGTGTGTGTGTGTGTGTGTGTGTGTGTGTGTGTGTGTGTGTGTGTGTGTGTGTGTGTGTGTGTGTGTGTTGCATCTGTGTTTATTTTTCAGTTCTATAAAAAATGCATACTGATATTGGTATCATCTGTTATGAGTGGGAACATACGGGATATAGGTAATGGGTATTGGACTCAAAAAACATAGCAGCGTATCTCTATTTTCTCTGTCTCTCACCATCCTCGTGTTGAAATTCAACTGAAAATTGACATGAGACTGTTACAAAACAATCAGATATCTGCAGATGAGTTACATTTAAAGTAGGCTATGTCTATATCATGCAAGTAAATATACATCTGGTTGTCCTTGTGGAGGCCCTTATGTAATTCCCTCTCCTCTCATCTCTTGTAGACCTCCACTGCAGAGAGGCAGCTCCTTCACCTTTCTCACTCCAGGGACACCTTGGGACTTCAGTCTAGTGAGTCACCACCAGCAACATGCAGTAATACCAAGATTCAGAGATTCAGCCTCCACACTACTTATTTGTGAATTTTATTAATATAATGTCATAAGAAATGCATATCAAGATGAACAAAATATCGTTATATGGTGATACTTCCTCTTGTGATACATTATTGATACATTTGTGCCTACAAGTATCTACATTTAATTTTCAATTTCATTTCCACCAGTGCACATTCAAGGTCCTATTAGGTGTATTTATTCCCTGCCATTAGGTTTTTTAACTGGACCTGTTCTGTCATGTTGATGTTTCAGTTGCTGGGCATATTAAAACACTGAAAAACATGACTGATTCCTGCATTTTGGAAAATTATTTTGCCTTTTCCAGGGTATTTTTTTCTTCTTCAGTTACACTTATACTGATGTATTATATCTGATTATCTTACAATACATGGCATATCGCAGAATCACCCGTATTGTGATACTATTGTTATCATTCGTATAATTTTGTGACAGTATCGTATCAAAAGTTACCCAGCGATTCCCACATCTATTTATTGCAGTAAAATGACCCATTGCAATTTGAGATCAGATCACTGTGTGTCTTCTCTCCATCATATAACTTACAGACATCCTGTTGTTGTTGCCTGGTTTGAGCTTTATAAATTTATATATAAGCCTGAATAAGCTCGTCCTCTTCTTTGCTCAAGGGTAAAAATGTCATGTTTATATAGGTTGCGGAAATTCAACATTTTAGTCTTGCAAAGTCTTGTAATGATCATGGAATTTTATATTTGACATTTGAGTGGGAATCCTTTATGAGACATTACTGCAAATCTACTTTGAATGCCCCCAAAAATAACCAGTGTGTGTGATGTTTGCCACAGAAAAGAAAGCGCAAAGAGAAGGACGACGATACGGTCAGCCTGTCCAGCTTTGACCTCAAGGTGAGAGTCAGGACAGCTTCCTGTCTATCCCACAAGTTCAGACCAACACCCTTGAATATGTCCTGACAAGGAAGTTAAATCCCTCTGCATGACTCAGAAACTAGTGACAGACAGCCACAAGCGCTCTGTGTGTTATGAGGTCAGGATAATCCCACTATCCTCAGGCTACTAGGTCAACTGTCTTTCTGAGGAAGTGAGAGTGAAGGAAATGAATTGTAGCTGGCCTTTCCCTGAGCACACATGCTGTCTTTCGTCATTGTAGTTAAATGTGACTTTAAACAGTTTATTTTCCTGATTTCCAGGAGCCTAATAACAAGCGCGTGCGACCTCTGTCCAAGGTGTCGTCCTTGGCAAACTTGATCTCTCCTTCAAAGAATGGGGCCGTCCGCCGCTTTGGCCAGACAATCCAGGTAGACACCATATGGTTGACTTGAGTCCACAAATTTACTAAACATTTGTTTATATTCGCGCTTTCTTTCATCGCGGGTTAATATAACATCATTAAAACTATGTTCCACAGTCAATGTCATTACGTAGTGACAGCAAGTCACCAGGGTTGTCCCGCAAGGCCAGCAAGGCAGTGGGTCCAACTCCCACCAAACGGAGAAACAGCACTCTGTGGTCTGAGACACTGGATGTCCATCAGAAGAGCACATTCTCCGCCAAAGAGATCAAGAGACAAGAGGTTGGCATGTTCATCTGTTTTTACTCCTCACGCAGTGAGCTTAAAAGTATGGCGAGCTGGAAGAAGAACTTATGTTATGGACTGTCTTTTAATATTTCTCCCCAGGCAATTTATGAGCTTTACAGGGGAGAACAGGATCTCATTGAAGATCTCCAACTTGCACGGAAGGTTAGAATATCACATTTAAAGACCAACAATTTAAAATATTAACTTTGTCAGTTTTCTTGCACTCACATTGTTGCTTTACATCCATTCAGGCGTACCATGATCCTATGCTAAAACTTTCTATTATGACTGAGGAGGAGCTGGCTCATATTTTTGGTGACCTGGATGCCTACATCCCCTTGCATGAGGGTAAGCCATCACTACTCAGAGTTATACTTGCAATTGTAACCTGTTCTTTTCTATGAGTTTACGGGGGGGTTTTGATCATGTGTGTGATTTGTCTCTCTAGACCTACTGAGGAAGCTGACAGAGGGAACAGGCCCCAATGGGACAGTAGGCCAGATTGGACAGATAGTAACAGACTGGGTATGTATGACAGCACATTATGAGGATATTCTTGTTCAATATTTCTCGTTTACATAGTCGGAAACTATTGTGTTGAGCAGGAGATAAAAAAAGTATCTGGACATATGTCACAATTTTAGCATGCAGTCAAAATAATCACTGTCTTGTCAGTTGCCTGGCCTGAATGCTTACAAGGACTACTGCAGCAACCAGTTGGCAGCCAAAGCACTGCTAGACCAGAAAAAGCAGGACAGGCGGGTCCAGGACTTCCTGCAGCGCTGCCTCGAGTCGCCCTTCAGCAGGAAGCTTGACCTCTGGAGCTTCCTCGACATCCCACGTTCACGCTTGGTGAAATACCCACTGCTGCTGCGGGAGATCCTCAGACACACTCCTCCTGATCACCCAGACGTTGCCAATCTGGAGAGAGCTGTAGGATATCTTCATTACTTAAAGCTACAATCTGCAGTTTGTGCAACACCCCAACAGTCACAAAATGATTGAGTCAACACAGTCTGCATTCCCTGTAGACTCAGTGTTGTTGAATCCGCACAGTAAAATACTAACCATATAGACTCAGCTACACTGAATGTGGACTGTGTTGACTCAACCATTTTGTGGGCTTGGGTTTTAAACACTCACACACACTGTCACACAATGACTAATAAATTAAATTAATCTTCTTGATCTTCTTGTAACAACACATTTTGGTGGTTACTCTGTCTTTCTGTTTATTTGCCAAATATCTAACTGATAACAATCCTGTAATCATCCAGATTACAATAATCCAGGGGGTTCTATCTGACATCAACATGAGGAAAGGGGAGTCAGAGTGCCAATATTATATAGACAAGCTGGAGTATCTTGACGATAAGCAGCGGGACCCTCTTATCGACAGCTGTAAGACCCTTCTGTGCCATGGTGAACTGCGGAACAAGAGCGGCTCGGTGAGAATTAGGATTATCCTCTGTGTCATTAGCATCTGTACACAATTAACTTAATTAAATTAGCTGCATGTTTTGTTTTTGTTTTTTTTTGCAATACAAAGTTGCCTGAAGGTGGCGGCAGCTCTTTCCATCCCCAATAAGTCTATAACATCATCTTATTGTTGTTCTTGCATAAAAAAGGAAAATTAATATCTCTTTTTTCATGTTGCTCCATAGAAGCTGCATGTGTTCCTCTTTTCTGAGTTACTGGTTCTGACCCGGCCAGTGACACGAAACGAGAGGAGCTGCTTCCAGGTATATCGGCAGCCTATCCCAGTCAGGGACTTGAATGTAGAAGACCTGCAGGATGGAGAGATCCGAATGGGGGGTTCCTTCAGAGGGGCTTTCACCAATGGGGAGAAAGGTGGGTTTAATCTGCATGTCGTCTCACCTGCAGCAGTATTTGAAGATGCTCAATAGTGCTGTGGCTGTTGGGGGAAAAAAAATAGATTTTGTTTAACATTTGAGGTACCTACCATTCAAAGATTTCTGTTTAGTAGTAGTGGCTTTGGAATCTTTATTTCACCCATTTTTCACATATGGATTGTGTTCTTTTGCCTCTAGCTAAGAATGTATTCCGTGTGAGCTCCATGGATCCATCCCATGGCCAGTCCCACACCCTGCAGGTCAATGATGTCTACCACAAGCAGCAGTGGCTCAACTGCCTACGCAGTGCAATGGCCCAGCACCAGGGGGCTCCACTCAGGCCTCAGGGTGAAGCTGTCAGAGCCAAGCGCCGCTCCTCCACTATATCAAACAGCATCTATGATGAAGACACAGACGAGAACTGCCCCCATGTCTCAGGTGCTAACCTCGGACCCCGTACACACTCCAAGACCAGACTGGACAAGAAGTTTCGTGGCTCACTAAAGAGGAAGGAGACTGAGGTGTAGACCCTAGAGTTGGGTGGGGGTATTGGGGGAGAGGGGTCGGGCTCAGACAGGCACTCGGAGAGCATATGTAAAAATTGTCCTGGTCATGTGGGTCTGCCAATGAATGTCCATGCATCCATTATTTCAGTGCTTTTGCTCAGCAAATAGTCAATGAATTGTCATTGTCTTAATAGCAGCAGTGATTTTAAAAAGAAAAAAAAAACTCCGTCCATGTGTATATTAAATTTTAGTCTTATCTCATTAAGAAGGCGTATTTAGTTTACAAAAAAGTAAGATGTGCCAATGTGACTGAAATGTATGTTTACAGCAGAAAAACCTGTGTTGAATTAGGGTTTCAAGTGTTTTCATAAGTTAAAACAAGCAAAAATGTTTTATACCACTTGTAGCGCTTAAGAATTTGTTTCACTGTTGATTCCAAACTCATTGATTTCTTTAAACATTTGATTAGTTTATTTCATCATTTTGTAATCATGCCTCTAAATGTATTGTCTGTTGCATGACAGCATGTGCGTTGAAGCGTTATCTGTCTCCAGATAAAGGGAAGTTTCAACTGACTGGTTAAGTGTGGTCTGCTGGAGGAAGCACAGTTTGGTGAAATGAGAGACTGAGGAAGTGTCTTTGAGATCTCAATGTAACAAGCAGGACACTGCTGAGAGCAGACAGCTGAGATACATTGAGGCAAGGACATCTCTTAAAAATTGAAGTAAAATCTAGTGGCATGTGATGCACAGATGTTTAATTAAAATAAAACCATCACGTATTCTGCATTTGGAATTATGAGTGATTTGTGCTTGGGATGGTTCCAGATTGAAAGCATCTTTTATTGTACTTTGACCCCACTTAGTCACTGTAAACTGCTCATTTCCCCTTTTACTGTTCACAGCTGTTGAACATTAACCCATTGTGACAAACACAAGAAACTAAGTTAAATTTACTAATTTCCCCTCAATGCTGATACATCTACATACATCTACATATGTAATCTGATTTTGCCAATGAGAACATCAAAATTAAAAATCAGTGAAAGCAAAAAGATTCTCAGTTGAACTTTCACTAAATGTACAGATATAAAATTAAAAATCAATTATTTTTTAGACTGTATCATTTTAGTAGTTCCTGTTTTTTTACCCCATCTTCCAATTTGGCAGAAGTGCACTATTTTATGGATCCTATATTATTTCTTTGTATTATCACTTGTATTTGCTCTTGTAAAGTGTATGGCCAAGCTGCCCTCTAGTCAGAGGTGGTACAGCCTACAAGGACTATGAAGAGTGAAAATAAGGCTACAAAAGGAAATCTAGATATATCTCCAGTCTTTTATTCTGGTTGTGTTGTTGAGTCTCTGTTCCTGTTCTCTGCTGACTGATTTGACACACCTCTACTCCCAGTCACTGCTGTGGTGCTGAGAAACAAAAGACTCCACATCTAACCTCATCTGTCACTCTCACAGTCGTATATGTGGAGGACTACAATCTAATGTTGATCTGATTAAAGTCCATGCAGAAAATTAAACAAAAATGTCATGCTACATCGTCCTTGGAAACTTCAGACTTTTTCAACAGCAAAAAAAAAAAAAAAAAAAAAAAAAAAAATGGATGCAGCCTTTAAATCCAGTGTGCTCTGCAGCAGGACAATACTCATTCATAACAACGAGTCCCCAAATGGCAGTGCAAGGTTATTTGAAATTTTTAGAATTCAAAATGCAGAAATCAGGTTGCACCACTTTGAGTGTAACAGTACGTCTCTGCCCATAATCTGCCAGGATGAAACTGCAAGGCATGGGGCAGAGAGAGCTGCAGTCCAGAGGGAGGAGGAGGGGTCAGCAGGAGCTGCTATCAAATCAATCTGGTAAGGAAGAGGTGGACTAAAGTACAAAACATGCAGTTACACCGCACCCACTTTTAATTTTTAACCAAGGATAAAAGAGAATTATTGATTTATTGCCTTTAACATCTGCAGTTTAACTTGTACATGGAGATAATGCCTGTTATTCTTGTTTCCTATCTCAAGAGACACCTAGATATCAGTTAATTACAATGGGGCCCAGTTTGAATTACAAAACAAGACCAAAAAAAAAAAAACAAAAAAAAAAACCTGAAACATTAGATTTACTGAAAGTCAAAATCATCACCACTGTTCACCTTAATTGCAGCTTGCACTCTGTCTGGAATCAGGTTTTTGCAGAATATGGGAATCCAGCTCTCTTTCAGAGTATCCCAGAGAGAGTCTGGTGACGTTACAGCGCGTTTGGCCTTTTCCCCTTTTCAAATGTTCCCAAAAACGTCCAGTGGGGTTGAGGTCTGGTAACTGTGGAGGGACAGCCATGCAAGCCAGCACCTTGGACTTGAAATAGCCCTGGCATTGCGTCAGTGCATGTTAGGGGTCTTTGTCTCGGTGGAAAATGAATCCGTTTCAGTACAACTTTAAGCCGGACAAGAAGGTATTTCCCTCTGCAGAACAGAGTGGTACTTGTCTTTGCTCAATATGGAGTTGATCCTGTGCAAGTCACCTACTCTGGAACAGACGAAACATCCCCACACCTGAACGCTACACGATCATATTTCATTGTAGGTTTTATTCATTGTTGCATTAACCTTCAAACTTTGATTGGGTTGTAAACAAGATCCTCTTCCAAATCTTTTGACAGGGAAATGTCAGGTAATGTTTGGCTCATGCTAAATGTTCGGTTTTCTTGTCAAAGAAGTGGTCTGGATGGAAACTACACTTTCCCATTAAGGCGTAAATTAATTGTCTTTTGACTGTACTTTCACCAGCTTGAGTGGCTGTTCTTTACTCAGTTGGTTTTTACTTTGAATGCAGAAGCTAGATATTAGCTTAGTATGCTGGTCTTGAGATGGTGTGGTCACTTTAGGTCTGCTTGGTCTTGCTTTTGAATTAAAATGACCTGGTTTGTGAAAATCTGTCCATCATAAACTGTGCTGCCCCCTCAGAAACTTTTGCTTAGCAGCAGTTTGGCACTGGCATAGTTTCTCAGGCTTTCTCAGACCAATTTGGACCCAAACCACTTCCTTAAGTTAATTCTGATATTGTTACAAACAGCTGGAACATTTTTCAATCCCTTTTCAAAGTTAAAGCATTAGCAGACCAGTGCCTTGTATTAGTTGTGAAAATACCTATTTTACACTGTTTTTGTAAGTAAGTAAGTAAGTAAGTAAGTACACTTTATTAATCCTACAAGGGGAAATTCCAATTTAAGTTACATCCCGTCTTTAGGAGCATAAAATGAAACATACAGTGTGACAACAGTTCTAAAGAATGTATCCTTGAATAAGAAGTATCAGTTATGTAAAAAAAAAAAAAAAAAAAAGTATTAGTCTTTGTTTATTAATGAAAAGTTATTATGTTTCAGTGTTTCTGTTATTTTTTAAATTGTATACTAAGACTTTAGGTTGTTCCAAGTGGCTACTGGAGGTGGAAAGATGATCAGCACAGAGGCGAATTGTTCTGATGCCTTTAAACATTTATTTTCATTTCAACTTTTGATTTTCACATTAAAAAGTGAGTAACTCTCATCACAGAGTAAGGTTAGCAGTGCACGTTCCTGCTGATGGGAATGTCGTTTATCCTGTTTTTTGATCTGTGTACACATATTCATTCACCAGAAGGCACCAGAAGGCAACTGCATAAAACAGCGACCCCCCAAGAAACCCTGGACGTGATCCCGAGCCAATTGCTCTAACCGCTTTCTCCGCCACACTAAAAAAAAATCCCTGCAACAGCCTCTCTATTAGAGCCTGCTGCTACACCTCACAGGGGAGAACACCAACCAAAATAATGCCACCCACAATTTATTACCTTACCTTACCAGTTTACCCCAAAACAATGAGCCAAATGGATTAGATTAATACTCTCCAATCTAACAAAACCACTACTGCCATGTGTGATACTCCACCCAAAAGTAACAAAAAAACATCCAATACTACCAAACCAAAAGGACGAGCCCCCATTTTGTCACAACCTGGCTCAAGGGAAGGACAAAATGTGGAGACCACACATGACTTTAAAGTAAAAAGATAAATTTATTTAAATAAACTAAATTAATTGTGCAGTCAGTAATCAGTAGTGTAGGAAGTGTATGGATGAATGAGGATGTGTGTGCGTGTGTGTGTGTGTGTGTGTGTGTGTGTGTGTATAGAAAAACAATAAAATAACTCAACCCAAACCAACCAAACCAGGCAAACAAAAGGGGAGAGAGAGCTCAACTCTCCAGGCACCTATATATATAGGGGCAGCCCCACCCCAATCTCAGGTGCCAACCATCTCCCTAATAGACCACTCCCAGCCGCAGCCTTCCACAGCCTCCTCACACAGAGGGAGAGGACCTAAAGGCCAAGGGCCGTCACAATGTTAACATGTGTGTCTGTGTGAGTAAGTACCTTTATCTGATCTGTGTGTGCATCTCGTGTTTCTTTTGAATGGTTGAGGAACACATTTTTTATCTTAATTACCGTGGAACCCTCCTCATCTTCCTTGACCTGCAAGCTGTGGTTCGACTCTAGATTGCGCAATATGCCAAATAAAGACATTTCACCAGATAGAGGAGATCATATTACGCTTGTTTTGTCACCCTTGCTTGGCTCTCTCTTGCTTTCAAAGTTTTCATAAACTGCATGAGTTTAGGCACCACCTTAAATTGATAATGGAAATGCATTGTGCTTCTTTAATCTAATGCATTTCCTATTGCAACAGGATAGTTGGATGGGACATAATATGGGGAGGGATGAGTCAAAAGTGTAAACCAATGGGATGTCTTTTAGGCAGAGAGAGGCAGTTTTACATGATGGGAAAGCTGCAGGGGTGAAATTATCAAAAAATTACACAATGAAATTGTTATTTATGATATGCTATTTTCCAAGAAGACTAATGAGATTATGACACCAAAACACAAGAAAAAAAATCATTTGTAATTCTTTTGGCATTTATTGTTAAACAGATGTATATTATGGCATGGCAAATTTACATGATGAAAAAGTCATTTTTTTCTTTTCACTGTGAATGATTTTGAGTGAGGGCACGCTTGGCAGTCTGCACAGGAAAAAAACGGTCTTCTAATGCCAAAGTCTCTATAAACCTTTCCTGAAGAAGTAAAGACTAGTTGCATCAATGTAACCCTTTCAACTGATTCTCAAAATCCAAGTGCTCATAAATGTGTTTTCACAATGGATATTTTATTCTGCCATTTGGTTTTGTTTCTCACAATGGCAGTTTCTATCTTGTATTTTCTTTTTTAACTAGAGTTTTAGTGTTCTATAAAGTTATTACAGTGTTACTTACCTTACTTACCGAACTTACACACCATAACTTATGTATTTTATTTTTGTATTAAAAAACAATACAACTAAAAATAATACTCAAGTATTTCCTGAAGTTTTCTTCACCATGAATGTACCAGTGAAGTAGGTTTCGATGTAAACGCTTTTACAAAAACAAGACAGGCATGTTTCCACTGCCCTGTGCAGGCCTGCTCATGCCAACAGTGGGCCAGGCCAGAAAAACAAACCTACTTCTTCATAAGACAACAGTGAGCTGTGTCATTTTAAAATAGCCCTGTACCTGTCTACTTATTTACACAAATTTAACTAAGTCATGAGATCTGTAATATTTACATATTCACATTAAATATAAATAGTCATGGAATATTTACAAATTCTTACAGTACTATAATGCCGGTACTCAAATCAGTGCACACTGAAATACTTAAATACTAAGTCAACACAGTTTGCTTGTGGTTACAGTAGCTTAGTGAGCTCTCTTACTTGACCAACACAAGTAGACACAGTTTACATTTCTACACTTTAAAGTGAACAACCAAATAAAGCCATTTTTAATTTGTTTGGGTAAACCAAATTTTATGGCTTGGATATACAAGCTCTGTATACTTAAGAAGTCTGGCAGTATTTTCCAGTAGTTTGCCTTTGCTGCACTTCTGCAAATTTAACATCCTGTCATATGATTTCCTGGCAGGAGAACAGCAGAACCAGCAGAAGGAATCAGTCTCTGTGTGTATCTCTGCAAGCCCTCTGAGGGCTGCATCTGAATTTTGTTATAAGTGGTGAAATGTGATAACTGGGGGTGGCATGTAAGAAAGAAAGCTTATGATGCGGTTGGGCAAGCCAAGCTCAGAAACAACTTCAAGTGCTTTTCTCCCGTAAGTCACCCTGAAAGCCACCCTGCAGATCTGCTGCAGACTGAGGGGTGTTTCTGAGGAAGAGAAAACAGAAGTGATATTTTAACACACAACATCACTCCACAGTTTAAGTGTCTCCAATGTCAAGATGCATACTATATACATAAATTAACTTACTCTCATAGAAATCAAGGCTGAGGTAAGAGGGAGATCCTAGACTGGTGTAATTGATAGGTTTTTTGCCGAGGTTGTCCTTGGCGTACACGTTCCCTCCAAACTCCACAAGTAGGTCAATCAAGCCTGTGTTCTTTACTTTGGCTGCATGATGAAGGGCTGTCTCATGCAGCTTGGCAGCGTTCACATTCGCACCTTGGGCAAAAAAAGAAAGAGCGGGATAAGTGAGAGAAGTAATGTAGCTCTGTCACTGGCAACATGCTTGTTAATAAATGCAGTATAAATGCCATAACAGCTTGATAAAAGAAAAAAAAAATCTGTTACAGCCAACATAATGTCAAGTACTTCTATGAAGACATAAATTTAGGCTAAAACCTCTTATGTTTTGCAAAAGACAAACATGGACACACCTGCATTGAGGAGCACTTTAGCGCAGTCATAATGTTGCCTGGCACATGCTACATGAAGGGGAGTCCCAAAGTGACAGTCGTGTGCTTCCAAGAAAGCTCCTTGATCAATCATGAGTTTAACACATTCTGAATTACCTACAACAAAACATACGCAAAGCATGAAGCCCACTTCTTCACTGTAGTCTCTCTCTCTTCACTTGACTTGCTTAAATAGTCATGAATATTGTCAAGCTCTTACAGTGCTATAACCACAGTGCCACTGCACATTGAAATACTGAAATACCACTATCAACACAGATTTCTCAAACATATGTAAACAGAAAGGCAATGTCATAGTTAAGGACAACATTCCGGGAATGCCTCAGTCTTGGGGACCAATAAACTTTTGACCTGACAGCTGGAAAAATCCCAGGGACCAACATGAGAATTTGAGAAATGGTAACAAAAGAGGAACATCCTGAAGTTCTTATATTAAATTATAGACCTAATGGTCATAAAGTCAAGACAAAGTGTGAACTGTACAAAGATATGATCATGGATTTGTCCCATGGTGCCGATGATCATTGAGAGTGCAATGATCGATTGATCTGGACTGATATGTTGATCTAATCATCAACAATCCTGTACAAATCGATGCTAAGTGAAAATTTCGACCCATATCATACACCTCTATTTTGAAGTTCCCATGGCACATTTGTACATCGCTTTCCTAATCTTTAAAAAGTGCTAGTGCTAGGCAGATTGTATCGTGGCTGACTTTGTGATATCGGCAAATATTGTATTATTGTCCAGAGAAATTATATAATATTTCATCAAGATGAAACTTGTGATTTACATCTCTATTTATCATGTGTTTTGTTTCATTGCAACATCTTCAAAAGCAAAGATATCTTGGCGGTCAGACATATGAAACACAAAACATCAGTGCGTGGGTGGACTGCACAAAAAAAAAAAAATCAAAACAAAACAAAACAAACAAACAAAAAAACATACACACCTCCCATGCAAGCCTCATGAAGGGGTGAGAAGGTGAACAGTGGAGGGTTAACTGTTGCTCCGTATTCCAGCAGCAGCTTGACACATTCAAGGCTCCCGGCTGCACAGGCATCACACAGTGGAGTGCTGCCATCAATGTTACGTGCATCCACCTGTGTGACACAGAGCTCTAACATCAACATCACTGCCTGACAGAAACAGCACAACAGCAACTGGGCTTTTTTTTGTTGTTGTTGTTCATCTTTTCCTCCTTGCAGAGCTATGACACTCTCTTACCTGTGCACCAGCAGCAAGCAGCAGTTTGACACACTGGGTCTGTCCCTGTATACATGCCTCATGCAGGGGGGTGATGGAGTCCACAGCCACGATGTTAACTGCTGCACCTGCCTGGATCAGCTGCTGCAGCTGGAGGGCCCTGCCTTGTGCAGCAGCCTCATGCACTGCGGAGCGGTCCGTCCAAAACCCTAGACCATGAGCTGCAAATATGAGAAGCATTTTTATTCATACGGAACACAACAAGGCAAAGTATTAAGATTAACTTAGCTCTGAAATTAACTCTTGCTTTATTTCAATTGCAAAAAAAGAGCCACCGCGAAGAGCTGTTCATATAATGTGGCCTCATAAGACTTAAGTGCATGATACAGCATACTTTGGGTTTTATTGACATTGTTCAATAAATGACTGAACATTGTCATCATTGCTAAATGTTCAATGATGATTTCAATTGCAAAAAAATTGCAAAAATCACATTTACCTAACCTTTTATTACCAAATTGTTAACATGCAACACCATCGAGTGGGGTAATGGGTGGCTTTACATGGTTTACAAGTTTTACTGCAAAAAGCCAATTTGATGACTATCCGAGTTCATCATTTCATCATTTTGAAATCAACAAACAAAATGACTTCACCTCACCAAAGACTTCTTTGGTTTCAGTTTTACATGGTTCTCTCTTGCATTTAGCCTAAACATTTGATGCCCTCCAAACGCTATAGTCTGATACAACACAGATGAAAGGCCTGGGTTCAAGCACTGTGGCAGTAAGCATACTGCTGGTTTAAATGTTCACAAGAAAATCACTGTATCACTTCCACTCCACAGGCCCTGTTCTGTAACTTAACCTGAGCTCTGAACTCCCTGTGAAGGAGGTCAAGCCAAAAAGAGAGCATTCATGGATCATGTAGGGCTGGGACAGAAAAAAATGGATTGATTTCATCTTCAGGAGCATTTTATTTCATTGCCGGTACACTGTTAGAAGAGACCGTGCTGTATGTCAAAATGTGAAGTCAGCTAAATATCTAATGAGATATTTGCCTGACATTTATTTAGCTGTCATAACATATGATTCGACCTTAAACATATATCTCGAGTATTAAGTGCGTGAATTTCAAAGAAGTATCAAAGATACATTTTTAGCTTTGCATTCATTTTCTTTTAGAGATTGAATTCTCTCTAGAGCCAGCTGTAACAAATGCCTTATTACCTACCAAATGCGTGTTGCAGACATTTAACAGGAAAGTAACAGGCTCAAATGGGCCGGTCTCACTAACACTAACCCTAACTAACAAGCTTAGCTGCCTTGCTCTCAAATTAACGCCAGCCACTTTGCATAACTCCAGCTTTCCTTGCAACCGGCACATACTTAAAAACACGTCTAATAAACACGTGTTAATGTCGACCTGTAGCCATTTAACTAGATACAGCTGACAGGGGCAGCTCTTGGTGTACCTACTAGTTGATTTTTTCATACGCCGGTTTCACATTGTGGCCATGCTTCTTTGCACCAAACGACTTCCAGAGAGCAACCAAACACCGGACTCCACCTGACAGCTAGATACTTACCAATGTCTCCAAACAGGGACGGTCTGGCCCGAGTAATCTCCATTTCATGATACCGCTGTCTTCACTTCAGAGTTAACCAAACGTCCGTCTCATTTTGAAACGATAAAACGAAGTCAGAAAGGGCAGCATAGCTACAAAAACGCCGGGAGCGGTCAGTTACCTAGGACTCTGCTCGAGCTGCCGAGGATCAGACGTCCGAGACAAAATAAACATTGCGCTAAGAATTCTGGGATATGTAGGCGACTGGCCTTAAAAAAAAAAAAAAAAACAACACTGCAGCAAAATGAAACCAAGCAAGCCGCTCCGCAGTTGATACGCAGTACACAGTGGCTGCACCAACAGGCAGTTTAAAGAGCATTTCCTTCACTGTGTGTGTGCTTATTAAACCAGAGCACTACACTGCAAAGTAATGTTCATGCCAGGTTCGCATAGTCACTGAATATTACAACAAGGTGGTTGAATTGAGCAATGAAAACAGAAAAAGAAAAAGAAAAGAAAAAAAATCACTACTTATATGACCCAATGTCACCTAAAATTAAAAATTAAAACAGCCAAGCAATGGAGTCCTTGGCTTTTTAAAAAGTTGTTTTTGACAGATACATATTTGACTTAAATTAATCAATAAAAGGTTTCTTAGACTAACTTTGAGAGAAATTGGCTATTTTTTGTTTAAAATTTTTAGGGTTATTTTGTTTAATTTAGCAGGACATTGGTTAGATAAAAAAAAAAAAAAGTTACTTTGTTTATTTTATTTCTCCTTACTTTTAATTGTAATAAAATGTTTTATAATGTCAACACTATGAGAATTAAATTGCTTTCACAACAGCATGAACATTTGTGTTTGATCCGTTCTGCTGAATATTCCTGAAAACCTGTTTAAATTGCTTGGTTGAGTGCTGCAGGGACGTGGTGGTGTAGCTGCAAACTGGTATGCTGGCAGGCTAGTCCCGTCTTGTGCCTCAAATTTGTTGATATGAAACTGATAGTAGCTGTTGTGTCGAAGTTTCGCAGAAGGTGGACTCACCATCAAAATCATCACATTTCAGAGAGTGTTAGAAAAACAATCATGTATGGCTACTTTTTTACTACAGAAATCGGGAAAGTCTTCATGCAGGGCAGCAGGTAGGACAGACTCCTCTTTTAGCCTACCTAAAGTTATTGTTAGGTGGCATGAGCTGACAGGTATGATGTCGCGCTAACTAGCCTACTCTGTTTCTTATCATGATCTGCCTCGCTGTTCTCTTTTCAGCGCCAGCTCCAACATAACTTCAGCAAACTATAATCTCTGGCCACCTCCAGGAGGAAGGCAAATAGATTTTTTTTAGAATGGCAATTAATTAAATATCCTATTCTGTATGTTATGAAATAGCCCTAAGATAGTGGCCACAGATTGGCCCCTGAGGAACCTGGAATTCCCCTTGAAAAAGCCACATGGGCAGCTGGCCTAACTAGACAGGATGTCATGACAGAGGCTTTTGTAAGCTTTGCAGCCAATTGGTAGGGGAGACTGGGGTCCAGTGTAACAGATGCTAGTTTAAGGGGTTAAATGAACCAAATTCGTGAACATGTTAATTTGATACTTTTTTAAAAATGTCATAAACAGTATGAAAATAACTTCCTGTTGAAATTTTGAGCATGATAATTATGTAGCTACTACTGGGGAACACCACTAGAGGTGAAAACATCTTTGACCAGTCAGATTGCTTGACCATTGTATTGAATCTAAACAATTAGTTCTTTATCAAGTACTGTAGGCTAAAGCAGTGGTTCTCAAACTTTTTTAAATAATGTACCCTCTTTGAATTTTTTTTTTTTTTCAGCCAAGCACCCCGCCCCATCATCACGCTGGTTGGTCCACTAAGTTAAACAGTTAAACACAGTTAAAAAGATTTCTTCTGTGTATTTTTGACTTGGCCAACAGGCGGCAGTCAGCCTGATCTTCACCTGTCTTTTATGTTGAGGATGCAGGTGTTTTAACTGCAGTGTTGTTTTTTAATTCTTCTTGTCAGTCAGTGATTCAAGCCCCATCTTTTCAGTCAGTAATTTGAGCAGATCACTTGCACAAAAATGAAAGGCAAAAAAAAATTAGATGGAAACGAGGGATCCACTTCACTCTCACAAGGGTCTTGTTAGATTACCTGGATTATTTTGTCTCTGACCTGCAATTCAAAAGTGTGGTGAAGCTGCAGACTTTCAGCTACAAGTTAAGCTACTTTGAATGAACTTTTTCTGCCACTGCAGTGCTGATTGCATGGACTGAGGCACTTGTGTGACTGATAGGAAATTTGGATAGTTTATCTGCAGAATGTGCAATTTCAGAGAAGTTTTGAAGGACGTTGAAGCAACAAAGGGTGAAGTGGAGGGCAGAGGAGGAGCTCCTTCAGGCTGACACAGAAATTCAGAAAGCTTGAAGCAGGACATAACAAAGGTGGCTGCATGGATGAAGTTCATTCCTATGAAAATTGCTCAGTGGCACATGAAGCCGAAAAAGTTCAATCTGTGGGTATAAACCTACCTAGATTGGCATTGGTCTGCTTATAGCTCGCTAACTTGTAGCCAGTTGTTAGGGAACAGAGATGTTAATGAATCCACAATTCAGGCTTTTCAACACACATCAGGAATTTATTATAATATAATAAAGTTGGTGAATTACAGCCAATACATCCATGATTACAGCCCGTGGATGTATTAGAGCCTCATACAGCTAGCCGGAAGCCAGTATAAGAGGAATCTAAAAAAGGAACGCAGGGTGGTGCAGTCTTCTGGCTCTGATGCCCATTCATTATGCCTAAATACCCCCCCCCCCCAACAACTGTAGGCATTTTGTGCATAAAAGACAAGACATGCAAATGTTGTAAATGTTTTTATTGTTAAAATGGAACATGCCATAAAATGATGTATATCATAATATTTATTTATTTTATGACAATATATAACAGACATTTCAATTTATATCACTATATACAAGTCCGAAACCTGCCATCCATATGAATGATAACAGTGAAATAAAAGTGTTCATGGGCAACAGGGCTGCCAGCTGACACAGGATAAGTATGCCACACCTGTGCGAGCTGAAGAGAAAAGAGATAAAGACTCAGAAGTTACACATCCAGTAGAAACAGAGGTTTTACTGTAGCTTGCAGCTACATGATTAAGCGAGCGTGCAATAAAGGTTTAACAAAAGTCAAAACAAATGTATGTCTATAAAAGATTTTTGCTGGTTTAGCTCAGTCAGTGATTGCTACTTGCAGGCCAGCTACAGGCTCACCACACTGCATCACATCCATCCATGTGTTTTAATTCATCATGATACAATTTGCATTAATGACTTCAAATTTCATTAAACTGAGCACTTAAAACTGTACTGTTTGTGCTATCCATCGGCTATTTTTCTCAGATTCACTATTAATAAATTTATTTTAAATATATATTTTAAAAATATATATATTTTATTAAGTTGATTAACTTCAACTTGATTTTCTGGAAAAATCCCATTGACCAACATTCATTTGACTCTGTTAAGATCAATATTAGTGTTCAAGGTCGCCCCCTAGTGGTGTCCTGAGTTTTTTTTTTTTTTTTTTCTGTTTTAGCCTATGAATATAGATCCGCCATCTGCTATGATACTCTCTGTTAACCATCTGCTATTTTTATCCGATTCACAACAATTAAAAATACATTTTATATGTATATTTTAGAACATATATTTTATAAAGTTGATAACTTATACTTGATTTTCTGGAAAAATCCCACTGACCACCATTCAGTTTACTCTGTTTAGCCCAATTTTAGCACTCAAGGGCGCCTCCTGATGGTTACCTCAGTTCTTCCTTCCTTTTTTTTTTTTTTTTTTTAAATTATTTTTGTGTATGATTTTTATTGTTTTATATAAGGACTTAGCCTTGATATGTGGTATGCACTCTAAAGATGGGCCACCAGCGTGACTTCTTGCAGATAGCTAGTATATTAGTATAGTATATTTACGCACAGGCAAAAATTCATAGATCAAAGTTCCCAGTTGTTTTCCTACACCATTAGTGGACTATTGGCATGCCTAAATTGCATAGACTAGGCCTACACATAATTTCCTCATTTGGCTGCCAATAACTGTACTAGTGTTACAAATGGTCCTGGTGTCCCCTAGTTGTCCATACCCAGGACTAACACATGCTCTGGATCACACGCAGGCGTTAACACACACAGACTACGCGGCCGCTCGCCCAACGGTTACTGTTATTATTATTATTTTTTTTTTGTAAAATACTCACCGGACGAAGGAAAATCAGACGAATGAGAAGCGAATAACCGGAGACTCGTGGAAACTAGAGCCGCCTCGCCCGCTGCTCGTACTTGTGTCGACTTTCAAGATGGATGCGGTCGCTTAGATAGGTTTCTGTTTCTTTTTCGAAATCAAGTGGGCACACGCTGCGTCACAGCTGCTCATCTTAACTATTAAGTGTTTGTTAAGCCGTCGATATTAAACGGTTTATCAAAATGGATCGACAACGGTGGATTTAAGTGGATTTATTTTCCTACGGGGCTGTGTTCTGTCGAAATTTTTTAACTTCCTGGTTTGTCGCAGTAACATGTCTGTCGAAACTATCGGGAATACTCAAGTGACTTTCAAGAGATTACCGAAAATAAGGCATATGGAAGTTGACTGCCCTGAAATCTGCGACCACAGATTTCAACGAAACGCAAAGGGAGAGCCGCAGATTTCCTAAGTGTTGAGCAATGGAAAATAAGAATGGTGGTGCCTCGAGTAAAGGTGATGAGCTTTACTTCCCTCGTGCAACTTTCACTTTGACGTGTTCGCACTAAATGGTGGTGGGGTCTTAAAACATTTTTTGGCACTAATCTCCAAAGACATAATGAGAGCGCAAAAGAAAACTGCTCGACCATAAAAGTTGACCGCAGCTGTTAAAATTCTCGCCTTGTGAAGTTGGAGACTATTTTGGACAGAACAGCGAAAACACGTCGGCTTTAAATCTCCCTGCTAGCCCGTTTCCTGTTAATTTATTGTATGTTTTTGTCTGTTAGGTGTTTTGGAACCTGTGTCAGAAACCTCTGACTTATTTCACAACAGCGTTCTGGCTCCACTTAGGAGTGCATACTTATATGAGGAGTCAAAGCAGTCTTTCAGATACAAATCAGCCTTCTTAATCAACAACCCCAAACTGGAGGAACAGGTTGGTCCGTGTTTTATGCTTTGTTTCAGAACATTTGATTTATAACCTCTTGTTAAGATGGCCGAATTGTAACTTGATACATGCCATCTTTCTTGTGTTAGATCTATTTTTCAGTGTCTGATAAAAGTTATTTCCATTTGATTTTAAGTTTGAGTTTCCTCAGCATTGGCAAAACAAAGTCACGGAATCACAGGACCTTTTTTGAAGAATCGTTCTGTGTAATATTTCAAACTTCAGGTTGTCACCCCATTAACAGTGGCTGCTGTTAAGGTTATTTAACTGAGCTTGTATAGCTTTTGGAACCTGGAAAAGAATAACATTAATGTGAAATAAAAATAAAATGAACTCACCTTAAAACATGAAAAGTGAAAGCTCAAATATGGAATCAAGTCTTTTGTCTACAGGGAGTTTCAAACTAATTTCTCTGTCTCTTTCATGTCAGTATAATGCCTTCCGAGCAAAGAGACGAGAAGCAGGATACTCAGAAGAGGATCTTAAGGAATCCTATGGGTTTTTATTGTTTGATGATGTAAACAAGGTACAGAAGAAATCTTTGCTGGCCATAGAAACCTACATAAGAAAACACCTTAATTCATCCCATTGATTTAGCTCATATTACATTTGTATTTTATTATTATTATTATTTTTTTTTTTAAGGCTAATAGTCTGGGAGAAACTGGTGTGCTCACTGGAAACAGCACCTGCACAACTCTTGGAGACCCCTCTCTGGGTAAATCTTTTTTTTTTCTTTTCCTTTCAAACTGACACGTTTTAAACCATAACAATCCACTCCCTGTTAATGATTAGGTGATTAGATAACTATGCTGTTAAAGAGTATGCTCATTGAGTACACTGCTCATACTGTCCAGAGTAGTACAGCTAGTTTCTTACCATGTGTAGGAGCGGTCCGTGCTGTGAGTCTGCTCTCTCCTGGTTTTGAAAATGAAACTTGTGCCAGTGGGTGTTTAAATCTATAAAAATGAAAGTGGAAGCTAATGGTGTGAAACAGAAAGCTTAACCTACAGCAAATCACAATATAAGGTGTGCTGGAGAAAGCCAGACACATGAGGCATAATTCTTCAGTTAAAGATAATAAATTCAGTATATTTGGAACATTAAATCCACTTAATTGTAGTGTTTTGTTTTGGGTTTTTTTTTGCCTTGTACCCCTGCTTTTCCTGCTCACTTATCAGCCTCAAGTTTAAAGTGTTTTTGTCAAGGTCAGAGCAATTCCTGACTTTTCAGGCGTGGGTGTGTGTGGTGGAGGTGGTGGTTATTTGTGTGTGTGTGTGTGTGTGTGTGTGTGTGTGTGTGTGTGTGTGTGCGGTAGTGGGGGAGTGGGAGTGGGTGGAGGCGGGGGGCATGGATTGGAACATGGATTATCTACAACTATACAAAGATTTTGTGTAATCCAGTTTAGTTTTAGTTTCAGTCATGGTTCTTGCAGTAGTGCTACAGTTTTCTTCACATACATTTTCATTAAAAAATCATAATATTTGAATTACTATTCATTAAACACATAATGAACATTTGGCAAGGTGATAGTTATCTTAATGAGCATGCTCTGTAAATAGTGCAGGAATTTTCTTAGGTTTGCCAGTGTGTTGCTGCTGCATGAATACAAAGGAAATGCTGAGCTCAACAAACCCGTTTTTGAATGTTGGACCTCCTTCCCTTCTTTGACATTTGAAACCTTTTGGTTTGCACTGGAGAATGAAATTGACTGAGTGCCTCTCGTTCACTTATCAAGCAATGTATTCACGTTCTTGAATGTATAGTTGGGCCTTTTTTCCTTTGTCCTTAGAATGGATTGTCAGAAGTTTTGTGTAGTTGATTGTATGCAATTACATCTCCAAGTCTTGTCTGCAGGCAGGCATGATATCACAGTGCATGAAAAAACACTATAGTGTGGTGTAATTATTCTACTTTGTTGTAATTATTATGTCATTATGTTATATAAGCACTTGGAGGTCTATTGATTCTAATCTAGTCTAAAAAAGTCTTTAAACCTGTTAAAACATGGCTCACATTTCCTTGACAAGCCATGTGATGTACCCATCATACTTTGCACTCTACAAGAGCTTGTTACGTCCCATATCTCTGTGAGTGTGACACCACTTGACATGACTCAAGTAACTGAAGTTAACACTTTTAAAATGACATGTCCTACATATCTTCCGTCAGTTCAGCACAAAACTGTGCTTTGAATTTTCTCCAATTGGATTTTGTTAAAGATTAGTTAAAGTTAACGATTATTGCTACTGTAAAACAAAGAGTTTGAATCAGTCAACAATACAGTCATACAATAGGATTGTATCTTGGCCAATCAGAAGACTGTAGTTATTATTACCCATTTAGTTGTGGCTTAAAGCTCAAGTTGGAATGATCATTACGGAATTGGATTTATACATTCTGAACTCGTATTGGAACAGTCACGTAAAATTATTGGCAAAGCTAACTAAAATGAAAGCCAAATGGCCGCACTTGACTGCTTTGCCTTTTGTAGTCATGTAAAAAAAAAAAAAAAAAAAAAAAAAAATCATGGCATGTAGGTCTTTAATGTCATTAAACTGCTGGGTAGATGTTCCTATCACTATTAAGGCTTCCCCGAAGGTCAAAACCCAATCTTGTCATTCTGAATTTTCACAGTTCTTGGTTGGTTTGGTGGCTTGGTGCTCCTGATTAATAAAAATAGATCTCTAAGGTGTAGTGTGCCATTGTTTTAATCAATTTTCAAACTGTGGCTTTGCTGTTGGAGGAGTGTTGTTGTGTCATTGTGTAATGCATGCCAATTGTGGAAAAATGCTTTTAATTTTTCATCTTTAAATGCTTGGTAATACATTGTCCTCCCTATATTATCTTTATGCTGAAGCACATTTGTGAGTGGAAGGGTTTTTGTGTTTACTCAGGTGTGTATATATCGACATACTCTGACTGTCTGGACCCCAATCGCTGGTACCATGGGAAATCTGGCTACATTGCCATCATAAGGCTGACAAAGGTACTGAATAAAGGAAATGGTTAAATGATGTAAGGGTAATTGGGTCATTGTGTTCGTTCAAAAAAGTTATCTAACAATCGGATAATCTTACTCTGTGGTTGTCAACAGGGTAGAGTAAAAACTGTCTCAGAGAACTACACCAAGAAGTTCACAGAACCTTCTGTGGGGTTTGACTGCCACGTGTCAAAACAGTTGTCTGCGGTTTCTGCCAACACCAGCTCCTTCCTTGCCTTTGAGAGAACCCAGGTGAGCCACACACACTCTTTAAGGCTGAATTATGCTTCCGCGTAGGAAGAGCGTACAGAGGTTGTGCGAAGCTTACGGGGGTTGTGCGACCGCCGCAGAGCCTTGCCGTGCGCCTCCCAGAAATTGTAACTACGCGGACCCTCCGCAGCCCCACAAGAGCTGTGATTGGTCCGCCGAAGTACATCATTTCCGGCATTTCGTTGCAACCGGCATCACATCCTGTTGTTGTGCCGGCCGGCAGCGCCATTTTTAAAACAACTGTTGTGTCTCGATTCGTCGGTTGTGTTTGAAAACTTTGGAGAGTGCTGGATCTTGCGGAAGAACGCCTGGCCGAGGAGGTGCGCAAGTAGCCGCACCTATACGACTCGTCCTCTCGCCATTACAAAGACATACAGAAGAGCAGCGACCATACGTCACAGGGTGGTGGGCGGAGGATTGCTCAGTGTGTTTTGCAGAGGTATGTTGGACACACACGCGCTGCGTAGGAAATGCGTGCTTCGCACAACCCCCGTACGCTCTTCCTACGCGGAAGCATAATTCAGCCTTTAGGCTCAGTTACCCTCGTAGAAGTGTTACTTGACTGTTAACCGTAATGTTTACCATTTTAATTTGTCGATGCATTATTTTGTTGAGCGATTAATCCCCTGTAGATTTGACATGGCATTGAACTTGAGTTTGAGTTTCTCTAGAACCTCTGTTAGCTAATGGTAACTCTTCCAGGAGCCCTGAATATTACACCACAGTACATCATAACTTCAATCATAATCTAAGGTGTGCTGTGTGAAACTGCCCAGGGTCATTTGGAGCGAGGGCTCAGATGAACCCCCAAAAAATTAAACAACACAAAAAAACATGGAATAAGTACATGATCTATTTGTGAGTCAGGCTGATGATGAGAACCATGTAGGCCCAATCGTGCATTTTTTTTTCAGTTTAGAGTGTCCTCACTTCAGGCGATGTTATAATATAATCTAAAAAAAGATAAAATAATAATAAAATAATCTAGTACATAGGATATACGGTAATATAATAGAAAAATATAATAACAATAATATTATGAGATAAGACATAATAAGATAACGTAATGTAATAAAGATAATAATATGTTTATAATAATCATATGTAGTAGTAATAATATAATTACAATAGCAGTAAGAATGATCATTGTGAATAATGTAAAGTGCAACTTTGAGATGAATGTACAAATTCAAATTGCACAGTACGCTAATATAGCCAGCAACCAGCAGTCCAGTAGCCTGTCGATAGACACACTGAGCATGGTTAGCAGGGGAGAGGCATCATCATCCCCAACAGACAGTTTTGCCCTGCCATCACTGGTAGGAGTTGAATAGTCATGTGGCCTGGAAGACAAAACACTTCCTCAATCTGTCTGTTGAACAGGACTGAGACAGCAGTCTGCCACTGTTATACTCCTCTGCCTTGTCAATGTTTTGTGCAAAGGGTGGTGGGCATGGAGAGAATGGAGAGCATTCTACTTCTCCTTCACTATTTATAAAATTAGAGAAGTAGAGAAAATGCTAACACTGACCAGTGGTACCAATGGAATCATCACTAATGGATACCAATGGTATCCATTAGTTAGTTGACTTTATTACTACATACAAGTTGTTGACAGCAGCCACAAGTTAATACAACTATCCATGGCTGACATGCAGCTCTCAAAGCTACCATCTACCCCTCCTACTGTTCAAGAAGTTGGTGGGAAAAAAGGAACCAAGGAGAATTTATGTCTGTTTAATGTGCAGATGGGCAGTGTATACGGTTTTCCTACCTATACCGTTTTTTTGGGCCTGCCTAACCACTCTTTGCTCAAATTCATAGATTCTGAATTTGAGATTTTGATATTACTGAGAAGTTTCTAAACCATATCAGGAAACCATTGTGGAGAATGGGTGCAGTTGTTGCTTCAGAGAATATCAACATAACATGGCCCAATTCAAGTTGAGATCAAAATGTACACCCAAGTATTTGGGTACTTGGGTATACTTGCTCAACTCCATCTCCATGACATAATGGGATCACTATTCTGAGAATTTGTACGTCCCACCAACACGGTACATGGAGTGGTATATTTGTGTGTTTGGGTGAATAGACACATTTTTATGAACAGAATAATTAAAAAACCAATACAATTTTTGTACTTTGCAGTATTACATGTACGAGCTGCTACATGATGGAACTAATGAAACGGCCCAGTCTCTAAGCCATGCCTGTCCATATGCTGTTGTATCATTTTCCTATGCGGATACCAAGACAGCACCTTTTGACCCACAGGAGAAATGGTACTGTAACACTACAATACATATTGTGCTCGCCCTTTTATAGTAAATATACCAAATACCATTTTGTCCAAGTGGGGAATATTAAAGTTATTTAAATTAATTCTTCTTCCCAATTTCTCTTTTCAGTGTGGAGGAAAGAATGGGTAAGTGATATCTCATTAATAATAGTGAATGCAGTGGAATTTTCTCTGTATTTGTCCTTGGCAAGAGAAGTAATGCTAACCACCATTAGTGCTACATTCTGTAGCTTTTGTGAGGTGGTCTCTATCATCTCCATGTTCAATTTTTAAACCTGCTGTTGTTTTAAAATTCAACCATACATGATTTTTCATGGCTAATGCAACCGAAAAACACAGAACATGTATCAAATGGAAGCACATAATAGCTCTTAAGGGCCACTGTTTGAAGAATGTGGGATCATAACTGATACATAGTAATGTATTAAAGAGAAAATCTTACTGCTAGTGCCTTTTTAAAGTGATTTTCAGTAGTCTATAAGTTGTCAGCATACACCCAATCAACTGCAAATGGCATTTTCATGAACCTGTATATCATTTTTGAGAGTTACTCTATGTGATTCCAGTGTGTCATTATTTACCCTGGAGGGGTCAGCTCCAGATGAGCACCCAGTTCTTTGATGTTGGGCTGAAGTCCACAACAGGGGCCTTGATACCTGCAAAACTGTAAGTTAAATGTGATCCTTGGAAAGTGCAGTACCTTTTCCTAATATTCACTCTAATTCCTCATATCATATAATGAGTAATCTTCGCTTCCTTTGTTTTATGTTGCCATTAAAGGCCAGAAGTGGTGAAAGTTGACAAAGCCATTTCCATGTTGGATCTGAGACAGTTGTTGCCAAAATCGATCTTTGAAACCTGCATCTCTGGTGAAGGTGAGTTTTTAGGATTTTCCTCTATGGGTATTGACTTATGGAGCAATATTACATTATAACTGGCATTAACAAAAACATGGCATGATTTTTGCTGTCTTTCAGTTTCTCTTGATGGCATATGCTGCAGTCTGTATGAGTTGGTTTCTTCTAAGATGGAAGACTCCTCACTCTCTGGGCTTATCCAGGAGCTCAAAGAGAAAGATCTAGTGAGTTTCTTGCTGGCGTCATCCTTTTGCAGATTGTGTTTTGTAAGCATCGTAATCATTCTTAGGGTTAGGGTTAGGCGTATGTTGTCCCAGTGTCACTTTGCACTACGTAATACAGTAATGTTGAATTTAGTTTCTTGCTGTGTATGCGAAAACCTTATCTGACCTAAATACCAAACATCTGTTTTTGTACAGGCTCTCATCACTCAACTGAACGATGGTGGTTTTTTAATGCTGTTACATTCGTCGCATTTCCTTAAATATGATGGTAGGATATGACAATAATTGAACCTTGACATGTGTGTAATTTGTTTCTAAAGTACTTAACATGACATAGAATTCTACCTTTATGATTATTGTGTGTTTTTTACAACAGTAATACAAGATTTTTAATTGTGTTTTTGCAGGCACTGGTTCCAGTGCAACTGAAGTACTGCAAGGCATGTTTGTGTTTCCAGACTCACGAGCAGTACAGAGAGGTGATGACAACATGTGTTACGAAGTCAATATTTTTATTTGATATATTTCTTGTGTATGATTTAACATTTTACCAGTTTAGCTGTGTATAGATAGCATTAGTGGCATTAACACATGCAAATGTGGAAATTAAACAACCATAATTTCTTGTTTCTTCAGACACAAAAGTTGGACAGAGAAAGTCTACCATTTCATCAGAAGTTCTTCAGGTTCTGCCTGCATTAAATTATGCAGAAAGTGAAGTGGAGAAAAGATCCACTGACCAAAGTGAGGAACTATGTGGGCTGTTGGTGCAACATATGCAGAACTATGCAACATTGATAAATCCTGGTCTGGCAGCAAGTCCCTCTAGGGAGGTCAGCATTATTCCAGATCAGTATGATGTGCCTGATGCCCTCAAACACCTCTACACAGCCCCAAAGTGGACTAACAGGGCATGGCAGAACCTTAGGTCATACCTGAGCCAGCCAGTCTCCTTTCAACTGCCAGTTTCCACGGCTACGGAGCTTTTGGCAGCTGGACAAGAGGAGCGTAGAGACCTTGATGATGAGGTCTACATCTGTCTGTCATCTCCTGAGGAGGCACTAGCCACTCCTTCTTGCACAGGGTCAGAGGACAGAGTGGGAGGCCAGGAATCCCCTGAGCATGCTGAGGCATCTGTGGACAGTCCTATAGGAGGTGCTGAAGCACAGGAAGACTCAACCAATATACCTCAAGCGTGTGAGATGGTGCCAGATATTTTGCAATCTGGAGATGCTACCAAAGACATTGAGAAACCTGGCCTGGCAGTGCTGTCCAAAACTGGAATTATTACTGGGCCAAATAGTCTCTTGGTTTCTCCTACATCAGGTGAACTCCCAGCAGAATTGATTGTCAGCATTACATCAGCAGAGGGAACTGCAGGAGTCATTGATGAGAGCCTGAGTGTGATAAGTGCTGTGTCATCAACAAAGCATCATGAGATTCAGCTTTCTGATTTATCAACAGCCAAATTACAAACAGCAGTTGTCAACTCACTGAACGATAAGACGGACAAGGCCAAAAACCCTTCAGATTGCGTAGAGGTCAGTCATCCCCCAAAAACTCATCAGGGGAAGCTACACAAGGGTCTGCCTAAAAGTAATCCGTCATCTAAATCTTCTGTTAAGACTCTCAGTGTACAGACAGTCAGATTACCAGTTGAGGTTGACACCTCTGTGAGTGAGAACCATGACAAGGCCAAACAACACTTATCAGACCACTTGGAGACGAATAAACCCTTAAAAACTGATTGGAGGAAATTACGAAGGCGTCGCAAAGTTGGAAAACTGTCATCAAAAAATAAAAGAGTGAAATCTGCTGCAGTTAAACTCATGGAGAAAAAAACAGAGACCAACGAAAGTGACATTTCAACAGAACTTGAAGCTTATCCTCTGAGAAAGAAAACAGAACGTTGGGATTTAAAGCCAATCATCTCCCAGTGTGGAAGAATCTTGGTTCCATATGGTTCTGTGGATACTGCTGATCAGCTTAAGACATTAAAAGATAAGCAGAAAGCTACAGAAGATGAGCAGTGCCTTGACAAAATGACGGTTGATACGCCTTTGAAAGGTCGTGAATCAGTGGCAATAGAGCAGGAATCCATACCTGCTTTAGAAATAACGGGGGAAAACACGGAGACCACAAAAAACATCGATGGAGCAAACCCTCTTCAGAACCCAGTAGTCAGTGATATTAACTCTGAACACAGTGAGGAGAGACAGTTAGATGGTGGTGGTTCAGTTGTGTGTAAGCTGGATACCAAAGACCAATCTTCAGAGATTATTGCTGAAGCAAACGACAAAGACCCTCCTCCTTCAGAGGCTGTTCAGAAAAAGCACACTGATACTCCCAGCCTGGCAAAGAATACAAAAACAAGTAAATTTTTGTTCAGTAAACTAAAATCTGTCATATTAGGAGGAAAGAGAAAAACATCTGACCTTGTGTCAGAAGCAGTGTCTGTAAGTAGTGCGCAAGGTACTGAGCCTTATCCCAAGAAGAGCAAAAGTGACATGGACGTGTTGAAAAGTAATGATTCAGAGAGAAGTGTTTTGGACACTGGTGTAGGTACTGAAGAAGTTTCAAAGATGTCTTCAGTAGACCCAAAATTTGCAAAAGCCTTAGGCTTGACCCCTAAAGAGCTACCAAACAAAGCGCAAAAAATTAAGTGCCAGGATACCCCATTGAAAGGAGACTCATCAAGCCTAATGGAACAAACCATTTCAGATGAATCACCTCAACCCACACAAAGGCCTTCTTTAGTTCTTCGAGGGAAGGCTCGGATGAAGCCACTGAAAAGGCATGCAGGCATATCCCCTGAACATATAAAAAGGAAATGTAAGTTACATCTACAAATTCTAAAATTTATAATGTTTATTGTGATCATTCACAGGTGTGTAAAAATGTTCTGTTTTACTGTAAACAGTGTTCACCACTGATAGGTGACTGATCACTTTCTTGTCTCTTTCACTTTTGCAACTGCCTATAGTATGCTACAGCTTTGTGTTGCTAACCACTTGCTAATTGTAATTGCTGATCTTTTTGTCTTGCTTTGTGTTAACATTTTTGCCTATCTCACACACCTGCACTCAAAAGTAGCATGTTTGTCTCAATAAAACAATCCCTTTATTTTGAGGTTGGGGTGGGGACAAAGACATAGTTTGCATGTCAATGACTAGTTCATAATTGTAATATATTGGAAAAAATCTTTTAAGTGTTTAATGCTTTCAATATGCTACTTTTTCTTTTCATGCAGTTTCTCTGTTTTCTTCTCTGTTTTGTCTTCACAGGGTGGTTGCATTTTCAAACACCAGCTATTTCCAGTGAAATGCTCAAATACAGTGCTTGTACTAAGAACAGTGCAGTCAGGAAGAACCTGAAGGAAAAAATGCATACTGCTTTTTCATCTACAGATGCTTTGACCTTACTTGCTGACTTGGCACTCAGTGCCAGTAATGACCGGGTTCCACAACAGCCTGATCCAGCACTTGAGAGAAAACTTGACTCAAGTTTGGATGTGTGTGGCTCTATAAAAGATGTTACCAGTGCTGAACAAGAGTCAGTTCTTCATGCTCTGCTGAAGCAGCCTGCTGTTAGGCCCACTGTGGCCCTTAAAAGTCCATCATCAAATGGTCTTGTGGAAAGCAACGATGAAGCTGTTTTGATATCTAAAGAACATGCTTACTCACTGCCCCCATCTTCCTCTCCACTGTTGGGTTTGCCAGGTACATCCTTCCAGGTACCCCCTTTAAGTGGTTCTGCAGGCCTGCAGCTGCGTCACCAGAATAGGCATGATGATGGAATTCAAGCACTACATTGTCGCAAAGACAAATGTGGACACAAACATGGGGCACCATCAAACCTACAAAAAGGCCTGTTACGCAGGAGGAAGTTCAGACACTCACGCACATTTGTTGATAAAGATGGGTCTGTTCAAGTTACAAGACAGTGGAAAGAAAACTATGACTTCAGTCTAGACAGCAAGTTTACGAATGACTCTCAGGATAAAACTGTCATCCGAGCCCTGCATGGGTATGTATTTAATGGTAGTCATTTATGCTAGGAATGAACACAGTTAAGTTAATTTGTTAAAAGAAATGCTGATATGCATTCAAGGCTATACTAATGTATATGTTATTCAGTGTATATGTTTTTCGGCAGTAAGAGCTAACTTTGTACCTTTCACACCTTTTATAGCCCATGGGATCTCACCATTCAGGACACTAATGAAGAGGTGCGGCTCATCGTCCACATGTGGATCGGTCTCTTTTATAGCCGGTCAACAGCCAGGTTCTTTCATATTGACCCCAATTTTACATGCCCATATTCAGAAGGGAGTGAGTCTTTGGAAGTGTCTAGTGGAATTGTATCAGCCACACCCCAGTCTGAGCTCAAGGACAGCTCATCTGCCCCGTTACCTACTACATCCTCTGACAGTTCAATTTCAAAAGCATTGGACCTCAGGAAAAAAGATACACCTGTCTTGAACCAAGGAGCTGTGATTTTGGACCTTTCACTGAGAAACCCCAGTGCGGAGACTGTCTCCTCTGATTCACAAGCTCTGTCTCATAAGCAGACAGAAGCTACCCCAACCTCTGAAGTACTCAGATCCTCACCGGGACTACATGAGCCAAGTACTGCGTATCAACATCAAGCTCAAAATCAGGTATTTCAGTTTTTATTTTCACTTTGACTTTGATTGCATTATAATTCATCATGCATTTGATGGTGTTTATATGATTTCAGATGGTCTTTAGATCATAGAGCAAGGTAAGGACCAGGCAAAACGCACAGAATAAATGTGCACACAGAATCACCACCAGATTCATAGACATGGGAACCAACTAATGTTTTTATCCCCATGTGTATGTTAGTGAGATCAGGGTCCTTCTAAATCGATAGGCATGACCTCTCTCAGTAATTAGCTACTACCACTCAATTTCTCTATGTTGGGAAAGCAGTTTTGCAGAGAGAAATGGCAGTGGAGAAAGCAGTCAGATTGCTGAAGTTAGGAAAAAAAACAACAACAACAACATGGCTATTTAAGGTAAAAACTAGAAACAGTAAATTCAGAGTTAGAACCTGGAAAAGGCAAACTTTTCTCCGCTGGAGTGACAACTGTAAATATGAGATTATTTAGAATCCTGTGTAACGTGCATACTTGTCAATAGGTAGGGTTTCGCAGACAGTAACCGTGTTGTAATTTCATGTTGCTGAGAAGATTAAAATATTGCCATTATAGTGTTTCTCATGAATATCTGTGGTGGACCAATATGATATCGACACAGTAATAATGCCTAATAAATGATCCAGGGAGAACTGAATCAAGGTCAGCTGAACTTGTTTATAGATTTTCAAAGATGTTTTACTTTTCATCAAAGTAACTTCTTAAGTTCTGACACACTGGTGGGGCGTATTTGTGTGGGATTGTTATTAGTTGGCTTTCCTCTGTCACGCCAAAAGCGTGTGTGCCAGTGCCTGCCAAGGCCAGTTCTGTTACCATTGTCACTTCTGCTCTTTGATAGCTCCTCCGTGGGGCTATGTTGGGGCCAGTTTCCAGGTGCTAATGGCCCACTGAATACCCATGGGCCAGACAGGGTGAACAGGAGGTCTGAGGCGGAGTTAAGGGGTTACCTGGCTTTGAGCAGGGACATGGGTGCAGCTGATAAGTACAGATGTCAGTGCAACAGGCCACTTTTGTAGCAGAAAAATCACAGAGAAAGGAAAAATGGAGAACGCGGATCAACTCTGAACTCTGATATAGGGCTCTGATCACTATCTGGGCATAAGATAATGTCCAGCGTCAAATCAATCATGTTTGCTGAAATGAGGCTGTTATGCAATATATTGTGAGAGAGCTGGCAGTGATGGAGATCCAATGCATGATGGTACAGGTCTGTCAAAAACTGAAAAAACTGAGGTTTCAATACAAGGCAGTTAAAGCACACAATACACAAAGTAGCATCCAAAGGGCAAGAAACCCATTCCACTCTGCAGTAGTTAGTTGATGCCAGGTATGCAGCTTAAGCACTCCCTTCCTACTTCTAACTCCTATGCATTCATACTGACGCAGAATGTGATGGTATGGTTATAGAGCAAGACTGTGTGGCTTTCGGCACAACAGTGGAAACGAGAATGCTTTTTGTTTTGGTGCATTGAGGCTGTGGGTCATTTGCATCATCTGGCTCAAAGACAGCCCTAGCTCGCAGTGGCACAACAGTGGAAAGCTTGCTAGTGATACCAATAGCTTGGTAGTCAAGAGTGAACGCCAGTCAGTAGAGTCACAAGCAGTCACGAGTGAATGGTTCAATTCCCTAGGAAGGGATGACTTGAGAGCATTGTAGGTTGGAGATACAATGCATTCAGAAAATAATCTGACCCCCCTCCCCCTTTTTTTTTTTCTTTCTTTTACTTTTGTTATGTTGCAGTCTGATGCTACAATTGTTTAAATTCATTAAAAAGAAAAAAACTGAAATATCACATTGATATGAGTATTCAGACCCTTTACTCAGTACTTAGTTGAAGCACCTTTGGCAGCAATTACAGTCTTGAGTCTTTTTGGGTATGACGCAACAAGCTTTGCACACCTGGATGGGGGGATTTTCTGCCATTCTTCTTTGCAAATCCTCTCAGGCTCTGTCGGGAGCTGTCGTCTCTCCAGAGACGTTGGATAACATTCAAGTCAGTGTTCTGGCTGGGCCACTGTAGGACATTCACAGAGTTGTCCCTAGGCCACTCCTGTGTTATCTTGGCTGTGTATTTAGGGTCATTGTCATGTTGGAAGGTGAACCTTCGGCCCAGTCTGAAGTCCTGTGTGCTATGGAACAGGTTTTCATTAAGGATATCTCTGTACTTAGCTCTATTCAGCTTTCCCTCAACCCTGAACAGTCTCCCAGTCCCTGCTCCTTAAAAACACCCCCACAGCATGATGCTGCCACCACAATGCTTCACTGTTGGGATGGTATTGGGCAGATGATGAGCGGTGCCTGGTTTCCTCCAGACATAGCGTTTGGAATTGAGGCTTTCATGTGTTTTGCACTAAGGAGAGGCTTCTGTCTAGCCACTCTGCCATAAAGCCCAGATAGGTGGAAGGCCGCAGTGATGGTTGTCCTTGTGAAACTTTGTCCCATCTCCACACAGGATCTCTGGAGCTCTGTCAGAGTGACCATCAGATTCTTGGTAACCTGTCTTACTAAGGCCCTTGTCCCACCATTGCTCAGTTTGGCCGGGAAACCAACTCTTGGAAGAGTCCTGGTTGTGCCAAACTTCTTCCATTTGAGAATTATGGAGGCCACTATGGGTAGTGGGTATGAATACTTTCTGAATGCACTGTAAATAGTATCTGAGACCTCTGTTGAGAGACGGCTTCTCTATCTTAACATAGATAGCTTCCTTTAGTCCTCTTTCAAACCATCTGTCCTCCCTACCCAAGGAATGAAATTTATGGTCCTTGAAAGAGTGTCCCTTTTCTTCAGTGCCTGGGACTCCATTAGTGTGTCAGAATGGAAGAGGCTTCTTGGATAAGAAGTGAAATGTCCTCAAGAATCTACAAAAAAGTCCAGTTGCTCTCGCTCTTGTTCAACTCCGCTTGTATGACCTGGATGACTGAAAACCCTCACAGACATTGATTAAATAATGAAATTTTTCATAAAGCCTGAATTCCTTTTCTGACTTTTGGAGTTGTATTAACACTATAGACCGGTATAGCTTTATATTATACTCACACTTCAGAGAGCAATCTGATTGTTCTCCTACAAGTGACGATTAAAAAGTTAATAGTAAAACACTAAGCTAAACACTAAGCTGCACATGCTTGTCAACATTTGCACTTTTACTTGACGTCATTCATCTCAGTTTTAATTGGTCTGACATTTTTCTCAAGCAAATATCGAAAATTACATAAAAAACTAACTATATTATGTTGATCCTGTTCACTCTTTTTCCAGTCTCACAGAGAGAAGTTAGACTGCATAACCTCACCAGTCAGTGACGTTGGAGGCACCTGTGTAAATGAAAGTGCAAGTCCCCAGAAAGCTGGCTGTCAGGAGTGCACTGATATAATCTCTTTGAAAAGTGATGGAAAACCTGTTCTTTTGTGTGAAGAGGTGGGAAAAGAAGGGATTCAGCTAAACAATGTCTTAGATGGGTCCCATGATGGAAAGACAGAAATGGGAGATTGCAGTGAAAATTGGGGAACTACAGAGATGGATTTGATTCAACAAGTTGGAGTTAATTCATCCAAAACCATGGCAGACAGAGAGATCCATTCTAAGTGTGACTCTGCTGATCTGGTTCACACTGTTGAGCGTGATGAAATTGAGTCTCAACAAGGAGAACATACTAAACTCAAAGAAAAAACTTGCCAAGAAGACAATGTGGAATCTTCTCCAACATTGATTCATATAAATGATTCAACAGACAAGGAATCAGATAAAGTCAGTGATGTACATCATTTGGAAAATCAAGTGCAGTTATCTGGGGAGGAATTGAAAACACTCTCACCAGTTCGGTCTGAAAATGTCAGTGAAGATAGAAATGATCTAAAACATGACAATGGCAGCAATGACAATGGCAGCAATGACAATGACGTTCACCATGGAATGGAAGATGAAATTGATTTGAAAGAAAGTTTCGTTTCAGTTGTGGAACCTAGCAGTGATTTCAATGATAAATCATCATCTACATCGTGTGACAGACCTGGTTCCATGGAGGGTTGCATTGAAAAGTGTAATGAAAAAGTCACACCGAGTGAAGACTTGCCTCAAATGGATAGTGACAATGATGCCTGCAAAAATTCATCGTTGCAGTGTGCAAACAGCATTGGTGTCATGGGTGAAGATGACATTTCAGGAGTTCCTCAAGTGGCACTTAACAAGCCATCACACGCAGAGCAAATTCATAATGAATCTGTGGATGAGGGAACACCAGTACACAGTGACATTTGCTCATTGGATGGGGTACATTCCAAGAAGGCCACATTATTGTTGAGTGATGAGAACTCTCATTCGCCCAGGAAGTCTTGTACAGCTTCTCACCCGACCAAGGATGGTACTATAAGAAAAAATCAAAAAGAAGTTGAGGCAAAATTTTGTAATCAAAGTAGTGGTGATTATGAAGATCAGGACAGCAAATCTGGTGAAAATGCGAGGAATGTTGATCAAGTTGTGGTAATAAAATTGCAGAAAGATCAAACAGGAATCTTGGTTAAAGAAGCAGACAACAAAAAGGAAATAAAAGATGAGAAATCAGAAAAGCTGCATGGTCAGGATGAAATTACATCTATTGGAATAGAATCATTCAGGCAGGATGCCTTACACCCGCAGGTCTTATACCCCCAAGAAAAGGCTAAAGATCTGGTTCAGTGTCAGAAAGAAATCATGTTTATTAAAGAAACTAAGCACCATGAAGGTGTCTTGGACACAGATGTGTACAATACATCTCAAAATCACAGTGAAAAGGTGCCATTGTTGGCTGGCAAACGTGTATCAGCTATTGATTTCAATGAATCTGAGTCAGTGGTGTGCAAAGAAACTGAGTCTGATGACAGATGCCCTACCCCAACTATGGATGAGAAACCATATGACTACATACCTCACCCTGACCCTTGTAGTAGTATCTCTGCTTCTGCTGGTGAGAAAGTTTGCAGAAACTTCACTCAGAAAGATCTTAAGGGAAGCTCAACACCTACACATGATGAGCTGCCATTCGAATGGCAACTTTGTCATGAGTCTTCAGTTAAAAGTCATCCTGACCCTCAGTGTGATCTTTCACATGTAACAGAAACAGTTCATCCTGATCTTGAACTCAGAACTCTCAGGGTTCTAAGCAGCATAGACAAGTACCTCTATAAATCTAGCCACACTGACGAATCTAACCAGTTTGAAAAAGCTGACTTATACCTTTGTCGGGATCAAACCCCCAGGTTCAGCAGCAAATATATCCCCACCAGTTCAGCGCCATTCCACACTTATACCTTGTCAAAAGAGAAGAAAATAAATAAGTCGTCAGGGGTGGCATCAGCCTCTGCCAAACAAGACCTGCCCACAAAATCTTTACATTTCTTAAAATCGCTATTCAAAAACAAATTTTCATCAAAGGAAGAATTATTACTCCATGTACAACCCAAGGAATCTGACTTTTCAATTCCTGAAGACTACTCTAAAAGAAGAGATGACATGCAGGACTCTTCCTTTAGGCAAGATTCTTATCATCCATGTACAACTTTTCATTCTTCTGAGGATTTAAAAGCTGTCCAACCAAGTACTGAGCAAGATACACTCAAAGCAACTTTACATTATAATTTAGGTAATGAACCCCGTTCATCCTGCCAGCGTCCTATCATGGCTGTGAAACCATCTAAGAGTGATGAAATTCAAGCAGATTACGTCTCCAAAAAAGACCAAATTGATACCTCTGTGATTTCAGCTGTTCCCAGAAGTACACAAACTAAAACACCTGTTGCCAGCAACACCAAACTGACCACTGCACTCACAGAGAGACAGACAGTGAATTTCAAAGGTGTATCTGAAAATTTGGTTGAAAATGAGAGAGAAGGCATCGAGTGTTCTTCTACGGTAAATAGGGTATCTAATGATCAAGACAAAATTGGTACACTTAACTCCAATAAAGCTAAAGGAACCCTTCCAGATTCTTTATATCCATACCAAAGTGGGGAGATTTCAAACGTAAACATGATTCCTTCATCATCTTTCTCGATTCAGCCCACTGAATCTGAGAAAGGTTGCACCGGGATTGTTGATGGAAACCAAGATTTTTTGGAAAATTGTTTAGTTGAGAAAATTGGACTATTAACTGAAGAAAGTTTCGAAATGGACGAAGAAGACAGCACAGTTCCAGTGTCAGATGATCATCCTCTGGGATCCTCAGTGACCTCACTCACATGTACAATCTTTAACTCTGGCAGAAAGAGACCATATTCTTTATTGGAACACCTCTCTCAGAGGTGCCTACAAAATGACCTCATTCAGTCTTCATTGGAGCAGGAATGTCTCATTTTTTCAGAACAAATGAAACAGCTTCTCAAAAGAAGTAAGAAAGGACCTTTACACAGTCATGACAAGAGCTATGACAGATCAAAGGTGTTTTGCACTAGTCCTGTCACAGTGGACTTTTCGAGTCTGGAGGAACAGGAGGATTCAGTGGATCCTCTGGAGGCCCTCCCATCTCTTGTTGACCAGAAAATCAAAATAGACATGCCTGAGAGGAAAGGTCTGGTAGACAACACAGAAGTGAATACCTTTCATCTTCAAAAATTATCTAATGGAAAAGGCAACTCGGCAGGACATTGCGGCATTTCTGATGTGACCGCAGAATGTGCCAGGTTATACCAGGCCATGATGAATGATGTTTGTGCCGGCAAAAGACTCCCAACAAACATTAATGGCTCCAGAATGGATACAGGTTTCCCAAAGTCTGATTCAAGTAAACATCTTGACTTCAGTGTTAACTTGAGTGGTCAGATGAAGAGAGAAATGTATGAGAGCTTTCACACTAATCTGAATTTGGTCGTGAGGCGGTCCTGGAAAACCAAGTTCAGGTTCTTCATAGTGATGACAACATCGGATGATGACTTCTTTGAAAAAACAAAGGTAAGAGGAATGATTTTCCCAGGTGGACCATATTTACATGCACAGATTACCTTTGAAAATGTTTTTAAGTGCTAAGAGGGTGTTGTACCATCACTACATGATCCAGAAACATTTACTGCTTAAAAGTGGACACAAACTCATATGTGTTCTAAAAAAAAAAAAAAAAAAAAAAAAACCTAATGGCACTGGCCTTATTTTGTGTAATAATCTGGTGAGAGAACATTTTAAGTGATGTTTTACTGTACTTTTTATAAACAATGGTCGCCCAAACCAGGTTTTTATTGAATGTACCACCATGACATTTGCCTTATAGCATCTTATGAATAGAGAATTACAGGACATCAGAAACAGTGTTGAATGCCTTGCTATACTCATTTTGTGCATTTTACATGTGATAGCATGCTGTGCATGGATGCATGCATTGTTTATATACACCAAATGAACATATTATAGGTGAAAATAGTAAGTAACAGGAATGTGATGTGTGTTATTAGTCAATTTTATTTCAGTTAGGTCAGCACTCTCACTGTGGAAGCAAGTTAAATATTAATATGACATTTTTAAGCATGTGGTAATCCTCGTGGTGTGGGTTGAAATTAAATGCTTGAGGTCTCCAAGCAGACATGATGACATCAGGACACCAAAATCTGACATTTGGCTGTTCTAATATGGTTTTGTTTCAATGACATTAACTGTGCTCTGACGTTCAAAAGGCACTGCTAGAAGCAGAAGGCCATACAGCGGTTCAGCCATCCCAGTTCTTCCTTGATGATGATAGGTCTTCATCGCCTCTACTTATCATCCTCCGGAATGAAGACATCGCAGAGAACATTTGTGAGGTAATACAGCAAAAAGTGTAAAACAATGTGACATCAGTGGCAGCAAAGAAACTTATAAAATAACAGTTTTATTATAACCATCATTTAGAGTACCTTTTAACTCTTTTCATCAATCTGTTCACTGTTTTTCTAAGGTTCCACGCTTGCTTGAACTCAGGAACTCACCAGATGTGCTGTTTGCTGGAACTGACGAACCAGATGACATTGTGAACCTCACCCATCAGGACCTCCTCACAGGGGGTGGTTTTATAATGTTTGAGAGAACAGCACTGGAGGCCCTCAGTCTTGGTATAAACACTTACCATTACAGAATGTCAGTTTTTTTGTTGTTGCAGATCTTTTCATATACCAGCTTTCAATTTATTCCATTTTTATTCACTATCTGATGTTTTTTAAGGCAACATGACAAAAATTTCACAGTTTGTGGAAGAGCTAAGCAAAAAGCGTAAGTGGAAATGGATGCTACACTACAGAGACAGCCGTCAACTGAAAGAAAATGCAAGGTAGTTGTAAAACCATGATTGCTTCTTGCTTTCGTAGCACTGTACCAGACATTTTAGTAATAAAATCTGTTCTTAAATTAATAGACCTGTGAATAATTACTTTTTTATGGCACCAGATGTTAAAGGAAATAAGGACACAGGAAGCTGAACTAAGTGAGTTACTACTTCTGTGTCTAGGTTGAGTGCAGCGGCAAAGGAGAAGAAGCATTTCATGAGCTGCTGCCAAGAAGCAGGAATTGTGGAGGTGTTGCCTTACCATGAGTGTGACCTCATGTCAAGAGATCGGCCGGATTATCTCAATTGTCTGGTCCGCTTGCAGGTCCAAAATATATCAGCCCGCTTCCCTGTTTTTATAACTGGTGAGCCACTAATACAGTAACTGTACCTCACAGAGACCCATTACCTTGTGGTCTTAACATTGAAAACTTAGTTTGCAGTGTTCAACATCTCTAATAAACATCTCTAATAATTAAGTATTTAAGAGGGCTTCAAATGAACATCCTATATAAAAAAGACTGACACAGTCTCTTCTGCAACACTTTAAAAAAGCAAAATTCCTCTCTCATAAAGGAATGTAGCTAGTGGTGTATGTGCAAAATGTATGGGGCTATTTTTTAAGCTAAACCAAAAATTGCATCATCTGAGAAAACATGTTTATCATGCTTTTCCTTAAAATGCACATTGTATATCTTGAATTTGCACTAATGTATATTTAGTTAATCTACAATATGTAAGTTATAGTTATTGAACAGTGCAAGATGTAAAGTTTCTTTTAAGTTGAAATAATGTGTTTTTCCTGATTCTTACAGATACTGCAGCAGACAGTGCATTTGGGAAAAAGGGAATTTTAACAATGAATACCAGCTCTTTCCTGATGCTTTCTCCAAGTGAAGCATTTACTGTCTAACGAACTGCAAAAGTCAAACGGTGACACTAAAGAATTTCTGTTGTAAGTCAAATCCATGGAGATAAGCAACATGATGTTGCATCTGACAAAAAACAAAAAGAAAAAAACAATCACCTGTAAAATAGTTATTTTAAACATACAGTAGATCCAACTATTTAAACTCAGCATGACATATGATTTCTGCTGACATGTTTTGTCATATTGATCATTTGTAAATTCATCAATCATACATTTAAGGAATAGCGTGACATGTATATTTACATGTTTGTATATTATGTTATATTTTATTATAAATTTAAGGATTTTTAAATAGCGTGATATTTTGGATCGTTGTTTTTCCACTGATCCCAACTCAACACTTGTAAGTGTAGTTTCTTTTTTGTTGAGTTTTTGTGATTAAGTTGTTCAGAGAGATTTGCAATAAAAGAAATGTCAAGATGGTGGACGGTGTATGGCCCTCGCATTTCCATGACACAGAGCATTAATGTTAATGTTACCGAAGTGAAAGGATGCATCGACTGTTCATATTCTGACATATTACTGTTACCTCTTTAATGTTCAGCAATTAAAATTATTTGCTATTCTCTCTCCTTGTGGATTTTTGAAACTAACCCTAACCCTAACCCTAACCCAAACTAGATGTAATGTTATACTCATTGAATTCAAAAAGTAAAGTGCAGTGAATAATAAAGCAAACCTTTTAAGTTAATTTATGAATGCACAATCTCATAATCTCATAAACCCCCCCACCCAACACACACACACACAGACACACATACACTTTTCAGGCCTTTATGCTGTCAGTGACTGCTGGGATGAAGGAACTGCATGAGCTGTGAAGATGCTGTGATGCCAGCCAACTAAAATAACAATAATTTAAATTTTAGATTCAATGAGAGGACACCGAGATCTGCTTTATTAGAGAATTTAGCTTATTTTACATGAACTAGGAGTTATCCATTATCATGGGGCTATTGGAAATGTGTTAGCCACATGAATGCAAAGGGAATAAAATATAATGGACATCGAGCAAGCTTTACTGGGATATACTCTAAAGAGCATAAGAGAGATAAGAGTAAATTTGGTGAACAGAGGGAAGGGAAATGTGGAGATGACAGGAAAAAGGGAGGGGAAACAGACTTCATTCAGTGCCTGCATTGAGGTTTTTATATAATGTATTGGTGATCTTAATATATTTTAAGGCCTGGCAGGAGTGGGCAATCATGTGGCATGAAGGGCCAAGAGTCTGCAGGTCTTCATCCCAGTCAGTCAGTGCAGCAGATGATCACACAGATGACTTTACACCTTCAGCCAGAGACAGGAGAATCACCAGCTATAGACTCTCAGCTCTCCATTAGACTTGATTGACCACCTCTGTTCTAAGGCAGTGAGTGGTTAAGCAAATATAATTATCTTGAACACAAGGAGATAGGTCACCAGTAACATTAAATGAGAGACAGCATAATGGCATATGTTACTGAGACATGTCTGCACTGAGGCCATAGCACATAACAGGTACAGTTTTGTGAAGTGTGACAACATAGAAGGAAATGTTGTAAGAACATTACTTTTAAAATAACAGTTGGAAAAGAATAAACTCATTTAAGCAATATTAAACAGCCTTGACAAGTGGATGTCACATAACGGAAGGCTAGGCAGTGGTGCAAAGAGTAACTTAACTAAGAATTGCTACTCAAGTAGAAGTGCTGTTACTTGGTGTGCATCTTTGTTAGGCAGAAGCACTACCCTAAAGAATAGAAATAAAGAAAGAGTAGCTGGTTTAAAATGTACTCAAGTAATAGTATTTAAGTTAGTCCTACTTTGTATTTATTTATTTATTTATTTATTTATTACAGGACATTTGTAAAGTGTCGTAACAAAGTAGGTCTCCTCATACCTGCTTACTGACCAGAGTCCTCAGGTTTATCAGGTTTACTGTGAAGGTTGTAATTTACTGTACTTCAGCAAAAATGTGCTTAAGCTTTATTAACCCTTAGATGCATGGCTCACCAAACCCTACACTCTTACATGAGTGGGGTCAAGGGTTAGGGTTAGGGTTAGGGTTAGGGTTAGCTTGTGGCCCCTGGACACAGCTGACTTTTGCTGAGCGGCCCCTGAGCCATTTAAGTTGAGTAGCCCTAATTTATCACCTTCTTTCATTTGATCAAAATATTGCTATCAATGCAGCTATCAAAACGTCAACATTCATTGTTTGTCACTGCATTTCCAACAGCTATTGCTGGCTTTGCGATCTTTGTTTCTTGGACACATCTTGCGCCTCTTTCTCTTCTGCTGGCCCTGTCTGCTTCTCTCCTGTGGCTGGATTGCAGCTTTTGTCATTCTACACCTTCCCATTGCTTCAGTGATGTAGGTTGGTAGGTGTGGGTTACCTTCCAGTCATCATATACACTACTCACAAAAAGTTAGGGATATTTGGCTTTTGGGTGAAATTTATGGAAAATGTAAAAAGTTCACACTACAGTGACATTATATCATGAAAGTAGGGCATTTAAGTAGAAGCATACACTGGTGATTTCCTCATCTCAAACAATTTCTTGAAACAAAAGCCAACAACAGTGGTGGATATACCACAACAAAAAATGTCAGTGTCAATAACTTGTCATGTGCCCTTGAGCATCAATTACAGCTTGACAACGACGTCTCATGCTGTTCACAAGTCGACTTATTGTCTGCTGAGGCATGGCATCCCACTCTTCTTGAAGGGCGGCCCTCAGGACATTGAGGTTCTGGGGTACAGAGCTCCGAGCCTCTACACGGCGACTCAGCTGATCCCATAGGTTTTCTATGGGATGCAGGTCTGGAGAAAGTGCAGGCCACTCCATTTGAGGTACCCCAGTCTCCAGCAGCCGTTCCCTAATGATACGACCTCGATGAGCTGGAGCATCAAACACCTGATGTGAATTTTGCCGTTAAACTCCTTGTTAGAGAACAGCAACTTGTGCAAAAAGTACTGAAACATTGAACAGTTGGACATGTGTATTCAAAAGTTTACAGAAGGTCACATTAAGTTCACCTGTAAAGGTTATAATGCATTTTAGGTTCATCCTGAAATTTCACCCGAAAGCCGAATATCCCTAACTTTTTGTGAGTAGTGTATATATTCTGAGGTATAAAAATTATGATAATACTTACATGTATGTTGCTGTGTAAAAACAACCTTCAGAGTGGTGACACTGCTGGCATTAGATGTGTGGATAAACACTAGATGTATACCTGACATTCACAGTTGATAAAAATCAAAGGTTCCTAGGGTTTACCGTTGAAATTCCATAGAAAATGCCTAGGGTCATTTTTGACCCTAGGCAATGCAATTACTTAAAAAATATAACAATTAGATACAAATCCAAATGGCCTCATGTCAAAGACAACCTATTTGAGGAATACATGGAAGATTAAATGATAAAAATTTAAAATGACTAAGATATTGCCCAAAAAAAACAACAAAAAAAACAAAACAAAACAAAAAAACACCTCTGGAGTAATTTTTGACCCCATATGCATCTGAGGGTTTATTAAATACTCAAAAACAGGTACCTTGAAATTGGCTCAATAACAGTAGCCTGTTTGGTTCCACACCTGGGTATTACAGATAGTGATTTGTCAATTATTTTATGACAATTATTATCATTATTATTATTATTATTATTATTATTATTATTTTTTTAAATGACAGGTATGGGGTGACGGATACATTTTATCACGAGATGTGATGCGGCTTCGGACGTTACAAACTCCAGCGGCTGGAAGTTAGGACTACAATTACCCGTTTAATCCATATATAACTTATCTTTTTTCTCAGAAAGGACGACATCAATTGCTTATCGGTTCTGCTCATGGGATCCTCCGTCTCTAAAGAGAAACTGGGAGTAATTTAGGGACTAGAATCTCCTAACGATTGAAAAGCAATCAGCACGTTTCAGGAATGCTCGAAATGGAAAGAATGATTTTTGAGTCGAGTCTCGACACAACACGCCTCCCATAGTCCAGAGGCTCCATCGTCTAAGTTTCTAAACAGTGAACCAGGGAGGAAGAGAGGAGGACCGACGATGCGCATTATCAGTGAGTGTTGAGTCCCTCGAATACACTTGAGTGCTGTGGGCAGACGCATCCTGGTGCACATGCGCAGTCAAAACTTTGGGGATGGGTCTGTCGATGGAATCAAGATGGCGACTCTGGCGAAAGCGCCAATATATTTACTAAAGTAGATGTCCGAATTTAGCAACCATACCGTGTTTTCTCAGGCCCCTCGCGGGTTTCATGAAACATGAAGACCGGCAGCATGTTTTGGATAGGGGATTGACCGGAATAGACCGCAACAAGTCAGCGAGATGTGCGAGAGCTATGCCCGCTCGCTGCTGCGTGTTTCGGTGGCGCAGATCTGCCAGGCACTGGGCTGGGATGCGGTTCAGCTCACTGCCTGCGATCTGTTGTCCGATGTCCTGCATCGATATATCCAGCAGTTGGCCAGGGGCTGCCATCGTTATTCCGAGCTTTGTAAGTTTTACATTTATTATCCGGATTACCTGAAAAATGATCATGTTAAATAGACGATCACGTTGTTGTTACCAACAAGCCTGCCCGCTCTGAACAGCGCCCCCGCAGCGTGAGGCCTAATAGCTAGCAAAGACTGGCTGTCAAAAAGTACAGTAGCTAACTAGCTAAGCCTCCAGTCATGTCATGTTAATATTGCTGTGATACTTGCCAGCTGTGGTAAACAGACTGGCAGAGGAGGTTTGTGTGACAAAGATCGGTTACCTATTTACTGTATTAGCTGTATAATGTTTCACTCCATCAATCTGCAACCAGTTGAGTATATTGAGTTGTTCAGCTCAGATGTCAACATCAGCCACATACCCCCCAGTGGCTGCAGTGCTTTGCCAGAAACATGTGTCTCAAACTGTCATTAGGGCCAGTGAAAAGTGGTCAATGTACAGTAATCATGCAAGAATTCATGCTCATGCTTTTGGTTTGTTTGTTTTTTGGCTTGTGCTGATGCATTTTCTTCAGATGGACGTACAGATCCAGTGTTGGATGATGTCAGTCAGGCCTTCAGGCTGCTGGGGGTGAGTTTGAGTGAACTGGAGGACTATGTCCACAACCTGGAGCCTGTGGGCTTTGCCCATCAGACACCGCTCTTCCCCGTCAGCAAAAACAACGTCCTGCAGTTCCCCCAGCCTGGAGCCCGAGATGCAGAGGAGAGGAAGGAATACATTCCAGATTACCTGCCACCTCTGGTCTCCTTACAAGAGGGTCAGTATTTATAACAGTTATATACACATTTCTTCTTGTGTTTATATCCTAATTTAATAATTATAGGATTTATATGTTCATGAAAACCTGGAAAAAGTAAGTTAATTTGAAAATAAAGTTTAAGATTAAGATTAATTTAAGATTATCCCACAAAATTAACTAACCGACTAAAGCAGCTTCAACTCTGTATATTGACTGACCAATTAACTAATAATAATAATAATAATAATAATGGTGGATTCCTTGTGTTGGAGCTTTAGTATTTCTTTTGTGTGTGTATGCGTGCATGCATCAGTAGGCTTATTAGCATGTTTTACCTCTGAGTAATTATTTTCAATATTTGTGGTGAATGCAGAATGCAGTCAAAAAATTGAGAAAGAAGTATTTAGGTGTATATCTCTTAGTCATTTGTTCTCCACTTGCTAGCTCGTGACACGAAAAAATCACATTATTTTATTCATGATAATGATTGTATCATGAACAATTTTCAACAAACAGGAATCAGTTGTGTTTTTTCAGTGTTTTAATATCCACAGTGACTGTCACATAAACATAATAGAACAGTTCCACATAAAACACCTAATCGCAGGGAACAAATAAGCCTCACAGAAACTAAGATGTGCTATCTGTGCTAAGTTGAATACTCAAATATCGACACTTGACACAAGTGTATCAGTAATGTCTCACAAGAGAAAGTACTGCAATATATTGCATTATGGATTTATTGGTCCACGCCTAGCTGATATACAATTTTTGAAATAAATTGTCATGATAAGTCACAGAAAAGCCATTGAAAACCATGTAAAATGTATGAGCCATGCAATATATTGTATAGTAGGCTTTAACTCACTTTTTTTTCCTCCTTTTCTCTCTAGAAGAGGAGGAGGAAGAGGTTCCTGCTGCCATGGGCACCTCAGCTGAAGCTATGCAAGTGCCACTAGATGAGGATGAGGAGGAAGTTGAGGAAGATGAAGCAGTCAATGATGAGAACCACCCACTGAAGCGGCACTTGGACAGTCCTGATGCAGCTATGGGCATGATGCCCACTTCCAAGAGACCCCGCATGCATCCTGGCCTCAGCCCAGAATGGGGGGTTGAGCCCAGGGAACCCCTCACGTCCCTCAACCCACAGCGTGTTCCTCCAGGCATGCTGCCTTCTCATGACAGCCTCGGCTCCCTGTCCCCTGAAACACCCACTGGAACCCCGTCCTCCTTCAGACCGCAGCCAGTTGTACCGAGACACTCTGATCATAAGTCCCATGGAACTCAAGGAAGAAAGCCTAAGGTCTCATCCCCTGGCAGACCACGGACTAAGTCCCCTAAAGGGGTCATTGCTGGACCTGTGGGTGGCAGTCCCATCCGTTCTCCAAAATCTTCTAAGGAGAGGAAGAAATCCCCAGGCAGGACCAAGAGTCCAAAAAGCCCCAAGAGCCCAAAGACGGGTTCTGCCAAAGCATCTCAACCTCAGAGCAAGACAGATAGTTTGCATAAGCTTCCTCTGTCGACGCTGAGCGAGAGGATGGGTAAAGAGAACATCCACATGCGTCAGAGTATGGAGGACCGGGAGATAGCTGAAGCACACTTCAGGAAACTAGAGCCTGACAACACGGCCATTGATGACTCTATTGATGCTGTGATTGCCAGAGCATGTGCTGAGCGGGAGCCTGACCCTTTTGCTTTCTCGTCAGGCTCTGAATCAGAGAGCAATGGGTTCTCCAGCCCTAGAAGACTCACCATCATGGAGCAGCCTACGCCTAAAATCCCGATTGGAACCAACAGCTCTGTGAAAGACACGTCACTGCTACACATGAATGCAGGCCCAGGAAACTGGACTATGGATGACTCAATCAATGAAGTGATTCGGAAGGTCAATCAGGGCGGTCCATCAGTCCCCTCTCAAAACCAAGGACAGTACATGTCATCAGGATCAGCCTCGCCACCTACTCCTGAACCCCTGCTTAAGGCTTTTGAGGAGAAGAATAAGACGGTCTCGACAGTAGACATAAAAAAAAAGTTGAAGAAGGAGCTTAAAACAAAAATGAAGAAGAAGGAAAAAGACAAGCCAAAAGATAAAGACCGGGACAAAGATAAGAGCAAGGGGAAAGAAAAGAATAAGGATAAGAACAGGGATAAGAACAAGGAGTTTTCCAAGGAAGGAAAGATGCCCTGGAAGGAGTACGGAAGTAAGGATGATGATCACTTCCGTCCGCGAGACTTTCCTGTGCCTGAGGCTTCCATTAAAATTAAGAACAGAGATGGAGATGGCTCCAGGAAGGAGAAGGAGAAACACAAAGATAAAAAGAAGGATAAAGAAAAGAGTAAAAAAGACAAAGATAAGCGGGACAAGGGTAAAGACAGGAGTAAGGACGACAGGCAGAAACTATCTGCGTTGACCCCCTTTGGTTTGGGCGAAGTCCAGCCACTGTTCAGCCCCTCCGCTTGCTTACGGATACCCTCCATGCTGCCTCCTCTGCCCCCAATCCTCCCGGATAAAGAAGTCAAGACTAAGGAGAAGGACAAGAAGAAAGACAAGAAGGAGAAGAAGAAAAAGAAAGAAAAGGAGAAGGAAAAGGAGCGAGAAAAGGCCAAAGAAAAGGAGAGGGAGAAAGAAGAAAAGAGGAAAGAGAAGGAGAGGGAAAAAGAAAAGCGAGAAAAGGAGAAAGAGAAAGAAAAAGAGAGAATTCGATTAGAGAAGGTAGCATTTTTTTGTTTTGTTTTTCTAGTCGTCAGTATATACCTGTAATAACCAAAGGATCAATTACTATGTTACTGAAATTTGCTGTACTTTCTGTCCTTTCTGTTTCCCCAGGTGAAAGTAGAGACCCCATCAGCTGTGCCATCTCCAGTCATCCCCAGACTGACTCTCAGAGTGGGAGCTGGCCAGGACAAAATGTAAGTGTATTCTAATTGGGCCTTACTTCTTGAGGTGTGAGGTCCTCCTGCATGCCAGTATGTATTGTAAAAGTTGATTGTCTCTGCCAGTCTTGCAAAGACCATTTCTTGTGCATTTATTGCAAAAGTCATTCTATTTTTGATTTCTTTGATTTCTTGATTTTTGCCCTCACAGTTGTTTTTTTTTTTTTTTTGGTCTATCTTTCTCTCAATCACCAGTGTTATCAGCAAGGTGGTCCCAAATACAGAGCCCAAAACACCAGTGCCCAAGACTCCTGCTTCCAAATCTACACCTGGAAATCGCCCTCGGACACCCCCGCCACCTCCACTTCTCTCGCCCATTGCACCCTCTCTGGCCCCTCCTGCCTCACCTCTTCCCCCTGCTGCCACGCCTTCATCGATGCTTTCCCCTACCTCTATGCTCACCTCAGCCAGCTCCCTCAGAACGCCAGTACGCAGCGTCGTAACTGAGACCGTCAGCACCTATGTGGTGAGTGCCCACCCTCCACACCTCTCAGGTTGATAAAGTGGCAGTTACCTGGCTTGAAAAACCAAAAGAACGGATTGCTGCAGTATGCAGTAGTATATTTACATTACTCTTCTGTGGTTTACGGCATACGTACTACGGTGTTGGTGCAGACTCACACTGAAATGACGTGATGATACAAGGATTTGAACTTCATTGTCATACCAATGAAAGTTTTAGGCATATGTCTTAGGCATATATTTGATACATTTTTCAATACCAGGGGAAGAAACACCCTAGGCACACAAAACAGGATCGTTTGTTTTAGTAAGTTTTTTTTAGTAAATTTGTTTTATTTACTATAATTGTTGCCTCTTAATTGTATCAAAACAGTTACTTGTCACCTGTGAAAATGATGTCAAAGTAATTTAAGAGAAAAATAATTAGAAGCTATCAAGCCATATGAAAAATACGAGCAGAGTGTAAATGGCAGATGACAGACGAGGTTCTGTCCAACAAAGAACAAAGAATAACTTGCTGTGGTACAACTGTAACTGAGACTTATCTGAGTATATCTGAACATATCAATATCCATTAATGTAGGCAGAACAGTTTTCAGTTTGTTGTATCAGTGTTCTTTGTCCTGGACTGTGTGCTGGTGCCTATCATGCTTCATAAAATTGTTCAACATGACGTTAAAGACGGCACAGAGGTGAGAAGAAAGATTAGGTGAGAGGCAAAAGACGAGGCTGCTGTACGTGGGCTCTGTGTGTGTGTGTGTGTTTGTGTGTGTGTGTGTATGTGTGTGTGTGTGTGTGTGTGTGTGTGTGTGTGTGTGTGTGTGTGTGTGTGTGTGTATGCCTACCTGTGTGTGTGTGTGTGTGTGTGTGTGTGTGTGTGTGTGTGTCTGAGTGCACTGCTGAATATAGGTTTATGTTACCTTTTTTTTTTTTTTTTTTGTTAGTTTGCAGCTTCCCCAGATCAGGTTGCTGCTGTTTCTTGCGCAATAGTACCACAATAGGCTGGTATTGAATGTGTGGCACACTGGTTACTTGGTGTCACTTCAGACCTCCTGTATCAATAGTCAGCAAAAAAGTGATACTTTTCACAACACTAGTGTACGCAGTAACAGTAAAGCGAGGTAAATCTTCAATGCAGTACATTTCACCTACAAATTTTCTTGAGCTTGAGAAATGATACACAAACTACACTTCGTATACAAGAGAATTCAATTTTGTAATACCTTTTCATCACCCAAAATGGCTATTACCTCACTAAGCCATGTGTTACTAATACTTAACTATTATCTGTGTTTACCCAAGATCCGAGATGAATGGGGAAACCAGATCTGGATCTGTCCCGGATGCAACAAGCCTGATGACGGCAGTCCCATGATAGGATGTGATGACTGTGATGATTGGTACCATTGGTAAGTAGGGCTGCAACTAATGATTTATTACATTTTCAGTTGATGTATGTATGTCATAGATCTTCGCAGTCGACTCAGAGGATGGAGTTGGACAGTCTTTTTTTTTTTTTGTGGGGTTGGGGGGGCGGTAGTGCAATGCAATATGACAGTAAAACAAGACACATTCTCTTCAAAATGCAGTTGGAATAGATTGCTATATGGAATGGAAAAATGTTACATTTTTGCTCATAATAAACATAAAATGATACTACGGTGTTGGTGCAGACTCACACTGAAATGACGTGATGATACAAGGATTTGAACTTCATTGTCATACCAATGAAAGTTTTAGGCATATATTTTAGGTGTATATTTGATACATTTTTCAATACCAGGGGAAGAAACACCCTAGGCACACAAAACAGGATAGGTTTTTTTTTAGTAAGTTTTTTTTTAGTAAATTTGTTTTATTTACTATAATTGTTGCCTCTTAATTGTATCAAAACTGTTACTTGTCACCTGTGAAAACAATGTCAAAGTAATTTAAGAGAAAAATAATTAGAAGCTATCAAGCCATATGAAAAATACGAGCAGAGTGTAAATGGCACATTTACACTCTGCTGCAAGTGTGCGAAATGAAGACTTAGCTGCAGTACCAAACAAACGCTGATGCTGCCCACTAAGCTGGTGGAGGGAAAATGAGGATCACTATCCAGTGCTGGCAAAAGCAACCAAATGGACACCGTGCACCGTTGGAGCCAGGGTGGGGGGTTGGTTAGGAGACAGGCTGACTCTGAGTTGACTGATGAAACTGTAAATCGGGTACAGCCCTAATGTATGTACTATTATTTTTGGTTTATCTGTTAATTATTTAGTCTAAAAAGTGTCAAAAAGTGTCAATATGCCCAAAGTGATGTCTTCAGATTGTTTCCTCAGTCTAACCAGCAGCCAAAAACTCCAAAGTATTAATTTCACAATGAAATAAATGTAGAAAAGTAAGCAAATTTTGGCACCTTAGTTAAGCTGTAAAAAGCAAATGTTTGGGATTTTTAATTGTTTCAAAGACTTACTTCTATATGTTAATTTTTGTTCTACCCTATTCACTTTGCACAATGTTTTCTGTTCACAGTGTAATAGTTTTTACCATTTTTACTGCCTTAATAAGGGTTTGTGCCTGTTGTTTGAAAGCTGAGATTAAATGTATCCTCAGCAGAATGCGTCATTTCACACACTCGCGCTGACCCACTCTCTCCTTTGTCCAGGCCTTGTGTTGGGATCCTTACAGCCCCTCCTGAGGACCAGCAGTGGTTCTGTGTTAAATGTGCCAGCAAAAAGAAGGACAAAAAACACAAGAAAAGAAAACACAAACTGCATTGAGACTATGCAAAAAGCACATATTTTGGACATTTTTGGACTTGCATTAAGCCATCGTGGAACACTGCGACTGCTGTAAAAGGAAAAAAAAGAAGTTCAACTTGTGGCAAATATTCACTTATATGATTTTTTCCTTTGTTTTGAATGAAATCAGCCATGATAAGATTGTGACTTCATTTAAGAAAAAAAAAAAGGATTTAACCAGCACAGATCCAACTTGAGTTATTCTGTGGGCTCCACGGTCCTGTTTCTATCTGCAAATGGTTTCCTTGAGACTTCTGTTGATTTCTTAGTCGAGCCTTCCCAAATGTGAGGATAAAATTAGGCAGCCTGGAAATCTTGGCTCTGAAAGATTAGAGCTCAGCCTTGTCACAGGATAGCAACACAGAGAAGAGAACAACCCACATCCATAGTCATTTCTGCTCCATTATTGCCACAGAATCAGTGACAGACATCTGTTGACCTGTTCCTGGTTTTCTGCAGTATCACTGAAATGTCTTGTATATTAAGATGATGGCTTTGTCTGTGTATAAATGTGTAAATACCAACTTCCAAGCCAAGTGCATTTTGTTCTTAGGATTCTAACTTGTTAAATCCATTTTCAATATATTGGTTTTTAACCTGAATGATTTTCTGTAATTTCTGTACATTTTTTTAAATTGAAATTTGTATTTTTATTTTTCTTCATATGGATTTGTCCTGGAGTTATACTGTAGCTGTGCTTGTAATGTAATTCATTTCGTTGATATTTCAATATTAAAGCTGAACAGTCTGGATATTCACAGACTTAAAAACATAAATCTCATTACCATCAAAAATGCATTCAGCTTTTCTGTAAACCCATTATCTGTATCCTTTTCCCCCTTTTGAGTTGTCTTTAGCTCAGGCAAAGACCCTCCTCACCCCCTTTTTTTCTCAATAGTTGTTTGGATGTATTGCATTTTCTTCATGAAAATAGATTGCAAATATTTTAACAAACCAGGTTTCATATGTTGACTTTTTTCTTCCATATTTCAGAGGTGATGACAAAACAAAACAGTATGTACTTAGTATGAAGTGTACCTGAGCTATGCAGTTAGCCCATGTGTCGCCTGTTGCTGCCCAAGTTCAGGATCCACCCTTGCAGCTGTCTGTCTAATGCATTAGCCTTGATCTCTGAGCCTATTCAGCTGTCCTGTCACTTAACACTTCACAAACATGCCAACATTACGTGGGAGAGTTCTTGGCAGTCTGATTGCATAGTGAGGTTCATCTAGAAGACTGATTGTGGACTTCAAATTAGCTTTGCAAAATGGCACCAATTTTTAACAACAAAATGAATGTAAAATGGTCTAAAAGCATCTTTTGAGCTGCCATTTGCAGCAGATCCAATATCTGCCTTTCCCTGAATGACCACATGGGGTCATGCTTCATGCACAGAGACACCATCTGCTAACTGCTATGGCATATTTGCATTCTCTGGGACTTGAAGCAAAATTCACAGCATGCTCACCCAAAAAAGTGCTCTTTCACATAATGAATGTAAGAACTGGAACAGTTGTCTCCTGGTTGATGGTTAGATGCATGTGGGTTTTTTGTTTGTTTGTTTGTTTTTTAATCATGCAAGCATGCTATGACGTAATCAAATTTAAGGCCAGGCAACTGTCATATGTGGCAACACACATGATCTTTAATGATAATAATGATTACTGTTAATGATTGCTGTCAAGACTCCAAATGAAATCTAACATTATTTAATTATTTAATCTGATGTTTGGATGGAGTGAATAAGGGAGTGAGACCTGTTAGTTTTTCCTGTTGTTGTGGGAGTGCCAACATTTTTTATGCTGGCTCTGCATGCCAGATCTACCTTTTTTACATTCTTGGATGCAAAATACACAAATGAAAACACTCCAGGAGGGGTATTGATCTTTTTCCTCTATAAGACAGACCGTTTTATCAGCAGTCGTCCATGTTTAGATGAGACTTCATGTCTAGATAGCAATCACAGCTCAGTAAAAAATAGCATAAACACGTTGGCTGTCAAACTCCTTGGATTAGATACAGATACTTGATGGTAGCTAGAGTTAGAAAACACAAACTGGACTCATTCACTCGCAACAGCCCATGTGCTCTGATGGCAGTGAAGGTAGGTTGCACTGTGCATGAATTGCGAGGATCACTTTTACTTACCTTCTTTTCACTTCCTTTTCTTTTTCTATGTGTATGTCTGTCTGTTAAGTCCTGCACTTGGCATTAATGGTATTGATTTAATATTAAATCAAAAAGGAACTGAAAAATGAAAGCTGGCCATTGAAAAAAGGGAAGTAAAATGAGTTCTGCTGATGCAAAACAGCTGACATTTCTGCCTGATAGCTTGTTTACCATATGAGATGCACTCAAGCATTCAGCATCGCGCCAGCAGCCAGTTTATACAGCACTGGTGGGGAAATACACAATATCTTCAAAGTTATATCAAATGTGTCACTGCTTGCTTGTTATTTGCAAATGATAGGCTATATAAAGTTTTATGAAAAAAGTCTTTGTAGTCTAAGTGTGGATTGAGATGTCAACATGGTCACAGACACAGAAACGTCCTCTGATGACCGTCACTGTCTCATGCCGTCTCCTCTTATGGTTGTGAGCTTCTCTCTCTGTCTCGCCCTCTTCAATCATACACACACACTGGTGTCAGGTCTCATACAGTCACAGCTTGTTGTTAGCATCTGTTAGATCATAAATTTTTCCTATGAGGGTGTCTTACCCAACACCGACAACGAGAGGGCTGTAAAATGTCTGAAACATAATGGATTAGATATATTTCTCAGTTGAAAACTTCCTCAGCTAGTCAGTACCCATCAACAGGATATGACGCTGTTGTAATACAGCAGATGTTACTCATTTGCATTAACAGGCAATAAAACATATGAAATTCACAATTTTGTGCAACTACATTAGAATTTATTTTATTACTGTTGTCAATATGTTAAAGCTGGTTACAGTAAAAGTGCATGAGCAATTTCCCCTGGTTCATGGTATGAAGCACACTGTGTGCTGAGCCGTGACACTTTCAGTTTTAACCCAAGAAAACACAATATAAGTCTCAGACAGTATCTGTTTGTATAATCAGTCCCATGAGAGGACGAAAGTGGTAAAAAAGAGAAAGCTGCTGGTCGTTTTCACTCATCACGAAGAAGCCACCTGCAGTGCTATAAACGCATACTGTTGTTGGACTGTCACGTGACACACATGAGTGCTTTTTTTATTTTTTTAAGAGAAGGCACTACAATATGTAAGTGCATACACAGGATGTGGCTGGTCTCCTTCCTCAACCATGAGGGTTCTATTCTGCATTTACTTGCAGCTTTAAAAAGTCATAAATCTATTTCACCGACTCACAGTTTTGTAATGAATTATTTTACATCCAGAATTTATATTTGTTTTTACTGTAGATTGAGGTTTAAATTGGAAGGAGCCAGTGAATGGAACACTGCCATGTTTAGTGATAGTGACACGGTGGAGGATCAGAGCAGGAAGGCAGAAGTTCAGTCACTCCGCACTGCCTGTGGCACTGACAGTCTCACTAGGCAGCAACACATCATAAAGAACAGGATTTCAACATCAGTGTTTAAAATATTCATGTCAGCGGAAAAGAGCAGGGCTGAAATGAAGCCGATTTGTGCTCAGATCTGAGGAACAGGAACTCCTTCATTTTGGTCTCATCCCCTATGATACCAATACACACTAACATGACCCTGTTTCAGATCACTTTCCTACTTAACGTTGTGTTATTCTAAGGGGACTGAACACCTATGGGGGGAATGAGACCTCGATTTAATTTCCCCTGGGGTTTGAGCAAAGGATGATTTTTCATTCAAACTGTTGGCCTGATGGTATTGTTACAGCAAAACATAAAAGTTATTTCATGAAGTAGTTCTGAGAAAAAGAGCTAGTTGTGCTGCTTGCTCTGCCCTTATGTCATATTCTTCACCTTGACATTGTGACTATAGGCAAATGAGCTTTTTCCATTGCAAATAGGCATTTTAAACAGCCTCTGATAAAACAGAGGGTTGAGCTTTGGGTCCAGCGATCAGCTGATGCTTTATGGCTCCAGGATCTGTGTAAATGCTATGCGGAAAATATTTTCCAGGAACCTCTTTCATCACTCCAGACATGCATACATGTACAGGCACATGTCATGTACGTTATGCTCCTGAATATTGTCAGTGAGTGAGAGTCCATTTGGCACAGACAGATACTGTGAGCTGAAAAACTTTCAGTGCACTGTAGGTATTTCAGGTCCAGTTTAGATTGACTGCAGCCTGGAATGACGAACACAGGGCCATAGAGAGGATAGCAGTGTAATCCCCCCTTTATTAAAACGTACTCATGCCGACCAGAATGTTTGCTCATGGCTTCAAAAGCAGGCTATCTTTATTCCTGTCTGCTTCAGTTCAATAATGGCATCAGATTGTGCAGGACAGCTCCGTTTTTGTCATCTGCTTGTTTGCTACCAGTCAGCTCATGCAATAGAGGAAGTATGACTTATACACATCCCCATGTCTGGCAGAAGATTATGCAGGAAGTGATGTTGTTACTGGTGAAAGATTACAATTTTTATCTGTGTAGGTGTTCAACTTGGTGATGTGGAGATTTAATGACAAATATGTTTAACACCTAATGGACACAGTTACAGAATAAGCACAACTCTATTTCTGCTGACAATTAAATGATGTTTTTTTTTTTTGTTTTTTTTATACTGTATCCCAATTGCAACAAGCTTGACACCCCGTCACCGTGGGGCACTGGGCCTTGGCCATTATTTGGAGCAGTAAATATATTTTTAACACATGCCAACATGCACAGTAGTGTGCCACAAAATGAGGACTTGTGGAAGAAGAGATTTTGTGGCAACTGTGCCAATGTTTCTCCTAATTCGCTCCAATCCGACAGTGGGAATAAACCATCCATGTCCAATTTCCTGAAGTTTTCCTAATACGGGTGTCAATTAGTAGAAGAGTGCTACTGTGGCCACAGCTTTACAGCTTGCAAACTGGGCTGCCGCAGGCAGCACAATGCATTAGCGCACGATGAGCTGTCAGAGAGGATTATTTCAGCCACGCCAGTCAGCGAAGGGGGTGGGCGCCGCTCTGCTGCACTAAACCGAGGAGAAAGAGGGGGCGGGAGACAGAGAAAGGGAGAGAAACACACAGAGGAAAGAGAGGAAAAGAGAAGAAAGTGGCCATTACACAAGGTGGATTTTTCCAGAGCACCGATGTTGGAACACTCTTCTGAGCTGGCCCTGGTGCAGAGTTTGTACGTCAACAGCATGCGCTGTCCCCCCTCTGCGGCCGGGGTGTCTGTCAGGAATGAGGACCTGCCTATGAGGTACGTTGGGGTTGGCCCCTCATTGAAATCTGGGCTGGCTTTTGTGGAGCTGCTTGTATTTGTGATGCCTCTTTGTCTGGGCTGGATATTGTTATAGGATGTATTGTTTCCAGTTGAGGCATTCTCCCATGCTGTGTGTGTGGGTAGGGTAGGGTAACACTAGTGCCTCTCTGTGTTTTTTTTCTCCTGAGGAAAACAGAGACCATATATTCAAATCTAATAAATTTTCATCCAAATCAGTCTGTTCTTAACTTTATAAAATTATTTAATCAAGGGTTAGTCATATATCTTTGAATCTCATACCATTTTCAGATTAAGTTTAGATTTTAAAAAAAATGATGCTGAATTGCATTTTCATGTAATTTAATCTAAATACTTCTATCTACTCTTTTTAAAGTTCCACTGGGACTCAGGTACTTGAATAGATTATAAATTAGGCGAGAGACATGGATGTGTCAGTGATGCAGGTCTCCAAATCACACAGGCCACTGACAAAAAGAACTGGACTGAGGCTAGAAGCCCACTGAACACAACGCAGGCCTAGCTATACCGTCTCAGTCACAATCAACATGAGATATATATTACCTTTGAGAGAGGACAAGAAGGGACATTTTCATCCCACAGGATTTGCATGTTACAAGTGATGAGGTAGTGTTACCATTTGTACTTGGTTATCTTGACGCTATAGTTTTTTGGAGAGTCCCCCCTCTCCATTTTGAGAGCGCTTTAGTTGGTCGCCATTCTGCAAATGCTTTCATGAAAGGCAGAGAGGAGGAAAAAGTAAGGCGACAAGTTCATGTTGGCATATACAAACAGAAGTGACATAAGCCACTGGGTTGCAGCTGACCTATTTTTACATGACCTGTTCTACAGTTGGCCAGGAATGGGTGCAAATTAAATGCTGGATGGACTGATGTGTGGGACTTACGTTCCGCTGCATGAGGAAAAACCTTTGATGTAAACAACAAAAGCATGGTACGTGTGGTGGATTATGATAGGATTACAATAGTAATAATCTGAGATTAAGAATGGGAGGCTTGCACTGGAAGGCGCCAACAACTAGGCCTAGACCCGCAGTCCACTCCAACAAACATCTTTAAGAAAATCCATGCAGATACACGGTAAACAAGAGAAATAAATTGGCATGATGTCATTATTTTCTTTAACGAAAGCATATTATGTACATGCCTACTTAAACAAGAGGCCAAATGGGATCCTAGTTACCAGAATTCAGTCCCTTTTGTAACAGATCTATTCAGTGAGATCCCCTGAGATCTAATTGAGTCAAAGAAGATATGTGAATGCTGCAGATGGGATGACATTATTGTATTTTTTCTCTGTTTTAATGAAACCTGATACTCCAGAGGCTTAGACTACCTTTTTATAGCCAGCCCCTCAAGCCTAATGGTAATGCATGTTACATATTGTACTTGTCTGCATGTATGTGGCAAAATAGGTCACATATCACATTATGCATACAAACCTCTTTTAGACTGTTTGGTGTAGCATAGCCTGCACGGGTGCCAGGTTGCCTTGATATTGCTATGGATACAAGGATTAAGTGGGATTTCATAAATGGGATATTTCTTAACACTCGCTATGAATAATATTTTTAGGTTTTGCAGCTGCTGAGGCAGTAATGAGTGGTTTGATAATTAGGCTAGCACCCCTGCCTCTCTGCTATGTCACAGTACTTGACAATGCCCGCCACCCCCAAAACCAAAACCACCACCTTTCTACTCAGTGTAGTAGAGGCCTCGCCCTGCAAGTCCAGCATAACAAAAGAAGATAGGCTCCCCTCCCCCAAAGGACACAACAGTCAAATACAAAAGGGAATATGACCTATGACCCTGGGGGAAAGCAAGACTCAATCAGGCAAGAAAAACTGCATTTTAACCATCTTGCTTTCACTTGTAATAGATTTACTGACCTCTCTGCTGCATCCAACCATCATGATTATATACTCAATTCAAAAAAACAGAAACAAAAAACAGACACGATTAATTTAGAGACCTGGGACAAGGGCACATGTGGAAATTTGAGAAAATGTATTACTGTTGATGGTAATGGCTGCTATACTGGACTTAAATGTCTCTCTGACTCCCTGATCACCTGGATTATTAGATCCTTGACTCGTGCACACAGACTACCTTACCTTCTCAAGAGCACGCGATAGGATCAGGTTACTCAAAAGGCATAAACTTTACATGCTTTTTTCTCTGAAGGGGCTGTAGGAACCCTATAATAAATCTCACCCACTATAGGGATATTAAAGGACATTACACTGATACCCATGGTAATAAAAACTACACTATAAACTCAGTGCTGAGTGCCACGGACACCCTATATATGTCCCTATAGGGAGTGATTTTGAGGCGGCAGTAAGCATGGTTTTCATACTTTTGTGAAGAAGCCACGCCTCTGATTTGCTGCAGCTCGCTGTGCAGTGTGACAGCAGCCTGGTTCAATTTATTTCAACTGGGGACGCGAGAGAAAATTAGATGGAGGAAGGAGAATAAGACGAACACCGGTGTGCTCTCCAGTCTCATGCCGTTTTGAAGACGCCCCCCGCCCTGCACCTGTTCTGCTCCGTCTGCTCGCCGCCCCGCAGGAGTTGAACCTCTTGCAAGTGGACGTCGCTTCTTCATTGTCTGATAGGCGTTGTTGTTTTGAACATGACTTCGGCGTACAACCTGGATTTCCACCCCCTGACTGAAAGCCGGTTATTGAGTTCGAGCGATACAATGTAAGTAACCTAACCATCGATTTGCCTTTGCGACCCTCCGCCCAAAACCTTAGCGTGCTTCTTTGTGGGGGAAAAAAGCAAACAACACAGCGTGCAGGGGACTTGGGAGTTAGCTAACGTTAGCTCAACTAGGAACTCGGATGCTAACATTGCTAGTAATGCTAGTCTAACGGGAATAATAGCGCACACCATACGCCCACTTGAACTTATACTAGTTGACCCAACTTAACTTAAAATGCAGCGAGAATAAACCGCATAGAAAGCGCATAGTCAGTGAATTTGGTGTCAACTCCATTGCCCCCGAGAGATCAGCTTCTATAAGGCGATATAAATTATTTATTACCAACATAACGATAACCAGTCTAGCGTGTGTGTGTGTGTGTGTGTGTGTGTGTGTGTGTGTCTCTCTCTCTCTCTCTCTGTGTGTGTGTGTGTGTGTGTGTGTGTCGGATATTAAGCGCGCTAGAATAGTCAAGTGACATGTGCTTCCGGAGATCACACGTTTCGGTATCAAACTAAAAAAAAAACAGCCTTAGTTGGGTAACCATATAACGACGGTCTCTTTAATTTACACACACAAACACGACACCCATCTTCTTGTGATTGTGCTGTAAGTTTGAGCTGAACAACTTCAAATCGACGTGCTCCGGATCGAAGGGGTAGGTGGCAGAATGGGCTTCATACTCAATATGCTACGTTTCAAAGGGAAGTTTATTGTCAACGTTGCGTTGGCTTGCCCGCACGGCCGCTCAAGTTAGCGTTTGCTGATACAGTTGTGTGATTTGTGTCAGTGTACATTATTATCATTGCTCATGAATTCCTTCAATTTGAACGGGGAAAAGCTAAAGGAGGCAAGTGGGGCTTCTTTGTAAGCAGCACACGAGCTAAGCTCGGCTCGCCTGGCGCACTCCCAGTCCCTCCCTGTCCGTTAGCAAGCTAGCTAACATCGTTAGCCACACAGTTTATGGATCGCTGTGGGTGCTCCATGTTGAATTTAGAGTGATTGCTTAACGACAGAAACACGTGGTTGCTACATTATTGAACCATTAATGGAAGTCTTGTGACAGAGCATGTTTAAAAAAAAAAAAAAATGAAGAAGAAGAAAAACAACCAGCAGGCACAGCGGAGCGTTTTATAACTCTGCTCTCTAGGCAAAGCGAATTTTGCTGAACAGCGAGCAGCACGAAAAACCCCAGCCTGCTTTCACAAGCTGTTTAAAGTCCATGTGTTTACAGTTTCAGGAATGCTATCTCTGTTTTGCGACGCAGTGGGCTTGGCCCCACTTTTTCCACACATACTTACACTTCTAGCAAAGTGAAGCATTTTACACCGGCTCGTTGTTCTCTATGACATTATTTTCAGTTGTATTATTTTGCAAATGTCTTTCTTTCAACCTTTCACATTATTTTAACTGGGTTATTTTGACATTGTGTTATGTTTCAACCGTTAATCATTTTTTGTTAATTCGCAATTTTGGTAATTCACAGTAACCAGATTCTGGTTACTGTGAATTGTCCCAGACTGTAAGTTAATTTCTTGCCTAAGGAATTATGATTATTACTATTGTGATCTGCTCCGTCATCCTTTAGCCAGATCTCTGATGACCTCAAATCAAGGAATGGTTGTACAAATTAATGGATTTGAAGGCATTTCTGGCAGTTGTCTGTATGTGCCTGTAAACCAAGCAGAGGAACTATTTCTTTCTTTCTTTTTTTTTTTTTTACTCATTGGTGAGGGATATCTTATCTTTTTGCTGTGGAAAACAGTAAGGTGTTGATTAGATCTGCGACACCCAGCTGTATTTGATTGATTCGTGCTGCGATTGGTGACACTGAGAACGACTATCTGGGCTTAAGCGTGATCCCTTGGCAGCAAACACCGGCACAGTGCTATGTCAGTGAGCTAAGCATCATGGTGATCCCTTTGTTGTGAACGGGGAGCTGTTGATCTGTGAGATGTGTAGGCTCTTGGCACCAGGTCCAGGGGCTGCTCAGGCCAGCTGTTCTGCTCTCCCGCCCTTTCACTGTGACGGCAGTGGTGGTGGGAGAGCGCCTTGCAGACAGATGTTGAAGGCTGGGAGCAGGAGGGCTCTGATCTGGTCTGTCACCTGTTCCTCTGCGCCTGCTGCTGGTGTGGTGCACCAGTGACCCTGTGTCTAATTAGAAGACCGTCTGGCCTACAGCAACATGCATAGCCTTAGTGTCCCTTATCATGTCCCCTATCTCTGATGTCGGGTGGTGTGGTCGAAGGTTGAGCAAACTGTCCTGCAAGTTTCACAAATGGACAGCATTGTGGGACGGGACGTTACATAAGATCAAATGCACATGCTGTGGTTCAGGAAATTAATGAAGTCAATACTGAACTTATGAAGTCAGTACTGTGTCAATAACAGTCTGTGCTACAGTCCTACTGAAACGGCACACTAACAAGCTATGGGATGTAATGATTTTATGCAAAATGGAGAACACTGAGCATAAGCTAATTACCTGTTTAGGCCAGCCTGCTCGTGACCTAGAAGTCAGCAGTCAATGTGTGCAGTCCACAAGAAGTGGATTCAGCTGTGTGGTTTTAAAAGATTTTCTCAGGCAGACAAATCAGAGCAGCGGTAGTGGACTAGGGGGAGTAGGTGTGTCAGCTGGGTAACCTTTCTCTTTTGGATAGGTGCCTAAGTGGTACAGAAAGCCTCTGGTCAATGAAAGGGCTACATGCTATTGACAAATAATCATACTGGGGTTATTTTGTTCTGTATTGCCAGATAAATTCCAGTGCAATATACAGACACAGATTTTTCAACAATTTATCAATATTTTAGATTTTTCAGCAGAAATTTTGATAAAACCTCAGATGTTGTTGCTTTATGTTTGCTGTGTTTGAATACAGTGGAAGTGTTTTAATCTGAAACTTGAATTAAAGGTCAGAAATTGGGCTTATTACCAGAATGTAATGTGTTGGAATCCATTTTGAACACTGAACACTCTGATAGCATAATTTCAGCCTCTTGCAGTTTTGGAAGTTGGAGTACTTCATCGTGTGATATTTTTATGTAATTGTGCAGCCCTGAAAGCTGTTGTAACACTCTTTGCATGCTTCCTTTTGGTAGGCACAGACTGAAAACAAAAATAACGTGCTTGGTAAGGTGTGTCCCGTATTCATTCAAGATGTCATGTAGTCTGTTTCAGGTTAGGATAATAGATGACTTAGTAAGTCAGAGCAGTAAGCCCACCCTGTCAAAGTAAGCAAGTTTAATTGCTGCTTTCAGTGCGCTGTTTGTCTCTTCATTTGAGATGCCTTGCTGTGGCTCTGCCTCTTCTAGTGAGCCCCGCCTTATGATTTGCATTCATGCTCTATCGGAGAGAAGTGTGACCACAGTTTATTTGGTTGGAAAGTGATGCTTCATATTTGACTCGTCGTTCACACCGGCTTTACCTCGCAACGTCATCTATACCCATCAGGGACACTCAGTGTTATTATGGAGCTAATGGGGCGGGCCTTGTCATCAGATGCTGGCCGTCTGTTAACATGGGGCCCATTCAGAGGCTGATTGAACATGTCTGTCTTCATCAGGGGAAATGCAACAATGAAATCAGGCCATATTGAGCTGAATTAGAGTTAATGCCAGGAGGAAAATGTCTTAATACCTTCTCATCAGAACCCGAGTGTGCTGATTAGGGGCCACCACTTGGTATGGAAATCAAATAATACGCAGTCCCACTTATGCTTTCCTGTTGGAGGTGGCATCCATCTTTGGTTGTTGTAGTTTTTTCAAACCTGTTTCACATGAATCAGAGTGACTCTTGAGTGCATTTAGTGAATTTTGTTAAAGGGTCCTACTGCAAACAGTGTGTGAGACCAGGCCCTAAGTGTTGAGGTCAGTTTGCAGGGTAAGCCTCTGTTTATGTCACACGGTTATTTTTATTCCAAGTTTGGGATCACTTATTCAGTCTGTCAGCAAATATTCTGCTTTTCTTGTGTTGCCCATTAGGTAGTGGAAAAAATAGATGTAGCTAGTGAGAGAGAGCCTTTATGTCCTACTTGACAGCTGTCAAAGATATTACCGAGGCATTAGAGGCATTCTAACTTTCTCTATCCTGCTGAAGCAGCTTATAGGGCCATTGGTTTCCTGAAAAAAGTGTCATGATTTTGTTGAGGGTATTACCAGTAAACAGCTGTTTTACTTGACTGATCTTCCTCTTTTTCTCAGAAGCATTATGTGCGTCCATGTGAACTTTGGCTTTTTTTTTTTTATCCTCAGTAAAGCATGACAGCCGTGTACTGCTGACAGGCAAAATAACCCTGAGGCAAGGGAATAAGTTTTAGTCTATTACCCAAACAGGAAGAGCCTCAGTAATGTGTGTAATATTGCCCCAGCAGGTCTTGCTAAGATCAATATTTTAATTACAACAGCATCATGATGGCGTAATAGAATGACATTCTAGGTAATTATAGTAACCATCAGGGTATATTAATGACAGGCATCAAAATAATGAATGTTAACTCCGAAGAGATGAATCAGATTGATCAAAGTCAACTCAAAGAGAGGAATTAGAGGTTACATTGCATCAGTTTTTGTGACAATTTGCTTCCACTAGGTCATCATGCTGCACCTCATGTTCCTTTTGACTTCCTGTGGTTGTAAGATCAGTAATGTCAACACCCACCTACAACGCTGAGTTTCCAAAATCATATGCCGCACTTGCCAAATTGGATTGCTTTCTATAATGGGATCAGCAAAGGTGTTACTGGCATACTTGTACGGTCAGAGCGCACCGACAGGGCAGACACATGGTCCTGATAAATCACTTGTTTTATGGGAGGTGCAACAGCAAGTATGCAACGATCTGGGCTCTGAATGACTTCTCAGCTGCTGCAGGGTGTCTCGGAGTGCCATGACCCGCCACATCGTAGGGCTGTTTCTGAAACCTCAGCAGAAGTCTTCTTCAGTGATATCTGGGAACATACGGCAGGGTGGTATAGGCCTTAAGCCACAAGGCGCATGTTCAAGCTCTTTGTGTTTGAAAGTATCAGTCCTGCTGAGCAAGATGGGCAGGGTCTACCAGCACCCCAGTCCTGTAGCTCACCTGTGCTTGGACCTGCTTTGAAGAGGCAAGCAAGAAATAAGAATAGCAATCAAGTGTCAAATCATACATAACTAATAATTGTGGGGCACAGCTAACTTACTAGCCATGCAGCAGTTCTTTCAGTAACCGTTTCGTAGATGTGTGCTAGAGGGTAATTTGCCTCTGAGACCCAGCTTTGGTCCAAGGCCTGACCCCAGGATCAGTTCTACTGTGCAATGTAAGAAGCACTCTGAATGCAAATGAATGATGGCTTATTTTTTGAATCATGTAACGATCCGGTTTTGATCCAAGTTTTGCCATTCATACAATGAGGTTGTATCAGAAGGGTGCTCGGCAAAATGGCGTCCGAGTGCCTTTTGGCAAAACTGGATAAATGGTGTCACACACCACAGTGCTGTGGCCCTAGTAGACGTTGCCTTCAATGTGTTCCAAAGCATCTCTGTGACTTGGCCCATTGTGCTGTAGAGGGAACGGTGAATAGTGTTCTCCAGCATGGGGGAACAATATGTGATTGTTTCCCTGCTGTGGTGAAGAAGCTGTAGGTTACTCCCTGTACCATCGCCAAAACACCCAAGGAAGAGATGGACCGCGAAATCACTGTCTGCTAACCAGCGATTCTTAGACATTTAGGGTGTTTTGACGTGTAGTGGTTGGGGCTGGTGGAGGGGGGGCAGTTGCCCCTTCTGTTTGTGGAGAGACGGTTTTTTTTTTGGCTGGTTGTTGTTGTTTTTTTTCCCTGTTTATTTCAATCATCATTTGGATTTATTGACAGCCAGCACTGGGCAAGTAGTACCGGTTTAAAAAAGGCAAACAAACAAACAAAAAAAAAACAATTTATAAAGACGTGGAGTTGCATTTCTGAAGAACAGAGGTTGAAGTGTGATCTGTCAGTATGTCGTTTAAGTCCTTTAGGGAGTTTGGCGTTTCTGCAGAGCGCCTGGGCTCTTTTTGTAAGAGATGGATGGCTCGTGTCCAAAGGTCTGTATGCGAAACTCTCTTTACTTTATTTAGTTCCTCTCTCTGTCAGTTTCTCTTTCTGTGTACATTCTTGTTAAAAGAAACTGGGGACTCTGTGTTGTGCCAGACCGATATCCCAACTTTAGTCCCATGGGTTTCATCTTATGTGTGCTCTTCCTGTGATCCTCAGCCCGGGTGCAGTCTGGTAGCACCGTGTGTACCGGGCGTGATGCCTTATGCTCAACATGATTTCTCTGTGTTCGGACAACTGTTGGATGGCTGCAGCTCCAGCCTTATGCCTAGTTTCTAGTTTGTTTATCCCTGTTGGGAAGTGTTTGTGTGCGCTTGTATTTGTGTGTGAACAATATAAAGGTGCCGCAGTTGCAGGTGTACTGGTGTTGACGGTCTGTCCCTGTGTCTTGCATTAAAGGAAAATGGCACCATTGGGATTTTGAGTTATCTCTATAGTATGCTACCCCAGACACAGTTTTTGTTTTTTGCATTTGGTTGAAATAGCAATCAAATTGGAAACCATGCCAACAAAAATATGATTTACTGCTTTTAGTTTAGTCATATGATGTTGTTGTTGTTGTTGTTGTTGTTGTTGTTGTTGTTTTTAGGAAAGTGACTTCCATGGCAATAAATGGAATGGCATGTAATTTGAAAATGTGCTGCATGAATGATGCAGTATTGGTACTGATAGCTTATTTGCAGTGTAAGTCAAATGATGAGTGTCAGGTGAACCCCCCCATTAGAAAGCATTCACTTGCGGCTCTTTTTTATTGTTCCTGACCTACATGGTAAATTATGTTTTTAAAATATGAATTATTGGGATCTTGCTCCAAAGTCAGACACCATAGCCATGCACTTGATAATGGTCAATAGATCATGTAAAAAGAATATGGTGAAGAGGCTGAGGGACAAAACTCAACAACACTGGTATTTTTCTTTTAATAACCCTGATAGTACTCATCTCTCCAATGCCGTCATGCAAAGTAGTTTTGAGCCACTCCAGGGAAGGCCTGTATTTTCATGTTGGTTGTGCTTTTTCATTTAGTTAATATAATTAGCTCCCCTTTATTGTCTTTCCCCTTTAACAGGGATGTTGAAGCTGACTTTAAGTACCACTGCACTGTCAGATACATTGTCACATTTTGATGTTCACTGTTGTTGTGTACCTTGTTACGGCAAGCTTTTCAATTTGTGTTTATGCTGTAGATTCACACCTGTATACATGCTAAATGTGCACAGTTTCACATTCTGAAATATGCCTTGGCAGGCAGAAAATTCATTACTACTTTTCACTGCAGCCCAAATATTAATCTCAGTTACATTATTGATGCATTTTGCTCTGTCTCCAGTGGATTGATGCAGTGATGGATATAGATTCTGTATTATATTTGTTTAAAATGACTCAAATGAGAATACTACAGATGCCTTTTTTCCTTTCTTCTCTCTCTCTCTCTCTCTCTTAGCAACGGCAACAGCAGCAAGATGAACGGGTCGCTGGAGCACTTGGACCAGCCAGACCCAGACTCCATTAAGATGTTTGTGGGCCAGATCCCAAGATCCTGGTCAGAAACAGAGCTGAAGGAGCTTTTCGAGCCCTTTGGAGCTGTGCACCAGATCAACATCCTTCGTGACCGCACCCAGAATCCCCCTCAGAGCAAAGGTGGAAATTTTTGTTATTTAAAAAAAAAAAAAAAAAAAAAAAATCATCAGATGCTTTTGTTAGTTTGTTTTACCAGTGAATTATTATTATTATTATTTTTTTTAGGACAGATTTAACACCCATTTGATGGTTTGGTTATTTTCCCAAGTGGCTTGTTAGATGGACGGAAGCTTTACTAGCATCTTGGCTGGTGACTGGTGTTAATTTCACATGTAACATACTGGAATAGGTGTGGTCCTGCACAATATATAAATCCCGCTACCACCATACATTGTTGCATTTCAACACAATACCCTTAAGCAATACACAGCCCTACCTGTGTGCACATGCAATACAGCTGTGTTTGTGCTTACTGATGAAGGGATGATTCAATTGTCTGTTGCATTTCAGGGTTAAAAAATAACACGCTTTTTCATAACCCTGCATTATGGAAATGTTCTTTTTACTTTGCTGTGCTGGTTTAAAAGTGGTGTTGGATAAAGGAGAGTGTAGGGAAGAGTGTTATTCGTCTGCAATTTTCCATTAAGACATCCATCGATGCACTCACCTTAGAAAACTAGAGTGCTCGAGTTGAGCGATTCAGTTTAGGTTGCAATTAGAGGAGACAGTGAAGTGGAAGCCTGCCGTCTGCAAAGAGCGGCAGAGTGCCACTGGAAGTGCCCAGTCTCCCGGAACTAACTGCAGGTGTATAGAGTAAAAGGCCGCTTCCTTCATGTAAATATCCTGAGTTTATGACGTCTCCCAAATTTCAATTCCCTCGACACTTGGGTGACTTGCTACGCTTCATTGCCCTAATACATCCTTGGGTTTTAATGTGGGGCTGCCTTTGATGTTGGAACTAAGCGTCTGTATGGAGTCTACCTGCCTCTGCCACCGGTTTGAGGGTTGTCACTTAGATTTGGCCAGGTAGGAGACGCGTTGTCTCCTCCTGAGTTGCGACACCTCATTCTCGCACTGTTCCAAGCGGTATCCTGGTACTGGAATTCACATGGTCAGTCTTAAACATAAATTCGCGTAAATCCAACATCACTGCCATATAATCCTGTGTGTGTGCTTTCAAAAGGGGACAAGTTGAATTCTCCTAGGGTGCTGATTATGCAGTGTGTGTATATATACAGCCAACATTGTGCGGTTCATTGGGAGGCTGAATAGTTCAAAGCCCCCTTTTTTAGCAGAAAGCCCTCCCCTGTTCCGAGGCGGAGTGTCAGCTGTGATGGCCCATTGACATGTTAATGCCATGTTAATGTATTCTAATAGATAATCTGGCCTGATCACAGCAGCCTTTTGGCTCGCCTAGCCTGTGTGAGGTGAATTCATTTGAACAGCAACCCCCATCCCTCCCTAAAATAATTTCCACTGCCCTCCTTCTCTCTCCTCCCTCCTCCCCTCTCTTGTTTCTTGCTAGGGAGCAGTAGTCATACCCCTGCTGGGAGAGCTGGGGGCAGTTTTATCAAAGAAAGCTAGCCTGACACCCCCTGGCCTATACTTTGTTTACACACCAGTTAATATGCCCTTGACACCCTCTCTTATGCCATCAGTCTTGCTTTTGTTTGATTCATTCATTGGAATCTCTCTAATCTCACTTCCATTTTTGTTGTTTGTTTTGCCACAAATGTATTGTAGAGCCGTCAAATTTGCGGGATATTTTTTTAGGTCACATTTACTGCAGGTTATGAAAAAATCATCTGATAACTATCGCGCCTCTCTGTTGGATGGTTTATTTAGCTCCAGTAAAGCGGAGGCGGGCTAAGTAGCAGAGAAAGAGAGCTCAGCTGGTTCTGAGAGAAGAGAGCAGCTCGATGCATATTAGAGTTCACCAGCTCTCCCTGCGGCCTGGGAGCTCCAGTAACAGCATAATACACACTATGTAGGTCAGAGACGCTGCAGTGCTCCACTTCTCCAGCCCAGTGAAACTGACAGGCTGGAACGCCACTGGCGGTCTGCTGGGACGGAAGGATGAGAGGCTTTTTTTTTTTCCTCCCCCTGCTCTTCTTTTCTCCATCCCCTCCCCCAATGCCTCCCTCCTCCCCTGACTCCTCTTCCTTGCTCTCCCTCCTGCTCTTTCTGCCTCTTTGTGCCATTTCCCTGTCTCTCGTGTGTGTGTGTGTGTGTGTGTGTGTGTGTGTGTGTGTGTGTGTGTGTATGTATGTATGTGTTTTTATGTGATTGTATTCTTATGTAATGCAGCACCTCCCACTTGGCATATGGGTTTTGTGTCCTGGCTTGCCTGCACTGTGTTGACCTGTCCACTGCACATCAGTTCCTGCTGACAGCTTTCTCACCCTATGGTCTTCTCCACAGCCATGTCACACCACAGCCTTCAACCATCTTATCTCCCATACTCTCACTGCGAGCCCACGTGCTGTGTGCACCATCTAACAGCCAGCAATATCATGTCACATGCTACGATCATGTGACATGTGGAAAACACTTTTATCCATTTACACTGTTTTGTGTTCTTGAGCAGCTGTGGTTTAACACATTTTGTTCTTACTGTGCCATGTTATTAATGCCTTTTTTTGTCTTGTTTCTCTCCCTCCCATTGTTTGCCCCCGTTTCTCTCTCTATCTGCAGGATGCTGTTTTGTAACTTTTTATACAAGAAAAGCTGCACTAGAGGCCCAGAATGCACTGCACAACATAAAGACCTTAAGTGGGGTGAGTAAGCACTGTATGGGCTGCTTTAGCTGCTTGAGCCCTTTTCACATCCGTGGTGCAGGCTGTGAGCTGTGTGCTGGCCGATAATGAGCTCTCAGCTCGCTGAACGCCTGTCTGGCCAGAGAACGCAGCGCAGCTAGCCATGCACCAACACCGCACAGAGGACTGATCTGAACCTCACCTCACTGAATTGATGAGCTCACAGTCCCAACACGTACACAGAAGGGTCAGGTAAAGTTTGCTTGTCCAGGGGGCAGGTTATTCACTGAAGTGCAGGACCCCAATGCCACAAAGTGGAACAAATTATTAATGCTTGCCCTCATGAATCATTGATGCAAATCTGCATTCTTATTTCCCACAGTTGGAAATAAAAAAGGAGGAGAGATGAGGTCTCATATCAGTGAAGCCTGGTCAGAGAGGGTGGGGTGTCTTAATTCCTCATCTGATTTATCAAGAGAGATTTAAGCCCAGTCAACTGGAACAAGTGTAATTGCTCGTTAAACCTTTGCAAATCTGCCCTACCTATAGCCCGTTTGAAATTACTCTCTTTCCAATCAATTAAATCAATACCAAACAACTGGTCTTCAATTAAATCAATAGCCTAGCTTATTGGAAAGGAGACATTGTCACTGACTTTACTGGTAAATATTGAAGCAGGTTGATAAATGAGGGTAGCAAGCTTGTGCACAGCCCTACTTCTTGCTGGAGGACCATCAATCAGGGAGACATTTCAAATAAAGTGTGCTCTGACAGCTCAGCTCTCAAACCCCAGTTCCCAGTCATGCTGTTACTGGCATTGACTGCAGTTGAGCGAGTTTGGTTTGCGTGACAGTGGAAAAGCTTGTCCCTGTTCTGCCTCTCTCCTGTCTGTGCCTCTCTCTCCTTGGTCAGTGACGCTAGCCAGTACCCATACAGAGCAGACCATCTGTCTGTTTCTCTTTAGTGCTTCTCAAAAAAACAAAAAAAAACAACACATTTATAACTACAGCTCACTCAACCACTTCATGCATAGATTTATCTCTCTTCTTGTTGTTGCTGTACTGCAGGTGAAAATGCTAAAAATGTATCCAGTCATTGTTCTGTAGTGCACAATGCATCCAACGTTTTATATTGGAAACAAAGGTGGCTGTTGTGCATCTACTTCCACATATAATCAACACGTTTCTGAAAGTGCCTGGGGACATAATATTCAGGTTGAGAGATATCAACTCAGATGGACCACGCCTTGTTATGCCTGTGAGGCGTGTGATGGGTAATGGGAAATGAAGTAAACATATTATCTCACACTCTATTATTAAAGCACACTGTACATTTAAAAGTGATACTGATGCAGCTTGCATGTTAACGATTTCTGCAAAATGGATCCCGTGAAGATGAGAGGTGTTGACAGGAGGAATCAATAAGTTAAATCACAAGTCTACACTACAGCAAGAAGTGAAATTGGATACTCTGAGAATTTGATCCCCATCATAAATTCGTAGACACTTCTTCCTCCCGGAGCTGAGGGAGGGATGATGGTGTCAGAGGCAGAGAAAGACAAGGGGCAGAGAGGGAGGGATACTTGAAGGTGTGAGACCCTCAAGATGAGAGATAAAGAAGCCATACGCCTGTTTTGTCAATGATGGCACCTGGGGACAGCCACATATCGACACATGCAGTGTTAACTATGCTTCCGGCCTTTTTTCAGATGCATCATCCTATCCAGATGAAACCTGCCGACAGTGAGAAGACAAACGGTGAGTGAATGTAGTGTGACACCGGACAATGTGTGTGTCAGCATGTTGCCTACGATGGATACATGCATGACATCTTCCATGGAAGAGTCGCAGGATTGTTCGATTTTGCTTAGATGAATTGAGGGAGAGGGGTGTTAGTGGAGGGGAAAATCTGGATTGTGTCAATATTTAACGCCAAGATGAAGACCCAAGCATGACTTAGTTCAGGGAATCTGCAGCAAATACACAATTTCTATATGGTGTCAGGGGTTAGGAGGATTAAGGGCTTTAAAAGGCACGAAGGGGAGTCAAGCAGGTACAGAGGATTGGGTAGAGAGCATAAATAGATGATAGAGCCGTCATCTGTCTAGAGAGGTAGAGACTAAGGGAAACAAATGAAGCTGCAAGTTGGAGAGATTTGTACAGCAGGCTGGCACCTTGAGTGAGAGCCAGACAATGTACCAGCATGACAAGAGGAGAGATTGAACAAGAAAAAAAATGGAGAGGTTGAAGATTCAGTGCCTGATGCAGTCGCCATTTTCATAGCTCTATAATTGTTTGGCTTTCACTTAATTCCCCATTCCCATTGTCACTCTTTTTTTTCCCCCCCAGCCGTGGAAGACAGAAAGCTCTTCATTGGAATGGTTTCAAAGAAATATGGGGAGAATGAGGTCAGAATGATGTTCTCGTCTTTTGGGCAGATTGAGGAGTGCCGAATTCTCCGGGGACCAGATGGCCTTAGCAGAGGTGGGTGTGCTCTCAACATAGCTGCAGTATTCCCAGTCTCACAATCACCACCTTCGGCATAGCCCAATACACATTCTCATCAAGTATTTATACCCCCCACCCCTCCACCCCCCTCCCACACACACACACACACACACACACACACACACACACACACACACACACACACTCAAGTGCTATTCACCTCCAATTGCGCCCACTTCCCATTCCACCCCCATAGTCTATCCTCCCGTTACAGTGACACTCACCTCCACATCTCGGAGTGAAGGGCCACTGCACTTTCTGTCCAGAACAATGGACCGTTGCCTTGGCAACCGCTGGCTGCTGGTGTTCGTGGGCTCAGCTGGCAGGCAGCTCAGCTCGGCTCAGCTCGGCTCAGCTCAGCTCCTCCTTTACCGCCTCCTCCATTACACTCCACAAAGGCTGGAATTAGCCTGCCGCCACATCTCCTATGTAGCTTATCTGTGTCGCATAAGACCCCGGAGATAGCAGTCAGCGCAGGATTCATGTGCTGATGTACACAATAAAAAAAAAAAAATCATAATGGAGATGAACTGTCGACGCAGACTCCCAACAACGAGTTTGTGTTCCTCTAACTGCAATTTGAGACAGACCCCACACCCCGTAGTATTTGTTTAATTTATAAATCTGTGTACTTGAGTCCACTCAAAGCCTTTCAGTGTGTATTTATGTGTGCGTTGTATGTGTACATAATCACGTTGACTGTTTCCACCATGAACACCACATATGCAAGCCTCTCTGGGTGGTGATTTAATCTGTCGATCACTGTGCTCATGTGACATGTGTTACTGTTCTCCTCGTTGTGTTCTTTCTCCATGTGCTAACCAGTGACGGTGGTTCGTGTGCTTGGGAGTTGCCATTCTCTGTACAATGTGTTTTTTTTGGGGTTCATAACGAGTTGTCCAAACCTTTTGTCTTGTTTTGTTTCTTCTTGTCCCTCCCTCCCTCCTCTCCCCTCTCCTATTGTTCCCCCCCTACAGGCTGTGCGTTTGTCACATTTGCTACCAGGGCAATGGCACAGAATGCAATCAAAACCATGCATCACTCTCAGACTATGGAGGTACTGTACCCCTTAGCACCTATTTCTCATCCCCCCCCTCCCCCTCATACATTCTGCTGCCCCCTTGTGTTGGAAAGATTGAGACCCTTGCTGAGCAGAAGGCATCCATTCATCACAGAGCATGAGTCATTTCCAAAGCCACTCTTGCTAATTACAAAATTACATTGTCATCTGCAAAATAATTGAATAAAACTTGAAGCATTGCCTCTTACATAGCAGCTGAATCGAGAGCTAACAGGACAATGATGAGAATTGCGTTCATCTCTTATTTTAGGCTGAACTAAATGCATCTCATTTATTGATTCAGATAACTCACTGCAGAGCCTAGCCATCTCAGGCTTCCATAATAAATATATATTTTGGACCACAGGGAAAACAGACCACTCCATCAAATATAGGTTAACAAAGAATTAGCCCAGACTGGCGCAGTTGCCCTATTTGATATCTTCAAAACTGGGTCCATGTCCTAGCGTATTCAGTGGAGTCTGAGGAAGTGGAGCAGCAGTAATTTGACAGCTAGCAGGTCAGAGGCTCCCCAGTGAAGCATCCGACCAAGTCTAATTAGGACCCCAACCAAACATAACACTCATTTTCCCAGATTAAAAGCAGGCCCCAGCGGTGGTGCCACCTATCCCCCCTCCATATCATTACCTCCCCAGTTCCCAGCTGCCATGGGAGTTGCTGCTGGTGCAGAAGCCATTTTCCCTGTCCAGCCTGGTCCCTGTCTGGCTCTCAACTCACAAAACACTCAACACCGCATGTCCGTCTGTCTGAACAATATGTGGCTGTCTGTTTGTTAGGTTGTGTGCTGTGTGTTTTTTTCGTTCAAATATCTGTTTATTGTTAACGTCTGCTGACATATCCTTGTTTGAATGTGTCTGTGTTTTGTCTCCATCTCGCGTCTGCCTGTTTGTGGACTCGATTCAGATCCTCCAAGTGCTAAAGAGACTCACTGTCTGCAGCATTGTCCTGTGCTCCGTTTGGAATGTGGCCTGGCTTAGTTATGCATGACAGCTGTCCTCTGTGTGTTAGCTTTGATATGAATGCAACAGACATTAAAAAACACTTTGTCTTGAGGCATAGATTATTATACCCCTCTTAAAAACAATCCCCTGCAATGACTGCGTCCTAGCATTGGTAATAAATGTGGCTGTGCTTTGTGTGTGTGTGTGCTACTGAACAGGTCTAACTTCTCTTCCTCCCTCCGTGCTCCAGGGCTGTTCCTCCCCCATGGTGGTGAAGTTTGCCGACACACAGAGAGATAAGGAGCAGCGGCGCCTGCAACAGCAGCTAGCTCAGCAAATTCAGCAGCTCAACAGCGCCTCCACCTGGGGCAGTCTGGCTGGCCTGGGGGCTCTCACACCGCAGTACCTGGCTGTGAGTGTTAGCCACACATTAACCCCCGACTGAGCTGCATAATTTCTCATGTATAATCATACGTTGCAGTTTTAGTTTCCATAATTAACTGTCATACTGTGTTGACAATATGTTAACATTTGAACGTTGAATATCATGTTGAAAGCCCTCATATTGTCATATCAAATGCCTGTTCACAATGACTGCTTTTCAGAGTTGAGATAAGGATATGTGCATGAGATGTATTCTCAAAATTGTGTAGGATACCTTTTTCCATGCACCTAAGGTCTCATTCAACATCTTCTCAGCTGTTACACATAGAAGGTTTTTCCAAACAGCCTTGTTTTTGATCAGGCTTGTATTCTGTACCCACTATTAATTGAACAGCCTTGTTGTACTTGGCTTGACTGAAGCTGTGTTCCATATAGCTGGCCTCAAGTCATCTCCCATCTGTAGCATTGATTTGCTTGTTATAGGCTTAATGAATGAACAATCATGCCAGTCTATATAATGTGCTAATTAATTAAAGGCTATAATATAGTTGTAATATGGCACAGGTTTGTGGCCTATTTCATCTACACTATACCTCTACCTTTAGTCCTATTGAATTTTAAGTGTCTTGATATCGAAGGTAAGTGCTGTGAGAGCAGCAGTCGACAAAAAATTGGCAATCCTCTTGACAGGTGCATGAGATGGGTAGTTCAACTTTTCTTCCCTGCACCACCCCAATTTAAAGATATTGGCCAGCATGGCATGAGTTAGAGTGGAAGTATCTTGCATAGTTTTTGGCTGTGCGACTTGCTCGTGCCAACTCTGAGTCAAAGCCACAGAGCGCTGCAGATTTAAAATATGAGCGTAGACATCGAAGTTGAGCACTACATATCACTGGCAAAAGAAGTTAATAACTTAGTACTTGGTCTTGAAGCAGTGGATAGTGACAACTCATACGCTGGAATTTCTTCACTTTAAACATCAGTTAAGGATGGAGAAACCCTAACAGGGAAACAGATAACCGAGTGTGAACACCAAATAGCAGTTTCAGTGTCCAAAAATGAATAATTATCATTTGAACATATTTTAATACCAAACCAGCTAGCAGCAAAGAACCAGGATACTATTCCAAAATTTTTACTCAGTTTTGTTGTACCTCACAGTAAAACACAATAAATATAATGACTGCTGGAATGCTAAGCTTGATGCAGCATCCTGTCTTCGTCCTCTCGCTGGGACACATGTCTACAGTAGGAACACTGTACAACGATTGTCTGTAATTCTGTTCCCACATTGATTGAGAATAATAATTGTGTTTCTGACCTGAGGCAAAATAATTTAGATTATCAATTTCGCTATAATTGTGTACCCCTTATCACCTTGACAATTTTCTTGTCCTCTTTGATCCCAGAACTAATTTCTCTTTCTGTCCTCGGCAGTTGCTCCAGCAGGCTACTTCTACCAGTAACCAGAGCAGTTTCAGTGGAATCCAGAGGCTAGGAGGTGAGTTAATCCTTTCAGTTGTCAAGACAGCTGTCTTTACATCATCCTTCACAAACGAGTGAAGCAACACTTTCATGTAAACAACCTTGTCACTCACTGCTCTGCACCCACATGATTTTACTACTCCCAAATCACATTACTCTTTCATTTGATCATGGGCACATTAATCAGTGGTGCTATTCTAGGCCTTTGCAGCTTGCAGAGGACAAACACATAGCACGTCAGCACAATTACCAAATCACTTATTTTAATGAGGTAGATGAGGATTTTAACTTGTGATGGAAAAAAAAAGTGCCATCACTTAAAGAAACTGAAATCCCAGAGCTGCTTTATAATGGCACTTTTTTAGATGAAACATTTTTTTAATGTTAAAATGGAGTCTTTTCAAAGAGGTTTTGCATGATTGGATCCGATGTATCACTCCTTGTCCCAGTCATTAATTTACTCTCATGCATTTGCGTGATTTAGGTCTCTCTTGTGGTCTTTGTATAATAAATATAGGCACATTATTAAAACTCAAATCCATCCAGTATCACTTAACGTTAAAATTTAGAATAGTAGAAAGTAAATATTTAGAATATCAGAAAGCAAGTAAAATTGGTAATGTATAACAGTAAGACACCACACAGAATGAACTATTGCAAGTTAATACAGAACAGACAGCAGACAAACATTCAGGCCTATAAAATGAAGAAATGTGGGGATGAGTGTTGCGGAGCAGAACCAGTTGTAACTGCACAGCAAGACACGTTCACCAAGCATTCATTGCTAAGGGCAGTTTGTTTGACATTTGCGTGATATTGCTCTCAAATCAGAAATCTTACTCAGAAAAGCGTATTATTTTCTACAATAGAGCCGTGTATTTATTCAAAGATGTTGTTTGAGGTTGTACCGCAGTGGTTCACAGTTATTTAATCTAAGTTGCATTTCAGCTTGCTGTGAGAACTGAACACTCTGTATGCGTCCTGTCAGGAACAGTGTGTTGCAGCTTAATTCCACCTGTGCGAAGTCATACACACAGGTGGAAGTTCACAGCAGTTTGTTCTTCGAAGAGTTTTGTTCAAACTTTCGGGGGAAATGATGGCTAATACACATACCACCATCAAACCAGTGGCTTTTTTTTTTCCATTGCGGTCATACTTTTGATCTCCAGACACCAGCGAACATGTGAATGTGAAGCCTAAAATATATTGTGAAAATGATGCATCATGTCCAAACACCCTAGTACAGAATGGGTAGAAACTGAATGTGTGTGTCTTAAGTGATGGCACGACCTCATGCGCACAGCCCATCCCAAACCGTAAAAGTTCTCTTGTTCTGAGAATTAGAAAAGAATGTTTACTGCAAAGATGCAAGTTCTTGGATTCTAGTGTTAATCTGTTCCCTCTTCAGGTGTGAATCCTCTGCAGCTGCAGAACCTGGCCACGTTAGCAGCTGCAGCAGCTGCAGCCCAGAACTCTACCACCCCATCCTCCACTAACCCCCTGTCTGCAAATGGTGGAGCCCTGGGAGCTCTGGCCAGTCCAGGTAATATACCATTAAGATGGCGCAGTACACCTTGTACACCTTCAGCCTGCAGTACGGATCAAACTCCGAACTCTGCATCGTGGTTATTTTCATTTATTTAAGTTACTTATTTAAGGTTGATGTTCTGAATATTTTAATGTCATTTTGTTTCTGTTGCCCAATTTAACCTATGCCTTTGTCTTTTTGATTTGTATTTTTCTTTTCTTCAGTGTTTATGAGTTCAGTTAAACTAAGACTGAATCTAAATTCTCCATTAGCTATAGAAGACCACATTTAGCCTTCCTGTAGCCATTGTAATACCTACCGATCACTCTGCAAGTCTGTCCCGTTCAATGATTGCCTAACGGCCCCAGGCCATCCCTCATTTATTTTATGGGAGTTAATCACCCTCATAAAAATTTTCATGAGAACCCCCCATTCCCCTTTAATCTGTGTAAATATACATTGGCTCCATCTGTCTGACTTGAGCATATTGCTACTGCAGTAATGACCCCTCCTCGTTAAGAGACAGATTTTTAACTACGCCCTGACTGTTGTGTCATCCTCATGACTGTAATTTGCAGTGAAGATGCCAAATGTTTAGAGCGAAATGGACAGTTTTGAACATGAGCTAGTCACCCTTTGGTAACCTGCATGTCTTTTGTTGTGCTCCCCAGCAGCTGGTGCAACAGCAGGGTCCAGCGCAGGTCCTGCGATGAACACCCTGGCATCTCTGGGGACCTTGCAGGGTCTCACCGGGACCTCTGTGGGCCTCAACAACCTTAACGCTCTCACCGGCAGCATCAGTGGTAAAGAATCTCCTCCTGAATAGCTAATAGCTGCAAAAATAGTTTCACCCACATACTGTTGTTAGCAGTAGACACTAACTTCAGTTGTGGGATAATACCTGTAATTTGTGTAGATCATTAAATAGTCATAAATTTAAGTCTTAAGCCTATCACTGAGGCATTGACACTTACCTGCTGGGAATATGCCTTTTGTAGATCAGATCAAGTCAGTGTTATACTTAGCTATTGTACTTACCTTATCCTTGTACTTATCTACTGTGGAAAGTCAGTGCCACGTGCTATCCTAAAGGAAGCTGTTATAATATCAATTCATAGAATCATCTAGTTAATATTCAACCAACCTAAAATTTACCCTTTTCTCTGTACCAAATATAAGACACTGACCTGAAATGCTTCTTCAAATTTTAAAAAAAGATACTTTATTTAATATCAGTCTTAAATTTAATTAAAAATTTGTTAACATGCATTAACTTTTAATACCTGTAGATGCCATGTTTTAACTACGTGGCACGCATCCTTTACAGTTTACAGAGAACAGTTATGGGTTACGAGTGTCTGACCAATCCATTTCCTTTTCTCAGGTATGGGGGCCATGAATGGAGGCCTGGGAGCCTCTATGGCCAACGGGTCCGGGGCCAGCTCCATGGATGCCCTGACTCAGGCCTACTCAGGGATGCAGCAGTACACAGCCTCCGCCCTGCCCTCCCTCTATGGCCAATCTCTCCTGCAGCAGAGTGCCGCTGGCAGCCAGAAGGAAGGTGAGAGGACTGTCCAGACAACAATGCACTCAGGTCTCACAGACCATGTTCTCTCGTGCTTGTAATCTGACATTGCATTAAGATTTTCTGAATAAACGTTACTAGAGCCCAAGCCCTAAAGCTTATACTGGAAGCTGAAAGCCTGATATTTTTTTCTTCTTTTTTACATTTTTTTTCTTTCCCTTTTTTTTTTTTTTTTTTTTTACATCAGTAGGCCATAGAGGCCTGCTGTGTTTAATCACATGCACAGATGATATCAGCACTATACAAAACAGTTAGAAAGCATTATCAGTGTTACGTAGTGTCAGTTTTGGCCCTTTTCCACTAGCACCTACTTGGCTCGACTCAGTTCGAGTCTACTTGGTTTGTAAGGTTTTCCATTAGGTGGTGGTACCTGGTACCAGGTACTATTTTAGTACCTACTTGGCCGGGGTTCCAAGCAAGCTGAGTCGAGCTGAAAATGTGACGTAAACGGAGTGCAGGCCACTGATTGGACAGGGAGTGACGACACATGAGAGCGACTCCTTCACGAAAACCAAACCCAGCATTTAAAAAAAAAAAAAAAAAAACGGCAACAAGTGACCGTGTGCATTGATCATCACTGAAGTTGCCAAAGTTGGAAAATGGCAAGCAAACTGGTACCGTGGTCAAATGAAGAGGTGGAGACTTTTCTGTGCTTGGTGGTGGGGCCGCCTTGCTATGACGACTCCACCCACGATGAGGTGGTACTCAGTTGTAATGGAAAACGACAGAAACTGAGTCGAGCCGAGTAGAGCCGAGTAGGTGTTAGTGGAAAAGCGCCATATGTGTCATTTCAAGTAATTTATTGAAGTAAGCCCGAGCCTAACTAATACTGTTAAAATGAGCCTGAAGTCTGGCCTGAACTTGTCAGAAGCTTCGGGTGCTGTCGGGCTCAGGCCAGGACACAGGGCTCTAAACATGACAGGACATTTCCACTGCTGGTACAGAACTTGGTGTTGTGTTGATGTGTCTAATAATTTTTTGTAGTCTAAGTTTGTCTCTTACATCTTTTTTCCATCTTTTCCCTAACTGGTACAGGGCCAGAGGGGGCCAACCTGTTCATCTACCACCTCCCCCAGGAGTTTGGGGACCAGGACATCCTGCAGATGTTCATGCCTTTTGGAAATGTGGTCTCTGCCAAAGTCTTTATTGACAAACAGACCAATCTGAGCAAGTGCTTTGGTATGTACATCTCTGTGACTCTCATCTGTATGACTTATTGAAATAATAATAATTTTTATTTGAATAACAGTTAACTGACAGCTGATTTTACCGAATGATTTTACAAAAAGGCAAATAAACAAAAATAGTATGATGGGAGATGAAAAAAAAAACAGCAAATATTAACACCTTCAGGTTCTAAAGGGCTCTTTATGGTGATTATGTCCTGCCATCATGGTAAAATCATTTCAAACAACTGACCTCAAGTGGCTTATTGCTTTTGTAAAACCCCACCATTTGAATGAAGAGACATATAATCGATAGGTAGGCCATTTTATTTTCATGCAATATCCACAAATAGCCCATAACCTTCCTCCAAGAAATGTAGTTGTTCAACAAAAACTGAGCTGTTGCCAAGCAACACGGTAGCAGATTATAACCAAGCCACCATAGTCTGTGCAGCTTGATTTAATGTTTGGGTTGATGGTTAACATTTTTCTGAACAATGATGTTAATAATAAAAGAATAAAAGGAGTGTTCAGCCATTGCACTTCTCTTTGTTGGCACTGTATAGGTGTCTGATTCGTCAAAGCAGAGCGCTCCACAGCCTACGCTCAGTGTGGTTAGGGCACAAAAAGATTGTATGGAAGATTCAGACTTGTGAGCAGTCACTGTTTTAGTTCCCTTGTTTCCAGGCCAGCCTCAGATAGTTTTATTCAGTGGTTTCTGTAAACTACTGTGCCCATTGCTTTGTAAATCTTTGACAACATTTAGAAAAGTTAAGTCTCTTAGATTCTCTGGTACACCAGGACAAAATGGACTTGGATATAATATCCTATATTGTGTGTAACACAAAAATGAAACTGTTTTGGAGGACTAAACATTTATTCCAGCTGCATTGTAAGGTTAGATTGTAGCCTCACTTTTTGCAGATAAACGTCACATTACAGCTGAAGGGGAAAAACAACATTGGTACATTGTAAACAACAGGAAACATCAGAACACCTAGCTAGCTTTGAAATGTCAATTTACCACACATAGTGTAATAACTCCTCAGTAGATGGAGGTAAGACCAGTAGATTGGGAGGCAGCAAGGACAGGTACTTCTCCAAAAAAACGATGGGACAGTGCATTTTCTGGCTTTTTGTACATTAACATCCTGTTTCTTTCATTCGGTTTCTTCATGGTTTGTAGTTGTTTTGTTAAATGCCAGCCTGGCTATACTTCAGGCCGCTCTCCTCCTTACAGATGACAAATGATTCAGGGTCCAGCTGGTGGCTGCCTTCTTTAGCTTTTTCCATGTGTAGCTGAATGTCAAACCACACTTTATTCACAAGACCGCTCAGCGTGTTAGGACGCACCGTCTGCTTGGTTTTCAGAAAGTCGGCCTCAGTTAAGGTTACCAGTGAACTCAATATTTTTCAGAAGACACCAGGAGAGACAAAGTGGAGGGTCATTAATGTACCTGTTCAACCTAAGTGTTATTCTAAATATGCATGGTTTACCCCATTCATACAGATTGCATAAAACTGTTTTTGCTCATCTTTTGTCACTGTGTTAAAATCTGCTGCCTTTTTTTTGTCTGCACACCAACTGTGAAAACGTCATTCGGCCCACATAATCTGTTTAACGGTCCCAATTGCATTCCTCAACGTCTCCAACTTTCCAGGTTCTTTCTCATTAATTTCAGTTATGTCTTCAAGACATTTTCTTTGCCTCCTCTTTTGTCTAACTCTTTAAACCATTTGTCAGTGCACAGATCTAAGTTTAGATGTTTGAGACGATGTCCTCTCCCAGTATTTGTCGGCGGTGCTAAATCAAATTTAAATTTCTGAAACTGAGACTATTCTTTCTTGTCCTGAGACCTGTGTTGTTGGCTACCTTTTTCCCTTTGGGTAGTCTGAATCTAAATTGAGTTGACCATTTTCCTAGTGTAGTCCAGGTATGAGTTTCCCATGGAATTTTTGAATAGTTCTGAGCCTGGCTTAGCCAATCATAAACAAGGACCAGGTGTACTCATTTTATAGCATGTTGTCATGGTGGCAGCTGTCTATAGGCTTTCTTGCGAACTGGAGACCAACACATGATGGATGCTTAATGCTCACACCAGATCATCTACTCTGTAGATGGTTAGGTTTTGGAGCACTTTGCTGCATGAATTTGCATATTATAGGGAAAAGTGTATTTTCCTTAAACTATTAGAAATCTTTAATGCTTTGATAATTGATGGCAATACCATTCATGTGTTATGTGAAGACAAGTGTGTTCACATACATGTATGTGCATTGATGTCCCTGCGTTACTTTTATGCCATAGTGTAAACAACACTTAGCTTCATGGACTTGACTGGGGAATAAATACAGAAGGCTAAACTCCGAATCCGGCTGGCAAATTGCCTTAGGTAAATTGCCAGGTAACTTGTAGCTCATCAGGCTCTAAAAGACACAACGTGCATTTGGTTAAACTGCCGACTGACTCAAAATAACAAAAGATGTGAACTATTTTGATTCATCAGGACCGAGGCAAATGGAGAAATAGCCTATATGGAGACTACAGGAGGACTTAAGACAGAAATCCATGGACAAAAGAATGGCTTGACATGATATAAAAATATATATTTACTGGTGCAAACTACTCATTAGGATGATCATTTGAAAATAGTTTTACAAAACCATGTTTGTGTTTCAGCTAAAATGTCCAGGCACTTTGAACTGTAACATCCAAGCAGAAGGGCTGCAGTTAAACTTCTAAACTCTGTGATAACGCAGAAACTTGAGGACAGCATCTCCTTAGCGTTGAATAAACATGTCTGCAGTGAGCAACTCAAAGAATATCAAAACACAACTCTGAACTTGGCTGCTAGTTGATCAAGAAAATCAGAAATAACACAAATAGTACTAACTACTGTAATTGTAATTGGCCCAACAATGTTTACATTTTGTTAAAGCTATAATCAATTACTATTTTGAATTTACTTTTTTGAATTCACCCCTCTATCAATCCCAGAATGCAACACACTGTTTATGTTGTGACATAAAAGTAAACCAAGGCAATTAACTTAATGAATGACAACACTGGCATAATTGTTACTACTTAATATATGATTCTGGAAAGATAATAGCAGTTCGTGTAATACACAGATTGGACAAGTGAAAATAACTGCTGGTGCTGTGTTGTTGTGTAACTCCTTTCCTCTCCTTGTTTTTGTCCAGGGTTTGTCAGCTATGACAATCCGGTGTCAGCGCAAGCGGCCATCCAGGCCATGAACGGTTTCCAGATCGGCATGAAGAGGCTGAAGGTTCAGCTGAAGCGCTCCAAGAATGACAGCAAACCCTACTGATCTTAGCCCCGGGGCCTCCCCCCCTCCCCAGCTCTCATGCTAGCACTGCTAGGGTAAGTTCACCCTCCAGCTAAGGTCACCACAGCAGAGACTCACTGGGCGGGGGGACAGGGGGGGCTTGTCTTCACCCACGCCCACCACTGGAGGGAGACTCATCCTATTCCTAAAAATGTTGCAATGTTTTCTTTTCCATATTCTACTGTATCCCATTACTGCGGTTTCATCATGTAATTTGAAGCGTATGAAATGTTTTTAATTTATATGATTATTTATGACTATCACTGGAGTCAGTGTTTTGCTGGAGGTATTTTGTCATTGTGATGAGGAGAGCGTAGGTGTATATCTGTACCATTTCATCGCCTTCGGGTCAAGCTAAGACAGGTTGACTAAGGATCAGTTGTTGTCTGAAAGGGCTGAAGCCAGTCCAAGTAGACCCCGAGCCCAGAGCTTCAGCCTTTGTTGGGCCTTTCACATGTAGTCTGTCGCGTTCATTTGTTTGTCCCCTCTAATATGTGAAAATCTTTTGCACTCTACCTTTCAGTCTTTACTATCATCTCTCTCTCTCTATCTCTCTCTCATTGTCTCTCACTATCTAAGCCATGTTAAGCTAGGCTACCTCTCTTTTTCTCTATTAACAACCTCTTCCAGTCATTCCATCCATCCTCCAAGTCTCCTACAAAGGGGCTGGCTCAAGATGGATCTCTTTGGGTGCCAAGTATACTGTTTGTGCATGTTGGAGTCTCTGCCATACATCTGGTGGTGTCACTTTCTTAAATCCTTTATTGTTTTGTGTGTCAGGGGGACAAATGTTTCCCTACTGTCCTTATGTGGTGATTGGCATTGTTTTTGTTGGTTGTGCCTCATGGCTAAAGGTTCTTTGTGCTGTGGCCCTAACTTTCTCTCTTCTTTCTCTTTTGTCTCTCTCTCTCTCTCTATCTCTCTCTCCCTCCCTCTCTCTCTCTCTCTCTCCCTCCCTCTCTCTCTCTCTCTTCCTTCCATGTTTTTCTTCCTTTTTAGAACAAATCTCCATGCCTGTTTGCTCATCATTAGCCTAGCATGTCTTCATGGTGTTGAAAGCCAAGCCAAACTCCTGGCCTCATCATCCCACCATTGTCTGTGATGTCTCTCTAAGCTCGCCTGACCAATACCTGGCCACCCACTGACCCTTGACCTTAGCTCAACCTGATTTTTCTGCATGTATATTCCTTTTTTTGTTGTTTTTCTGTATAAAAATGTGACAGGTGGGAGAGAGGTCAAGCAAATCAATGTGAAAACTTACCTACACTCAATTGATTTAAGAGACTTTTTTGCAAATGTTTTAAAGCCTGTGGGATTTCACTTTTTTATTTTTAATTTTGCTTGTTTTTTTATGTTGCTTTCTTTTTACCTCTCTCAGAAAAGTTCACTTGAAAGTTGAATACAGGGATTGGCACACAGCTGTGCTATTTGGTGCCATTAGCAATATGTTGGCTTCTAAAAAAAAAAAAAAAAAAAATGCTATAGACCACCTTCCAACACTTTTGAAAGTCTGATCAGTAAAACCCCTCAGTGCTCTGTAATGGTTTCTACATTTTGCGGGCAGTGTAAAGATTTTCACCGAGGCTGTTAAAGAAAAAAATATTCATTTACAAAAATATTCAGTATATTTACTTTTCTTTCTTTTTGGAAATATTGATGGCACAATAAGGTACATTTACTCTGTTTAGAGAAATGACTACCTACATGAGTCAACTTTTTTAGAACTGATTCACAAATAGACAATCTGTGGTTTAAATGCACACTTAGATTACCTATATTTTATACCATTGAATCTATAGAAGTTTAACTAACAGAAACCCAGGCAAACTTTGGGTTTTTTGTAGATTATGTTGTAATGTCATCTATGTCGGGGGGGGCGTGGGTTACTTCAGTGTATTACGTTTTTAAAGAGGACTAAAATCAGCCTGCTCGATCTGCATGGCCTTTTAAGGGTCGTTTCTAGCAAAGTAAATGCATAAGTCAAAATTTCCTCTACATTAACTGTAATTTCATCTTCTGGAAGGAAAAAAGTACTTTCTTTTCAAGTATCATTTCTAAGGTCGCATCTTGAGTATATAGGCTCATCTTTGTTTTTCTGCATTTAAAAAAACAAGTTTAACTTAGTGTTAAATTTCTACGGTACGTCTTGTTGAATTTTGGTGAATTTCTTGTTAATGATTTGGTTAATGGATGTTTCACTTTGGTTTAGTATGGATGCCTCATTGAAAGATAATGATTTACAATGTCTTTTAATAGCATAGATGCCAGACAATGTTTTGTTTTGTTTCTTTTCTTTTTTTTTTTTTTTTTTTATTAAGTGCCCATGTGTCAAACTCTGTTTTAAATTCACACAATATTCTTTCCTTGTGATAGGACCCGGTTTTCTTTACACACAAACATGCACATGTACACACACCCCAGACACATACACACCACGGGACGCAAAAAAAAAAAAAAAAAAAAAAAAACACTTTTTGTGGTTACAAATGTGGGAGCCCCTGAAGAAGAGATCACGTGGACACGACACACAACGCTGTGGGTCTCTGCACATTTTGTACACACACTCACATGTCTTCTTTGCCGATTTAAATTCTTTTTAAGTGACTTCCGACATGTTTTAGTCATGTTATACCCAGCACAGCACATGATACTGCTAAATCCACCACAACCGTGTTGGTTTACAAATACATTCCATTTTTTCAGCACAAGGTTTACACTATGTTTTATACGGGCGGGGGGGGATTTTATGTCTGTTATACTGCACGTTAAGACAACCCTGGTTAATTACAGCTGCACCACATCACCCCCAAAGAAGGTTTCCCAAAAATTGTGCACCTAATGGCGCTAAAGAGTTGTCAACTCAGGGTTTGTTTTTTTTGTTTGTTTTTTTTTTTGTTTGTTTGTTTTTTTTTGCTTTTTTTTTTTGTTGTTGTTTATTTTTTTTTTGTGTGTGTTATGACATCACACAAGGGATTTAAGACACAAAATGCACAATTGTTACCATCTGATATGTTTCGGTTTGAATTTTTCATTCTCCAATTGCGTACAAATTCCAAAACGGTACCAAATTTGAAAAAGTGCTTGAGGGAGTATTGTTTTTGTTAGGGAAAAAGTCAAAGCACAATTATAAGAAATATTTGCTTTTTTTGCAGAATGTTGTATGTGTGATATCACAAATTGTCAAGGTACCACAAATTTCACTTTTTAATAATATGGGCATGTGCTTTTTGCAGTGTGTTTTTTCTATCCAAATGCAATACAATATTCAAAGTGCCATATACGTCTAGAAACTGCCTACACATCCTATTAGGCCTTGGTTAGAGATTGCTGCAGTTCGCCTTTTTGTCTATTTATGCCAGTGTCATGAAAGCTCTTGTCACCTGCTCATGTTTTTTACCCCCCACTCTGTGTGTTGAGTTATTGGTAAAAATGTGTATTGTGATGTACTGAATTTGAACAAAATTGGTTTAAACATCCTGTAGATAAACAATAAAATTCCCTAAACATTTGAAGGTTAAACCTCGTTGTTAGTGAGTGTAAAAGGCATGTACTGTAACACTTTGCGATACAAGCCACATTTTGTACAACAAATTGAGGATGAGGAAAGCTGGTGAATTAGAATAAAAAAGGTATCGACTGCAGCTCGAGTAAAAAGACAACTCGAGTGCCATGTCAATCAGACGATTCAGCGTAAAATTATAGATTTGTTACGTTTGCAGCTCTGTAGCTCTATACAGTGTATGGTGGGTTGTTACAATGAATGAATAAAAGCACAATGTACAGTACACACCGGTCCGAATAGGAACTTGACTCACTTCAGGGGCTTCCATCACAAATCCCGTTCAATTGTACGATCATAACAATCACTTTCTTCTCTTTTTTTTTTCTTATTCTGAAGTGCTATTTTTGACAGTGTGGTAGCTTTGCATCTCTAGATATTGTCTTGGTCCCGAAAACAAAAAAGAAAAAGAAAAATCTTTATCCTGTGTTATTTTTCCTTGTCTGATAATCGATAGGACTTTGTTCATGTTTCACCAATAATTTGATAGATGTTTGTGTTGTCTTGATGAAAGCCAAAGTGGGTGCATCTTGATGTGATCTGTATACATACAGTAGTTTTCTGTTTACCAACTTTTTGAACTGGGTGGGATTTGAAGAAAAAAAAAAAGAAAAAAACAAAACAAAATGACAAACAGGCTTTCCAATTTCTACAACTGGTTGTTCATATGTATTTTGTACCAGTGAAGCTTTTTATATTGGAAATTAAAGAAAAAAAATCTATATTGGAAAAAAAAATTGTCTGGCCTCTCAATGTGGCCTCGCCTTGACTAGGTCTCGAGTCTGGCCTGTTGGTGGTGTCAAGCAATTTTTGGTCACTAGTTTTTGTCTCTAAAAGATGCCTGATTTTATTTACTTGGATCTCTACATGTTCCTCACTTCGTTATTCAGTTTCATTTCGGGGGGGTTGGGATCCTCTAAATTGTGGTAAGTTTCATGTTAGTATTTGTGCTGTCCACATAGTTTAATGGTCATCGAGGTTTAGACAACTTGTGTGGATAATTGTCTTAGTTGAGCAGTTAAAACTATCTGTTGTTTAGTTTCAGCCTTGCTTTTTACCTGTGTAGAGTTTTTCTGTTTTCCCATAGCGGAGTGTGTAGCCAAAAGACTCTGTGTTCTTTTTTGGTCAATGTTTGTTCATGTGTGGTGTGTTTCTTTGCCTCTGTCTCCAAATTAAACCATTTCCCCTAATATTGATTGTGTCTTTGTGTGTTGTGTAGTCCTGGTGCCTGTCCAGTGTTGTAAAGACATTTACAAACCCCTTTCCCCTTCCTCCCTCCCCCAGTGTGTCGTGTCTCGCTAACTTGTTTCTCTCCATTGTGCTTCTCTTTGCTTATTATTTTCAAGCAGTAACAGACACAGGAAGAAGTAGGTATATTAATGGTCTAATATATACTACAACTGTCCTTGTGTCTGATAGGGTGGGTGGGTGTGTTTCTATGGAGGGTCCCATGGTGAATACTGGCTGTTCCAAAGCCATCCCACAGGTTTGTCTGCAGAGCTGCATGATGGGATGTATCTCCACACAAACAAACATCACAGAATAAAAGTTACTCCTGTCAAGTTCAATTAGTTCTGATGGTTGACAAATAATAGAAAAAAAAAACAAAAACAAAATAAAGCGTCTTAGGTGTTGGCTATTTTCCAAGTCTATGGCAATCTACTGGAGGAGTGAACACCATTCCTCCAAAAGGTATTTGGTGTTTTGATGATGCTTAACACACTGGTCCAAAATCTCCCATTGGTGTTTGACTCGGTTAGGATCCGAGGGGTACATTCCACAAAGCAAAAATGTCACTGAATATCCTCTGAAGTTCTGTCTTTTATTAGCAACCATCGTCAGCAATGACTGGATCATTATCCTGGACAAAACATTCAACCCCCCCCCTCTTTTTTTTTTTTTTTTTTACAGATTCAAATCAGTTTATAACCAGGATATAGCATCATCTTTTTCCACCATTATCTGGCTGACCTTCTAATCGTGGTTTGTGGAACACCCTCCTGGTGCCTGTGAAGGCCACAGCAAATGATTTACATAATTTTCATCCTCATCAAAACCATTCAATGAGCCCTTGTGCTCATGTGACCACGTGACTTTTTTCCACATCTCTGTAGACCAGTGCTACTCTCAAATGTGCATTTGTCTTTGTAATGAGGGCTTTATACTCTGCAACCCTGCTATAGTAACACTCTCTATGCACAAGGTCTTTTGGAAGAATGGTGTTCATCCCTCCAGTAGCTTTCCACAGACTTGGAGAATCTATGCCAAGGAGCACTGAAGCTGTTCTGGCAGCCCATGGAGGCCCAACACCTTATTAAGACACTTTTCCTTTTTTGTTTTGTTGTTTTGTGTTTCTTTTATTTGTCATCTGTTTGTAATTGCTTACATGAACAACTGAAGCATACACTCGACAGCTCCAAAGAGATCTCCATCAGATCACGCAGGTAGGAGTGGCATCTTTATGCTTAATCAGACCAACTGCATTACTTTTTGACAGAAGAGACTGCACTGTTGCTCCTCCTGTTTCTCACTTAAAACCCTCTACCGTCATAGATTTGATATGGTTTTTGTGACCTCTAAAGCAGTGTTTCACCTAAACTCTTATCAGCCCAGTTTTTTATAGGTTTAGATGTCCTGACTTATCAGTGATCTATATACTCTGTGATTCACAATGCCTTAAAACAGAAGGTTAGTTAAGGGAAAAATCCACGCCTGGACACTGCACTTTTATCAGGCTATGATGTTCAGTACATTCCAGGAGTTATTTTGTGATGAAGTGTAGTAATTCACTTTTTATTGTGTACTAAAAATTAGTTGGAGCTGGAAATGATCTGGACATGACATTGTGTTATCTGTGGGAACAGGGAAGATACACCATCAGTCAACAACATGAGCCCTGAAATACATCAGCTGTTTTTTTCTTGACAGCATCAAACAGTTTTTGAGTGGATTATTCCTTTTACAGGGTGACTGACCTGCATGGTTATCAAGCACATTCCTCAAAGCCCATAGTAACCAGAAGGCATTAACATTTTTGTTAATCACAGTGAACATCAGTGCAATGAGTTGCTGTTTAAATTTCAGAGACAATATTGCAGTTACCAAGAAGAAGAAATGCCAGCACTTTTAACATTACACTATATCAACATCAGAGTAATGCTGAATTATATACAAAACTACTTCCTAGGTAGGTGATTTGCCCCATTTTCTTAAGTATTGGGGTATAACATCAAGTGTAATATCACTAAAACATCACCTCTGAAATGGGTACACAATAGTGGGTATATTTTCGAGCCCAAGTGTCCATCAAGCCCTCTGAAAGCTCAAATACAAGTAAAAAAGACATGTTCCTACAGATTAGGGCCTCCACATGAACTACTGTGTGGTGTCTCCACCCAGTGGTAGAAAATATGCTTGTTTTTAAGAAATTAACATATCTTTGTGGATATGCCACAATTTCAAGCAATTTTCAATATATATATATATATATATATATATATATATATATATATATATATGTGTGTGTGTGTGTGTGTGTGTGTGTGTGTGTGTGTGTGTGTGTGTGGGGTGAAGAAAATAAAACAGTAAAACACTAAAATGCAGGTTGTGCAAGATGTTCTTAGTGAACAGGTGTTGTGATGATGGATGTCTGTCCCATCCTGCAGGCTCAGACTCACACTGGTAGCCCAAATTACGTTGACCATCACAAAAGGCTATTGTAGTCTTTCTAGATTATTCCTTCAGAGTCAATAGTAAATTCATAGTGACTTTTGCCCAAGCCTTCTTTAAGATCCGTCTTTATTCCTGATGATATCACCATGACGCCCATGTGACATTCCTGCCATATTCCCATAGACACTGATAATAATGTGATATGTTTAACGAGTTCTTCCAAAGTTTTCTGCAGGAGTACCGTAGCTCCGTAAATCATTTATTAAAATGTTAGTGACCAAGTGCAATCACCCTGCACACCAGTCTGAGTTCAGGCTTGTATTATTTCACAACGTCCATGCTGCGCGAGCGGCATCACCTTGTCACCTGATCAACCAAAAAGTTTGACTGATGGCAGGGGTCGCCAGCACCCCAGCAGACATTGCAAAACATTACACCTGCAGAATAATGCTGCCTTCAAGTGCTGTCGGATATATTACGTTAAGAACAGAGGACACTCGAAATCAACAGATAGACTAGCCTACATAGATGTGTTAATGAAAAAACACCAAGTCGATCAGGATGCTGCTGTTCCACTGACACATGCTTTATTGATTGATTGATTGATTGATTGATTGATTAGAATTGTGGTTCTATCTGAGCATCCTTATCAACCAAAACTGAGTTATCTTGCCTATCTCGCCTCGAGCCGGTGTTACTTTACACTTGTTAACCGCGGTTGTTCATAACAGGAGCAATTTTGTTAATGTGTGTGACCAAAAGCGCTTGATAGCTTACGAAGTAGCGGCGTTTCCGAGCAGCACTTCATTACAGCATAAATTGCTACCGTCTCTCAGCCAATAGGCTTTCAGTGCGGCGCCTCCTCCCATCACAGACAGTATGGCCGCCGTCCTGTAGTGTAGTTGCAGGTTGCCATATGTGAGATTGAATAGCCATAAGTGACGCTTTAGTTTGTCAACCATGTCGGCCGTAGTGTTCCTGAAAAGCTCGGTCTCCCGCCTGCCGCCGAGTGTGGCCCGGCAGGTTGTTGGGAGTTTTTACCACACCGAGAAAGGTGTTTACGGCTACCGACCTAAACAAATCGACAGGGACCAGAAGTTGCAGAGCGACCACATCGCTGCACTTAACCAAGGTCAGTATGGGGCAATGTGTGGGCAGCGTAACATCACCTCATGTCAGCTAATTAACCTAAAACTTTTTCAATAAACTGTAGCCCAGAGATAAAGAAATGGTGGCTACTTTCATTTAGTTTTTTTCCTGACTTTATATTGTTACAGTACTCGTTGGAAACTTGTGTAAAATCTCTTTTTCCTCTTTCTGTTGATGCTGTGGTTTAACATGGGAGAGCACGGTGTCAGCTGAAGTTGACATTGAGGGATAATGTGTTTTGTCCCCAGATCATGGTCTTGCCCGTCTGGTGGAGGCATACAGGACACATGGACACAAGCTTGCTAAAATTAACCCTCTGCTGCCACAGAAGCCAGTGGTAGATATTGTCCCAGAGATAAGCATGTTGACTGACACCCTGAAAGGACGCCTGAACACCTCAGGTAAACCCACTGTGGAAGCTCAGAGACTGATAATCCATCAGAAGTTGGGATAATGTTTTTCTTCTCCTGTCAGCTGTTAGCATTTATATGCGTATATAAACTAAATTGCTTTAAGTGCTTCACACATGCACTTGATTCACCACCTGTTTGCATGTGCATTGCAGCATATAATTGTTGATAGATATCCATGGCTCATGTGTCAAACCCAAGTATCAGTATTGTGATGATACAGCAGAGATGAGGATTGGTCCTTTTGTGAAATGTATAGCCACAAGAAATTTTTGCAATCATTAGTGATGTGGTTATGACCACATAAAGGCGAACAAATAGAGCAACAAGTAAGTGCAGAAAATTGCATCCCTTTACTGCAACACAGCCTTTAAAACCAGGAAAAGACAACACTTATGCTATATCACAATATCCTGATATCCAAAATCTTAGATGATATCAAGACTCATATCACAATATTGATATAATATCAACATATCATCCAGCCCTAAACACATGTTATCAGACGTTCCATACACTGTCATTGCAATAAATAAAATGTTAACTTTATCTGGCTCCAAGGGAATGCACAGCTTTGCTTTCAGATTGACTACCTAGCATTTATGCGAAGGGTTTTATGAATCCAAGAACTGTTGAGTATTCTCAAAACTCAAAGGATCATGTAATCCTTTTTCACCGCAGCTGTTTTGACATGAAATAGCAGGCAAACTCAAGGGTAATTAATGACCATAATTAAGTTTCCCTTCCATTTAAGTTTAGCAGAGCCTTTCCAATGAGCCTGAATACACAAGACCAGTAACACCTGTGTTGACCTACCTGCTATTTTATGTCAAAATGCTTGCTGTGAAGAAGGCCTGTTGTGGTTAAAACTCTCAGGACCCAGAGTACTGTTGGCTTCCTCTCCCACCTGTCAGAGTCACAGGTGTGAAATAGTTCCTGACAAAATGGCTAGAGTAAAAATAAGTGGAGCGCTGGATCCTGGGGATAAAAGAAACACTGGATAAAACAATACATCAATAAGAGATTGTCCCTACATTTGCCTCTCAGATGCTGTAGAACAAGATAGAATTCGAATAGATCTTTAGTGTTCAACCAAGGCTGGAAATTCGTTTTTGACCTCACCTCAGTAGTCATCACACATGCAATAACTTAACATTTATGCGTTACCATAACACTGCTTGTTGCATCCGCCTCTCCAGGATTGCAACATTTTGGCAAGGCGGAGGCTTCTGTGGAGGAGGTGGTGGCCTACCTGGAGGAGGCCTACTGTGGCCAACTGTCAGTGGAAACCAGCCACCTGAGCAGCCTGGAGGAGAAGGAGTGGTTTGCTGAGCGCTTTGAGGAGCTCAAAAAGGAAACTTTCTCCTCTGAAGAGAGGAGGCAGCTCGCCAAGATCATGTTGGAGTCCCAGGTAGGAGAATGAGAAACAGTCTGTGATCCAAACAAAGGCACCATCCCATATAACCAGAATACGCCACATTACATCTTTCTGTTTTTTTTTTCTATCTATCTTTATTCTGTCTTTTTTAAGATTGTACTTACTTTCTTTTCTCTCTCTTGTCTTATGGAAACTGTAAGCGATATTGTGAGTGTATACACTTTGTCTGTTAATGACGGAGTGGATATAGCTGCATGCATTATGTGTGTGTTTTTATGGATGTATGCATGAGTGTCTTATGATGACTGTGACTTAATTCATTATACATGAAATAGGTGGGTAGGATGCATTGTTGTCGAACTGCTATGCTATATTGTGTTTCTTTTTCTTTTGCTTTTTTAATTATTGGTATGACACATACAAACTGTTTATACTTATTTCCAGTGATACGCTGCCAGGAGAAGCCCACTTTTAAGCCCCTTGAGGGTTTTAAGGCAGTTCTCTTTCACATTGCTCTTGCAAATTTTATTTTGTATCTTTTATAAAGTTTCTTATATGTGTATATAAACAAACCAAACCAAATATCCAAGTTAATTCAAAGGATGCCAAAGCTACAGATGACACAACATTTCTGACGCCAAACCATTAACTTCCTCCCTTTTTTGCACAACCTTCAGGAATTTGACCATTTCCTTGCCACCAAGTTTGCCACCGTGAAACGCTATGGAGGAGAGGGAGCTGAGAGCATGATGGGCTTTTTCCACGAACTGTTCAGCCATGCGGCCCAGAGAGGAGTGACCGACATCGTGATCGGCATGCCTCACAGAGGCCGACTCAACCTCTTGACAGGCCTGCTGAAGTTCCCACCAGAGGTTAGACAGCAATACAAATTCAGCTCATATTTTTAAAGGGGTGTGGAGTGGTCAGAATCAGCCTTGTTGTATCCTTTTTCACTTAAACACAAAGAAACATAAGAGGGGCACAGAGTAGCACAGTGAGCTACAGAAGGATAGCCTCTGTATGTACATGTAGTTCTTCAAGGCCAGGTCTTTAAGGATAACTCTATTCCTCTGGCAATTTTAGATCTGGACTCATTTTCCATTGTGCTGCTCAAGTCTGACCAAAATCACCAAAAAGGCTTCATTTTTTCCTTGCCAATGTGCATAGCATTCTAAAATGTCCGCATAGTTGAAATGGATAATCCAAAATCTCTAAAGAACTCTAAAAAAAAACAAACTCTAAAGCACGCAGAGCATGTCCCTTTTTTTCAACATTAACTCTCACCCTGCAGTAAGTCATTTAAATTAAATTTCCTGTTCATGCATGACCTCCCAGCTTTAGCTAGAAATATTGCGCTGCTTTACTCTGTGGCGTAAGTATCGAGGTTGCAGCTTCTGAAGTTTAAATGAGGTCAAGCATGAATCAAAACTGTACAAGAGGGGTGTGGCTTTAGATGAATTCCATTTGCAAGTGACACGTGTCACAGTGAGCAAGCATTGTCTGTTTCACAAGACTTTGGAAGGCTTTGGGTGCTTTTGGAGCTTTTGGAAATCTGCATACTATAAGAAGAAAGAAATCAGTAGCTCTGGAGGAATGTTCTGTACAAGATTTTTGACAGAATTGGCATAATGGGGAAAGTAATGTCTTGGTCAAAAATAGCCTGATATATCCCTCAACCACTACATCATTGGTCGATGCACACACACTGAATACACTCAGATCAGTGTGTTCAGTGCTTTAGTCCTGTGGTGAAGTCATGTGTCATGTGTACAGGGGGTGTAATGTTGAAACCGCAGAGATAAGATAACCCAAAGTTTATGGGCTCATCAAATAAAAGTTACTAGCCAGGTTTTTATGTTATTTACAAGATGAACTTAGAGAAGAGAAGAGAGAAGCGTCAGTTGATTCAGGCAGGAAAAGCCACATCAAAACAGCTGTCCCCCCATGTTCCCTGCTCTTCCAGCTCATGTTCCGTAAGATGCGAGGCCTCAGTGAGTTCCCTGAGAGCTCCCCTGCCATTGGCGACGTTCTCTCCCACCTCACCTCCTCAGTGGAGCTGCAGTTTGGAGGTGGACGTCCGCTTCATGTGACCATGCTGCCCAACCCATCTCACCTGGAGGCAATCAACCCCGTGACCCAGGGCAAGACCCGGGCCAGGCAGCAGCTCAGGCAGGAAGGGGACTACTCGCCTGATGAGAACGCCCAGCCGGGGGACCAAGTCATCTGTCTGCAGGTACAGGCGTATTAACATACTCGGTGCTTGTGTCAAGGAGGGGAACACCCTCTGTTTTTGACTGATAAATCAGTCAAAAACAACACAAAAAATGAAATGAAAGCCGTTGAGTCATACATTTGAAAACACATTCATGTTAATAGCTTCGGTTTCTTTAGAGCTGTAGGCCCTCAATGTGGCCACTAGAGGGTGTGTTATGTCACCTGGAAGCCCTCTGTACTTTGACCTGCTGATTCACGTCCATCCTGTGCAGGAGGCAAAACACACAGCCTCCGTCACCCTGTGGACTGTCATCTCATCATGTCATCAAAAGCACATCTATGTGTTCAACATAGATGACACCCCAGATAAAAGGTGGCAGTGGTTACACTGAAGTTTAACATTGATAAGAGCAAAGTTTTACCCGAGTCTCAGGCCTGATCTTCACCATAGTGTTTTTTAAGATTATGTTTTGTGGCATTTCTGCTATATTTGACAGCCACAGTAGCGAGAGAGAGGAAAGGCAGGGAAAGAGAGGGGATGACATGCAAAAAATGGCCTGGGCTCGGATTTGAACCCAGGCCAGTGTGGTAAGGGCTCAGCCTTGACAAGTGGTACGCGCTCTAATGGTGAGCCACCAGGATGCCCCTTCACCAAAGTATTTTTGCCAGGTTGACATAACCTTTTTTTTTTTTTTTTTTTTTTTTTTTCCAAACTGAGAGTTGACCTGCATCTCAGGTCACTAGTCCAATGTGATAGGGGCATTATTCAGTAAAATGCCTAATGGATGTGCATCACTTTGGGAGAACTGGTAGATGAAGTTGAAGTGTTTGAGAGGGGATAGGTAAAAGAATTTACATTTTTTGCTTCTTTTGTTCAGGTCCATGGTGACGGCTCATTCACTGGCCAGGGGATTGTCCCAGAGACCTTCACCCTCGCAAACCTCCCCCATTACAGAGTTGGTGGGAGCATCCACCTGATAGTTAACAACCAAGTGGGTTACACCACCCCATCTGAGAGAGGGAGGTCTTCTTTGTACTGTAGCGATGTCGGTGAGTGAAATTTACCACTTTTATAGAGTGATTCATAATTATCTGCTTTTTTTTTTTTTTTTTTAGCAGACATGGGTCTACTGGCATCTACCAGTAAATTTTGTACAGTCCCTTTGTTTGATGAACAACCTGCATGACACAACCTCAATTGTGCTAATGTTGTAAACCACGCCTTTCACCAAACACAGGTTTTTCTTTTCCAGAACATTGTTTGACACAGTTTCACCATTTCTATGTGAAACCTGAACTTTGAATTGTGTAATAATAAGAATAACATGTAAATTTGTGTCACAGGTAAGATGGTGAGCTGTGCTGTGATCCATGTGAATGGTGATGATGCAGAGGAAGTGCTGAAGGCAACTCGGCTGGCTGTGGAGTACCAGCGGCGTTTCAGGAAAGATGTTATCCTGGACTTGATATGTTATCGCCAGTGGGGCCACAATGAGCTAGACGAGCCTTTCTTCACCAACCCTGCCATGTACAAGATAATCCGGTCAGTTTAGTTTACTTTGTTAACACTGCATCATGATACACATTTGCCATTACTTCATAAATTATTGTCGCATGCACAGCATATTTATATAGATTATGTAAAGGGGCATTAAGTAATCTGTGGCCTCTTTTGGCTACCAAGAAAAACAAAGTAATTTTCCTAACACAGAAAAACGAGCTATTCAGTTAGAGCAAAATGAGGTGAAGTAATGCAGAATACTACAATAATAATGCCCATTTGTCATTTGCTTTTTTGCTTTTCTGGTCTTTGTTGTTGAACTGTCTTGTGATGCCCATTGCTCACTTGAAGCGCTGTCTTCTATTGTTGAGCTGTTGAAAATGGGTGCAGAAAAGAATGGTAGGCAGTGGGTTGGAGGAGGAGATTGAGACTTTCTTAAAATTGCAATAGGAGTTTTTAATTCCAAAACAGAAAAACAGAGTGAAGACGACAAATTCAGTTTTGAAAGCCAGAAATCTGAGCACCTGGAGAAGTGATGGTTGAGTGATTGATTCTGATTGTTGATCTACAGCCCTGTCAAAACCCTGCAAACCCCTGCAAACACGGCATGGTCATTTGGTGCTTTGGAGCATTGAAAATCTTAATCTGAATAATAATCCTAAAAAATAAAGCATAGTGGTTCACTAAACAGACACTGAGATGTCACTTTATAGGAAAGTCTGTACATCACATAGTCTTTGGAACCAAATGTCCCTGTTCATGTTGCCATTATGTTTTGCACTGCAGTCTTACAAGTATATTGTAGTGAACTGGTAAAACATTTACGGCTAAAAACATTTAATTTTCAAAACCACTGAATCAATCGGTGAGTTGATATTTATCCTCGCATCACAGGCCATTCCAGAGAAACACAACCAATCTAAAGTTATGGTATATCATGTCTGAAGCTTACTGCAGCTGAGCATATTTTCTCATTGGGCTTTACTTCCAAAGCTGTCTAACTGGCGATGACGTACCAACCTTCCTACTCTGTCGCCCCCTCACAGCTCCAGGAAGAGCATTCCTGACTCCTACTCTGACCAGCTGATCTCTGAGGGCCTGATGACGGATGCTGAGCGTGGAGAGATCAAGTCCAAGCACTATTCAATGCTGAACGACAAGCTGGCCAACATGACAGTGTACAGCCCTCCACCCACCAACCTGCAGGGGCGCTGGGGCGACTTGTCCGAACCCCAGGCCAAGGTCACCACCTGGGACACAGGTGTCCCCATTCCCCTGCTGCAGTTTGTCGGGGCAAAGTCTGTGGACATTCCCGAGGATATCCAGCTCCACAGCCACCTTGGAAAGACCCATGCACAGGTACAGCTCAACTGCACTTCTGTCATTTCTGTCACCGGCTGTTTTAGTTTGAAGGCCCTGCATAGATGTGGCACTATCAAGATGTCGTTTTATTGTGATCCCAGGCTCGGCTGCAGAAATTGGAAGAAGGCACCAAACTGGACTGGTCCACAGCAGAGGCCATGGCATTTGGTTCCCTCCTCTGCCAGGGTGAGTGTCAATCATGAGTCTTCTCCTAAAAGAGTTTAAACTGAAGTGAGATTGCCATCAGGAAATAGACTTGTGGCTATAATTTTATTCTTCTTATGACTTTGCTTTTGTTTTCATTGCTCTACAGGCTTTAATATTCGTATCAGTGGACAGGATGTCGGGAGGGGCACATTCAGCCAGCGACATGCCATGGTTGTATGCCAAAACACCAACGACATGTACATCCCTCTAAACCACATCGAACCTCAGCAGAAAGGTTTCTTGGAGGTACTACAACATCGGAAAGCAGAAAACACCAACACATTGACCATAGACAATACTGTGCACAAATAGTAACATATTAAGACAGTTTTATTCAAACCTTTGCTCACTTATACAATACCATATGGGTGTCCCCTTTCATGTGATGTGTTGTGATTTTGTGTGTGTTCAGGTGTGTAACAGTCCACTTTCTGAGGAGGCGGTGCTGGGATTTGAATATGGCATGAGTATCGCTCAGCCCAAGCTCCTTCCCATCTGGGAGGCTCAGTTTGGGGACTTCTTCAATGGAGCGCAGATCATCTTTGATACCTTTATCTCTGGAGGTAAATTCCTGACCATACTGCCATCAACAGAATCACAGTCACTTATTCAATTAGCCAAATGCAACAAGAAAAAGCACAACTAATGCGATAAGTGGCAAAATAACATACGAAAAATAGAGCTAGAGTGATAGATGGCCTGAAAAGCTTATGGCCATCCAAACAAGGTTATTATGTTTTAACTAAAACTAAACTAAGAACTTTAACTAGGTGTGGAAAAAAACATTTTAGGTAACGGAAATAAAAATAAAAACTACGCTTAAGAAAAAAAAAGAAAATTAACTGAAACAATAATGTGTACTTGCAAAACTAACTAAAATAAAATAAAAATATACAGAAAATGTCTTTAGTTTTAGTATTTGTCAGTTTGGTCAAATTTATCAACACAATGAGCTTGAAGAGGCCTTAGTACACTCTATCTACATGACTGTAAGTCAGTAGCCTTCACAGAGTGTTGTGTTTGTATTGTAATACCTAATCTGAACTTTTTAAATCTGATGCTGACACACACGCCCTCATATTATAATAATAAACTAAAGCTAATACTGAAACTAATAAAAATGAAAAAATGAATATTTTTAAACAATAAAAACTAAACTGAAACGAGCAAACCCACTTTGAAAGCTAACTGACTAACTGAACTAAACTGAATTGAAAACAAATATTAAAAAATGAATGAAAAATATAGCTATAATAACTCTGTGTCCAAATGCAAACTAGCAGGGTTCAGATAGGCAGTTGTATTAGGAGCACCAGTGATGTAAAAATCCATAGCAATAAAACATCAACTTCATCATTTCTGCCGTAATCACAGCAATAACATATTTTTGGGGTCAGTACTCAGGCACAGCAGTCACATATGCCCCTTTTCCACTAGTACCTACTCAGCTCGACTTGGCTCGACTCTACTCGGTTTAAGAGCTTTTCCATTAGGTGGTAGTACCTGGTAGCAGGTCCCATTTTAGCACCTACTCAGCCGGGTTCCAAGCGAGCTGAGTCGAGCTGAAAATGTGATGTAAACGCGGTGCAGGCAACTGATTGGACAGGGACGAGACTAGAGCGACTCCTGCACGAAAACAAAACCTGACATTAAAAAAAAAAAAAAAAAAAAAAAAAAAAAGACGGCAACAGCGGCTGTGCGCAAGCAAACCGCTACCGCGGTCAAATAAAGACGTGGAGACTTCTCTGAGCTTGGTGGCAGCCCAAAGAATCCAGAGGGAGCTGGACGGTGCGCCGCCTTGCTATGACGACTCCGCCCACGGCGAGGTGCTACTCAATTGTAATGGAAAACCACCTAAACCGTGTCGAGGTGAGTAGAGTCGAGCCGAGTCGAGCCGAGTAGATACTAATGGAAAAGGGCCAATAGAGGTCTGTGTCACATTGTCCCCGAGTGCAACTTCGGGTGGAGTAAAAGACTGTCTGGTCCTATCAGTCAGAGTGCAGTAGCTGTCACCCAGGTCACATAAATGGGTGAATTTAAACACACTGAACATAAAATTGCCGTGTTCCCAGGTGAGGCCAAATGGCTGCTACAGTCTGGAATGGTGATCCTGCTACCTCATGGGTATGATGGAGCAGGGCCTGAACACTCCTCCTGCCGCATGGAGCGCTTTCTACAGGTCTGCTGGGCAATAATTACTCGCCACACAATGTGCAGTTTCATGTACTGTTGTTTAATGATCGACCAAAACTGTCTTGAAGTTTAATTTTTGGTTATGCTTTGATATTTCACATTATGTGAATCGTAAATGATTGCCAGCCCTCAACTGTTCCCCTTTCACCTTTTAGATGTGTGACAGTAAAGAGGAGGGTGTGGATGGGGACAACGTCAACATGGCTGTCGTGAACCCCACCACTCCTGCTCAATACTTCCACCTGCTGAGGCGACAGATGATCCGTAACTTCCGCAAACCGCTCATCGTGGCTGGACCCAAGATGCTGCTGAGGTTTTCTGTAAGTCATGTGTTTACTATTATGAGAAAACACCTCTAGCATCTTCAAGAAGGAGGCATATGTATGAACATACATAACTTACATAACACTTAAAAAATAAAAATATTTTTAAGGATATATGATTTTACAGATATTCTCATTTGAATGGCTGAAGATTGTTTGTTTTCTTATCCCAGGGGGCGACATCCAGTCTGGCTGAGTGTGCACCAGGAACATTTTTCAGACCAGTGTTAGGTGACACTTCAGTTTCAGTAGAAAGGTACTGTATTCACAACATATTGATGGTAGTAATAAATCACAGCGTTTTCTCCTGCTTGTTATATTGTTTTTTCTTAAGCACGTCTGCAGGGACTCTTTGTCTTACCATGTATTTAACTGAAATATCCAAATTGCACGCCTTAAAAGGTCTTAAATACAGATAAACATAGTCTTTAAACTTTTGAATACATTTCCGCCTTTACTTTTCCAGTGTAGCTTTTAAAAGTCTTGAATAGCCTTAAATGTAACTCTCTGAAACTGGAGGGTGCTCTGTTATATATAATATATAATACAAACATAAGTGTTTTTATTGGTGATTGCATGAAGCCCAAGAAAGTATCAATCCAATCCCATTTTGTGATTCCAAACAGTGTCCAGAAGGTGGTACTGTGTTCAGGGAAGCATTATTATGCCCTGCTGAAGCAGAGGGAGGTGTCGGCAGCCAACCAGAACACAGCGCTTGTCCGTGTGGAGGAGCTGTGTCCCTTCCCACTGGAGGCTCTGCAGCAAGAGCTCAGGAAATACCCCAACGCCAAAGGTAGAGTGACCCTGCATGACCCACTCCGACTTTTACTATCTGCTTCACCCAACACCTCCTTTTCTGTCAGCATTTGATATTGAATGGCTTGTTTAGGTTCATACTTACTAATTACAGCTCCAGTCCCTGTAACCCAAGCTAAATAGTGATGGAGTTGTCTGTGCCATTTGCCCTTATTTACTGTCTCTGGTCTTCATAGCAGTTTAAAATACAAGCAAGCTTCAGTCCAGACCCTGGTTCGACCTCAGCTCATTTTATTTATATCAAATGTCAACATCAGTCTTCTATACACATAAAACCTTCATGTTTTGAGGTCATTTCCTGTTGTTGGTCAGTTTGCCCGGCAGAAAGGTGACACCAGCCCTTTCAGATGTCTGTGGTTTTGTTGTGCAGAGATCAAACGGTGGTGTTATTGCTCGCCTGAGGAGACCAAACTAAAGGTGTAAAAACACCCCAGAGTTTGACTGAACTGCTGCAAACATGTTTGGCGGTGAATGCATCCTAAAAAAATATGACTGACATCTTCTTTTTACTATTGATTGTGATCAGTGAAGATATTTCCCTTGCAGAGTTTATCTGGAGTCAGGAGGAGCCTCAGAACATGGGTCCATGGTCCTTTATAGCTCCCAGGTTTGAGAAGCAGCTGGCCTGCAAGGTGAGCAGTGGATGAATTAATAAAAGGCACATTGTTTATAAAGAAAAGTGGTTAGGTGATGAATGGTATTATGCATAATAAACTCTCTCCTCTGTCCCTCTTAGCTCCGGTTAGTTAGCCGACCTGCTCTGCCCGCCCCTGCTGTGGGTATTGGGACCCTCCATAACCAGCAACAAGAGGCCATCCTCTCTTCTACCTTCTCCTAAGACACAAGAACACCGAGAACCAAAATAGATGTTCCTCAAGGATCAGTCGTCTACCACATATCTACTGTGCTTTACTCACAACAGTCCAACCACCAGCGCTAAAAGCACAAATGCAAGACTGCTGCATGAAGAAAACATAGGACCTTTAGAAAGTGTTGAGGTGTGGTTAAAATTTATTGGTCCCTATTGGCCAGCTGTTACAGAGAACAGTGCTAATGGTTGTATTCGTATTCTAACAGTTGAAGAGCATTGAAACTGCATTGAAGTGGGAACCCTTTAGACTCAGCTGACAAAAAAAGAAAAAAAGTGCACTAAGTATGAAGTTGAAGTTTGAATCTACATGGCTCTGATCATCAGTCTGACTCACTAATAAAATTAGGGGCTTATTCCATCAATTGAGTCTAAATGGTCCTTACCTCAGTCAACCCTCAGTTTTAAATCCAGGATCCATCTTTACCAAAGTTCTGAGGATTACACTTAAGAGTGCAATAAAGAGCCAACTTCGAGCAAAAAAAAACAACTTTGCTAAGAATGGAGAAAGAAGTTTATTAAGCAACATGTGGTAGTTGAAGCTTCCACCATGTAAAACTGACATAATGTTATCGATTACAAGAAGTGACAGGAAGAAAAGGACAATCAGATACACTGACTCAGTGTTTGTCTGCCTTATTAATAACGTAGTTCTTGAAACTAATTTTTACAGTTTACTGTTTCTTGATGGTGAGATAAGTTAAACCTGTGAAAGAAAAAATATCAGCAAAAACCTCTGGATTTTCTTATTAAGATGAAACAAAAAAAAGTTAAATTGATTGTACTGATTAGCTCTTGAAGATCACATGCTGTTAATAATGACGTGGACAGAATGGAGACGAAGAAAAAGCCAAACTAGAGCAGAGAGCAGAGCTAACGCTGAAAGAGGAAGAGAAAAAAAATATCATTAAGGGGAAGATTAGTATGAGTAATTAGTAATTCTCAGCATGTAACAGCTGACCCTCCTATCAAGCCAAGACCAAAATTTCAATTTTAGCAGTTTGATAAATACAGGTCCTGGTTTTCATTATATTTATGTGGTTCGACGGCAATGTTAAGATTCCAGTTTGCTCATTGCAAATGTTTTCATTTGTATTTTTTCTCTTCCAGATTGTCTCCTGCAGCATGCTTGCATTCTGTATTTGGTAGTTAGCCGAGCACTAGGGTGAAGACCATGATCACCATGGTTCAGATCTGAATCAAGGCCTTAGAGATGACGTTTACAATGTGATTGTAGTACAAAGGCACTTTTAGCTTGATCATAAGTCCTTTACAAACACTAAGGATGGGTTCTTTGTTTCAGAATGTGAATCACAAGGGGCTAGTCATGTCATGCAGTTTGTTTGCATGAGCCGCTCATTTTTGTACTGTTCTAACAAGCAAATATCAGTTTAGTAAGTTATTTGGGTGTTCACTTTAGGTGTTTATGCCTTGTAAGAATTGACACTAGCATTTTATGCATTATGACCTATTTGTAAGATTAGATTTTAGACTGGGAGGGAGTTGGTGTATTGTGCTTCTGTGAATTATCATGTGTGTGTGTTACTAGTATGGCTGTTAAATTTTTCAGCCATTACCTGCCTATTCTGGACTAGATTTGTTATGTTTGGATCCTGTTGTATCTTTCATGACACAAACTTTAACTGAAGAGCACTTGATCATTCTGATTATCTAAACATGGTTTACTTTAAAGTGTAGGTTTTAAGTGCAAATAGTGACATTAAAGGGCTATGTTATGGTGCGAACTGTTGTCATTTACACGTTATGAAAAGGAAATATTCAGTATTTTCAAATAAATCTATTTTCATCATTGTGCAGTGTTTTTCCCCTGCATCTTAAATCAGCTTTTTATTTGCTGAATTTGCCCATTGTTTAAGTTAACATAATAATTGATTTGTTTATATTGGTATGTGTCTGCCTTACTGTCACCAGTTTTAGGTCATAGTTTACCACTGTATCTTTGTGCAAGACCTCTGTTCTACTTTTTAGGGCAGTCTAAATGTGTAGTGCAGTCTAACAAAGAGATCACTAGAGGAAGAAGGCAACTGTAGACTGACCTAGAGTGCAGAAAACCATAGCCATGTTGTTGCTTACCTCAGTGATGTTCCTATGGTCTGACCTGTGTTTTAAGCCTATAATTAGAATCAGTGACACAGTTGAAGGTAAACTCAGTTTACCTTCTTTTTTTAGGCTGTCCTCAGGCATTATAGCCTTAAATTCAAAGAGCATATTGCTGTAGCAAGAGTCAAACTGACAGGATAGTCTTTCACAGCTAAAATCTGGGGTTTCCCCACTTTGCCTCCCCCTCTAGAGGTGAGAAGTATTTTAACTGACTACAGAAAAGAAGGTGGAGCAGCTCACTTGTGTGTCATAAGCTCTATGGTTAGCAGTTTCAAAAATGGCATCCTTAGAGCAGGTAATTTGACCTTCTGTGACTGTAACGTTTACAATGAAAGTAAGAAATAACCTTGTGTGCGCTGCTAGCATATCAATCAAGCTGGCCAAAAATTACTACCCAGCCTATGGCAGTCCTACCCAGTCAAGCAGTTGATGGTCTGCATCTGTAACCATGGTAAAGCTGCCAGGTGGTATTGTGTAACCTGACAATCCAGATGAATAAAATAACTATCACTGGAAATCAGTCCAGGGTTGTCACTTTAAGGAGAAGACTATTTTTTATGATTTTCAATACATCTAATGACTTTCTGCTTATGCTCATGGACCCAATTAACAAACTATGGTCATATGTCAAACAGAAATTGAAAGGGGTCCCAAACTCTCCAGAACCAAAGATGAGGGAGAGCCCATAAATGTTTGGACTATTCACAAAAATATGTTTCACATTTGTTTCATGAATGAATTCTATGAGGCAACTTTTGTTTGAAAATGTCAAATGGGCAAATTGCAAAACAATAAAATTGTAAGGGGTAAACAAATGAAGGCGGGTGGAGGGGGGTGTCAACTCAGGTGCTTAGACCTCAGAATTCCTAGCAACGCCCCTGCCCGCCTTTTCATGATACAGTGATAAGGAGGCATGTAATAGTGAAATAATCTCACACGTTATCGAGACACTGTTCGAATTAGCCTGTGTGAAAGTTTATTCTTAATCAGGATGAGCAGCGCATGTTAATGAGTTCGGCGTAGTTTCCAGTGGGTCATTGATTTGGTGCAATGCGAACACTTAAATCGCTCGCTGTACATGCTGCCAGATAGATAGGCGGGAGCAGCAACCTCCCACTCCTATTGCTATAACAACCACAGGGCGGTCGGTGTGACTCAATGGCACAGCAGCTCGGATGCGACTGACTTCCAAGTGTCATCCTGCAAGTAGCCCGACCTCACCTTACCGCACCATTGCTTGACACTGAATTTGCTTGGCGTGGGGGGACTCTGTGTTTCCTCTGTCACAGAAACCCGAATAGTGGGGAAGCTCAGGATCCGCTACGTCAAACAGATTAGTCAAATAACCTCTCGGGGTAGGACATACCTCCCTTCCTTGGGTTGCCAGGCTGTATGCATGGGCTGAAGAAGCAAGATAGTCTGCGCTGACAAATAGCCAGGAAACCCTTGGTGAAATACAGAAGTGCACTACTTTTTGTCTGGGTGAGACGACTGTAGTGAGCTCCAGCTCTGTCACGTCTTTTCTCCCCCTCCCGTTGCGAAATGGCGAGAGAAAACGGCGAGTCCAGCGATGGATCTTGGAAAAAGCATGTCGATGATATCAAGAAAATATTTGACTTCAAGGAAGTCCTTGGGACGTGAGTAACAAGATAATGTTGCCTTGCACACGACAGGCTCTGAATTGAAACTTTCTATCCAGTTGTGACATTACCGTCACGCAACAATGATACATTGTTTCGTTGTAACGGAAATGAATGCAGACTGACAGCTGTTGAATATTTCTTGAATTAAGTCAAGATGTCTCGACGACTGCAACGAAACGGTCTTGTGAAGTTACTGCGTGACAGAACAGCAATTTTTAGATTGAATTTGGACCGTCATTAGCTAATTGCTCAGGGAGTGGAAGTAATTGTTCATGAAACATTTTGGACACTTGCACATTTGTGTGTGAAGCACTACACGCTTGGTGTCCCTCATTATATCACACTTCATTCAAAAACTAATGCAGCGTATTTTTTATGCCTCCCAGAAATCAGTGTGGTAAGCATGTTGGGCTTTGTTTAGGTAGCTATTCAGCTGAGGTATTTTTATGCAAGATGCAATGACAAAACAAAGACAGCAGGGCCTATTTGCATAAACAAATAATTAGGTAAACTTGGGCCCTCCTAAATTAACGAGCCATCTGTGATATCTTTATGGATTCTAATGCCATATCACCATAAGCTGGCTTTAAAATAGCACACCATCACCAGTGATTGTAAACACTCATTCATCAAACGGTCCATGAGATTTCATCGGGGAAACAAGCTGTCTGATTTTATGAATTCATATGAAACAGTGTCACAAGTACTTATTCCCACAGTAAACATACTTGACCAAACATTAAAGCTGGTTTTAGGCTGGTTTTCATTTGGCTTGCTCATGTCATTAGGGGGCCAGTTTGGTTCCTTTCTGGTTTCACAAGTTTATTCTCTTGCACTTGGACAGAGAACACAAATTCCAGAGTTTATTTTGGTCCACTGTTAGTGCTGCTTGACTTAATGTCTTTTCTTCACTGGATAAGTTATGGTGTAGAAGGGGAGTCTAGTAAGTGCTCACTTTGAAGGGCAATTTCCCCAAATGGAAGCTTCAAACTTTCAGGGGAATTGGTCCAAGGGCAGCTCATGCATACATGAGAGACACAAGACTTGTCCTGGCAATCTCAAGATAAAGTAGATTTCTCTGTTGAGCAGAAAAGTGTCAGTCATTTGATGGAGCATATCGCTCGTTTTCCTGGTGTGCCTTCCCGGAGGCAGGACCTAAAGCCACCTCCCACTCCCTTGGCCCTGACTGAGAGGAATTTGATGTGGCGATGTTTATATTGGTGGGGGAAGGCCTGTGTTGAGGACAGAGTATCCCTAGGGAAATATGGTTTTTGGCCTGGGAAATTGGTGTCAAGCTGAACAAAAAATGTCCTGTGGTCACTGTGGTCTTCAATAAACTGGGAAGCCGGTCTCCATTCATAAATGTTAACGTTGTGCAGACACTGAGGGGATGGCTGATGGGATTTGCTGCCATCAAGTATGCACAACTCATGTGTGCCTTGCTTCTCAATAATCCCATCCCCCTAATACAAACCTTGTCCTGGGCTGACTGTTAATGAGACATCTCTGTTTCGATGCCTGTGGATCCATTCGTCTTTCATTTTGTGTACCACCGCCTTGATTCTGCTCCAAGGGGACAAGTTGTTTCCTCTTGACATCCCTCAGGGCCTCCTAGTTCCTGTGAACCTCTTGAACCTGATGAAGCTGTTTGGTGTGACTACAGACCCTGTTTTACCTGAGGGACAGCATCATAGTATCCTCACAGATTTGTGATTCATGACAGCACACTTGACACCTCAGCTGTTGTATACAACAATTAGACAATCTTACCTGTAGGCAGTTCTTATTTCCCCAAGGCTTTCATTTATCTGTGAAGAGCCTCTGAATAATGCCAGTGAATCATCGTGAATTACTGTCAACAATGGCCAGGTTGGAGGAGCAGACAAAGTCGCCCACAACCTAACATGCATCTCTATGGCCAGTTTGTGATTGCTCATCCCTATCTTACATATTGTACAGCATGTACTCTTCCTTATTAACTTGAAGTAAGTCCCATTTAAGAGCTTCCGTGTGTCTTAATCAGGGAGTGCCTTGTTGCGCAGGCAGTTCTGCACAGGGGTGATCACAGACGGTGTAAGAGCTACAGGGTTGATGCCTTCTCTTGCTCAGGCCCCAGATTTACCTGGGGATTAAAGTTGAACTGGTCTAGGAAGGAGTGTTGGTCAGAGGAAGAGACATAGATTATCCTCTCTTCCTCCGCCCCTTTTCAACTGTAAGTTCCTCTTCAGGATTCCCTATCAACGTCCAAAAGGGATTATCCCTCAATAGCTTCCTCTTGGCAACCGAAACTGTACTAACTCATTCACTTCTCCCTGCTCCATAATCTCCAACTTGTCCTCTCGAACGGTAGCATGTGGTTGTGATGAAATGATTGCAACAGGCACAGTTGTCTCGCTCAATTGCTCAGTCATATCAACTGTGATATAAGCCTCTGTGAGACTGCAGGATACTATTTTGCCAGCAAAACAAAGTGTGCATCGAAGCAAAGGTATTAAATGGAGAAACAAATTAGATTTTGGCTGCCAGTGATCACTCTCTGTGTGAATGTTATGATGCATTGGATTTCATGGATCAATATGAGTGCGGGAATAGGAGCCCACAGTAGTGCTAGTAATGGTTAGACCATACTTCTTCCCTCTGTTGTCATGCCATGTGAGCTAATGAGATCTGCACCACCCAAGCTAGTCCACCTACATGACTGCCACTTGCCTGGGGGCTAATTTCAGAGTCTTAAGCTGCTGATAGTCTGAGGGAGCAAATGAAGTAACCTTACTGTGAGCACCGCCATGTATCCCACAAGGGATGTGATCTAAATGGCTGGCATAAGCAAACTTGAATGTTCACAAAGAGGATGAGGAAATGTTAGTAGCTACATACCTCACTCAGTTTAAATACTTTGATATTTTATTTATTCCATAGTGGTAGGCTATTAACAGAGGATGATTTTTAAAAAGAACTGCTGGCCTAAAATAATTCTTCTCTATTGCGCCCTCCTGAGTGCTTTGTCATGTTTTCCGTACTTCCACTCACAGTATTGTTGGTGATTTTCTTTGAGATTGAGAAGAAAAGTGGTTATTGGTTTTTACTGCAGAGCCAAAGAGGGCTAAGCCACAGCTGAGCATGCATTGCCGCCCAAAGATACGTCTCAGATACTCCTTTTGCATCTTATTTCCAACTAAAATGAAAATACTCTTGTTTAAGAATAAGCAGGGCTTTGCATCAGATGTTAAGCTGACCCTGGGTCTGACAATGCCCTACCTGTCCCCATGTGGTAAAGTGACTGCTGTTGTCTCGGTGCATTGATCATTTCCTCTAACCCAGCCTGTGGAGAGGCTAGTTGGGTCCTTGAAAGCAGCGTGAGTTTGTCTGAACGGCAGCTAGGCAACTGGGATGATGGAAGCCCTCAGTTGCTCCTGGTAGAGAAGTCACTGTCTACTGCTTCACACCAGCACTTTCTAGCCACAAATATGTGAAATGCTCTGTAGTAATGGAAGGAGATACTTTGGTATGAAAGCTTCTAAATATAATGATGCATCAAATATTCCCTCATGTTGGTGGCATGCATAATCATTTTGTGAGTGTCCGTTTGTACTCATTTCCCCCTCATTGCGGTGCGTACCTACCATGCTAAAGTGTACAGTCCAGGCCCATACGGGGAGTTGAAGTGTGCCAAACTGCCCCATATCTGTGCAGTAATCACCCTTATCAAAACAAGACTCCCATGAGATCTCTGGCCCAGCTGTATCAGATGCCAAACATGTCTCTGGAGGTTCTTAAGTTGTTTGTGAGTGGCATTAACTCTTTATCAGGCTGTGAAATGACCTTCCAGGAAAGGATCTGTTTTTTTTTTTTTTTCTGTCCCATTTAATCAGCAGGCTATTGAACACAGAATGCACATTCCTGGGAAGCTTCCTCAGGTCGAACATTAGCTCATTTGCTTAAGACAGTTTTTCTAAACTCGGACCAATTCCTGGAGACCCTGAATATCGCTGGGTTTCATTCTAGCCACATGAAAGGGGTTCATTTAGACATTTTATGTCAGGTGAAAGTAACTACATCACAGTATGGGAAACCGGTACTCTTTCTCCTGAAGACCCCTGCATTTAGGCAACAATTTGATGCTATTCTCCTTCTGAAAATGTTTTACAACATCCTTGAAAATTCATTCATTTGTACTCATCTAGAGAGCTGCAAGAAATGTAACCAATTCTTTAAATAATATTTGATTGCAGATTATTCATGAGTAGGGAGCCTTTTGAAAACATTGTTAAAATTGCTATTGCACCATTGAAAGGTGACTATTGATCATAGTGGGTTACGCTGGCACATCCACCTGGATTATCAAGTTCCGACTTTTCATCACATATGTTGCATAACAGGCTGCTGTAATGCGTCTTACACAAGATGATTCAGTGTGATTACTCAGCAGCAGCAGCACCGTACAAGCACAGGCCCTGAATGTCAATAAGTCACCTTTTGGTTCTCAAGAAACAGAGCCTCCCGAAATCACTTGTTTCCATCCAAAGCGTCCTGCTTTTTCATAATTGCTTTGGATTTGCCAGCTAGGCTGCTGCCTGAAAAGTTTTCTGGTTCCTCAGTTCAGGACTACAGTAGCTCTGCATCTGCAGCAGCAGCCTCCAGTGGGTTTCACAGTGAATGCAACCCACATTCACATTTCACATTAGTCAGCCAGTTTGGCTTGGGAATCGTGTACATGGTGTGGTGGTGTTGTGAGGCTGCAGACTGTCACACACACAACTCATAATGTGATCCAAGAGCTGTGAGGACGGAGCTGTGTTGCTCTGGAGAGAACTCATAATTCAGATGGTATTATTCAACCAAATGAACCGGTACCTTGGTTTTATTGCAGTGAGTGCTCTGAGGCGGAGTGCAGTCGGTGACACTGGGTCAGAAACATTTTACAGCCGTACAATCATTTTATCTGGCATAATGGATTGAGATGAGCTTTAATCAAGGGTCCAATTCAGATGGAGCTTCTCTCATCACTTAATGCTGCTCAGGCTCACACCTAGGATTATTCTAGGGGCAAAATTGGCATACCTGTCTGTAGTCACAAAGGGTGCTATACTATGTTTAATTGTAGGTGAGTTTGGGTGTCTTTGCATATGCATGTACGGACACAGCGTGGGTGGTCACAACACCATATGTGTGCCTCTAGCAAACATTGCACATTTAATTCCTGCGATTTATGAATTAATAAAATGGATGCTATTGGCGCCTGCACGACAGTTTGTCATGGTGCATGGATTGACGGTGGGAGGGAAGTCACACTCTTTGACTCTGTTATGTTGTCATTGTCAGGAAGTAATGCTGCCGTGTGTCAACGTGGTGAGGTGGGGGACAGAGATGGTGCTGCTACATGCTCTAACCACCCTCTCTCTTCGAGTTCTCGGGTTTCCTGTGGTTTTCATCACAGTGTTTCTCCTGCTGCAGAGAGCAGAAACCGTGCTTTTGTAGAGACATGCAAGAGAGTTGTTTCAGCGGCTCTGTGTGCTGGTGGAGGAATTTCTTACTTCCCCTAATGTCCACAGAGCTGTGGAAATCGGTTGCATGTGCTGAATAGAAATGATGCTCATTTCCCTCACAGCGTCAACTGCAGTAAGGAGATAGCACTGTAATAGGCTAGTGCCCCGACTCCCCTTACACAAGCCCTTGAATTTCCACATTGCCCCACATCATGTCAGAATGGGGTCAAAGTCAGAAGGGACATATGCACTAAGCCCTCCCAGTTCCGTTGGGTGGCCATGAGTTTGTTCCACCTCATCACACCTGGGGCCTGGCTCTGTGACCAGGTAGTGTATGTTTGTCCTCGATCTCTGTTTGTATGCTGCTGCTATGCCTGTCCCCCCCGCCCCATGGATGGTAGAGCGAGGGATTAGTGTGGATTTGATGACCATGGGGGGACTTAGTGGACTGAGCACCGCTGAGTTTAGAGCCCGCTGGGAAGAACTGATTACACACCGAGAACATAATGGACCCTCCTACATTAGCCGTCTTGCTTTTTAAAAGACAGTTCAAAGGTGAATCTCAATTCAGAAGTGTGTGTTCTTCCCTGTCCCTGACTTTGCACGACTGATGACATTCAAAAAGCCACTTATTTCCACTCAGTTTGAGATTAAAAGGCAGAAGACAAAATGATACAGAAGATAGAAATGATGCAAAATCACCAAGTTGGCTTGAAAAATAGATCTTAAATGATAGGACAGGACCCATATGTATATGGATTTGTGAGCAGGGGAGTTAGTCAAGGATTAATCCAGTGTTTTAGGTCGTGTTAATTGTTTTGTCAGGGGAACTTGGACCAGTGAGTCTGAATTATCCACCCCTCTTACAGATCGTTGATACATCTTTGATACAAGCCCCTGCTGGGAATGGCTGGAGGGAAAAGGTGCCTGTAAAGGTGTGGATGGGAAAATGAGAAGTAAAAAGCAATCACTTTTCCTGCTAAAAGAGATTTGTTAAGGTGGACTGAATGCGGTATCATAGCAACAGATACAGATTGCTTGAGCAAATATTCCCTTAATTCTGGATTTTCCTTTTTTTTTAAGGCTGTCATGTATAGAGACAGATGGCTGAGGAAGACACGCTATTGACTGTCCTAAATGGGTGTTTTTTAGAGGTTTTAAAAGTGTTTGCCATGCTATTGGCTGCACACAAGTACACACATGCACCAAGCATAAGCCAACACAGAAGGCTGTTGCTCATAGTCAGTGACTTAGTTGGTTCTCAGTAAATATTCACAATATGCTGTTTGTGTACTTTGGCCTGTCTGCCTCTGAGTGCCCTCTATCTATTCACTGAGCATAGGTTTTCTGTGTCAATATTGCCTGAGCTCATGTAAAGCTGACTAACCTGGTCTCTCTCTCTCTCTCTCTCTCTCTCTCTCTCCTTCTCCTTCTCTCTCTCTGTCTCTCGCCCCCTCTCTCTTTCTCTCTTTCACAGTGGTGCATTTTCCGAAGTGGTGATGGCTCGGGAGAAGGCCACAGGAAAGATGGTTGCAATAAAATGCATCCCCAAAAAAGCGCTGAAGGGGAAGGAGACCAGCATTGAAAACGAAATCGCTGTGCTTAGGAAGTACGTACCACATGACTCAGGTGTCAGACGTAACACTGAACTTTGCCCAAATGTGTTGTTTGGATTCAAGACATTTTCTCTATGGGGAAAATCCGTGGGGTTTTCACATCATCATCACTGTCCCAGACTGTGATTTAAACTGGCTGTTGGAAGTGTTTACCTTCACTTGTTTCTTTTTTAAATGGGACTGGATCCACTGAATTCTGCTGCCACTTTCCCACCAAAATGATTATTTAGCTGATGAAAAGTTAACACCGTGGCACACATTAAATACGCAGCTGGCTGTTATGTGATTGGCCTTGCCTGACAAACTTAAAACAAGAATCATTGCAGTTTTCTGCAGAGCCATAAAAATAGCCAGTTAGCATCTACCATGTCCATTTCTTTGGCCGATCTGTTGTCTTTATTCAGGGACAACAAAAGTAAAGAGGAGAATCCCTACAAGTCAGGTTATGTGTGACGGGGTAGCTAACCATAAAACTACGTAAATTGTGTTCAAGTTTGAAAAAAAAAAAAAAAAAAAAAAAAATATATATATATATATATATATATATATATATATATATAAATATAATATATATTATATATATATATATTTATATATATATATATATATATATTATATATATATATATATATATATATATATATTATATTTATATATTATATATATATATATATATATATTATATTTATATATATATATATATATATATATATATATATTATATATATATAATATATATATATATATATATATATATATATATATATATATATATATATATAATTTTCTTTTTTTTCCATATACAAAAAAGTGTCAAGATGTCATGAATTATTTTGGAGCAATTAGGAAAACCCCATTCATTCTCCCACAAATGATTTATCCAATAGTCTTCAAAACACAAACAAATCAGAGACAAATGATGTCATAACTTCTGAGGCCTACAAGGATTTTGCTGAAAATGCACATGGTGAAAAAAGAAAAAAAAAAAGTCACCATCTTGCAAAATCCACTGGGAAAGTTACATATCTCTGCTTTTGTGGGTGTACATCCACTGAATAATGACTTGGACTTGGGATGCCAGAGCAGAACAGTTTATTTAACAGTCATTGTCAAGCCAAAGTGACTTCCTTGTCAAATCCCCATCTATCCACACACACACACACACACACACACACACACACACACACACACACACACACACACACACACACACACACACACACACACACACACACACACACACGGGGGTTGCACTGATGCCAGGTGACACTCCATTCTCCTCCAGGGCCTTATGGGTAATTCCCCTGAGAGGCTCAGTTATCAGTCACTCTGGACAAGAGCATGCCAGTTGTTGGGCGTAGTTGCCTGGTTACAGTTGCTACCCTTTGACTCGTGTTTCTGCCTTTCTCTTTTCTCTAAATTTCTCATCCCCTTTGTCTATCGCTCCCCCCATACTCTCACTTCCTTACTTCTCTCTGCTAATCGAGTAGCCCTGAAACAGCATCTTCGTTTTGGTTGCGACCACATGAACAGGGCCGAGAAAGGAAGTTGTGGAGGTTGGTTAGTCCTTTGAGACTCTCCCCTCCTCCTCCTCCTCCTCATCCTCCGCCTCCAAATCTTCCACCTTCCTCTTTTCACCCACCTGCCCATCTGAATATGCTTTGTCATCAGCGTATCTCCTTTCAGTTTCTTTCTTTTTTTTTCATGTAGCTGAACCCCGTCAGCTGGTTGCCTGGACACAGACTGCTAGCACCTTGATTGACTCTATATTCTTTTCTTCAGGCGCTCCTGCTGATGGGGATTGCCGCTTCGTGACTCACTGATTAGCATCCTCTAAGAATCCCCGCTCTCTGTCATGCACTAAATGTTTTCCTCCTGATGTGGCTCCCTTAAGTATACAGTTTACCAGATTCTTTTTTAAACACAAGCATACATAGTGTGCAAATACGGGCAAGGTGCTTTCCCAGATAATAAAAAAAAAAAAAAGCTTTAATTTCAGAATGAAGCGTGTCAAGGCTTCAGTTCAACAAAAGAATGGGGTAATTGCACCTGGTTTGTGGCTTGTGCTGAAATGAAAAGAGGCTGACAGCAAGTGAAGTGAATTTCCTGCTCTCCCCTCCCAGGATAAAGCACGAGAATATAGTGGCTCTGGAGGACATCTACGAGAGCTCCAACCACCTGTACCTCATAATGCAGCTGTAAGTACATCATTGCATCGTTTAGACCGCGCTTGAGTCATCCCTTTGTCATCCATTTGGCCGGCCATTTTGATAATGTATTTTGTTTTTGCTGGAATAAGCATCTCCAGTGTCCTTGACACATCTTTGCCCTTAGATGTACATCTGAGTAGGAGTGAATGCCAGCACAGTGATGTATGTTCCTTTGTTTCAGCAACGTTTTTTTTTTTTTTTTTTTTTTTTTTGCAGGCAGTTTATTTTGTCTATAATAGACTTAAAGGCTTTCGGACAGGTGTAAGGATTTACGGTTTTATTTGATTTCCCGTTTGTGTTTTCAGGGTGTCTGGAGGTGAGTTATTTGACCGCATCGTGGAGAAAGGCTTCTACACAGAAATGGATGCCAGCAGGCTCATCCGGCAGGTCCTGGACGCGGTAAACTATCTCCACTCCATGGGCATAGTGCACCGAGACCTCAAGGTACCACAGTGCTTAGTATTTACACTCACACAAAGTACAGGGGCCCATATAAATACACAAAGACATGCACACACACACACACTCGCTGGCTCAGACACCCACACTGTTTCCTGCCTTTACCAGCCTGAGAACCTGCTGTACTTCAACCCACACGATGAATCAAAGATCATGATCAGTGACTTCGGCCTGTCTAAGATGGAGGGAACAGGTGATGTGATGGCCACTGCCTGTGGGACTCCCGGATACGTGGGTGAGCTGACTTTCTGATCTCTGACATGATGAGATGCACCAGTTATAACCAGACATGACCCAGTCTAATCAGCCAGTTGGCTTTAGTGAACCTTAAAGATGCACTATGCAAAGCTAGGTAGTTTTTTAAGCATACAATATCATTTCAGTTAGTTTTCTTTTTTTTCTTAAGAATAGAATAGATTTATTTTTATTTCAGTTAACTAAATTTTTTCTCACACCTTGTTTTAGTTTTTAGTTTAGTTTTAGTTAGCTATAATTACCTTGGTTTGTACCAGGGTGGGAGCTGTGTTGAGGAAAATCCAAAGTTGAAGAAAAAGAACCCACACACTTTTTTTGATGTTAGCCTTTTTTTTTTTTTTTTTTTTTTTAGTGATGACAATATTTCAGGCCTTCGTCAGCTCACAGACCTGACCTGGCAAATTCTCTCAAGTGGCCCAAATCATTGCCTTTTTTGTGTCAGCTGACTTTAAGCAGTCCACACTTAAATCACGCCTTGGCATTTTTGCACAGTGCACCTTCATTCGGTTGACATAAGATGTGTGTCAAACTGCAACGCTTGATCAGGCAATACTGAGGCAGCATGTGGTGACACTGCTGTCAACATTTGGTACTCCAATGAGTCAGTGATGTACGATGTGATTCAAGCTAATGGTCACACATGATAAAGGTGATTAAGGTGATAACATAACCGAAATGAAAATGGCTACATCCTGTTATTGAGTAGATGGGGAGGCTGACATTTGTCCAGCAACACCACCAAGCTTAAAGTTGTTTACAAATATGTATAATGCCAGAGGACACAGTATGATTTACTGTTTTTTAAATTAACGCCTGGCTTTCTTTGGATTACGGTTGTTGTGGATATGTAACAGGTTTAGCAAATGTTAGTTTGAGCTGAGCAGCAACAAAGCACCAACTCACATGTTAGCCTGACTCATGGGACAAAACTGTACCTACAGTGCCTCCTTGAACTTTTCCACATTTTGTCACGTTACAACCACAAATTTAAATGTATTTATTGGGGTTTTATTTAACTGACCGACACAAAATAGTGCATCATTTTGAAGTGTGGGTGGGGTTTTTTCAAAATTATTTACAAATAAAAATCTGAAAAGTGGTGAGTGCATTTGTATTCACCCCCCTTTCTGTGAAACCCCTAAGTAAAATCCAGTGCAAACCAATTGCCTTCAAAAGTTGTGCAGTTTAATCTCAGTATAAATACACCTGTTCTGTGAAGGCCTCAGAGGTTTGTCTGAGAACATAACCAAACAAACAGCATCATGAAGACCAAGGAGCTCACCAGACAGGTCAGGGATAAAGTTGTAGAGAAGTATAAAGCAGGGTTAGGTTATAAAAAAATGTCCCAAGCTTTGAACATCTCACGGAGAACCATTAAATCCATCATCCGAAAATGGAAAGAGTATGGCACAACCGTAAACCTACCAAGACAAGGCCGTCCACCTAAACTGGCAAGGAGAGCATTAATCGGAGAAGCAACCCATTGCAACTCTGGAGGAGCTGCAAAGACTAGAGAAACTATTAGTGGTGCACTCCACAAATCTGGCGAAGAGTGGCAAGAAGAAAGCCATTTTTGAAAGAAAGCCATAGGAAGTGCCGTTTGCAGTTTGCCACAAGCCATGTGGGAGACACAGCAAACTGGTGGTGCTCTGGTCAGAGGAGACCAAAATTGAACTTTTTGCCCTGAGCGCATCATCCCCGTGAAACATGGCGGTGGCAGCTCATGCTGGGGGATGCTTTTCTTCATCAGGGACAGGGAAGCTGGTCAGAGTTGATGGGAAGATGGATGGAGTCAAATACAGGGCAATCCTTGAAGATAACCTGTTACAGTCTGCAAAAGACTTGAGACTGGGGCGGAGGTTCACCTTCTAGCAGGACAGTAATCCTAAACATACAGCCAGAGCTACAATGGAATGGTTTAGATCAAAGAATATTAATGTGTTAGAATGGCCCAGTCAAAGCCCAGACCTGAATCCCATCATGAATCTGTGGCAAGACATGAAAAGTGCTGTTCACAGACGGTCTCCATCCAATCTGACTGAGCTAGAGGTTTTTTGCAAAGAAGAATGGCTGTAATTGCAGTGAAAGGTGGCTCTACAAAGTATTGACTCAGGGGGGTGAATACTTATGCATCCAAGAGATGACTGCTTTGTTGTCCTAATTATTGTTTGTGTCACAATAAAATGTATTTTGCACCTTCAAAGCACTGTGCATTTTGTGTTGATCAAATGGTAAAAAGACCATTAAAGTCCATTTGAATTCCAGTTGGTAACACTACAAAATGTTAAAAAGTTCAAGGGGGGTGAATACTTGGGGGTGCAAGGCACTGTAGTTCATTGTTCTTGTAATAAAATTAACTGCAAAGAAAACAGAAAACAAAAAATGAATGTTTCTCATTCATACTGACCGACTTAGAAGGCTCATGATCCCTTGCTGGACTGTGGGTGGAGAGTGGAGTGGAAAGACGAAAGCAGCAAGACGGTGGCGTAGGTTTTGCCAGAAACATACTGCGGATAGTGAGCTCAGATGTTCACTTGTTTTACAGTGCATCATGGGAATTTTATATACACTGGGCTCACAACCCAGTGTATATAAACAAATTTGACATTGGGACTGGGGCTGAACAGTTAACTGAAATATCCTCAAAACTGCAATATGACCAAGTGTCGATGAAGTATCAAGTATCGACCAAGTATCGCAGTAAGACCAAGTATCGACCATTGCAACTGCAATATGACGAAGCGCAATATCCAAATTGCAGGACCTGCAGTTTTTTGATAAAGGTGAAACGTGTGATGAAAAACTGTAATAAAATTTTGTGGTGCTACAGATATGTCCAGACCTAAAAAATCAGATTTTCCAGATGTAAACTTGTTTGACACACAGCCTGGCAAAAATAACATTGTTGTTATTTTAATAGGTTTTTCCGTGAAAATTTGAATTGTGACACAAAAATTTTAATTGTGAATCATATCACAAATGCAATATCTATAAAATGAATTATGCAATATGATTTTCTGCCATATCGTTCAGCCCTAATTGGGACACCTGAGAGAGGGTTGGCACCTGCTGAGCTCGGGTTTGGTTTGAGACATATCCAAAGGCAATCTTCCACCGCCAACAGTAATGTGCAGAAAGCCTTTTCAAATAAAATAGAGCATTTACACATCGTCTCCAGTCTTTATGCCACAGTGATCCTTGCTGGCCTGAAGCTGTTTCCAGTGATTCACTAGATCAATACCAGTTTGTCTGACCATTTGCTTTTAATAATTTCCAGCTCCTGAGGTTCTCGCTCAGAAGCCCTACAGCAAAGCTGTGGACTGCTGGTCTATTGGGGTCATCGCCTATATTCTGTGAGTCAATTTTCAACAAAATATAGTGTTTCTTCAAGGCTTTTTGGGATTATTTTTTGTAGGTGCCTATTGACTGATGACTTATGATGAACCGTGTTGGGGGGTGGGGGGATAATCATAGTCTGAGGGATGCCCACGTTGTAATCCTACTGAAAAAAATCCCCTGAAAAGCTCTCAGAGGAAAGTGTTACACTGAAGCTGCCAAACTAATTAAGTAAAGTGCTGCAGCTTGTTAGTAAATAGAATATCCCCGGTCTCGTTATCTGTTCGTTAGGTGTGAAGACTTTTAAGGTAATCAAGTGGAAGAGTTTGTGATGCCCTTACAAATGAGTTTCGAGTTATACTTGATTGTTGCTGTGGAGTCCCTTTAACCGTGAACATATCACGTCATATCTGCAGCTGGATGTTTGTTCATAAGTTGGCACAGATTTATGGTGCACATTTGCCACAGACATGTCCCTTTCTTTCCCAAATCATATTGTATCCAAATCAAATGTACTGTTTTGTCCCATCCTGTTTTTCCTTGGTATTCATGTAGTTGCCATAATCCCTCTGAACCAACTGCTGTTACATGCAATATGAAAGATTTAACCGCCGATGAATGAGATTAGGTCACACTAAATCCTTTTTAGATTTGGGTTAAAGTTTCTATCATCAGCTGGATAATAGCACTCACGCTCACTGTTGTATAATCATCTGTCTCCTCAGGCTGTGTGGTTACCCTCCTTTCTATGACGAGAATGATTCAAAGCTCTTTGAGCAAATTCTCAAGGCAGACTATGAGTTTGACGCACCATATTGGGATGACATATCGGACTCTGGTGAGCAGTGTCATATTTACATGTTTATTTGTGTGCCTGTGTGTTATATACACACCCTGTGTTGTTTGTAAGTAAATTCGGTAATACTTGGCTGTTGCAACATCTTGAAGACGTTCTTACTTAGAAATTGTCCTGACCTTTACCATCCCCTCCACAGCCAAAGACTTCATCAGTTGCCTAATGGAGAAGGACCCAGAGAAGAGGTTCACATGTGACCAGGCCCTTCAGCACCCCTGGTGAGAAACTAACCACCATCACGCTGCACCCTGACCAGACAATCACAGGGAACCACACATCTTGGTGCCACTAAACAGCAGTATGACGCAGATCGCCAGGCTGACGCATGTATCGTGGAGAGCATGTCCTCCCACTGTCAGCTGTCGCCATGGCTCCAAGCCCCGAACCCAGCTCTGCACAGCACCGCCAGCCCTGAGAGAGAAATCTGCTGAATAAATGGCTGCCAATTAGTGGCTGGCGTCCTGAAGGATCCTTGAAGAATGTGGAAGCCTTAATGAACAATTAGATTGTCTTTCCAGGCCTGAGCCAGAGCTAACGAGAGGGAGCTTGTGTGGGTTGCTGTTTCCGTCTGAGGTGGCCAATATGAATAGGTCTGTTAGCTGGTAATGGGCCGTCGGGTCCTGCGCAGGTGGTCCCTCTGATACAAACACACGGTCTGTGACACTGGTAACTGGTGTCATAACAGTGAGAAATGGCTTTCATCGGACATGTATTAGAGCAGCACTCGATGCAGAGCTATTATGGCTGAGGTGACAGAAAGTGATATGTGAGCTCTTCAAAAAGCCCATCTTCAATGTTTAGTAGAGTGAGTATAAATGATCTGAGCCAGATGGATTCAAATTGACAGGAAAATAGTTGTGATTCCCGAGGTATTGATGAATGATGCAATTTTAATATTTGTTTACTCAATTAAGTGTCGCGTTCCTACTGCTAATCATCGTTCATATCATCTAAAAGGATTTCATTTAAATTTTCAGGATTGCCGGGGACACTGCTCTCTGCAAGAACATTCACGAATCGGTCAGCCGACAGATGCGCAAAAACTTTGCCAAAAGCAAATGGAGGGTGAGCACACAACATTTTAGTATCCTTGAACATAACAGTCTTTTGTCCTCTGTTTATTAAATTCTCAGACCCTGACCTAATATGATCATTTGATTTTGATACAATTCCCCCTGTAAAATAGGTACACATTATTTTGAATGTATGTACCTAAATTCACTAATTCTCTGCAAATGGTGCATTGCTTTAACATATGTAAAAAAATATTTCACACAAAAAGGGTATAGTACTAATCTGGAAAGGTGCATCTATGTTACCATCTGGATGAGGTCACCTTGTAATGCGTATTGCATATTGCTATTAATCTGCTATTTTCTTTGTAAGAGCATTGCAATGATGTAAGGCTTGTACATTTTGTAGTTGCCAATAAAAAAACAATAAAAAAATTCTTTCACCCTTCTCCGGTCCCTGCACCTCTCCTCTCCTCTCCTCTCCTCTCCTCTCCTCTCCTCTCCTCTCCTCTCCTCTCCCCTGTCTCCCCTGTCACAGCAAGCCTTTAATGCCACGGCTGTGATTCGCCACATGAGGCGCCTGCAGCTGGGCACCAGCTTTGGCAGCAACATCCACAGTGCCAACCCCTCATCCAATACCCAGAGCCGGGCTCCAGCCAAGAGCCAGTCTGTGGACTGCGCCCCTCTCTCCCTCAAGGACTGTGAGTGACACTTCAGAAATTCTCTGCAGACCCGGGCCTGTCCAATTTTTCGTCCAGTCAACAGAGCTCTGTTCAGTCTGCCCCTCTCCATTAAGCTGATTTGCAACCGTTTTAAAAGCTCTGGATACGTAGTTTTTAATAAATTTCTGAAACTTAAATGGATGCATTAACCATGCTGTAATGATGCCCGTTAATCTAGCATAACCACATATACCTTAAAGCAAACCCACCACGACTTTTGTGATGCTTTATTTGATCGTAATTGTTGGCACTGTTGTCAGAAATGTTATTTCCATTGTATTATGTGTTTGTTATCTTTTGTATTGAATTGACATTTTTTTGTATCGCAGTCATAATAATGTAAACTGCCGCAGAGACCATTGTGTCCTTTACATTCAGGCAACATGTTGTAAATAAGCCTTTTACGTTCAAGTGTCATTCTTTTCAGTATGTTACATGCAGTTTTGTTTTGTTTTGGGTTTTTTTTTATCATGAGGTTTTTTGTATGTTGTATTTTGCTCTTAAAACAGAACCGGATTGATATAATACATATAATACATATAATACATATATATAATACAACTTGTTGTCATTATTTCCTACAGGTGCCCCTATGGGCCCTTTGCCCTCTGCTGTTAAAGTCTACAATCAGGACTCCAACACCCCGTCTCCTGTACGGGAGGAGCCGTCAGTGGTGGCGGAGCAGTCACGGCCACGACCTTCCACGGTTACCGTCATCCACACGGGGACTAAATGACGCCAGGTTCCGCGGGAGGTCAGCTGGGAGACCACAGAGCTTTGAAATGGGAAAACCACTCCAGGCTTCAGAATTCAACGTCGTCACCCAGTTTGCCCATCCCGCCTCCTCCCACCTGCCTCTGTTAATGCCACTTGTGCAGTGGGAGGAACTTGAGGAGCGTTGGCTCAGCTCCATTTACCATGGCTCAGCACGGCACCACAGTGCTTCCCTTCCCACTGTAATTCAGACATGGAAGTGTGGAGAGGGAGAGGCTCACTGTGTCTCCAAACCAAAGGTTGTCATTATGGAAGCCATGCACCCTGGAACATGGTTTGCTGGTAGACAAAAAGGAGCTGGTCTGGGACGTGCCACACTAAGGGAACTCTGTCTTTATGTCTTTATTGAAGCTGCTGTAATTTTGACTGTGAGTGTCTCGAGACGGGATGCTCCACTGTATGCCTTGTGTGAATATTCTGCCCGGGACTGTTGAGTGGAGTAATGTTACGCAAGTGAAATATGAGCTTCAAGCTACAGTAAATAATAGTGACTCTATCATCCGCACTCTGAATTTCTGGTTGTTTTAACAGCTTTCATTAATTTTCTGTGGTAACTGCTACAATGGTTCACTGGGTCATCATTTCCAACAGTATGACAGATGTTGTATTTCTTGCTTTAAGGTATCTGCTCATGAAACAGAAATGAGCAGAACCACGTGCTTAGTAGTGTGTGTGTGTGACCGCTGAGAGGGACAGTTTGACGGTGAGTACATTGTAATGACGACCTAATTGAAATCTATTGAATTATTTATTTTCATACAATATATTATGACTTTTGTAAGAATATCACTTACAGAAATGTTTAAATGTGTATTAGACTGAATCGTCAACTGAAAAGATGTGTCAACTGACAAAGAGACAATATGTGACAGTTATTACTTTATAATTGCTGTTTTATTTGACAAATTTGACTCACTTTGATGTTACTGTGAAGTCCTCCTTGACCACAGGAGGGCAACCATGTGTACTCACTTTGTGACCAGTTCTCAGGGATGTGCTTTCAAATCAATCTAACCAAACCCCTGTTAAACTCATCGTAATGCTAGTGATGACATAGTTGATTAATTAAACCCCAAATTCTGCATAATGCGCCACTCGGAGTGTTTTGACAAATTATTTCATTTAAACAAACAACAAACAAAAAAAAAACGTTATTGTTGTCATTGTGAGGATGATGAAACTAACACTGAATGGGTTGTTTCCCCCTTTAATATTCCTGACAATGCATTATATTAGTTGGATGAAAAGATATTCAGAATATAAAATCATTAGTGTCATTTCATGTGTATAGTTCAAATTTAAAACAACAGATCAAATGAATGCAACATTTATCTTCATTATGGCCTTTCCCTTTACAGAATTGTCAGATCAGTAGTGTACAGTTCAGTTATTAAAATATTGCACTCTGCTTCCGCTGGTAAAGTGGCTGGTCTCAAAACAGCTCACATACCCTGTGTTTATTCACTGTGCTTTCATATCGCCCTGTTGAATTTAGCGGTGACACGCTGCCTCTCTCTGTTTCTCTCCCAATGATTAGCTGGTCACACTGAGAGGTAAAGGGATGAAATCTGTCTTGGAATTATCTGTATTTTTCTCTGTAATACCTCTATTAATGTTAAATCACTTCACAAGAACATGCCCTATACTGAGGGCTTGCAACCTTGAATTGTTGAACTTGTGGTGGATATCGACTTGGAGGGTGAGCCTCTGTTTACTGTAAATACAAATCTCAGTAACTATGTTTGCATGGGTCTTGAGTGTTTATTGTTGTATTCCTTACATTTTTCTCCAAAAAAAATCAAAACAAACAAACAAAATATATCAAACATTAAAATGGAAAAGAATCCCCGTATGCATATATTATTTATTGTTGCAGAAATGTACTCAAGTTAAAAAAAAAAAAAAAGCTCTGATTTGTGTTACGAAGAGGTTTGTTTGCTTGAATCTTGAAAAGATAAGTCATATTGCAGATCAACCCAGATTCAAGAATCATTTTTCTACACACAGCTTATAGTGAATATTGCTACAAAATATAGACTTCTAAAGTGATTTCATCAGAAATTGTCTTATAGGAGGCTTGCCAGAAGGTGCGGTATCACAAGTGAGTGAAAATAAAGCAGATATGTCACACTTGTTTGTAAAAACAAACAAACAAAACAATGCATGTTCTAATTCAAAGCACTGTGCACATGCAAAATATCTGTTAATGCAAATGTTACAAAAGCATATCTATTTTTTAAAAATGTATACAAAGCTGGACTTTTTAAGAGCACAGTCTGTAGGCGATATCTGTGATGGAAAACGTTGTATAGGTAGAGGTGCTCGGTGCTCTCTCTGTCAGTCGCTTCAGGTCTCAGATGGACTGCCGGTTGTACTCGTAGGGTGGATGCATCCCGTCGTAGTGGAACTCCCTCCACTGCTCGGTGCTCTCCCTGGTCCTCTCATTTTGTTCTGGAGGATTATTAGAGTTCAGTGGTGCGATGAATGAGGTTGTAGAATCGGTTAACTTAATGCTCAGCTGGCCTACATCACATATGAAGGGTCACATTACCATCGTGCTCCTCTTCAGCGTAGCTCTCAAACTCATTCCTCTTCTCCTCATGGAACTCTCTCTTCCTTTCATCCGCAGCCCGAACCTGCCTCTGCTCGGCTGAAAAGGGCAAGTAGAGGAGAAAATAGGAAGGGTGAAAAATCCAAGACTGAGAGAATAACATAGAAAATTCAGTGATTTATTACCCCATCAACCAGGCTACTTGGAATTTGTCTCAGTTTGCTGGGAATGGATACAAAACAGGACATCAGACACACATACAAAACAATACACTTTAACTTAACCCTTTGATGCATGAATTATGAAAGCCTGAGTCCAGATTTTTTTCTTTTGTGTTTTTACCCTTCTTAGGGCATGAATATTTCTGTGAGTCTCCATACTTCTTTCAGGATGCAGGACCGGTATTACCATGTCATTCTACTAGCATGTTTTCAGCAACAAGAACTGACAGTCTCTGTATAAACCTCAATGTAGGGGAGCAGCAGAGAGCATTCTAACAGCTGATATGCAATTCCACCATAGAAACCATTGCATTTAGGAGAAATGACTTTTTAAACACCTGTCCACTGTAGTGACCGCTATGCGCCAAAGAGTTAAAGCTCACTGATAGCTGGGCACATAATAGCTGTTCAAAGCCACAGCCTCTAAAATGACCACAGAGTTGAATCAACACCTGTTTATAGTGGTTCCATTCAGAAACTGCTCAAATCTATTGCCAGTGCCAAAGATGCATAAACTTATGAAAGGAGCACAGAACCTGGACCCTTTAACCTCGGGGAAAAAAGTTGTTTTTCACCCTTTTCCTTTATCCATGCAGCTTTGTCTTTGGAGAAACCCAAGGGATGCCTTCAACCCCACAACCTGTTAAGCATGGCGATGGACATGTAATTGTAATTTCATTTCATTAGGCACGGTAGTTGGTCTGCATCATATAATAGACAAGGAATATGAAGCTATTTACATAACGCAAACACTGCTGCCTTATAATACCCCATATTCAGACATGATAATATTGCTAAATAAATTCAAGAGTGGAAGCTGCTCTGAAGGTCACACTCTTTAGTACAGGTAGTTGCTTTATACATGGCTAAGTATTGCCCCCGGTGCCTTGCACACACCACGCATATTATATGAACAAATAAGCCAGTAACCAAGTCAAATACAATAACATTAAACTAGAAAAAGGAATGCATGTGTATATATTAGCTGGGTTGTAGTCCTGATAGCTGTAAGCCTTCTTCCAGAGGAGCAGTGGAAAAAAACAAAGAACAAACTGGCTAGATGTGAAAGGTCAGAGAACTCTTTCAGAGCTTTGCATCGTGTACAGGTGGAGAACATGGATTAAGAGACAAAGTAGTTAATTAGTGTGCCATGCTAAACAGCTACTCACAAGGTGGGAAGAATTTCAGGCCCAGCTCTTTAACAGTGCATTAGAGCTTCCTAATGGTGCCAATTTTTTTTCAGCTGCTAAAGAAAATGCCATGCTTCATTATGAAGGAGAAAACAAGTTCTGGTGGAACAAATGGAGCTACTTTTAATTGGATTATTAGGTCTGCATGATGATCACTGCAACTGACAGTTTACTTAGTGATAAAGTGCTGTAATTTATTTTATGACATACCCACTTTTCAAGGACTTGACTTGTCTTCTTCTAGCTCCACTGCAGTCAGTCATGACTTGTGTTTCCCAGGATGCTTTTCAGCACTACCCAGAAGAGGTCCCTGAACTCTCTGATTTCAATCAAAGGTGGGCTTGGGACTGACTGTATAAATATAGCAAGCAGCTGGCTTGTGAACGTTAGGGCGTGCATGTGATCGTGACCGCACCCTCTGACTCAAACAACAACATATCTTGTGGCTGTAGTGCATTATGGTCCGCCGAGGCTGCTTTTGAAAGAGAAATTGCTATCTCTGCCTCATCTCCAATTGATTTCTCCCTGTATGACTGTGTGAGTCTACAAAGAAGCCTTTACTTTTTGATTCTGAGTGGCTGACACCAAAGTCTGACATTCACTGTTGATATTTCAGATAGCTGAAAAATATTCACCTATCAAGCTCCACTTGAGCCGCGCTGGAAATATCTCAATGTGATGCCTCATCCTCATCGTTGGGACAGTTATCCTCAGGACAAGAAAATGCACCACCAAAAAGCAAACTGGCCAGAAACGCAGGTTACATAGCCAGTAAACTGTTTTTTAACAGTGTGCATTAATATGGATTTTCTTCTCTATTGTCTCAATCCAGACAGTTCTTAAGCAGCAGGAGTGCCATTAGTAAGAAGAATCAGCTGAGACAAGACTAGTAAAGTATTGGATGGCCATACAAACTTTTCCCAGGTCAGGTCATATGACCTTTAACCCATTCTAGGATTCCCAGCACAGGCCTGTGCATGCAGGAATCCAGCCTGGAATTCACTTTGGATATTCAAGTCACTTAGTATAACATTTTGAGGATTTACAGCTGAACTGTTCAGCATTGGTGATTTATAGACTACAAATTAAGTAGGAATTCACTTCTCCTTTCTTCCCACCCCCACTAAAACCAAAAGTCAAACAGTGGCATTCATTTGGAGTCAGGTTGAAATCCACAGAGGAACTGACTATTTGGTTCAGATATCAAAGCTTTGCATCTCAATCCAGCGGCACCCTGACCACTAACCACGATAAATGCACAACCAATGGAGATTTTAAACTCTCTCCTCTGCACATTCATCTACCTCAAAGCATGATGTTGTGCTGTATGTCAGCATGTGGTAAGCAAGGGTTTAATTCAATTCTCTCACTTTTTGCTCCTTTGTCTCTGACCCCTTACTGCTGTGTGCCTGTGTGTCAGTGCATTCCTCTCACCCACTCACTCATCCATCACTGCCTCAGTGTCTTTTTCCCTGTGTTTCTCAGCTTCATATTAGTTTTCTAACTGCTCCTCATACCTTCAGCTGTACAGAATGGATTATTGTTACACAGGAGCCCCAGGTTGTTACATAACTTCAATTTATTACAGCACCTCTTGGTGCACTCTTTCACCTTCTTGTCAATGGCCATTGCCTTATGCTCAACTCAGCAACTTCAACCATCTTACAGTATGTGAATTTTCACATCACTTGTAAAAAAAAAAAAATCCAAATCAGTATTGAGCTGCAGCTGTAGGTGTGTTTGCGTGTGCGTGTGTGTGTGTGTGTGCGTGCGTGTGTGTGTGTGTGTGTGTGTGTGTGTGTGTGTGTGTGTGTGTGTTCTCCATGCTGTCCTGTGGTTCCTGCTGTAGCCTCCAGCAGAGACACCAGTGCTGCTGTGAGTGCTCTGGTCTGGCAGCGCCTGCCATCTCTCCAGAGTATGGCTAACAGCTGCTGGCTGCCACCTCTCCCACAGTCATAACCATATTCAGACAACCATAAACATGTCCACTCACTGGCCACTCAGCCAAACCGTTATTTATTTATACAATCCCTCCCAATGTGGGTGCAGCAGAATGGCATCAGTCACAGCACATCAGTGAATGTTTAAGGTCAGTGCAAGAATACTTCTGCAGCCTGTCTATGCAATCATTGCCGCACACACACAACCACACACCACACCAGCTGGCCAGACCTCACCTGAAAGAGAAAAAATCCAGTGCACAAAAAGAGGCCTCACCGTCAAGCTCATCCTGAGACTTCACACCCCTTCTGCTGCGACGCCTAAAGAAGTTAGAGGCATCAGCCTCTTGCATGAAGATCCTCCTCAGCGTCCCTGCGGTGCAAACAAGAGGAGGCTGAGCTGACAAAATATGCAAAGAGAGCAGATGCTTTCTGTAAGCACCATGAATGAGATGGAGCCAAGTCCGCCTCACCTCGTGGATCCTTAACGCTGTCCTTCCCATCAGGCACAGCTGCAGCATCTGCCTCTTGAGACACTGGGTCACAGGACAAAACAGTAATGTCTTAAACACACTGCATGCAGTATAGTAAAGAACCCGAGCTCCTATGTTCACTTCTCCAAGGAACTCAAAGAGCAGTAAATATTACTCACTTACATTAAATTCCTATACCTGAAATACCAATCCATATTACTGAACCCCAAAAACCACAGCCACCTGCATCAGACTCACAGGAAAGTGCAAGGAGCACAGTGAGGAGGACGAGAAGGGCTGCATGCGTCCAGGACATGTCTAGCTTTGTGTCTGAGCCACTGACAGATATGAGAAGTGAGAGAGAGAGAGAGGTGAGTAAGACGTATGTGAGAGTGAGCCCCACAGAGGTGGGGTGGGGGCTCAGAGGAGGAAGGGCATCAGCAGGCCTCTCGGGATTAGTGACAGCTGGTGGAAGAGGGAGGGAGAAGTGTGCAGATCTGGTAAGTGGCTGGATCCACAGAGATGTTACTATAAAGCAAAGCAAAGCAGGGAATAAAGCTGCAAATAAAGAGGCTTAGTGTCCAATTTGCATAATGAGATTTTTGATGTGATAAACCTATTGTTTCCCTTTTAATTGTTTTCCCAGTCATCTTGTCCACAGTTAAAGTAAACTAATATCTGTCGCTTCGAGGGTGGATACCATATATGGACCTAAACTGATAACCGTTAACTTTTTGTCAGGGAGCATGGGCCTGTGAGGACCTGTTTTGTTATTTGAGGGAGGGGAAGTGGGTTAGTGATGTACAGTGACACCATTCACATCCCCTCATTGTGCCCTATAGAGGTTGTTATGGTATTTGATGCACATTTGCTTGGTTAATACCAACAGCTATCAGCGGAGAGATGGATGACTCTCAACACTACAGATCCTGGAAGGCAGAAAACAACCAAGGCACAGAGCTAGGCAGCGACACTTTGCCAAATGTCTCTTTACAGATGCAGCTGAAAATGGGCCCCTCAACAAGGCTGCTCTCTGCTCGGCTGAAACTCCTGCCGGAAAGTATGCAGCCTTCTGTTTGCTTGACTTTTTTCAACACCTGAATCCTGGCGGTGCCCCAGGGAGGAGTGAATGTTTAAATTGTTGTTGGGGCAACCCAGCATGGAGGGATTGTTGCTCAGGGAGTAAATTAAATTGTAGGGAAAGTTTTAGAATATGTACAGTGAGTATGTTTTTTATTTTAACTGAAAAGGCATTCAGGATTAAAGTAATCTAAATCTTCAGATTTAATCAGCTGAATCACTGAATGCAAATTTTACGTTTGAAACACATAATCACAGTGATAACACAAGGAATTTTGCACAGTGATGAGTTAGGGTTAGGGTTAGGCTAAGCTAGTTAAGTGGCATTGTTACTTTGCTCATATTGTAAAAGAATTTAAAAGGATGAGAGTGCAATGTGCAGACTAGATCCTTTTAATTAGAAATTTGGAAATTGCAAAAAAGTACACCAATAAATTAAAATCAGATTACTCTTCTCATCTCTGTTGACTGACCATTGACAAACAGGTGAAAAGTGTTGACTCTATACCATACTATTGATAAACAAATATACGTACGTATACGTATGTTCATCCCATGTCTATTTACACGTGAAGCATGCAATCTCTGTACTGCATTTCTTGTGTGAAAGTGCCATACAAATATCTTCTTCCTGTTATTGTTATTAAGAAAAAAATGTACAAAGAAGTCTAAAAAACAAACAAAAAACAACCAAGAAAATATACAGTGCATTCAGAAAGTATCCAGACCCCCTTCACTTTTTTCACTTTTGTTATGTTGCTGCCTGATGCTACAATTTTTTAATTCATTTTTTTTTCTCCCATTAATCTGCACTCAGTACCCCATAATGACAAAGTGAAAACAAAATGTTAGAAATTTTTGCAAATTTATTGAAAAGGAAAAAGTGAACTATCACATTGACATAAGTATTCAGACCCTTTGCAACAACACTTGAAATTTAGCTCAGGTGCCTCCCATTTCTCTTGATTGTTGCTGAGATGTTTCTATGCCTTGATTAGAGTCCACCTGTGGTAGATTAAATTGATTGGACATGATTTGGAAAAGCACACGCCTCTCTATAGAAGGCCTCTCAGCTGACAATGCGTATCAGAACAAAAACTAAGCCATGAGGTCAAAGGAAGTGCCTGCAGAGCTCACAGACAGGACTGCTGCAAGGCACAGATCTTGGGAAGGCTACAAAATATTTCTGCTGCACTGAAGGTTCCCAAGAGCACAGTGGCCTCCACAATTCTCAAATGGAGGAAGTTTGGCACAACCAGGACTCTTCCAAGAGCTGGTCGCCGAGCCAAACTGAGCAATCGTGGGAGAAGGGCCTTAGTAAGAAAGGTTACCAAGAACCTGATGGTCACGCTGACTGAGCTCCACAGATCCTGTGTGGAGATGGGACAAAGTTTCACAAGGACAACCATCATTGCGGCCCTCCACCGATCTGGGCTTTATGGCAGAGTGGCTAGATGGAAGCCTCTCCTCAGTGCAAAACACATAAAACCGTACTTGGAGTTTGCAAAAAAGCACCTGAAGGACTCTCAGACTGTGAGAAACAAGATTTTCTGGTCTGATGAAACCAAGATTGAACTGTTCGGCCTCAATTCCAAATGTTATGTCTGGAGCAAACGTCCCATCCCAACAGTGAAGCATGGTGGTGGCAGCATCACTGGTCAGGGGAGAGGGAAAGCTGAATTGAGTGATGTACAGAGATATCCTCAATAGAAACCTGTTCCACAGCGCTCAGGGCCTCAGACTGGGCCAAAGGTTTACCTTCCAACATGACAGTGACCCTAAGCACACAGCCAAGACAACACAGGAGTGACTTAGGGACAACTCTGTGAATGTCCCAGAGTGGCCCAGCCAGAGCCCTGACTTGAACCCTATTGAACATCTCTGGAGAGACCTGAAAATGTCTGTCCACCGACAGCACCCATCCAACCTGACCGAGCTTTAGGGGATTTGTAAAGAAGAATGGCAGAAAATCCCCCAGTCCAGGTGTGTGAAGCTTGATGCGTCATACACAAAAAGACTTGAGGCTGTAATTGCCGCCAAAGGTGCTTCAAGTACTGAGTAAAAGGTCTGAATACTTACGTCAATGTGATATTTCAGTTTTTTCTTTTTAATAAGTTTACAAAAATTTATATAATTCTGTTTCACTTTGTCATTATGGGGTACTGAGTGTAGATTGACAGAAAAAATGAATTTAAACAATTGTAGCATCAGGTTGCAACATAACATAAGACTTAAGTGGAAAAAAGTGAAATGGGTCTGAATACTTTCTGAATGCACCGTAGTATAGAGTTTGTTGAGGCTGCTGAGTTATTGTTTTTGTACATTATCTCCTCTTTATTATTCTACTTTGTTTCAGTGTAAAGCACATTGCATTACATTTGACTGTACAAAATAAGCTACATCAATAAAGCTTGGGGTGAGGTTAGATGGGAGTCAAGTATTCGTTCGGTGGTTTGGACTCATCATTCGCTCACTCTGAAAGGCTCCACAATTTCTCAGTTTATGATTCTGATGCTAAGAGAGAGCCTACAAAATCAGAATCAGAATCAGAATCAGAATACTTTATTGATCCCCAGGGGGAAATTACTTTTTGTTGCAATAACAACTCCCACTCAAAGTGTAAAGTAAAAAGAGCAATTAGTCAAGAAAAATAAAGAAAGGAATATAAATATAAATATAAATATATATAGAATAAAAAGACAGAAATGTGCACTCTGTTATGGATGTGATTTTAAAACGTTGCTATAAGAGCAATACTTCAGCAAAAAATGAACCTTAAGACTGACTTTGCAGTTTCAATGGGAGGGCACTCCACCAAAAACAAACAAACAAACAAAATATTCTATTCTATTTTATATTGTCAATAGAATATAAATTAAAAACGCCTAAGGAGTTCAGGGCAACTCTTTTAACCCACCATAATCAATAATATGAAAGCATCCATTGGACATGCTTCAAAATCAAAACATAGGTTTAATACAGGTATTTAAGTGTCACATTAACTCTGTCAGTTATTATTGCTCTTGGCATGACCCTGATGAGTTTTATCCTCCCTCAGCTTCATTCATAACATCAATAAACAAAGAGATGCGCCTTCCCATTTGAAACTGCATAGTCTGTCTTTAAAAGTAAAATCAAAATTGGCTACCCCCAACCGCGAATTTGAGACTGTGGTTTAATGCTGAATATGTAGTCAGCCAGGTGTTGCTGCATGACTCCAGAAGGGGGCGCTGTGGGGGCGGCAGTGGCTGCATTTTATCTCGATGAAAGTTGGATGGCGCTATTTCCCCGCTGGCGTTTTGACGACACGGCGGCGGTGGCAGCGTCAGCAGGCACAGAGGACACAAGCAGAGCAGATCCAGCAGTCACCATCGTTTCTCTTTCTCACGCTACTATGATCTCCACTCGACAGACGAACAGTGCCTCTTGGTTTTCCTCGGGAGTGTAAACTTTGAAGCCTTCAGTAGTCATGTCGCCACATCTCCGCGGATTTAATAAGCGACACTGAGACAAGAAAGTAGCACAGCAAAACCACAAAGCAGTGCTCGGCTTTTTCTTGCCACGGTCGGAGGGGAAAGACGGCATCCGGCCTGAAAAGAAGCTCCGAGGTCGGGGACTCCGGTCGGAGCAGCACACATCGTCTCTGGTGAGAGCCTCATTTTGCCTGGTTCTTCTCATTTCTTCGTTTACCACCATGAAGATAAGTGAGCCGATACGAGCGGCCACCAGTTACAGCTACACTTACACAAGAAACATTTTTACCACTCCGGTTTGACACAAAATGGTGTAACAATGTAGCGATGTTTACTTCACAACGCGCACTGTGAACACAGGCGTTTATTGTGTGAGACAAGCCATGCTGTTCAATTTGCATTTGTCCCATTCAGCCTCTGAATAACTGCTGTTAATAAGCATTTAATTAAAACAAACGGCCGCTGGTGGTAAGTTAAAGCTCGCCTGTGATGTTACATGCAGAATAGATGAGCGGTGGAGTTAGTAGCGCTTAGTTCTTTATTTAAAAGGCAACGTTCGCTCGTTTCTTTAGCCTCCACGCCTCCACCGCTTGCTTAAACATGTGTGCCAACTTTCTTTTTTATATAACACACACTAAACCACAATTAAGCTGGCAAGTGCCACCTAATTGAATGGGGCTGTTTTGAAAAGGAAGGGCTGGCTCTGTGCATGTATCGTCTTGCATAGTTGCTACCAAACATTCACTGACCCACATTTCAGTTTCTACTCTTCTTTTCTGTTCCAGTTTTCAACAGCAAAAAAACAAAAACAAAAAAAAAAAAAACCTTTTTGCATACAGCCAGTAAAAGTTTTCTGTGAGTCGAGGGCCACCAGGAAAAGACCTGAGAAGCAGCAGCATTTCAGGAAGGTTACTGTAAATTCAAGGAATCTCACTCAAGAGGCAGCTTTCATGGGATTCCCGTTCTCTGACTTCTTCCTGTAACACTGAAGTTAACTAGTGTGTGTGTGTGTGTGTGTGTGTGTGTGTGTGTGTGTGTGTGTTTCAGAAGTTGGCAGGATGTCCTAGAGGAAGACATCATTGTTCTGCCACAGGGGTTCAATTTGACTGAGGAGCAGTAGCAAGAGAGAAGGAGGTGGGAGGGGGTGTGTCTGTGCACACTTACTGATGAGGAGTTTCACTTTGATGTGAATGCAACCCAGAAGCTCATGCTTATATATTTATAGCCACATTTTATTGTTGTTTTGTGCAGTAGTGGCCTCATTATCAGTCTGGTGATGCTGCCTGACTGTAAATATAGACCAGTGTGCACAGTGGTGCACAGCTGAGCAGAAGAGCCGTGACTGTACTTCCTCTCATTTCCTGTATACAGATTGCACAGTGCTAACCACACGAGCTCATACTCTGCCCCGATGTGTCTTTTTTTTTTTTTTTTTTTTTAAGTTGATTTAGGGCATAAATGGCCCCAGTGAGTTGTGGTACCTGGAGCAGGGTAGGGGCGGATGGACGCGGTTGGGGATCATGCCAGTGTGTGTTGGTCTGACACAGGGTCGTTCCCTTGGTGAAGGCCTTGGGGATGGCGGTGGCAAGGTAACCTGACCCGCCACGAAACAGCTGTAGCCACGCGGCACTGATCCCCTGAGGGCCAGTGCAGATCAGATGATGGTAGAGTGTATGAGTGTGAGGTGTGTGTGTGGTGTGTGTGTGTGTGTGTGTGTGTGTGTGTGTGTGTGTTTGCATGCAAACAGACTTGTGAATGGATTTTTTTTTTAAGAGACTGTTATTGTAGTTTTAAACTCACATAGCAGTGTTGCTAACCAAAGTAAAGAGGCATGTGTGTTTTTAATGTTTGAGTAAGGTCATTGTAGATATGGAATTTGCAAATACAAATGTGAGTGAGTGATCTCCCAATGTGTGTGTGTGTGTGTGTGTGTGTGGTGGGCTCATGTTTAAGCGGCAGGCCAAGACAGCTGGCTGAAGGTTAATGTGTCACCCCTCTCCAGGGAGCAGCTGCTATGTCACAGGCACCACTCCCGTCTATACATAGCCATGAATACAAACTCTTCCTCTTTCTCTACAGTATTAACGCAAGAATTCAAGCCCCGGCGTCCTGTTCTGGCCCCTCCGATGCAGTTGCCCCAGACAACAAATGCTGCTGCCCTCAAAATTTGGCTGCTTCTCCTCCCTGATTCCTTTTCACCGTCTGCGTGTGTCTGGTGCTGAAGCCGCACCAGTCATTGAGTCAGCTGGCCGAGGACCTTTTTGGTTGTATCATACAGTATCTTATCCCCACACCGCATAACGTGGTCATCATCCACTCTATTAATGTCTGAGACAGGTGAAGGGCTGAATGCTGCCTTTTTCCCGGCACACTTGGCACTTGCTTTGTAGAGCTTTTTGACAGCTTGACTGTTCTTTATTTGGAAGCAGACAAACACATCTTCATCCAAACTAACATTAGTTCAGCTAGCATATTTAGATGTTTGTAGGTGATTTGTTAATAATAAGTGCTTACTGGTTACATAAAACACATGTTAAGTCCATGTGTTTTTTTTTTTTCAATGAGTTGTATTAGACCCACATTTTAAAAATGATACTAGTACTAGTATTTTTATTATCAGTAGTATTGACTCAACTTGATACCTCACTCCGTAACTCAGTGTTGTTATCTAATGTAGCGTTAGTCTGTATGTTTAAATACTTAACACACTTCAAGTTGCAGTCATGCTTAGAGGACTGTAATTGAAAATGAAAGTGCATAATCATACCATTGTGTTTGCTCTTACATCAGAGCATTTCCTCTAGTTCCTCTAATTTGAAATGAATATTCTGTTTGGCTGCGTTTGTTTTAGACCTGAAGGCTACAGAGTAGATCAGTGTAACAATGGAAACTCAGTTCTTCTAATGTAGCCTCTCTGTTTAAATTCTTGAAACACAGCTTCTTTCAATGCTCATACAAAGTTTTTACACAGAGAAGTATGTCTGCTGAAGGGGATTTCTGTTTGCCATGGTATTGAACCAACTGAGCGTGTGGAATTTCAGTGTTTTTTGTATCTACCAAAGTTCTGGTATTGTGACATTTAGTGAAGGCATATAGAAACCGCTACTGACTTAACAGGTTTCTTTCGCTCGTGAATGAGAATTCATAGTAAAAAAAAAATCTTGCATGAAAGTTAAACATTTCTTGCTCACCACCACCTTGTGTGAAACAACAGGAAACAAGTTATACAGTTTTTCATGCTATACGTTCTCTCCCCTCACATGCATACATGACTTTTTCAAATTGTCCAGCAGAGAGACTTAAAAAATAAAATCCAGTCACAGTGACAGAGTGGCCTGTGGCAAAACACCAGAGTACTAGATCAGCTGCGTGTGGCAAGCAGCTGGCTCCATGAAAATACTATAAAGGCTTCTGAATACTGTTTGTGTTTGTGTTGAGATAAAGGAGCTGATATTCTGATAACCCCATCCTGCCACCTGCCTTTGCTTAGATAAGCGGCCTGGCCTGTTATTCCCTTTTACCAGCCATGCTCTGCTGTCAGGACCTGCTTGGGCTGCTGGTGCAAGGATGAGCAGGGACAGTGAGGGCGGGGGCGACTAATTGGAGCTCTGTCTGTTGCTAATGCCCTGCTCACAAAGGAAGGCCAGGTGACTTGACTCAGGGTCAGATCAGATGAGTTCACGCGTGGGTTATTATCTCTGTAATGAGCAAAACAAGAGCCTGTCCTGTGATGGCCGAGACAATGGCCGATGACTTTTTTTTTTTTTTTTTTTTTAATATGGACTAAATGAAGGACTCATTACTAGAATGCATATGTTTTAGGGAAATAAATCATTACCTGAAGTTTGAAATTATTCAGTATTACTAAAATATGCTGAACCCAATCTGTGAAAGTGCCATCATTTTCTTAAACCAAGAGTTCAAGCAGAAGATTGACTGTCACTTTTTCCCCTTCAAATTTTAATTAGGCTTGAATCTCTTCTTATGAGAATGAGCTATGGCAGATATTTTTTTGTGAAGTGAAGCTCTTCACATAACAATGAAATATAGCTGTGTCCCGCTTGCTGTCAGATAGCCTCATATGCTCTCTGTTGATCTTAGTTGCCTACGCTAGAGCCAATTGGTCTGCACGGCTGAGCTGTCACAATTCATGCAGGCCTTTCATCCCATTCATAAACGGTGTTATCATGTTAAGCATAAGTGGTACTATTAGATGTATCATTTTCATTAAAATGGTCCGTTGGATTTCAAAGTCAATTCATTGGGATATCCACAACGTGTTTATGGCAGAAAAACTGCTCTAAATTAGATCCATTAGGTGCTTTTTGATGGTAATTTTTTATCTCATAATAATTAGGGGTGTGTTATTATATTTAGGCCAATTTTTCAGCAAGAAAAAAAAGAATGTAGTCAGAATTATCAGTGGTAATAGTGCAAGAATTGACAGAAATTTTGTGCCTACGTTTAGAGTGACATAGTGCATTGTCAGGTACAACTGAGAAATATTCAGCCTTCACAACACAGATTTTCTTTTTATTTTTCATGTTTTTTCCCCCCTCCAGACAGCTAGATTTTACTATCACCTCCTTTTCCTAGAGGTAGCAACTGTTCTTCCTGAGGCCTACAGTGGTATGTGGCTGAGTATGCTATTAAACTGCAGCTACTTGCAGTATTGAGCTATCCTCCACACTGGAAACTGGTCTCAAGGAGCAGGCACTTGACCGCTGGCATTACCGGGTCACAGAAAGAGCTTAGAGAGGAGCAGACCTGTCAGTCAAGCTGCTGTAACCATAGCAGCAGCGTTAATCAGCCAGCGTTGAATCTTATTGCCTGTGAGATCTGTGGCTGTGCGTCACTCAGGCCTGGCCTCCTCTGGCCACGGGCTTTGGCAAAGGTGTCCACTGTCGTCACATTTAGCCCCACTCATCAGTGCCGGCCTGCCAGCTCTGCTCAGCCCCGTGGACACAGGTGACAAGGGTGACAAGTGTGAAAGCAGGGTGAGGAAAGAATTTGCAGCAGTGAGGTGAGAAAAGAGCAAGGCATAAATAAATGCAATGGAAAGTGACTTTTTGTGCACATGGCCTGCGTTTTGACAGTCAGAATTTCAAATGGAGCTTACTGCTGAAGTGAAGGCAGGTTCCTCTGAAGCCTCACCTGTCTCAGTGCGGGGGCAGCACGCCTGGTTGTCATGCTCGGCACCCCTCAGTTCAGCTCCACGTTGCATGCCACAATCTCCTATGTCTTTGCAGAAAGCCCACTTTTTTTTAGCGTGCACAATGCCGGCTTTATATAAGGCCCTCATAATAGAGCCAGCTCCTTCACTCATGTCCTCATTGTCGTGGCCAGGATGAGAGAAGGCTGCTCCTTAGAAAAGCAAGGCTGAGCTCACCCGTGAATCATGCCAGCAGTCACACTTGTTCTCTGTCCTCTTTCTTCTCAAGCTCCCTTGCCCACAGAGGAGCCAGAGACCAGGGGTGAAGTGGCAGTTTTTTTTTTTTTTTTTTTAGGAACTCTTTTTCTCCTAACAGCAGTTATGAAGGGGTGTATTGGACCCTGTGGAGGTCACAGAGAGGTCGTGGCCCTCCTCTTCCTGTTCCTGTGGGTGGTCCAGACAGCAGTGGCCCCGTGGTGGGGATGTCAGTTGCAGCGTGATTGGTTCGCCTAGCGGAAGTGGGACAGTCCCAGAGGCTGTGGGGATGGGTTGCTACTGGAGCACTAGCCTGGCATTGCAGCGCTGCGGGGGCTGCTTTCTCATATGGGACCTTTGCCCTCACCCTTTTAGTAGCCCCCCTGATCATCATTAGTACAGCTACAGTCTGCTCAGGGCTACAGCAGGGAAAGGGCAGTGCCTATATGAAGCATACTAGCATCACAACAACATGCATTCGGCTTCAACCCCCCCACCCACCCTCCCAACCCTTCTCTTATTTCCCATGCCTCTCCCACATCTTCTCCCAGTGTCTCCCGCATACTGTACTTGCCAAGGAAACTGATGTGGAAAATGCAATTTAGCATATAGCTGGAGACAGCGTGGAGTTGTCCATGAGGCAGAAGTTAGGATGGCTATTGATGGCTGGTTTAAGGGATGGAAATGAGGGGGGTTGGGGTTGCTATAGGGTGTTACATGAAGGGAGACAGAAAATCAGCATGCATGCAGTCTCCTGCCGTGCTGTACGTTTTAGACATGGAAAAAAAGCAGAGGGGTTGCCGTGGCAACAAATCCAGAATCAGCGCGGCTCGGACCCATCCGCCCCCCCGGCCGTCTCCCAGCGGATCTGGAGCTCAGACCTCAGGACGGCCTACTTATGGAAGTGTGGATAAGGAGCAGGGATCACATCCAAAGCTCCACACTCGATCCCACAGCGAGAACACGGGCTGCTGGATGGAGCAGACGAGTGCAGTCATCCACCCCCCCACACACCTCCCCCTCCTTCTCCTTTTTACTGCTGCTATTAACTTTCCATGGAGCAGTTGCGGAGTGAGTTTGTATCTACAGAGTATCCTGGAACTGGGTAATATCTAGGTTAAGGGCACATGTACAGTATATGAATCTAAATATCCCCATCACATACATTTCTAAATTTAGAGAATATTCTGAGCATCACCATGGAAACTGAACTGAAAGAAACTGCAGAGACCAATAGTGAATGGCATGTCAGCATATCCCAGGGTTTTTGATAATCCAGACATGAGTTTAACTCAGGTATTATTTGGAATATGGTCTTTACATTGGGTCATTTCTCAAACAACACTAGAGTATCCTGAGTAATAGCTGAATGTGCATTTAATCACATGGATTTGTCTCTCTGGCCATGCTAGAGACAGCAGCAGGAGCGTGGGTATCATTTTGAGCACTTCCGGAGATGACGTCCTCACTCATCCATACTGGAGTTGATGTGTCATGTTGCGGAACTGACTGATATGACAGTTTTGAATTATGACAATGTGCCTTGAACTGGTTTCTGGAATAATCACATTGACTGTTGTAGGACTAAAGCACAACAATACTGAACTGATTGAAAAGTAATGTGATTAAACATACACTCTGCTGAATATATGCTAAATCTCCACAATACTTCATTTATAATGGTATGTTATGACACGTTTTGCCTTTATCAAATAAAAAAAAAAGCTGCTCTCTCAATTTATTGGATATTGCACTTGGCCATACTGCTGTTTTGCTAATATTTCAATTAACTGTTCAGTGCCAGGAAAAATATGTCTTTGCAGGTTAAAATGGACAACATGGAACTGTAGTTCTACCGAGTGTCCATTCTCCCTAATTTAGACGCCTTACGTTTCCCCAAAATGGCTCTGGTATTTCGCTGCCCACAGGAATTGCTGAATCCAACCTTAAAGGAATACCCTAATGTTTTGGGGGGAAAAATACCCTTTTTTTGACTTAACCAGATTGGGACAAGATGTTCAATATGATTTTCACATCTGTACATCCAGTGGTTGGGTTAGGAGAAGTTAATTTGTGCTGGATCTTCCTATACCTTCACCAGTGTATGGATCACTGTGGCAGACGGAAGGATAAATGTGTTCAGCGGTTACAGTTCCACCATCTAACTTCTCCTAAACAGCTGTTGTTACATGTACATTGTGTAATGATACATTGTGTTAATAAAATAGCTTCAGTGTTCTTTTAAAGTTTATTTTTTCACTTTAATGGAACTAGGCTAATGACTCCCATAGACCTCAAGTCTTTATGCTAAGCTAACACAAAATGCTACCCATAGGAACCGAACCACTGGACGTACAGATGTGAAAATAGCATCAAACATCTTGTTTCAGTCTGGGTAAGTTTGAAAGAGGGTATTTTACCTAAAACGTTGGGATATTCCTTTAAGACTGAAAGAGAAACTCTGAATCACCCAGAGGAAGTTTGATTCACTAGTGTTAAGTCTTTTTTTGTCCTCTTGTCCCTTTGTTGTCCTTTGATGTAAAGCTGTCTCAGACTGGTCTTGTTGATAAACATGAGTGTCTAGTGTGAAGTTTACTGATACCACGTAAAATTATTTGTTGAGGTTCAAATATTTCACAACAGACTCCTCCCTTTACCAAAATGGGAAGCTGCCAAGTTCCCACGTTCTATAGTTGCCCTAATATTTCTTCTTCCTATTGTCACACGATGGGGCTAACTTGCACCTCTGGATGGTGTTCAGGTTATGAGTGATGTTTGGAAGACCAAAGGCTGTCGGTAGGGAATGGTTGACAGGCTATGGGCCCTCGGGGCCTTCATTACTCATGTGGTTTCATGTCTGGCCTTACTCATCAGCATCAGAGCCAGACAGACACATGTCCAGATCTGCACTAGTAGTGTAGTAATGATCTCCATTGAGGTCACAGGGAGAGGCTGCCTGTAATCTGGTCTTTCCAAATCTTCCCTGATGTCATGCACACCTTTCCTCTCACGTTCTTGATTTTCATTTTTCTCTTTTTCATTGTCTTGCACTCAAATTCTCTCCTTCTCACATATGCTCTCTCTGTCTTTCCCTCTCTCTCTATCTTTCACACAATCACTCTCTCACACACACATAGTAAATGCGTATGGAATGCGTGATGTGAACTAGATGTGGCCTATGCTAGTCCTGCTCCATTCAGCTACAAATCCCCTGGTTTAGGATTGCTTTACAGTTGGTGTGCCAGGGACCGTACTCAAAACTCGCACATAGGAATCTGTCACCAACTTGTCATGTTTTCCCAGGGATGGAATGCAAAGTAGTGGGCCCCTATTAGCTGAGTCATAATTAGCACCAGACTGTTGATTGGTCCTTGTCTTTATTCGCCTGGCAGGTGACTTGTCACCTAACCAAGTTTTTTGATGTGGTATTAGGAGAAAATGGCTGGGGATGAATGAGGTCTATTCTTTCCCTTTGTCTGTTGAAAATAGTTTACGTTACACATTTATTCAGGGACATGTCAAGGCTCGCATCAACCACTCATGACTGCTTTCAGATAGTTGGAATATTCTTCAGCATGTCCTCTATGCACACACACACACACACACACACACACACACACACACTCAAACACAAGCTTTATCTCTTGTAATTGTTGTGTTAGGTGTGTTAAGCTGTGACACTGTTTTCCCATGTGTGCATTTATTCAGTGGCCTGTTCTCACAAGCATCTTTCTTTTTTCGTTTGTCTGCAGGCCTCCCCTGCCCGAGAGCTCCATGGAAAAGATGAAGCGGTTTAAGCGGCGTCTCTCCCAGACGCTACGAGGCAGCCACACTATCGACGAGTCGCTGTCTGAGCTGGCCGAGCAGATGACCATTGAAGAGAATGGCCTGAAGGACAGCGGTGAGTGTGATGTAGCAATTCGTGTACATAAATGTGGGAGCTTGTGAACAAGTACTGAAACAGCTAATCGATTAGTCGATGGATGAAAATTTGAATTTATTGATCAATTAATTGTTTTAGTCATTTATCAAGTAAAAATACCAAACATTTACTGGGTTTTTTACTATTTTTTTACTGGCTCTTTTTACTATTTTGGCTGGTGGTCAGGATAAAACAATTTAAAACATTTTATAGGCTCTTGTACCTTGTGATGGTCATTTGTCATTACTTTTGACATATTATAGGTTAAATGATTTATTGTTCACTCAAAAAAGTGGTCTATAGATTTCTTGACCATGAAATTGTTAGCCGCAGCCTTACTGTGTTACCACTCTGACTGAGTTAGCTGGAGTTTGTGTCGGCTCAAAATGTTTGAGTGTGGATTTGTTTGACTGCAGACCCGCTCTTTTTGTTCCTTACTCACATATGCTGCGGTTTGTTACATCACTTGGTTGGATGCAGCTGAAGGTTGTGGCCTTCTAGGCATTAAAACAAAGGCAGAGTGGCACAGCAGCTTATCTCTTTGCTGATATTCACTGAAACTGCAGGGAGCGTGCTACTGCCGCGTTGCTATGGTGTTCAGGGTCTGGAAACATTCTGGAGTTTCCATGACATTGCCACGGCGACTTGGATGACTTGGTGAAACCAGCCAGGCATCTTGATGCACTTTTCTCTATTTGCATCCTTGGCCTCTTCTGTGCTCTGCCAAACCCCCACCCCCCTCCCCACTTTCACCCCAGCCTCTTTCAGGCCTCTCCCCAGCTTTCCTCTCCCATCTTTTCTCCAAAGGATGAAGCCTTTTTTCCCGTCTTCACTCAATCAGCTCATCCAAGCTCCCCTCCTCCTTCTGAGAACCAACTGGGGGTTTGTAAAGAGCTTTTTGTCTAGTGATTAACGTCAGGTTTGGCCAGAGTGTTCTGTGCTTGGTGAGCAGGGACAGAGAAGCATATTCTCTCTGTGTGTGTGGGTGCAAGTGCGTGCCTGTGTGAGGGGATTTCAGCAGCCTGTGCAACAGTAAGTAGGGTAGAGAGGAGACAGAATGGAGTAGCCAGATGAGATGTGATCTGACCTCTGTGATTGGGGAAGCGTTCTGGTACTGATCTGATTATGTAACATGCATAACGTGGGCCAGTGGCAACGGCAGCTGCAGAGAAATAAGGGAGAGGTGGCATCAGGACCTGGATTTGCATAGAGTGTCTGTTTTAGTGTCTTCATGGGGTGTCTAGGAAATGTTCTGTTCATACCATATGCCACCACAAGTACATGCAGCATAACAATATGTCAATAAGGCCTGGTGACACAGCTGAGACTAGGGAACATCCTGAATGTCCTAGTCCAGTAGAGTGCAGCTCTGAGATATTGAGCATCCCAGCTGGCAAAACTGCACTATAGTGATTACAGCTCAGCAAAGCCTGCAACACCAACTTTAAAGTGCAAAATGTCAAAATCCTATGTATGTTACAGGGGTTATTAAGAAGGCACCTCCCCTCACTTCCTTGTTTTGTTGAACTAAGCTCCCTGCACCTCTTGAGGCCTCAGTCTAACAACAGCGTAAGTCCCTTCCAACAGCCTAAGTCCCTACACTGTCCTGCACCTATACTTACACTCATTCCTAGACCTCAATAATGGACGATAATTTTGCTATTATATTCAAATTAATAAGCTAATGGGTTGGCTGATGTTGCTGGCTCAGAGCAGCCCACTCAGCAGATCAGAAACACAACTGTATCAGCAAACAGTTACAGCCTATCTAGAGCTGAGAACAGTGTAACATACAGCAACTCACTCCGGCTACCTCAAGTAATATGAAGGTCCTGTGTTAATGACAACATTAAGGTGTTCGTATTAGGTCTTGGACAATAAAACATTAATACAATATATTGCTATACTTCCTCTTGTGATAAATTGTAGATACACATGTGCCAAATATTGATATTTGAGTTTTCAACTTAAAGTGCACATTTGACTTCCTATGAAGTGTGATTGTTTCCCGCCTTTAGATGTTTTAACTGTAACTGTTTTGTCATGTTCATGTTGCTGTCAGTGTGCATATTAAAACACTGAAAACCATGACTGATTCCTGCTTACTGGCAAATTATTTTTCCTTTTCCATGGTATTTTGTCCCTCTTCAGTTACACATTGTGATCTATCATAGCTGATTATCTTACACTATATTGCACATCGTCGAATGGCCTGTATTGTGATGGCATTTTTATTGTGGGTAAGATATCAGTGTCGTATCACCAGTTTGGCATCCAACCAGTGTTCATTCCTCAATATATGGACAGGATGGGCCCTCACCTAGATATTGACTAAGATTTTCAGGAGCTGGTACCAATGATAGATTTCATCAAAAATAAATCTGATGTGGTTTTGCTCCACACCCTGTAACTGCTTCTGGCCAAGTTTCTTCCTCTGTACACTTCTATCTCAATTTTTCCACTGACCCTTTTTTCTGCCTGAGAGGCTGCCTTGGCACACCTTGCTGCTTCCTCTTGCTGATGAATTTGCTCTGTAACCATCTCTCTCTTTTCTCTGATGGAGTTAGTTACCACATAACAGTTGCCCTAGGCCTCGTCTCTGTCCTCCCCACCCTTGTTGTGCCAGTGCTACAGTAGTGCTGACTGTGATCACTGAACTGCTGCTCTTGAGTTTCTTTTTCTTCCCACTGATACAGTAGATGTCTCAACCTGTGATTTAAAAATTACAGTCTCAGTATGGAAGCTATTTCAGTGTATAAGCATCTTGGTCACACTCATATGTGGATTCTGGTAGAATATAAATTCAACGTCCAATTAGCTAGCAGCAGATTTGGCACGTAAACACAGAACATGAGTATAAAAAGAACAATATTACTAAATGATATTATATCCACATACTATACATAAGTAGTTAATCAAGAGAGAAGAGTCTGTTGGGTAATGTCTATTCAATGCTGTCCAGTGTCAGGTTTTGTATATGTCTTATCCAGCTAATGTGCTGGAAAGGGAACAGTTTAGTTCTAACTTACTCTTCGTTATTATCATGAAAAACTTAGATAGTGATACATAGCATTAACATGAAATGTTTAACTTTTATACTAGTTTTCATACCAGGTTCTTTTTCTTACTAAGTAACTCCACATTATCATAAAATATTCATATATTATGAATATGGATTCTGTGCTATCATTGCACCCATTTAAAATGAGTCTTAGTAGCACAGGTCTGTAAAATGTGTTGGAGAATATGGAAGTGTTCAATTTTACTGCACAGTGTTTTGTTGTTTTTATTCAGTTGTGTATTTTCCCCAGGATGTGTGGGAAATCCAGTCACCTATTTTGTTGTTAGATTGTTGTAAAGTATAGAGTGAGAAAGAATCAGGATCAGTAGAAACAGCACTGTGAAACTCCCCTGTGTACCACAATGAAACTTAATCTTATTTTTTATTTCTTATCAGTCTGTAACAGTAGTTCTCGTATGCTGTTACTAGGCATGTTTTGTTTTAATGGTGTCTGTTTTGACACAGTTTTTGTCTGTTTTGACAGTTTTTGTCTGTGTCTCACCCACAGAGCCCATAGTGAGGAACGGTCGTCCTCCCACAGCCCACAGTGTCCACTCCTTCCTTCACCAATACACAGGCTCCTTTAAGAAGCCACCACTACGACGGCCACAGAGTGTTATCGGTGGCGGCCTGGGGTCCCTCATGGTCATGCCCCGCAATGGCAGTCGCCTCGGTGAGACACACACACACTCACATGTGCATACTCACACACTCTACATCTGTGCACAGTCTTTTTTTTTCTCTGGCTTTGAAAAATGCTCCAGTGTGAGAGATTTATTTTGTCAACTAGTATAATCCAGACAGTGGAGTAAAAAGCAGAGCTAAATTAGATTTGATAAACTTTTGGGCACAGTCAAAAATTGGATTTGAAGTTAGATTCTAATATGTTTATATCTCAAAAGATCTTTCTCTTGTGCATTTTCACTGGAGTCAGCTGGTTATACATCCAGTGCCACGCCATGTGAGAAATACGTGCACATGCAGATAACCACTAGGGGTATATGTAAGCACACACAAACATATGCATTTCACTTGAACCACTAGATACAGTTATTTATTAAAAATGGTCACTCAGAATAATGTGGTAGGGCTTTCCCCCAAATCAGCCACTTGGATTCCTAATCCATTCAAAGTCACAACACTAATGTGGATATAAAGCTTGTGAGGGTGGCTGTCAATGTGCTTTGTGTTTATGAAACTTGAGTTTGTTTTGGAATTGGAAAATTACATTGTGCTGTTTGGGTGTGTCTAGTAAGCTCCCACAACACTGAAATAAATCAGTCGGTCAACTTATTACAACCTAATACATTCCCTTTGTGTGACCGAAGCTTGACACATCCAAAAGCCAGTGCTTGATAAGAACAGAAGGGCTCCTAAAGGGTCTGAGAGAAACAGAGAGAGAGGGAGAGAGAGCTGTTCTGTCCATTCCACTGTCGATGTCGTCACCTGGTACTAGCAGCCGTTCTCTGGCTTGTTTCTACTGTCCTGCCCGCTCACTGCTTCCTGTCTGTCAAACTCAACCCCACACCCCCCTTTTCTCTCTTCTCTGTACCTCCATCTCCTGTTTATTCATCACCACAGACATCGTCCATGAGAATCTCAAGATGGGTTCAGATGGGGAGAGTGACCAGGCGTCCGGGACGTCCTCCGATGAGGTGCAGTCGCCCACGGGGGTATGTCTGAGGAACCGGGGTAACCGGCGCATCTCTGCAGAGGTGAGATCCCCCTCTCCCCACCTCCACACTAACTAGTGTTTCTGCTTGTATTGCCCTTTGCATTTGTTGAGATTAGAACAATTTGTGGGATGTGAGTCAGTGGATTCTATATGCAGGCTTTGACATTTGAATAGGTTACCGTTATGAACTGTGATGTACTAATTTTTCAGGGAATGTAGTTGGCTAAGTGGTTCAACCTCCACCTTCCGACTGACGTTTTACTTTGCCTCTCAATAATTCACCTTAGCTTGAAAAGTAATGAGATTCTTGGACAATGGACTTTGTTCTGTTGGAAGTTGCATTTGACGAAAGGTGTTTTATTATAACTCTGAGCAGTCTATCAGTGTAGGTGTATTTTCATAACTTGTCATGAGCATGCAGACGTCTTTAGCTCCCTGTGTAATCTCAGCAGGCCTCTGACACAGACACACACAAGTCATCACCTCTGCTGTCTGAGCAAACTCCACATCCTTGTTTATGATGTTACATATACTTGTAAAAACACTCAAATCTCTGTTATTAAAAGAATGGAGCATCTGTCTGGATTTAAACACATTTCAGACATATTTTCCATCTGCAGAGTACATAGGAGCAAAAAAAATAAAAACAAAGGAAAAGGAAAAGCACAAATCAGCCTTTTTTTGGATCTGTTGGGTCTGTCACTGTTTCATATGCCTTTGGTGGTTATATAATGTCAACACATTATGGATCAAGTTCACACTGAGATTAATTACAATTATTATAATTGTTTTGTTGCTGGACAAAGTGGCTGGAGTAACGTTGTTTATATTGTGGCACATAAAGTATGCAAAGTATGTACCATGTCACCATGTAATGTTAGTTTTGCCAAATGGTAATGTGTCAACAGTTGCCCACCAAAGTATGCTGTTTTAAAGACAGAATAACGGCCATGCCCTCGACCACACCATGCTGAATTTGATTCCACAGCTCAACTGCACATATGGAAAGACAGATGCACCCACAAATGCAGTAGCTGATCAAGAGAGAAAGCTTTAATCCAATCAGCTTTTAGGGACATGAGAAAGGCAGTGTGCAAGGAAGACGAGAAATGGTGCTGCTGTTTCTTGTAGGCAGCAGTTAAGTGTGCTCATTTGGATTAGTTAAATCAAGATATTCTTACTGTATTCTAGGTACTGAATGAGTTTGTTTGTTTTTGCTTTGGTTGCTGTTGACATTGGCGAAGTGAGCCACGTGGTCCACAAACCTGCTCGGTTGATCACGGGAGGGAAGGGCTTGTGACTAAAGAACAAACTCCTCCTTCCCACCCCCTCACCTGACTCTGTCATTGGTCATTTCAGTGGAAGCTCACTGGGGATTTGCCAATTGCTCCCAGTGGCTACTTCAACAAAACCAAATATGTGAGATTTAAAAAAAAAAAAGAATAGTTAAGCAGCTTATTCCATTTGGGTGCTCACATATTGGAACGTGAAACACCAACTCTTGCCACATTGAGAGTGTGAGCAAGCAGCGCACCCCACGCTTCCTGTGACTGTTTCACAATGGACTATGCAGAAAGACACACACATACACATACACATACACAATTATGCTCAGATTCTTTCTCCCAGCCTCCCAAACACTCCGAGCATTGTTTCTGCTGGTATGACCAGCATGATTGACCACAGGGTTGTTGTTGATGGAGCAGTGAAATCAGTGTGTGGCCCCATTCTCTGCCTTTGTGCTTCTGGCTGTTTGTCACCCTCCATGTGATTATGGCCAGAGGAGAAGAGGCGGGAATGAGGGCAGGGGCAGAAGAAGAGGAGAAGAATGAGGAAGAAGGAGGAAGAGTGGGGAAATCCCTTTCAGTCAGTGGTCAGGTAGTGTATTGTCCTGCTCTGGTCAGAGAGGAAGCAGGGCTGTTTGGGATTACATCACAAGGATTACTGTAATGCGGTCCAGATGGGCCCCTGTTGTAGCAGATTAGGACGGCTTGATTGGACAACTGGAGATGGGGGAGGGGTACAAAGGTCAGATGATGGATGGCATCTCATGCTCTGGGGGCAAACCAGCAGTCCTGCCTGACACACATGTACCACAGACCAATAGAGTCGCATATGGTTGCTCAAAAAGACTGAGTTGATATCTCAATTGGAATAAGACTGAGTACATGAGAACCTGTTGAAGTGTAGGCAAAATGCAGATTCACTGTCATGTTTCTGAATGAAAGACTGGAAGGTCTATTCACCCCGGCAGAAGTCAGTAGTCACTGAGTTACCGAATTATCAATGAACTGCATGATGAAATGTAGAAAGTTCAAAGTTGCATAAATCTTAAAAGGGAGGGGGGGTGTTTAGTTTTACCTCAGAAAGGGTGGAAGTAGATTTAAAACAGCTATAGAGGGGACGGATTAACAGTAATCTAACAAACAGAGGAAATGCATGTTGGGTAGAATCCAAACTGTATATTATGGGTGTTTGTGTGCTGTGTGCTTTATGTGTGTGTGTGTGTGTGTGTGTGTGTGTGTGTGTGATTTTTATATAACAAGCCATCAGGATCATGCTTTAGCAATTTGTTGTTATGGGGACAGACTTATCCCTGAACTCTTTAAGGGCTCCACGGCTGCCCCTTCACATGTATATAAGTCCACCACACATCACTGTGTAGGCACATGCTCAACTCTGCTGCACACACATATACACACACAAACACGTGCACACACACTGGCCTCTCTGTTGACTAATGAGGCCTGAAGCAGGCTATGTAATAGTGGTTCTACCAAATTCCAGTTGTTTATTTAGGGTCTCCGCCATTTTGTTTTGGGTCACTAGTATTTATTTAGAGCTTACTCTGTTTGCTTAGGGTTTACTGTCATTTGTCCAGGGTTCTACACTTTCTCAGCACTGTTTTAACAGGCGTCTGTATTGTTTTTGTGCGTGTGTAGGACTTGAACAAGCGTCTTTCACTGCCTGCTGACATCCGAATACCTGACGGTTACCTGGAGAAGCTGCAGCTGAGCAGCCCACCCTTTGACCAGCCTCTCAGCCGGCGCTCCCGCAGAGCCTCCCTGGTGAGACAAAGACAGAAAGTGGAGAAGGAGAGATTGGTTAGAGGCAAAGAGGAAGAGAGAAGGTGATAGGGACAGAGGCAGGGAGGGAGAGGGAAGGAAAAAGCAGAAGAAGGAGGAGGGGAGACAGAAATGGGTTAGGTTGTTTTGGGGCAGCAGGGAAACTGAAGGACATGAGTTCAAGCTGCTGTGTTTGCAGGCATCCGTCCTGCTGCTGTAATGTCCTTGAGCAGGACAGTATCCCTACCAGCTTTGGGGCTGCTGTTCTGTATCTGAGCCTGCTAGGGCTGAACAATATGGTACAGAAATAACATTGCAGTTATTTTGACAGATATTATGATTGCAATATTATTCACTTATTTTCTGGGAAGGATAATTTTGGCATCATAATTAATCATTTTGACTGGAAAAAAAAAAAAAACTATTATGATGATGATGATGATGATGATGTGACTTTTGTTGTACCAAACAAACTTGCACCACAATTCTTGATTTATGATGTTGTTTTGGCACATTTTACTTTTTTATTTAAAAAAAAAAAATGCTGCTCCAAAGATTTGGATATTGCACTTGGCCATATTGCAATTTTGATAATATTTTGATTAATTGTTAAGTCCTAGAATCTGCGCTTGCCTCTTTTTGAAGGGGCAAGCAATAAAAAAAATATTCAAAAGGCCATCCATCACTTACAGTTACAATAAAGGAACAGCAATTTGAGAAAGTCAGCAGCAGAGGAGAAACGGACCAAAATGAGCGAGAAAGAGGTAGAGTGCAGAATGATAAAGATAGCCATGAAAGAGTTATGTTTTATTGGAAAATGGTGAGAAGCAGAAGTGAGAGCTCATGCCATGTCCTTAGACTGTCCGATCTCATCCTCTCAGCCAGTTGTCATGTGTTTACATTGCACCTCAGCGTTCCCTTTGTCAGCAGCTTGAATAATTAACTTGTGGTATTTCTTTTTGAGCAAGAATCTGTCAAAAGCAGAACATACTATCGTTCACCTAATCACATGCATCTGCTCACTTGCACCGCTGTTAATAGGGTGTATACAGACACACACACACACACACACACACACACACACACAGCATAAAAGCCAAAAGCCAATGGTCTTCTGTCAAACAAGATTAGCTACCATGGACGTTGGGGTGGGGGTGTCCTCCTTGCAGCCCCCTACTCTTCCTGCAAGGCCGTCAGAAGGATTTGGCGTGGTGTCTGTAAGCTTGTCAGTGCTAATAAAGACACAAGCCTCATTAATGCTGCTTGTCTTCCAGTCAGAAATTGGATTCGGGAAGCTGGAGACCTACATTAAACTGGACAAATTGGGGGAGGTAAGTTGAAGTGTGTCCTCAGCCTTGGCTTACTTTCTGTGGTCTACCAGCTGCTTGTGTTCTCATAGCCAGTGATAAGGCACACACACACACACACACACACACACATATCCATATGCTTGGCACAGTTTACTTTTGATGCCTGACAGCCAGGCAGTGCTGACTGGTGTGTGTACAAGTCAAGTTTCTCAAACCTTTTTCTCAGCTCTCACCCCTCTTATTCCTCAGGGCACGTACGCTACAGTATTTAAAGGGAGGAGTAAGCTGACAGACAACCTGGTGGCTCTGAAGGAGATCCGACTGGAGCACGAAGAGGGGGCACCATGCACTGCTATCAGAGAGGGTAAAAAGTTTGGTTTCGCACCCATATATTTCCCATAAATGCTTCCAGTCATGATCGACGTGGCTCCTGGTCCTGTTTAACAGCTATCTGGTTCCATTCAGTTACCATGAGCACAATCACGGCAGGCATGTTTGATGAGTGAACAGTCTGCCTCTGGAACATTTTCCTCCTTTGATTTGTTTTGTTAGTGCAGATCATTTGCACACGTGAACCAAATGTGGCTCTCTTCTAAGCAAAATGTGGTGTGTTTTTGTTAGATGTAACAATATAATCATACCACTACAGGAAATTACTCCAAAACATGCTCATCTCAGATGTTGGCTTCTCATAGCCAGCAGTATTTGTGCATGACAAGCCTGGCATAACACAATTAAGGGAGGACTGAGGGTCATATTCAACTGTGTCTTCATGTTTTCGTACCTTGTAAAAAAAACAAAAAATGGAATAAGATTTCTCTCTATCTCATGCCACCAGAATCTCTTAACTATGCACTGTGGCAGTGGGAACCTAAACAAACGAAACTCCAAAATGCAACAAATTAAACTTCTCCACTATTTTTTGGACCAAAAACAAAAAAAGAAAAGGTTGTAATTACATACTAAACTGCATTGTATTCAGACCCATGTCTCAGATGTACCATTTCCTTTTTTTTTTGTTTTTCTTTAGTGTCATTATTGAAGGACCTGAAGCACGCCAACATCGTGACGCTGCATGATATCGTCCACACAGACAAGTCTTTGACGCTGGTCTTTGAGTACCTGGTGAGAACAACAAAGCCCTCTCCTATTTTTCTGCATGACTCACATTCACCTCAATGCTATTCTGTTCATTGATGCTTAAGTGAGTACCTCGTGCATCGTTACTATTCATGGCCCACTGCAGAACAAAACATGCCCATGCAGGAGCATAACGGGCCGGCTCTTGGCAGTTTCTGTGCCGGTAGCCTCCCTGGGTTTCCTCTAACTCGCTTCCTCCCTCTGCCTCATTTAGGACAAGGACCTCAAGCAGTACATGGACGACTGCGGGAACATCCTGAGCATGCAGAACGTCAAGGTGAGCCTCCATAGGCGGTCTGCCAGACCAGCCACCTTCAGGGTCACTTAAGACTCTGAGGCTGCTGGTCGAAATGAAAGAAACACCCTCATTCTGCCCCCTGGTGGTAGAATGTGTGGACTGGCAAAAATTTAAATCTGTTATTTCCTTTATGTTCAAGACAGTTTTTCAAGCACACAATTTGGCAATCTGAACATGTGTTCTGTTGTTTGGGCATATTTGTTGAAATTTATTGTCTTTTTAATTGGGGTTAAAAGAACCTGTAAACTGCATATTAAAACTGTGCAAATATTTTCAGGATGAGCATGTGTACTTTTGTGAACTTTTAGTTTTTATAAAATACCACTATTGTATACTTGCTTTAGAAACATACCTGTAACTACAGATCTAAAATATCTTCCTCGGCAGATTTTCCTGTTCCAGATCCTGCGAGGGTTGGCGTACTGTCACAGACGGAAAGTCCTGCACAGAGACTTGAAGCCCCAGAATCTGCTCATCAATGACAGAGGAGAACTCAAACTGGCTGACTTTGGTAAAAACAAACAACAAACAGATACTCTGTTAATGTTCATCTGTGTACAATATTTTTTCTTTTTCTCTCTCTTTTTTTTTTGGTCTGGTATGTTTTTTTTTTTGTTTTGTTTTTTTTTGTGAGTGGGGTGAGATTTGTCACTAATGAGTTATGTACCATTTGGGTAAGGGGAGTGAATGACACCCACTCATGAAAAATGAGTGCTGTCACAAATCCAAAAATAGGGAAAATCTAAAGAGACTTTTGCCTTTATTACACATTTTTGAAGCTGCATTCATTCATATTGCTGAAATATTGAGTTATGAAAAGTTATCAGAATGGAATAATGCCCTTTATCTGATTTGATGATTTGTATTCTAGGCATAATGTGTCCTCTGTGTATCTGTTTTTTTTTTCCTTCTTTCTTTTCAACAGGCTTGGCCAGAGCCAAGTCAGTCCCCACGAAGACATACTCTAATGAGGTGGTAACGCTTTGGTATCGGCCCCCCGACGTGCTGCTGGGCTCCTCTGAGTACTCCACACAGATAGACATGTGGTGAGTGGGCTGTGCTCACCAAGGGTGATTACAACTGTTTGAAAACACTGCTCAGGCTTCCGGCTACTTCCAAGCTACAGCCGCATTTCACTCCACAGAGTTAATGCAGAGGCAGCAAATACCATCATGAAATACAAAGGATGTCCCTTGACTTCCCATGAATTGCTTGTTTTTGCATTTCACTCATTTCGTCTCATTAACCTCATTAGTGATTTGGGTGTGTCTGGGGCTTTTTTGTAAAACTGAGACTCCTGTCTTTGAGCAGCTGGGGGTTTACTGTCTTTTGCAAAGACACAGTGACAGACAAATTGACACATAGGCTATAATGACATCAAAACTGTGACTTCTAATTATGATGATGATTTCTCTGTCGGCCAAGCATCCAGCCACTTCCCATCCAAGGCTTGACCACTGATATTTCATTGCTTGGCTTAACTTGTTTCTGATGAACAAATGAGCAATTCAGGGAACTGGATCAATAAACAATTATCCCTATGCTTGTTTTTCAGTGGCGCTATACATGAGAGATGTTGAGTTGGTACGGTAGTACAGCTTTAGCTATCCAGTCTGTGTATTTATTAATCAAGCCCTCCTGTCTGTGCTCTCTGTCAGGGGGGTGGGCTGTATATTCTATGAGATGGCTGCCGGCAGGCCCCTGTTCCCTGGCTCCACAGTGGAGGACGAGCTGCACCTCATCTTCAGGCTGCTAGGTCAGTGCTGCCCCCTGCTGACAGGGAACCAGTATAACCTCTGATATGGGGCTTAATCATGCTCATCTCACACAGCCCCTACAGCAGCGTGTAAAGTCCTCCCAGCTGGCGCAGTAAAGCCGTACTCACACAGGGTCACTTGAATGTCCCTCAACAGGCACACCCACAGAGGACAGCTGGCCTGGCATCTCCTCTATCGACGAGTTCAAGTCCTACAAATTCCCCAAGTACAAGACCCAGCCCCTCATTAACCATGCACCCAGGTAAGGCTGGTTTTGATCTTTTGAGCATCTAAATTTGCCCTGTTGTCACATTGTCTTAATTAGATACTGGAGTGTTTGTTGATCAGATTGTTGGGGATTATCAAATGTTAGATCTGGTTGTTTCAGATATTTACATTGTTGTTGTACGCACTCTGAAAGCATAATGTGACTTAACACATCCCCTTCTGCACTGCCTCTCTTGTTAGCCCTGTAATCATTGGAGATGGAAATGAACAAATCTTTTTAATGAGACCCAGGTATATCAGCACAAGCTACTCTTTAGTGCTTTTAAACCTAGCCTTTAGTGCGTGAGACATCAGTAGTATTGGTTTGTTTAGTTAAGAGATTGTGTTCTTTGTCACTTCCTGTAAGGAAATCCTGTGGAATGGTTGACTGTTTCCTTCCTTACACTCACCACTATTTGTGAGTCACTCCACCTCCTGTGACCTCTCTCTCTCTCTGTCTCCTGCTCAGGTTGGACACCGATGGCATCGACCTGCTGATGTCATTCCTAAAAGTGAGTCTCACTGTGTGTGACAAGCATTAATGGGATGTTAACAAAAGGAGCATGACACATTTTGCAGCTATTTTTGGATATACTTGAAAGAGCTGCATTAACGCACATCAGAGAAGCACACATACTCACTTTGCTGACGACATTTATGTTTTTTGTTTGTTTTTTCATGACTGTGTGTTTCTCTTACTGTCCACAATTTTAGTACGAGTCAAAAAAGAGGATCTCAGCTGATGAATCAATGCGACAGCCATACTTCAGGAGCCTTGGGCCACGTGTGCACACACTGCCAGAGAGTGAGTAATAAAATGGCAGCGCAGTAATGCAGACTTGGCAGGCTGTAGGTACGACTGGAGGGATAGTGCACTGTACAGTGAGGATCAGTTACAGCTGTATAACAAAGACACTATTCGCTTGACGATGTTTTTTTTTTTTTTTTTTTTGTATTTTTTCTGACCGTGTATTTTTGGCAGGTGTATCCATATTCACACTGAAGGAGGTCCAGCTGCAGAGAGATCCTGGCTACCGGAACTCATCGTACCCCGAGTCAGGTGAGGAGCACCTCAAGGCCGCTTACTAAGACCTCCTGAGTTTTGATTCTAAACTGAAAAAGGCCCTCATTTCTTCCTGTTTCCTTGTCATCCACAGGCAATGGGAAGAGCAGAAGACAAAGCATGCTGTTTTAGAATCTCTGAACTGTATTTTTTTTTTTTTTTTTTTTTTTTTTGGTTTTTGAGAAGGATCTCCTAGCTGTACAGTCTCACAGATGGATCAGTCCTTATGATTGATGTTGGTGTGGGGTGCGGCACCCTCCACCGTTCCTCCTCAGCCTGCCTGGGGGTTCTTCTCCCAGTGGTTTGGTGTGACCCTGGCCCACAAGAGACATTTATATACATTTATATTTATTGGGAAGAGAATTTGCTGCTAAATCCAACTACTGTCTAGAATTCTAACTGGCTCAGTCACTTTAATGAAAACATGCAATGTGTATAGATTTTGAATTATTTTTTGAAGTGGTGGTGTTTTTAGTGATATTTTTGTCATTATTTCCATTTTCTTAGATACAAAAAAGAAAACTCCACCATGAAGCTCCTTAGTGTGTGAGGCAGACATACGAAGATGAAACAGAGGGATGTTTCTGTAGCAGCTCTGAAGTTCTGATTTCTGTCTCTGTTGCCATGTTGCTGTTCTCAGCCAATTTGTAATTTGTGACCATTTATTTTTGAAGGGTTTTTAGGCCAGTTCTGATATAACAAAGGGTGATAAGTTTATCCTAACCAGAGGCTAAATGGGAGCTCTATTGCCAAGCTTGGTGACAACGGTTCACATTCTCGTCAGTCACTGTTTTTAAAAATGCTGGCATATCATTCCAGGATGCTGTGGTCCCTGTCATGACCAATGAACAAAATCCAGGAGACAAAAAGATGACATGGGCATTACAGAATTAACTGAGAAATTCTCCAGAAAAACTTAGAGACTCAACTTATGGTGAACGGCCTCCTCTTCCTCGTTTCTTTTCCACTTCAATCTCGCTCGTTAACCCCTCCAGTGTGTGTTACGAAGCAGAGGCGTGAGGTGAATTCCCATTGTCAGAATTGGCAGTGCTGCCTGTGTGCATTACAGCTGCATTCTCCTTTCTGCCATTCCCGTCTCCATCAACTGTAAAAATGGTTCCTCGTTTGGATTTCCTCCATCATCGTGTTGCATGCCTGCTCTGTTGTATGGGGAAAGCACACAGGCACTGGACTCCTATTCAGGGAGCGCTAGTTTTAGTCCTGTCCCTAGTGAATATGATACCAAGTCACAGTCTATTTAACAGTGTTACAAGAGATGTTTTGTATGATATTCTTTAACTTTATTTGTGGATAATTGTTATTGGTGTGGGATTTCGTTGCAGATGCCCTCCGATATTTGAGCTTGATTTTTCAGAGAAAAGAAATTAAAACTTTAAGTTTAAAAAACCTGGTTGTCATTTCTCTCCTAATGCACCAACACCTGCATGGTGTTTGAGCCTGGCAAAACTTTTGCTCACATTTGAGTCACTACATTCAAGCATTCAATGCTTTGTTTATTGAAAATGACATTCTTCACCAATACAAAATTATACAGAATATAAACTGTATATCAAGTCCAGTATAAAAAGAGAACATTACAAGAGATACAAATGTTTCCATTGATTTGAAATCTCGTCTTCATAAAAAGGTTTTTTTTTTTTTTGTTTGTTTGTTTTTTTTTTTTTGAAAAGAGGAAAATAAAGACAACAAGGCACAGCCGGTAGTATCTGAGAAGCACAGTGCATAAAAGACATACAATTCCATACAAGTGAAACAACCAGTTTCACATCATGATGAGCATTTTGCGGAAAAAAAATAAGATATTTGTACAAGATTAAAACCAAGCTCTCTGCTTGGTGTGAACGGCTGGCTAGTCTTTTTCAGCTAGCTACACTTCACTACTGTCCACCAAGGACAGGGTCATGTGGAAATGTGCTGTACTTTATCACGAAGAGCCAGACATCTCCCAGACATCATGGCATATGGCTTTTACCAAGTGCTTTCAACTACAGGAATATGAAGCAACTTAAGTGCAAAAAAGTGAGGTCACATACTGTCTCATAGGACTTAATTAGATTTGAAGCAAATTTTGACAAGATGAACAAGAAATCGCTGCTGCTGCTGCTGCTGCCAATAAGAATCTTTCAACATGGATGAAGATGGGGGGCTTTACAGACCCTGGATCAGGATTTGTGTGTGGTGGGGGATAGGAGCAGGGAGGAGGGAGTTCCTTCCAGGTTTGGCAGGGGGACAGGCATGTGTCCGTTGATTAGGCTGGGGAACTGCGAAGGAAGAGAAAGGGACAGAGAGTTAGTGAGCAGGGGAGGGAGGCTCTGTGAAAGCTCTTTTCCGGTGAGGAACTGCAGCATTGTCACTGCTCTGGTTTCCTGTTGTTTTATACATTGTGCCTCTTCCTTTTCGTCTCTGTCCTCCCTGCCTCCACAACAGAGGGAGACGTTGTTCAGGCACAAAGAAACTGGTAAGGTTTGTGTGCCTGTAAGGGGTGTGTGTGTGTGTGTGTGCGTGTGTGTGTGTATGTGTGTTTCACAAATGAGGAGCAGCTCTCAAACCAGTCCACCCTGTTCAGACTGGCTCCCCTGGGCTCAAACAGGAAGTATTCGCAGGATTTCCTCTCCCTCTCATGAGCTCTGAAACAGGACACCTCTGTTGGGCCAGCTTACCGACTCTCAGCTAGTTTAACAACCTTTGGTATCTGCTGTATCGTAGATCTTCAAACCATCTTGTTTTCTCTTTAATATAGCATTTTAGCAAGTAAGCATAAAATACAAATAAGAATGAAAGAATCCTAGGTAATTCATGTCTAATGAAGATCAAAACCCTTCTGTTGTTAGTGGCATTTTGTTCCAAAAAATCATTGCTCTGCATGATATGGTGTCATTTGCCAAGGCCATTATACAGTAGAAGAACGATATTAATAGACGTCATTGTGTTTCAGGTATGAGAGTTGACCAATGGCTCAAAACTCAATTTATACAACAGAACCATGTTTGGGAGAAGACGCTGGTCAACACTGTCAGTTTATTCACCCCACCTGTATCATGACCTTTTGTCACTTGCTGATTCCAAACATAACAAGACGAGGTTAAAACCTACTATACTGCTGGACTGTGACTACATTTAGAGAGCGGCTGTTTTCACCTCAGTTCTGTGAACAGCAGCAGTACTAGACATAAGTTTTCAAATCCTGATTATTTATACAGTTGAACAGTGCCAATTTATATATGATATGAAATAAGCTGCTTTTCAATGACTCAGCTTGACCCTACTTGCCTTTTTTGTTTTTCTATGGGTCAAACATTGTGGACAGTAGCTGATACTAAAAGGTGATGTGAAAACACTGCAAACCACTGCAGCCTATTGAAAATATTGAAAAAAAAAATACAGTATAAATATTATAAATGTTGAAAGAGTTGGTTACTCTTTTCCTAGTAGATTATTATGCTATTTAACCATTTTATTTTCACTTAACTCTCCACCTTATTTTAGTGTTTACTCATAAACTATTTTAATCTGCTCCCCTTCACTTCTCTTTCCCACTGACCCACACACACCTACACCTACACCTCCGGTCTCTCACTGCACACACACCTGCTTCCTCTGTGCTGCCTTTTTCTGTCTGTCTCTCCCTGTATGTGTCTGCTCTGTTGACTTTCCTCGTCCGCAGCGTGTTTTATAACTGCTGCCCACACAACTTGGTGTGCGTGTCTTGGATTTTTTCACCCACAATTCACGTATTCTCGACTGGGGGAGATCTGTGTGTGAAGGTGGCTTGTTGTAACAGCTGTGTGTACGACCAGCAGTTGGCAAAGTGAGACTTGTGAAACTTGTATTGTCGTTGATAATCTATTCATGTAAAAAATATTTTTTTCAGCGAATCTCCTAGTTACACAAATACTGATCATGTGAAGCAGCCATTTGGAGTTGGTCGTGTTGTCTTAGCGTGCGATAAATTTGGAATGAGCTGCAGTCAATGAGTAGAGCTGCTGTAAATGCACCATGAGCACATAATACAAAACTGTTTGCGCTGAGTCATTTTGAAAAAAGCTACGGCCAATGGGGAAACTCCAACACCTGGCCGAACGATGGTGTAACTTCATCACTCACAGAGACACTCGGGTTTGTAGGAAATATTATGTTCCTGCACTAGAGGAGGCTGCAGTTTCAGGAACATGCTACTCTTTGTAGGAAACAACAAACAGGAAGAAGATGGATTTTGCTGCTGTGCTCATTTTACCTGAACGGTAATTCTCAAAACTTCCTCCTAGACTTTCAAACACAATGACTAAACAAACAGTAATAGTCCTTTCATCACACCTTCTTTTCTTTTCTCACGCTATTTTCATCCCTCTCTTCCTCTTTGTCTGTGCTCCTCTACTCCTTTGAGCATGTCTTACCTGGAAGAGGGAGCTGTGGCCCTGCAGCCTGGCGGGGCTGAGCGGGGCAACGGGACTTAGGCTGCTCCAGAAGTGGATGCCTGACAACAGGGGACTGTGGGCCAGCAGCAAACCAGAGGGAGTCTGGGAAGGGAAGGCAGAGAGGCAGAGAGAGAGAGAGAGAGAGAGAGAGAGAGAGAGACGGAGGCATCTTGTAAATAAGAGGGAGCGGAGAGGACAGCTTTTGTTTTGAAGAGAGAGCCACTCTTTGGAGAGCATTTCTCCGAGGCCTTTTGTAATGCGAAACATGCTGAAATCTTAAATGGACATTTATTGGCGTTAGGAACAACAAACTGAAGGAGCAAGGAGGAAGTCTGTGGTTTCTCTCCTGAGCACAGGGGCGATGTGGGGAGGAGGATGATGATGGTGCTGGGGGTTGTTGTTGATTGTGTGGGGTGGGGGTGGGGGGTTGGACGACTACTCCTCGAGCACCGTGTGCCTTGGAACGCCAACTAGAGAGAAACATATGAAATCAATTTCTCCCTCTCTCCCCTGGTCTTCCCTCCCCCTTCCTTCTTTCCCCTGTGTCACCTCAGAGAAGTGAGCCAGTGTTGCAGAGGGACCCAGCCCTGCTCTCATTATTAATGGAATTATTGGAGCATATGGCATCACTTAGGGCCTCTTCCCCCTCTCATTGGCTGGACTAGCAGAAGATTTCTGTAAATCTCTTGTTTTCCTCTGATCTCACTTTTTTGCGCCCCTATAAACAGACAGTGTGATTGCAGGCTTACTGCTGTGCTCCTTATTTCACCGTATTGATAAACTTGTGATGTGGCAGAGTTGGTTTTCTTTACAAGTCTTCCAAGGTAAACACAATATTAACTGAAATAGATTATTAAAATCAGCCGATGCTTATGGCGCAGCCTTTGGGGTTATGGCAAAGATCAAACCAAACCAAAATTTCATAGCTGATTGAATTTGGATCCAACTTTGTGGCGGAGCAGAATCTAAAATTGTGCTGTAAAAACCAAGGGGCTTGTCTTCTATCAGCCGCATCATTTACGGCCGACAGAGGTAAAATGTACCATTACAGCTATTTCATTTATGTCAGTTGGAAGATTTTTTTCTTGTGCAATGCAAATTTTTGAAGGCTTTTTAAGGTCTGCATTTCTACTTCCACATTAGCAGTTTAACATTTATTTTGCCTTACTCGGTATATCTCAAGCATATGAGCAGTAAAATCAAGTTATTCCTGACTTTATCTACCAAAAAAAGCATAAATGTTGGTATGATTAAAGTGAATCTTTCTCGAACCTGAAATGGATGCCGACCGATTAAATTAGCTTCAAAGACAGGCAAAGTGTTACTATGCAAAAAATTGTAATGACTTTGCTGAAACAGAAACTCATAAAGTACCTGACACTTTTACCTCTTATTCAGACTTGAGGAAAATTTAGCTCAAGCAACAGGACTGCTACCTAAATAAATATATCAGTAGTCTTTCCATTAATGCATGCCAGGCTGTGTCAGATGCTGCTGCGTCTTGCTGCTCTAAGAGTGCTTTGGGGACACTGACATCATGTTCTGGATGGAGCCCATCATCTCCCCGTGGCCAGCCAGACCACGGCACCGCAGAGACGGAAACAGATAGCATCACAGAATTATTCTCCAATCTGAGATTTGATTATTATTGCTCACTACATTTCAGCCATGCCTGGCACAGAATGACATAATCTCTAGTTCATCGTACATGCATGTATAAACATGTCTTGGGTTAGTGCACCTGACGAGATAGGGATGACGCATGTTTCAGGGAAGTATGTGCAGGGGCCTGGCGTGCCAGAAGTAATTTGTAGTAGGAATGTTTTCATTAATTTTCTTTATCCTCTACAGAGTCACAGATTTAGCAGCCTATTCCAGTGCACACTGGATGGATGACCGGCCCATCGCAACACAATCACATTCTCACCTAGGGATAACATGCAAACCGCACACAGCATGGGCAAGGTCGGTTCATTCTTGCTTTGAGGTGACAGTGGTAACCTTCCAGCTGCTGTGCAGCTCAGTATGTTGTGTATTATTCAGACAGAACAGTTTACCTGTGCAGTGAAGAAGGCAGGAGTGAGGGAGCCAGAGGGCAGCGCCGGGCTGTTGAGGGCAATGGAGCCAATGTCGCTCCCTGCAAGCAGCAGGGACGGGGTGGAGATCTCCAGAGCTTTGGGCTTTTTGCTTTTTGATGGGAGTCCATCTCCTTGGATACTACTACTGCTACTGATACTTCTACCACTGCTGCTGCTCCTCTTCTCCGGAGGCCGCAGGGCTCGCTCCCTGTGCCCAGAGGACAGGTTGAGAGGCTGAGCCCCCTGGTCAGAGTCCTCCTCTTCAGCGACAGGGCTCCAGCTCCGCATGGGCTGGGAAGTTTGGGTGTGAGGGGAGGAGGGGGAGCGGGAAAGGGGGGACTGTTTGGACGGCCCAGAGGAGATGTAGGACTCAGCCTTGGTGGAGGGAGAGGAGGTCCTCTCATTTGCATTAGCCCCAAAGCGGATGACAGAGCGTGGCTCCTCCTGGCGCTCTCGGAGGGCGCGGAGAAGCTCAGGCTGGTTATGCAGGGAGCTGATGCTGAAGGAGGAGTAGAGCCCTGAACGGAGGTAGTCGTTACGACACGCCTGCGCCCCCAAGGCTGCCAGGGTCCTCCTCTGGGCCTCTTCCTCTTCTTCCTCTTCCTCCTCCTCCTCTACCTCCAGCTCAGGGGCCTCTCCTTCCTGGAGGGGCAACCGGCCAGAAGCCAGACCCATCTCCACTGCCTGGGGGTCCATTTTCAGGATCTCAGGGAAGGACACAAACTTATAGACAAACTTCTGGCCAATCACTTTCTTGATGATGTTCTGCAAAGGAGGAGAACAGAAGTGGGTTTGAGCAAGGAGCAACAAAAGATTTCTAACACTATTTTCCTTTATTTATAAGCTGCCTTTAATAACTTTTGGTTGAAACAAAACTGTATGTAATAATGTATGTAGCAATCACACAATCTATGCTGATTATTACAGGGATATTTTTATTTAACTGCATCTCTACATTAAAAGACTGGATGCCACATCAGTCTCTTGACTGAGGCAAAATGCCCCATTGAAAAAAAAAACAAAAAAAAAAAAACAGGTTTGTGTTCGCATGCTGTATCACTGCTGTAGCTCTACTGTTGGTCTGATGAGAAAAGAGGAAGTGGAAGTATCTGCCAGTGGAGATTGTGGGTTTATAAAGAAGAACAACAAAAAACTCATCCTGCTGCTACACTGCATGCAAATACCTTTTCAGGCAGTGTAGTAACATCAGTAAGCAGAATACAGTGGTCAACGTCTTTATCTAATTAGTTGACTACCTTGGAGCGGTAGACGGCATTAAAACGAGAGAAAACTCGGTATATTTCCTTGGCGTTTGTCTGTAAACAGATTTGGATGAGTGGACTGACCTTGTCGTAGTAGTAGCGCAGGGCTCTGCTCAGCTTGTCGTAGTTCATGTTGGTCTTGTTCTTGCGTAAACCCCACAGCTTGGCCACCTCCTCTGACTTGAGGAGCTTGAACTCCCCGTCTGTGGACGTCCAGCAGATCAGGTGCTTGTGACTCTGGTCCAGCAGCAACTGCAGCAGGAACTGCCACAAGGTAATGGCACTGTCCATACCTGGAACACGAGGATGACATCATCAACATGAAACATAAATTTAATTGCCACTATGAGTTTGGTTAAGTTTGATGCAACAACAAACTGTGGGTGGCTTATTGTTGAAAACTCGCGAGATAATATCTACTGTTTTTCTCCTGTGGTCCTGTTCCTTTTCAAGGAGAAAAAAAGTCTTAAGCACACAGGCACATTATTTACAGTTAATCTGTGTCAATATTGCAATTTAAACTGCAGTACAATATACCAACATATATTTCAGCAGTTAAGATTTCTGAGCAAATAAAAATATTTTAAATACAAAACTGTGATGTTGTTTCATATTTCTTTTGTATTTGAAATGCAGTTAAAGTTTCTTTTTTTTCTAAACAATGTCCAATTTAATTGGGTCCAGCAGCAACTGCAGCAGCACTGGAATATCATACTCATTGTAAGAACCTGCTACTGCAAAAATAAGTTCAGCCTTTTGCAATTTGGAAATTCAAGTAGATCATATAGCAATTTTTCTTTTTTACATTAATTGTGCAACTTTAGCTTTTGGCGTTATTGGTGGATGACTAAGTGGAACATCATCACTCAGTGACTTCAACAAATGCAGCCCCTGCATCATAACTACCTACACACACTGTGGCAGCCTGCCAAAAGCTACAAAGACAAAAATCAGCAAGTGTCAGAATCAGATTGCCTAAGCTCAAATGAAATCACACTTTTGTAGCCTTCAACATTCTCCTGTACTCATTCCCTTCTATGTGTTGGGACTCTGCAATACTTCTGTGTTTGTGGAGAATGTTTTGGCCAAGACGAGCTGAATTTTCACCTTCATTAAAAAGTATTTCTTTCCCCTGATTTCTGTCTTTCCAGTGTGCTTTACACCACGCAGACTATATTAGGTTACTTGCTGAAGAGGTACTGGCCTATTTGAGCTGTAACATGTGGTGTAAAGAAGAGTAGACCGGTGATGAATGGAACAGTGTGTGTTGAAGAGCGCAGTGTAATGTAGCAGCGACAGCAGCAGCAGAAGAAAAAAAAATATAAGGAGGAACAACAGCTCAAGCCAGAAATATGCTGCGGTTCAACCTGGCCCTCTCTCCACAGGAAGTATGACGGGCCCAGGGTGGGTTATTCCTTTAATAGAGGAATGTGCAGCCTCCAAGCTCCTGTCTGCCTGCCTACTAGAAGCACACATATTTACTGGGAGACGGTTTCTGTCACTTTACACACCAACACAGGGACACAAACACTGCAGGCTCTTCTCCTTTTATTCTTTTTTGTCTAATCCTCAGATGGGAAGAGGGATGGGTGACTGATGCTGAATAACAGATAACTGACTGGCCATTCAACTCTATATCTCTCTGTCTCTCAAACATACACACACACACACACACAGAGAGAGAGAGAGAGAGAGAGAGAGAGAGAGAGAGAGAGAGAGGGCTGAACTCATTTCCGACACAACCGATCCCCTGAGTTTTCTATCTGCCATGTGAAACTACAAAACTGTCAAAGTCAGGACTTCCTCCTATTCTACTTTCAAGGACAAATGGTGAGGAGAGGGGATCCCACAGCAGGGGAGCATTTCCCCAATTCCTGCCACACTTCCGACAAAAATCCCAGTGGGAGTGGGTCAAAAGATCAAATCATTGTCCCCTTTCCCCGCTCCACCCTTAAACCCACTCTGAAAGCCGACTGAAATTGGCCTTAAAACATTGGTAGCAGATGTCAATGTTGCCAACCACCTTAAGGGTATTAACTCTCCCTGAATCGATAGATGTTTCAAATTAAGGTATGAATAAGGGAAAACTCCATGTACCCCCGTAAACTGCTTAAAAAGACTGATTAAGGACTTCTCAATTATGCCTTTGCAAATTAGTGGGATTTTTTAATAGATCTGTTTCTTTTTACAGTGCATCTAATTTATTAAGGGGCGTGGTATGTTTTCAGGGGTAGATAAAAGTATAATTAATGCTATTTGAAGGGATTCAAGTTTTAAAGTGATGCACCAGTTGACAGGGCTACAAGTTGGGCCAATGGAGGAATAAGAGAGGTATGCATAAACAACAGTAATCTTACAATAACTTAGTGAAACTTTACGAGAAAATCCTACATTAGGTGAAAAAAAAAACAACATAGGAAAGGTATAAAACACAATAAAACTCAATCCTGAGTGGAGCAGACACGTTATAACTCCCTCTAGGAATATTAAGTGGCTATTATAGTGATAGCTGTTTGGAGATTTTAAAATGCCATGCAGCACGATGAGGCAGGCTAGTAATAAAATCCCTACCGAAAGATGCGTTACGACTCCCTATAGGATTATTAATATAAGACTACTATAGTGGTTTTCGTATAGGGATGAGGAGCCTGTTGCAGATGCTCGGAGTGAAAAGTCAAGCTGTGCACAAAGCCATCCAGTGTGTTGGTTGAACGGAAACTCCTAATGAGATTAGATGGTGTGTGCAGACATTACTTAGCCATGACTAAATCTGCTCTCTTCCTGTTCGCAGACGGTGGAAAATTCAACAAGGCCAACAAGAAAAGCATCTCTAAACGGGTCTAGGCTTCGTGGAGTATTTTTTTCTATGCGTCTTGGTCTGTCTGTTTGTTTGCCTCGCCACTTCACAAATGTTGGACACTGGTCGCGCTATTGTTTATGTATCTAAAGTTGAAGTAGGCTATACAGCTCTCAAGAGAGGTCTGGATCACTATTTCATTTCTGCCCCACTGACTCATTTTCAAGATGTTGCTCGGACCGGAAGATGGTAGAAATGTGTGTAGGATAAAACAAAATCTAAACGTCTCTACTTGCATAAAACATGGACAATACGCTCAATCCGATAACGCGAGCCTATAAGTCAAAACCTATTCTTTATAGATATAGTTATTAATATTTCAAGTGCGGATGCGGTACAGTCACGCATTATTTCAACTTCTACGCGCAATCAATTACCAAAGTATTACTAGTTCCTAGAAAGATGAAATGTTTTATTCTACGTTACCTGCGATCTCTACTTGGTCTTTGTCTCCTTGAAATTTTATGATGAAAGTCGTATGTTTCCTTGTTTTTCCATGCTTACTTCTCGTCTACACAGTTGTGCTGGACTGAAATAGGATCCTGGGCTTTTTCTTTTTCTGAGCAGGAAGTTGGAGCAGGCAGACACAGAGCCGGCTGACTTCCTCTCCCCTACGATTCCCCAGGCGGTTTGCCGTCTGTGTAAACACACTTTTCCTCCCCTCCTCTTCTTCTCTGCCTGCCCGCTGATGGCCAGGAATACTCAGTTATAGCACACATGGTAATATAGGAGCACCGAGAGCCCTCTGACTGACTGACATCATCACTCCACTCAGCCGTATGACGCCTTCACGAACTGCTTGTAATTCACACTCGAGCTTAAAGGAGTTTCTCGTCGCAAACTGTTATCCTGTGACATTTTTTGGTAGCCACGTATTAGTCGATTTCATTATGCAAATATGCAAATGTATGACAAAGAGGGTAAATAAAAACACACAAACAACACTGATAAATTACAAAGGATGTCGATCGATTCGTCAGAATAAAAGAATACATCAGTCACTGACAATCACGCCCCCCACGTCCTCTTAACGTCGGATATCCGCAAATTCCGTCTTTCTCTGTTGTATTTACAATTGCTCATATGCGTCCGAACCGTAATTGTGATATTTCCGACAGCACCTGGAAGGCAGCACCGTCTACCGCTAGGAGGTGCTGCTGCTCCCTCTCTTTGTAACTTTGTAACTCCTGTATTCATTTGTGACTTTCTAACAAATTGTGGAATGTCTTAGTCTGTATAAGCAGCATGTTTTCTGAGTCATGTTAGCACAGCATAAGTAATCGATGACTCATCCGTGTCAAATATTATCAATCTAATTAAATGAAGCTCGTCACTTTATTATAAGTTAATAACCACTTACCGAGTGGCCTTCCTGAGTCTGTGTTACATTTAGGGCCTAGGGGAAAGATGGTAGAGTTCAGCTTACTACTTGAAAATCGCCATCACAATCTTTCACACAGTTAATAAAGCTTGAAACTCCCTTTCGTGTCAGCCTGATTTTTTTCCCCTAGGTTAAGGCGTACAAAGTGATACAACAAGAAATTAGCCTAGATATCTGCAGCTAAGTTACAGCAAGCTACATTTGTTTCACATATAACAAACAGCATGACCAATTTTCATCCCGCCATTCTGTGATCATACGTCAGGTCAGGGCGCGTATTGTTTTTACTGGGTCAGCACTGCAAAACCTGGAAAACTGCAAAGTGTTAATAACTTAATTAGATTCCTGTGATCAAAGTGTACAGAAAACTTCAGCCATCACTTTTTGGCGGCTTCAGACAAGTTGCACTTCATTGCACGGTGGCCGTTGCATCATGACCCCTGTATTCAGTGACTTTAGACAGGTTTATTGAGGCGTGGCTCCCGAGCAACGCGTCTGATTGGTGGGTGAATTTTAGGTGTTTTAGATGGTACTTTGGAGCGCGCCGGGGCACGCAACGCTCACTAACACGCAGAATCCCGCAGAAGCGCAATGCCTCGTTTCACCGTCCACATCCGAGATGAGTGGCTGGCAGTGCCCTGTCGCGATACCACCAACACCATCCAGTGGCTCGGATACGAGGCTCTCAAACGCTACGTGAAGAACAAACCGGACAACGGGGGCATCCCAGCTGTGAAGGATATACGTTTTGTTGTGCGAAGGTGCCAGGGTTTGGGTTTGTTGGACGCGGATGACTCCATCGACGATGTTCTGGAGGATAATGACTTTGTCGAGCTTGGTAATAACATTATGTTTGGGAAAAAACTACATTAAGTTTATATACGAGGGACAGTGGAGATGTTTTTACAATGTTTTATGAGAAACGTGTGCAATATGTATTATTATCCTCTATTTCCAGCTATTGAAGGGGATACCATGTCTCCAGACTTTATCCCCTGTCAGCCTGGAGTTTCTCATCTGTATCCTTACTATTGTTGTTTGCCGTTTGTGCTGTATACACACACAGCAGTGGGCCATATTTAATTTGATTAAGAAAATAATAATAAAAGAACCTGGTCATGGCATTATACAGTTGACTCTAATTGTGGTTAACATTTGATTCTCTGATAGAATAAATTAAATATATTTCTGTAAATGTGTCACTGAGTTTTATAATCTCAATAATTGTGGTGATACTATATATTGTGCAAAATTATCCTTAAACTATGCCAAATAGTACAGCAGCTTATAAAGAACCTGAGGAAGTAAGTATTACACATTTCAACCACTGTCTTTTCCAATCTGCATTGGCCATGGTTGTATAATATACGTCTCCCTGTGCAGTATCTTTATTTGGATGGCAAAAGCCTGACAACGACAGATCTGGTCAATCTTGGTAGAGGACTCTACAAGATAAAGGTAATGATCAGCAAATTCCATTTGCTGTCATGGCTGGTCTGCACTAATCTTTGACTAAGCATAATCATATCCTCTACCCAAATTTCCAGCTGACTCCAGCAGCAGAAACCAAAGTTGTGCAATCCAGAGAGCTTTTGGACACCATCGTCAAAGAAAACAAAGGTTAAGATAAATTGAAGAGTAGGCTAATATTTACCTTTTTTCAAGTAATGTATAACTAATGTACTTCAGAAAACAAATGTCTCAAATTCTGTTGTCTATCTCATCTGTCTCTTTGTACAGTTGTCTATGGAATCACAACAGGTTTTGGCAAATTTGCTCGGACTGTCATTCCTGTCAGCAAACTGAAGTACAGACTATATTGCTTCTTTTCGGTTTTTACATTTTCTGTTAAGCAACGAGGCACTCATGTGCTGATGTCATTTACTTTTGTTCCCACAGGGAGCTGCAGGAAAACCTGGTGCGGTCACATTCAGCAGGTGGTTATCTTTTCCCACAGTCAGTGCTCTCTGTAACGGTCGGTCTTTATTCCCTCAAACAGCATATTAGGCTTAATTTTAACTACTGAATACACACCGACTGTTCCTCGCAAAATGTTTGCTGTCTCCATCGTTATTATTATGCTGTGGTGTTTAGGTGTAGGAAATCCGCTAAGCCCAGAGAGAACCCGCATGCTGCTGGCGCTTAGGATCAATGTTCTGGCCAAAGGGCATAGTGGAATTTCTCTGGAAACCCTGCATGCCATGATACAGGCCTTCAACGGTAAGCCTTATGTTGTCCCAGCATCAAACTCAACTTACCTTAGCTGACCTGAGTTATCAGCTTCAGTTGACTGAAACGTGGCTGATAGCCTCCTTTATGAATCAATACATAAGGAATCTTACATGTCATATATCTGCTCTTCATCTCTAATTCACTTTGCCCCTGCAGCGTCCTGCCTCTCCTTTGTCCCAGAAAAGGGGACAGTTGGTGCTAGCGGAGACCTGGCGCCCCTCTCTCACCTTGCCTTGGGGCTGATGGGGGAGGGTAAAATGTGGTCGCCCAAAAGTGGATGGGCAGATGCCAAATATGTAAGATGTTTAACAGAACTGTCGTAACAACATTTCCATATGGGTACAATAACACCTTACATAATGTGGCAGAAATGCTGTTTATAAGTCTGGTATGTTGCAAGGTCCCGTAGGAAAACATGTTTGCCTTTTAATGACCCTTAACCTTTTACATGTTTTTCTCTCCTTTCATCTACGGCCAGGTCCTGGAGGCACATGGACTGAAGCCTATATCGCTGAGGCCAAAAGAGGTAATACTTAAAAATCCAGCCGCCTCATATATTTGATTTACCTCTCCTCAGCAAACCTATTCGGGGCTCAGGGAATGCACTGCTATTGTCTTTCAGGCACACCGGGAAAGGATTATGGATTGAGTTCCATCTGTCCATCATTTGCTATGTCTGAGCCTCTGCTGTCCTTTTTTGGACTAAACTTGGGGAAATTATAAATTCTGACACAGAGGTCCGGCATTTTTATTGGCCCACCACATGCTCAGTATCTTAGACACTGCTGGGCCAAATCTAATAAATCTTTCAGGAAATATGTGTTTTTACATTGGTGTTCAGTTTATACATAATGAAGATGATTCGCCCATCACAGAACCACCAGCAAGCCAAAATGTCCCCGAACTTCAAGCAGCAATGTCTCAAACACTGCAGGCCCAATTCTCACACACCTTGGAGGACAAGATGAAGCATTATACTGAGATTTGGCTTTTTCAGAATTGAATCAATTGGCCCATCACAGTGTTGCTAAACAGGTCAGAAGGTCATCCCAGTTACACCCAGGGAGACTTGCACAAATCATGGGGTGCGTCACGGTTACGGTTGACTTGTCTTTGCATTGTGAATCTATCAATCAGTATACCCTTGATCAAAAACACTGCTGTCATACACACTTAACAAAGCAGCAAACATTCTTCAAGTAGCTGGACAAATGTTGAAATTCTCTGTTGCTGTCGCTGCTTAATCTCCCTCTCTTCCCCACAGGGTCTTGCTCTGATCAACGGGACCCAGATGATCACCTCTCTGGGGGCGGAGGCTGTGGAGCGAGCCCAGGCGATTGCCAGGCAGGCAGATATCATCGCTGCTCTGACGCTGGAGGTGCTGAAGGGAACCACCAAGGCCTTTGACAGTGGTGAGAATAATTGGTGAATAAATTCAAAACAGACGGGAGAAACTACCTCCAACATGATGACGCAAGACCATATGATGCTCGTGATTCAGTTGTCTGTCCTATCCTGCTCCATGTTCTGTTCTCCCTTACAGACATTCACTCACTAAGGCCTCACCCGGGACAGATCGAAGTAGCCTTGCGCTTCCGCTCACTACTGGACTCTGATCACCACCCCTCCGAGATAGCAGGTCAGAGAGCAGACCCAAATTAAACGAGTGATTGAACATCAGACACCAATGTAGATGCTTTCAGTAATATTATGCCTGTAGCACAGCCTCAGTGAGCACTTGTGTGTCGTATGTGTTTCTCAGAAAGCCACCGGTTCTGCGACAGAGTCCAGGATGCCTACACCATGCGCTGCTGTCCTCAGGTAACCTCATACTCCTCAAGCACTGTCATCTTCAAATCCACAGATTTAGGAGTGAGTATATTTAAATACTACTCAGCGATTCTCAGCATAGTCTCCTCTCTCCATCTGCAGGTCCACGGTGTTGCCAATGACACAATAAAATTTGTCCAGAATATTATCAATACAGAAATCAACAGTGCGACTGACAACCCTGTATCCTTCTCTGGCCACAAGTCCAGACAATTGCAGCAAATGTTATACTTACGGTGAAATAAGATGTAATATGATTGTCATACATTGTCATTGCAATTAGGTTCAAACATACATTTCTGGCTCTGCTGCATGTATGATCTTGGAATTAGTGTTGATCTTAATGGCTCTATAAGATGGTGTTTGCTGAGAGAGGAGAGACCATTTCAGGAGGAAATTTCCATGGCGAATACCCAGCTAAGGTATGTATGTAACAGTTACTTGTATGATAGTTGTGGCGTTGCAAAATAAAGTGCTTTTTGTGTTTTTGTTAGAATTTTTCTCTTCTTGCCTCTACTACACTCATTGCCCTGTCCTCTATTTAGGCTCTGGACTACTTAGCCATTGGAGTCCATGAGCTGGCCTCTATTAGTGAGAGAAGGATCGAGAGGCTGTGTAACCCCTCTCTGAGTGAGCTGCCTGCCTTCCTTGTCAGTGAAGGAGGACTCAACTCAGGCTTCATGATTGCTCACTGCACTGCTGCTTCCTTGGGTTGGTGTGCAAAGTCTTCAGTACCTCACCACATATCATGTCCCCATATCATTCTAAAATGAGATATCTACAAAGAGTTACAAAAAAAAGTATCCTAAAAATATACCAGGAGTACTACAGTAGAAGTTACTATTGCAGCTAAAAGTCATCTTAAGACCCTTACAAAACATTTTTGGAGGGTATAATTAAATGTGATATTGAAATATTGTTTAATACATTTTGGTTGTTATTTATTTGCTTTGGAATGTATTTGCTTCATCATTGTGTACAGCTGCATTTATATCACTTGTTCTATTTGGCGCTTTGTGATTAATCTGTTTTTAAATTGGCACTACTTGAATGAAGTCACACAACTTAAGTCTCATCACCTGTTTCCAACTGTGTCCAGTTTCAGAGAGTAAAGTTCTGTGCCATCCATCGTCTGTGGACTCCCTGTCCACCAGTGCTGCCACAGAGGACCATGTGTCCATGGGAGGCTGGGCTGCGAGGAAGGCCCTGAGGGTGGTGGAGCACGTGGAGCAAGGTAATCGCCCTGTTATCAGGCAGAACTTAATGATGGCCATGTCCAAGCAACATATCTCAAAATCTATTTGGCAGATTACTATGAAATATGAGCACAATGCTACCCCATGACCCTTCCCTCTAGCACCATCATCAGGTGCAGGTTTGGGTTCTGCACAATATCTCAAAATCAAAATTTGTAAAGTGCATTTACAATATTCAGGGGATGAAGCCTGTCAACTTCGGTGACCTCATGACCTTTCCTCTAGCACCATCCTCAGGCCAAAATGCACAAATATCATTCTCCCACTAGCACTCCCTCAGCAAACAGCAACCTAGTTGGGCATCTGTAAACATTATAGAGATCTGTATCCTGTAGCAAGATGGACACAGAGACAGTATTTCTTTTGCCAACTTCACAGAGCCCTGATTTATAGACTTATATATAGACGTATAGACTTCCTCAGATGCTGAGGCATCCTAACAAAACAGACACAGGGTGGCCAACCCAGTAACTCAACTTAACTCCCACATGGACTGAACTTAGTGATTAGAAGTCAAATGCTTCTTTTATGACAGCCTCATGGAAGCAGGAGAATTTTAGAATAGAACTGTATGTGCTGTTTATAACTATACTCAAACAATAAGATTAATAGCATTTAACCACAATATTAAGTATTTCATTAAAATCTAACTGGTATTTTCTCTAATCAGTTCTTGCTATAGAGCTGCTGGCTGCCTGCCAGGGCATTGAGTTCCTCCGCCCACTTCGTACCACCACACCATTGGAGAGGGTCTACGACCTTGTGCGCAGTGTGGTCAAGTAAGTCAAACAAATGTGGCCAAGGTACAGCCTTTCAGTCCCCTGAAATGATATACAGCACAGGACAGTTAATATTTATCTACTGTTCCACTTCCGTCTTTCTCTGTTTCTCTGCCATTGAAAGGCCATGGATTAAAGATAGATTCATGTCTCCTGACATCGAGGCTGTTCACCGTCTCCTGCTTGACCAAAAGGCAAGTGCCGAATGTTTGTGGAGCAAATTACAGACAGTGGTTAGAACGACTGTCATGATGTGTCCATATTATCAGTGTACATGCACCTGTAAACTCGACAAGGATACACTGCAGTTAAAAAATCAAACTGCAAATTGTGATTTTAAAAAATGTTACTGTGTTTATATTGTCATGCATCTCAGGTGTGGAATGTTGCCAAGCCTTACATTGAGAAGTATCAGACAGAGTACATCCCCGAGTCCCGTCCTGTTTCTCCTACGGCCTTCTCTCTGGAATCCCCGGCATCACCAAGGAAGCGTGTCCGTCATGAGTGAATCCATACTCTTCTTCAAAAATGTTTTCTTCAGGACCACTACAACAACCACAACAACAACAAAAAGTAATTTATTAAGACTTTCATTAGGAAATGACAACTCACTAATCAGTTCTGGTAAAGCATGCCATGATATTTGGACCCTCATGGAGAGAAACTAAATTTAAACACTGATCTGTTTTATTCAAGTTTTCAACCACAAGACAACATGCGTAACTGCTGTATTTATCTACACTTTTTTTGGCCCTAAAGTGTGCCAACTTTGGTTTTTAAGTCTTTATTACTACCTCAGCCACTGTACTATTCTAATATAAAATCCGTGTTGATGATACCGCACAACTATCACTCTTATGATATGCACTCTGGTGTAATTGTGTGAAATCATTTACAATTGCCATCCAAATAATAATAATTTAAACAGCACAACAATAAAATATTTTAAAACCTGGATTCTGTTATCATTTACATGATGATGTAAACCCAATTTATTTCCCCTTGACTCTCTTTTGTATTTCCTGAACAAATTACAAACTTGAACAGACTTTTGAAGGACATGGGATTGAGAAGACAATGCCTGAATTTTCATTTCAGGGTGAAATGTTTCTTTGGAAAAAATAAAAATGCTCCTAACACAAAACAAGCATGCACACACACTCACACATGCAGTATGTGGGGTTTGAGCCATTTTGCAAGCTGTTTGTCCTGCTGACATGTCCTTGAGCGAGACAGTAAATCCCTTCCAGCTTTTGGGGTGTCCTGTTTGGGTATTTACCCTGGCCTCTGCCGTCCTTGTGCAAGTGGACGAAGAGAAACTGAATTTACACAGGGTGTCAGTGAAGCATTGTATTGATCTTCCTCCTGTGTGTTTGATCCCTCCCTGTGCAGGTCATAGAAACCATGATCAGGACGGCATAAGGGACTTGTTGATTAAACAGAAAGTAATGTCAATATCCACAGGGTAATACTGGTTCAAAAACACTACAAACATGACTTCAAGCACGGTTTACTAAATGTCGGTTGCTGTAACCATCACGTTTCTGAGGCCTCATTTACTTATGGATGTTTTTTGGCCTTACATTCTATCATACAATCTCCTATGGTCACAAGAGACTACTTTTAGTCTTTAATATATTCTTTCAACTGTACTGGGGGGGAAAAAACTTTTGTACAGGAGGATCCATTTTGCAAAGATGGCCTTTAAGCATTTAATAAGAGATGATTACCAAAATACTGTGTTGTTAGGCAATTATTTGTAGCAGTATCAGCAGCAACAGCAACATACACTTTTTTAAACAATAGGTTTCTTCTTAACAAAACAGGTTAATCACATGCTGTGTTAAAATGTCCTTTTTTGGAGTGTACAATAGTATTGTTGTAGTACAAAAACCTTGTCTCTGTTGGGAAAACTACAAAACCTTGTAAGCATTACTGGTGGTAATTCTGCATAGATGAAGCATTCTAGTGTAGCTGTCTGCCAATGACAGGAGTAAAAAAAAAAAAAAAAATTGTTGACTTGAAGAATGGCCCAAGAGGCAGAAGTCCATGCAAGAATGGTTTTATTAACCAAAAACAACACTCAAACACACAAAAGTCCCAAGGAAAATTACAAAGAAACAAACTGAAATGTTCAAAATGACACTCATGGGAAAAAGGGGAAAACCAAAATTACCAAACATGCCAATGCTGACACACTGCACAGACAAGCACATCAACCTGGTGAAAGACATCCTAAATGAGCAAGAAAGCAACTAGTAAATGGCTCCACCCTGTACCTAATTTGGCACAGGTGGCCTGCCAAAGCCCACTAACAGACTGCAGTAGGAAATGCAGTAATTCTGGGCAGGTGAAAAGGTGCAGAGCAGGGTGTCAGTCTCATACTAGTTTGGGGCCCAGATTATTATTATTATTATTATTATTGTTAGTAGTAGTAGTAGTAGTAGTAGTAGTAGTAATAGTAGTAATAGTAGTAGTAGCCTAGATTTTTTTTTGCAAACTTCAATATGACCCGAGTCTACACATGGCTATTTCTGGCAACTTTCCGATTTATTATAAATCAATCGATTTGTAGGCTACCAATCAACGCCAATTTGCGTGTTGGCGTATGAAAATAACAATGTAGAATAATATACCGATGAAGAGAGAAATGCAACAAATATATAGCATACAGATCTGACATTAAGCTCCCAAAAGAAAATACTGCTTTCCATCTTTCTTGAAAAATCCTACATTTCATGTCAAGCTTTCGTTTTTGTGATAGTTTGCTAAAGTAACCTAATGCAGCCACTATCTAGTATTTCCTTTACTCCCTGCTTTGCTCTCTGCTTTGATAGTTTGTAGTGTCAGGTTTATCAATTAATCATAAAAAAATATATATTTTTGCTCATTAGGCATAGAGGAAAAAATTAAGTCCTTCGAGCCGGATTTGAACCAGCGACCTAAGGATTTCAGCTGTATGCCTCTACAGTCCTCCGCTCTACCAACTGAGCTATCGAAGGGCCGATTCCAGAAATGAACGATTATATATTTAACCAATGCGCCAGAATGTTTAACTAGACTGCATGACTACACGTTACTGACGTCACTTTGAGGCCGGGTTAAGATTCATTTAGGATCTTTCCCAAACTAGCCCCTACTCCCTCTCTCTACCCACTTCCACTCTATTTGCGCGAGCACGTGGAGAGTCTGCCACATTAAGTGCCACTCGAATCCAGTGAACAGGAGTGGGAGTGGGCTGTAACACCCTCACACGCCGAGCCTGCACCGATACCGTCACGTGCAACGCCGTGTTGTGTCCGTGATGGAGGACACTACTTACAAATTTAAGTTCCGTGTAAAAATACTCCGACTAAGACAGACATTTAGCCTATGATTGATCATACAGACATTAACATCTTAGGGGTAAATGTTCATTTACAAAGACAGATAAAATCTATTTTTAAAACCAATAAAAACCCAAATTTCATTATTTCTTCCGGGAAAAACATGCTTTTTATAATAATATACCAGGCTAAATAAACATATAATAAAATAAATATAATAAGTATAAATAAATTTGATAAAATTAAAAAAGGAAGAATAAATTCAAACAGGGATAGGGCTATATTGCAAATGAACTCTTCAACTGTATTTTGGATCAAATGTAGCCTCTAATCAAGAAAACAACAGATGTGTTATTAGGGCTGAGTATGAGGGTTGTTTGTTGTTGTTGTTGTTGTTGTTTTTATCCAAAACATTTCCTGCACTATCCTCTGTGGCATATTACTGAACAGGTTCACTATCAAGGACTTGAACCTTGAAGATATTGTGACGCCCAAGCCAGCCTCAAAAAATGGGAGAATGTTAAAAAGAAATGCAAGGTGAATTGCTGTGTAACATGCTATTGTCTTAAATGTTGCCATGAGATTTCTAACATTCCACTTTTTACACTAGGAACTAAGAAACTTCCCACTGGCTCTGGGACAGATCAGGGGGAGGAAACCCCTGCCACATGGGCATGTTATCTCGACATGCTTGAGGCAACGGGGTGTAAGTCTTTCATAACCCTTCCCATCCTCATTGCCTCATGTCTGCCCAACCCTCCCAGGTCCACCTGCAATATCTGAATCCAGCCCTGGTGACCTCCAAACTCCATCAGACCCCATTTCACCAAGCACATCTAATATAGCACCCTCAACATCCTCAGCTGAATCCTGCCAACCCCCACTAGCGAAGAAGAACGTCTGACCACTGAAACTGTCATGGAATTTTTAGAAAAAGAAGCCAAAAAAGAAGTGTGACACCAAGAAATGCTGCATCAGTCAGGAAACCTCAGGAGCTTGCTTGAGAAAATGCTTTTTTTTTTTCAAAGATGTGAGTTTTTTTTTTTTTTTTTTTTTTTTTAATGTAGGCTATTATTTAGTTTGTAATATTTATGTTCAACCCAGTGGATTGGACATGAACTTTTGAAGTACTTTTAATTTAGTTACTATGGGAAAGTGATAAATAAAATAAGTTTAGCAATCCATTTGTGTAGCCTTTATATATATAAGTATAGCGGTAAACTTTATTGTCTCCAAAGGGAACTTTGTCTTGGGCACTGTGCTACATATAGTTGCTTTACATAAAAGCATAAAAACAACATGAAATGCATACAAGACAGTTGACCACCATAAGTAGAGACAAGGATGTTAACAACCTCTGCTTAGTATATATCCTTATTAGATCCTTATTAGTGTCTTGACCTGTTACTTAAACATCTGACCACAAACATAGGTGCTATGAAGGAAAAGGTACATTTACTGTTTCAGGGAGAAAGCATTCATTGTTTGTACATTGCACAAATATAGTGAATAGGCTACAAAGAAAGTCTCTTAATGCACAATAAGCTGTCAGTACTCTACATCTACTACTACATCTAGATCTACTTGCAGTTTTACAGTCCCAGTGTATTTCCAGCTACATGTGAAATGTAGCACACTCATTTAAAACCTAGGAAATGTGTTGTCAATGATAAAGCTTGCGGGAAAACTTGTTCCTAAATTACTCCAATGGCATGTGTGAAAAATGGCTCATTTTCACTTGTCCAAAAGGATTTCTGCGCAAGGAGTGAGTTAATCTAATCTGTACAGTACAATAGCATGTGGTTGCAGCTCTAAAGGTAACTGGGTTTGAACACAGGTGAGATGGCAGGTAACAAGGCTATGAAGGGGCAACTGCTGCATTACAGAAAAACCATGCAGTAGGAAAAGTGAATTTGTTGGTAAAGATAAAAAAACAAAACACAGGTTCATAAGGCCAGCTTGTACAGTTTTAACTGGCTGGTTTAACTGGCCAATAAACAAAATCAGCACTGCTCTATTTTTGGAGAAATAAATGTGGCCAACTCAAATAGGCTAAAAACAAAACATGCACAGAAATTCACAAATAATCGTGTTCATGCAGGTGCTGTGGCAACTGGACAGGCAGGCAGCAATCCTGTCCTTTACATGATGTCCTGGACTTTCCCTGTCCACCTGTACCGATGGGGGGGATCATTCTTGGGGTCCTCATCAGGAGGTATCTCTTCCACTTCTTCCACAACATCATTCATTTTAAGGCACAGATAGTGCAAGAATGCACAGTAAGCGATGATGTCTGGAGCAAATTGTGTGTAAACCTCCAGTGCCTTTGAAAGTGTCACTCACCAGCGTGTCTTCATCCTCCCAAAAGCTCGTTCTACAACAGAACAAGCCTTGGAATGATGGAGGCTGTACCTTTCTTGGACTCGGCCTTGCACAGGGTGCTTGTAGGGTGTAAGTATGCTGACTGTTTTTTCTAGGGAGCGGTACGCACCATCTGCAATGAGATAATATCCAGCTGGAGAGTACAGGGCCTGGTGGAAAATGAGACTGTTGCACAGAAACCCTTGCGTCATGTGGACAGATGGGAAAAGCTTGTAATTGATGTCGTCGGCACGGTGCTGGCTCCCTGGAGCTTTAATGCGTATATGACATCCATCCATGGCTCCAGCAACATTGGTAAAAGCAGGAGACCAGGCAAGTTGGCTGAAGCCCTGGGCTGTGTGGGGTAGCTCTTGAGGTGATGGCAATGAAACTGAGGTAGGCAGCTTGTCCTTTATCTGCCCACTAATTCTCTGGATTATTGTGTGGACAGGGTCTCGTGGAATGCTTAAAGCACAACTCACCACAGATAGCCAGAGTCCACGGGCAAGCTGTAAAGAAAAAACAAGGACGTCGATCTCCTGGCCCCATCCATGGTCCCTTTGTGGATTAATTACAAACCAAAGGTTATTTTAATACATTAATCCTTTACCTTTGGACATTATATCCACCTTGGTGTTCCTATAGAAATCATGTTGCTGCTGACATCCTTCAGTGATATTATTGTGTTTCTCTGAAGCACATTTATTTATTTATTTGTTTGTTTATTTATTTATATGAGAGAGAGAGAAAGAGAGAGGGAGAGAGAGAGAGATTATCACAGATAATAGCCTACCAATTTAATTATTAGTCTACATTAAACTAATAATGAATAGAAACAAGAAAAGGAATTGGCTATAAGTATTACAAAATGCATCACACACAATAAAAAGGACGTCTACCTTTAGCTGGTGCATCACATCTTTTATTTAGTAATTGCTGGAGAATAATACAAAGAGTTGCGGCAGTTGCCAAAAGTTGCCGGTGTGGAACCATGGTCACGCACAGTTCCTGTTTTTGCCGGAGTGAGGGAAGTTCGTCCCGACACTTTCCCCTGTATAAATACCTTACCCCTTAATGAAGGATGCTTCAAACAGAGTCACTCCCCAACGAAGGGCCAGTGAGGAGGGAGAGTGAGCGGTGTTGGGTTTGAGAAAGGCCGATGGGTTTCCTGTCCAGCCAATCAGGCACGTCCTTTACGGTCCTTCTATAAAAGCATCCGTGTGGAAACAAGGAACGTTTCTTCTCTTATCTTGTTTGATGATTATAACTTTATGGCGCATTACCGCCGCCAGCTGAGCAGGAGTCTGGACTAAGACACACAACCCACAAACTTCGCTCTGTCCTATTTATTAATCCTGTAGCATTTAAAAAAGGAAATGAGTAGCTGAAACATACATTTCCTGAAGGCAGTTTAAATAACTCTGCAAAAAATCATGTTTGTTTGATTACAGTTCTTTCTTGGCATTGATTAGATAGCCTTTGTAAAATAATAATAATAATAATAATAATAATAATGATGATGATGATAATAAATAACATAAGCAACCTCATTTGGGGACAATTTGTCAAAAGGACAAACCCAATAATAATAATGCCTGCGTGTGTGTGTGTGTGTGTGTGTGTGTGTGTGTGTGTGTGTGTGTGTGTGTGTGTGTGTGTGTGTGTGTGTCTTTGGGCAACCTTGACCTTGATCTATAAACAGCCTACTCCCAAATTTAATCAGCTCATCCTTCACCCAAGACATCCCTCCATGAATTTTCACCCAAATCTGCAGACTTGTCAGCAGATTCAGATTATTTGGAAGATATTGTGGGATATGTGTGAAGATATTGCTTCCATTTCACACTGTGCTGTGGTAATGTAGACCAAGTCTCAGACGTGGTTTGGTTTAGTCACCAAAAGCCCCACATATGAGGTCCAACACATGTTCATTCTTCACTTCCTTAATATAACTTTAATAATAAAAAAAAAAAAAAAAATTGAACAACATCCAGGCTGAATACCCAGGCCTAACGATGTCACTGCCCTCAACATGAAAAAGCATAATCTGACGGTGCATTTTCAGTAAGGTAGGTAGGAAGTAGGATATGAAATAGTGTTTATGGTCAAGCTCCTTCCAAATATACTCTCTTATTCAAACTTTTTAAAAAAATTATTAACATTAGCATTGCAAAGTTGGGATTAACCGTGGCATGAACAACTTAGCCATGCATAACATAAAACAGGACAACATACACAATACTATGTTTCCTTAAAATACAAACAAGAAGCTAGAACCATGGCCTCTGGTATATTAACAGCAAGGCATCATCTGGTAGTACATGTTGAATAGTACCTCTTCTAAAATCCATGCTAATCAATGTAAAGGACAACATATTTATAATGCTGTGTGTAATGCAGCTTTTAGGTGAGCAACAAAAGTCAAAGTTGCACTATTTAAGATTTTGTCTCATTTATTGCTCCATTTCTCATGCAAGAAAAAGCTCCTAATATGTATGTACCATATTCTGATAAATACAGATTATTACAAATACAGTACATGGGCTACCAACTTTACAACAAATGCTCATCCCAAAAATGATATCCATTATGTTTCGCTTGTTGTCAAGGCTCCCAGAGGATTCCAGAGGACGTCAGTCTTGGTACTTGGGGATGCATCCTTCCAGCTCAATCATTGCTGGCCAGCCATCATATTTATCATTTAACTTGTTGTATTTTAGATGCTGGAAGAGAGACAAAAAGAGACAGAGAATTAGTGTTCCTGACCCAGCATCAAGTCTCACATCCCATGAGTCTGACATCAGCAAACATATAGCAGTAAGTCTGTATAAATAAGTGGCAGTTACCTTCTCAAAGCTTGTCTTGATTCCTTTCCCACCAACAAACACCCAGTTGTCTCTGAAGGCAAGTGATCGGCTGGCAGAGCTGCCCAGTGCACCAATCAGCTCTCTGGCTTCATGATTTAACCTGTCAGACAGAAAACCAGCAATTTCACTGCACATATAACTGATATGGCTATGTAACAAGATTGTTTTACTCCAGCTTTACAATCTTAAATGAAGTGATTCTGTACAGACAGATCGCTATGGTAAAAAGACTGTGTTAAAGCAAATAGAGTGGATGTCCCAGCTTAAATAAAACTAAAGAAAATTATGAACTGCTGAGTATCTCACATACATATTACTGAAGGGATTAAGTTGCTCTCCTGAACCTTTTTCTTCCTCCTTTAAAAAACTTTGTCAGTAACATTATCCATCAGTGTAACATCTGCTCCAAAAACAGCCAAATGAACACAGCTATCCTACGGGCGTCCATATTGTTTCTACCTCAGCCATTTGAATAATGTTCTGAGGCAGGAAATTCCAAGTGGGACACACTCTCTCTCTCTCTCTCTCTCTCTCTCTCGCACACACACATGCACACGCGCACATGTGCACACACATGCACGCGCGCGCGCGCGCGCGCACACACACACACACACACAATGGAGATAATGGAGAATGAATGGCACTTGATCTCCTAGGAAGAATAATTGCAACCATTCTGAATGTAAATTTGTTTTCTCTCTTTATGAAATTTATTTTAACCAGCAACTAGTGATCCTGGAGATATCCTACATTTACATGTGGTTTTTATTTGGCACCTTATTTTTAAGTTCCTCTCCAGCCATTGATTAAACCCTAAAAATTAATCTCTCTTCATCAGTATTACCTGCCTTGAAACGGCTTACATCTAACCCGGCTTACAACACATACTTGCACTCATTTAATGCTCGCATACTGGCTCTTAACCTAGCTCACCATTTCAGAATTGCTTCCCTGATAATGGTATGTAAAAATGTACACATATTTTTAGCTGGGAGAGAGGGTTTGCATTCAGTGTGGCTGCATTTATCCTCTAAAGCGAAGCTGAGACATTTACTTTGTGGCAGGATCATCAAAGGAGGCCATCAGCACAGCAGACCCTTGCTCAATGCTCAGGAGAAAATCAATGAGTTCTTCAACATCTGAAAGAAAATCACTGACACTCATTTGAAGTACATGTACATTTTAAAACAGGAGATCCCAAAAGGAATGGAAACCCCCACCCCAACAGAGTTAATGCCTTGTTTTACCCATTTAGCCACACAAGACTACATTTAATTGTGATATTGTATCACTAGTTGCTACATACCACCGTTGTACATATTGAAGTTACCAGTCTTGACAACTTCTCCTGTTTTCCCTGTAAGAGACAGAGGCAGGAAACTGAACCTACAAGTGTTTGCTAAAAAGAAGAAATGAGTGAAACGTTAACAGAGGTGGTGCTGAGTCTGGTCTAACACTTACCATTTATGACAACAATGTTTATTCCACTGCCAACATTGTTCAGTGTCATGCCAAGAACCCTAAGAGAAGAAGTCAGCAGACACTCTGATATACTGTACATGCCAGCTAACAAAGCATCAACACAACATACTAGAACTGGCCAGGAACCAGCAACCAATGGCAGCAATAGAACTGGGAGGAGCAAGGGGAGGTGGAAAACTGGAAAGAAAACACATGGAAAAAGAATGAGAAAGGGTGAAGAAGGAAAGAAGGAAAGAAAGCAGGAGGGCAGTGGAGGCATGCAAACAGATGAGCATGGACCAAGGAACATATAAAGAAGGAAAGGACAATATATGTATATATATATATATATATATATATATATATATATATATATTTGGCTGACCGGCACACAGTGTGCACATGTCACCAAAACCTCACAGGCAGGTGTCCAGAATGTCAGGCACAGTAACAATGCAATAAATACCCACAAAAACCACTATTCAATGCTATAATCTCAATCAGCACATAAATTTATCTCCATATCGACTGTCCCATCACATCTGATGTCAGATCAAAGGAGATTGGCACCGTTTGGCATGCATAATGGAAACCCAACCTGATCACCTGTCAGTCAAACAATGTGTCCAGTACAGTGATGTCTTTTTTCCTTTTTTTTTTTGTCTGGCGCTGCTCATGTTAACTACCCAGTTCTTCTTCCATATACATATATAAATATTCCACACAAATCGAAAATATAAAATGTCTTTTTTCCAGTCATTTTTAGTAATTTTACATTTTCGATTTGTGTAGAATATATCCCATAGTCCCATCCTACTTTTTTTTTTTTTTTTTTTTTTTGTGGCATGAACCAGGAGGTGGTGAGAAGACAGGAGGAGTAGCCTACAGCTTATTCTTCAAGCAAATCTGTGGTTCCACAACATTAGCTGCCCCACTGGACATGGAGAAGCTGAAGTGATCCTTTGGACAACTTTTCATGGTGCACAAGTCATCTGGAGAGTAAAGTAGAACATTAATTAGACCAGATCAGCCTCATCTATTAGTCTGATTAGGTTGGATGTTCACATTAATCACTGACCTAACTGTTTGGAGGGTGGCTGGATGGTCTGTCTAACGCTATTACTATTTTCAGCCAATGAGACAGCACGATCACCTAAAATAAACAAATTACAAAGTTACAGTTACAGACAGCATTACTTTTGAAAATCATACACATCCAAATAGGAGTTCCCAAAAGTATTTGCATAAAAGTGCCTACCACTCAACATGTGGCTGTATTTCTGCAGGATGAGAGTAACAAAAACAGCCATGGATGTTAACACGATTGCTCCCAAAAGAATCCCTGAGAGAAAAATACATCAGAAATACACTTCTCATAAACCAACATAGAGACAGCTCGCTCCACCAGTTCAACCAGACTGTTGTTAAACCTAGAAAACTTTTCACAATAAAACATAAAGAAGTTGAGACTTTGATAACCTGTTCATGTTTTACTGTGTTAAACCTTTTCCAGGACTTTTCAGTGATTTGATTTGTAGTTTGGCTCAAATCATCTGCAGTCCTATTCTAGTCCTATCAGTTATCAGCAAGGACATATATACAGTCATTGTAACACACACACGCACACACACACACACACACACACACACACACACACACACACACACACACTGAATTATGCAGTTTGGAAAACCTACTTTTGAGGACTTGCCGGTTTGCTGTATTTGTTATCCCTGCAAAAACAGGAAGGATGGAAACATGAAAATATCACAGATTATATGATTACACTACACAGTGACGATATAAGCGCTTTATACTATAGACAACATCACACACTATATCATCAGTGTACAGTATAGACTATATCAGAGCTCTACAGTACATCTTGAAACACAGATTATATCCCAGTCCAGGCAGAGCAGGTCATGCAGAGAGCCAGTTCGCTCAGGTCAATCTGTTCCAACTAGAAAAGGATATAAAAACTCTCCAGTAAATGACAGAGCCTTTTTCTTTTCTCGTTTCTATATGGTTAGAAGTTGTTAGACATTATTTACTGACCCATTTTCACTGAGAGCCTGTGGTTGAAGTCCTGGTGCCTGTCAAACTGACCAGAGCCCTACACTGATGCTGAGGAGACATCAGACCTGCCCAACAAACTGGTCAGTCCAGTTCAACCTGCTCCCATCCAACTTCCTGCCAAGAGGCTCCTGGAGATTGTCAAAATTGACCCCAGTGAAGTCTTCAAAAAATTCTTCAAAATATTGATCATGTCAGCAGTGAAAGAAGTCATTCTTCAGCAGCAAGCATTTATCACTTTATAACTATTTATAACTATAACTTTATAACTATTCACATGAAATAAAATAAAATAAAAAGGTACACTTATTGATACACTAAATGCATTTCCAGAATTCCAGCAGTGGCCTCAGTGGCTCACCCAGTAGAGCATGTACCACATAACAAGTCTTGCCTGCAGCAGCCCGGGTTCGACTCAGGCCCAGGCCTTTCGCTGCATGTCACCCCCTCTCTCTCCCTGACTTTCCTGTTTCTCTACACTGTCGCTGTGGAATAAAGCAGAAATGTCAAACAAAACCTCCCTCCAGCATTCCAGCAGATAGATAAAATTCAACCTGGACTGTCCTCTAAGAGGAAGAATGTGAACGTTTCAGTCAAGGTAAAATGCTAAAAGGTGCATTAATTGAAGTTTTTACTGCCTAAAATGGCAATGTCTGGTGGAAGACCCTATCCAGACAATCTCAAACTAACATTTCCAGAGGAGCTTCTCTTGAATGTTAGACTGGCGACATGGAATCCAAATGGACCCTGTTCAAAACCTTCATCACTAAAGCAGCAGCTTATAGCTGTGGGCTGAAGGTTCTTGATGCCTGTCTTGCAACCCAGGAACCTGAAAGTGGATGTTATTGTTGAAGACAGCTGTCACGTTAAAGACACAGGCATTCCAGGTTTGGAATCAGGGTGTCACATGGTCTAAGTGAACATAAATGCAGACAGTGGAGGCAGGGAGTAGGTGAACAAAAGACTTTACTACTAGACTTAGACTTTAATCTGAGAGCACAGTTTGTAAACTGTGTGCACAGATTTAGAAATGAAGAGTACAGATTATTATTATTATTATTTTTTTTTTTTAAATGACGCTAGGGGGTTCTGTATGAGTTATAGGTCTTGAAAGAAAATATGACATCAGACTTTGAAATGTCAGCATTCATGATGACTTTTAGTATGTGACTTTGTTGAAAACTAGTGCTGCTATTTTGCTCCTGTTCTTGTGATTTTCAACTTACCACAGGAATCATCAGCTCCAAGCATAAATTTTAATTGGTGCTGCTTTAAAAGCAGCCACGATCAAAAAAGCTATTTGCAACTGTCCTTGTTTTGTGCTCCCAGGACAAACATGTTCCCATGCCCTCTGCTCCTGCAGTGTTATTAGTAAATAATTTTTGCCCTGCTGGGAAGCAGGGGCCTATGTCACTGTGTCAGTCAGTCTGTCTGTCAGGCTGTCAGCAGTTTTGTCCAGAGTGGTATAATCTCAAAATCTAAATTAAATTTGGTGACAACTTCATGTTGCCTAGAGGATGATATCTTTCTATTTTGGAAGCCCCAACAGCAGGCCAAAATGTTAATTTGTTAATGCTGCACACAATTAATTAATAAATTAATGCAAGTATGTATTTAATTTTTTGCACTGCCATCAGTGCATTGTCATCTTCTTGGAATGTATAAACAGTTTCCGAGCATGCATCTGTACCTAAATAATGCACTTCTTTTAAACTGAAAACAGCCCCAAAACATAACATAACATAATCTTACAGTACATGTGCAGTAAATAGTATCTGAAATGCTGTTTATGGTCAGGCTGCGTCCAAAGATACTCCCTTATTCAAACAGATTTTCTTTATTATTAACATTGACATAACAAGTTGGCATTAGTGTTGGAATGAACATAACAGCTACATACACAATCCTACGTTCTCTTAACATAAACACAGGATTAATGTCCTAAGCACATGGCCTCTGTTAAATTAAGGCAAATGCATAATCTGGCAGTACATATTCAATGTAATAACATAATATCTGCAATCATCTGGTCATAATACCTGGAATATAACAACTGATACCTGGTAACTGGTATTACCAGTTGTTTCCAAGAAAACATTCCTAATATGCAAGAATTTTGATAAATACAGCATATTACAACCTGGGCTGTCGTTCAGAGCAAATAGATTTGCTCTGACTCTGACACATGCAGAGGAAAGATGTCTTTGAAAAGATGAAGGAGGGAAGTGGGGAGAACATTAGTGGAGTACCAGAACTTAAAAAAGAACCAAGTGTATAAATGCATTAATGCAGCAAAGCTAATGGCAGCAGAGGGTGCAGGAGGAACAGGGCCATGCAGGAGGAGCAGGACCTGGGACAGCAGAGCACGGGGACAGACAGAGTCAGGCCGCCAACCTAGAGATGGAAGCCACATTCATGCAGCAGACACAGACACAAACCACTCACATACACACACACACACAGAGGAGAATGGGTTAGTAACATAGAAAACATCACAGTCACAGCTCAAGGTAGAGAGGAAAGAGAAGAAGAGAGAAACTTTGAGAGACATCTAAATCAGCTGAAACTAAATTAAGATAGGAGGGCCCAGAGGCAGAGACTGAGCCACCCTCAATGCTCAAATCAGAATGATATTATCCATAGCTTAAAGAAAACAAAGAAGTCTCAAGTTTGGTTTTAAAAGTTACAAGAGAGTTTGCCTCCCTAATTTCTGTAGGTAGCCCATTCCAGAGGAAGGGAAAGCAGTATGAACACACAGTAGTCAGCTGACTTCTTTTTAACTCTTGGAACCAGTAATAGACCAGCAGCCTGATGGCGCAGAATCACGTCAATAAAAGCACTTTTCATGCCCTGGCATGAATGAGGAAAGCCAGGAAAGGTGTGATGTGGTCAAACTTCCTGTTGCTGGTCAGGATTCTGGCAGCAGCATTTTGGACCAGCTGACATGTTGTAACTTAAGAATATAAGTCTCCCTTGTCATGAAATGCAACCTCAGTGGGACTGTTCTGGTAAAACAAAGGTTAAAAACCCGGAATGCTGATGTCTCTCCTCCATCCTGTTGTCTTGTGCCCTGCCATCTCTCCCGTACGTATAACGAGCATCTCTATGTGTTTGTGATTGTGTCTCCTTTAGTCACTCTCCATCCCTTTACCTACCACATCCACCAGTTCCTGCTGATCTCTGCATCCAAGCCAACACTGTCCAGCTCGGAGCCAGACGATGCCGACTCAGAGTCGTTCCTCAGGAGCCACGCCTCCTGCTCTGTCATAGGCAGCCTGGAAACAGACTGCTAGTTACTGTGTGCACAACAAACTGTACTTATCAAATCCAAAAATTTGGAGTCAATATTTGTATCCTGGTGAGGAAAGAATTTGTCTTGCAGAGAGAAGAAACTTCTTGAGAGCTGTAAACATACAAACATTCTGGCATTTTTGCCGTCCTCCAGAATAATTCCTTCTTTTGTCTTGGAACTGTATATTTTGGCTGTTAGACATTACATTAAACTATAACACACAGGAATACAAGATCCTGTGTGTGTATGTGTGGTTATACAACTGTGTATTCAACATGGGCGACTGTCAGTGTATCTACATGCTCATCAAAAAGAAAACAGCGGGATGCTTTTAACAGCAGGACACTCATGTACACACACGTTCAACTGGGATGAGATAGTCAAACTTGATTTTACTGATTTTACTTGTTTCATGATTTTGGGGGGGACCACCACACATTCCTGTATACTGACTTGCATTCTGGTGTTTCTCCCTTGTGGAGGACACAGAGCGTCTGTGAGGAGGTGACTCCGCGCAGCTCTGTGGGCACTTGGATTGGTGGGGTCTGGGGTGTCCGGATATTGCCACTGGGCCCAGCCAAATGTCTCTGCAGGGAGGGAGAAGTCATCATCATCATCATCATCATCATCATGAAAATCATTTTTGTTTTCTTTAAAGAGTCGTTTCAGTCCTTTGGTCTAATTTGTGTTTAAACATGTTGTAAAAAACTCCACCAGGTGATTTCACTGAATAGTTCCTCCTTTCTGATACAAGGTGAGGTGATAAGTGAAGACACCTGGTGGAGTTTTTGGTTGGAATGAAAACCTGCAGCCTCTTGGCCCTCCATGGCACATGATTGGACACCCCTGCCTTATACAATGCAACGGTTTCATGTTTTATAACTTGATACATTGTTTTTTGTATTGTCCCTCTTAAATAAAATAAATAAATAAATAAATAAGTGTAATTTCCTTGATGCTAATGGTCTGCCTTATTCTGCCTTGTTTCACAAGATTTATACTTGTTCCCAGAAAAATTCATAGGACAAGTGAAACTATGCTGAAAACAAGTGAGGCTATCTCATCCCACTGGCTGATTTTTTACCTTGTTTGAGAACAAACGAGATTTTAACACAGGATGTGAGAACAAATGACTTAGTAGCAACGGAAAGCCTTTGTATGTGACTTGGAGAAACCCTAGCCCTAACCCTGACGTACCACCTTTTCTGGGAAAAAAAAAAACCTTCATGTGAATAAAAAAATGTTTGCCACACATGCACAGTGCTATGCAGAATCACAGTTTTTTTTCTTTCAGCACAAAATTGTTGCACCCTGCATGAAAACGTTTTCATATATTTCAAATGATGCAGAGCAGCAGCAGTGTCATTTCCACTGTTGGGGAGCAACTAGTTACATGTAACGGTGCTATTTAATGAAATTACAAAGTAAATGTTACTTGAAATTCGTTACAGTTAATATGTAACAATATGTAATTGAACTACAGTTACTAATCAAAATGTTGCTGATTTCAAAGGGGTTACATCTGAACACATTTGTTTTGGTAAAAAACAAAACAAAACAAAATAACATTTATTCTGTTGCTTTGCATGTTTTCGCTGTGCAGGAGTATCTTCTTTTGGCAAATTTACAGACAACACTGTGCAGCTTTATTACCCACTTTACAACATTTGCTAGAAGTTACATGAATTAAAATAGTTACATTACTTATTAAATCAAGCTAACTAGTAATCTGTGAAGTATTACATCACAAAAGCAAACTTCCAAACGCTGGTTGCCCCTATGTCTTACACCTTTATGGTTAAATGTTCAATGAGTGATGTAATAATAACCTTTAAACTTGTCAACATGGCAGAAAAAATCAGTTAAGACTTCCATTCACATTCCAGACCGGCCTTTTTTTTTTTTTTTTTTTTTTTATAACCTTTGTATACCTTTGGGGTAGGTATGTCCATCACACTCACACAAATTTAATCCTGGTTGTCTCCTGTGAATAACACCTGGTTTTGGACATCAGTTGACATGGTGCTGATAGAATTGTCTTCACCACGCACTGCCCTGAACTCTCCTAAGAGACCTCCCTGTGAAAAGAGAAGATGAGAGAGAAGAGATAAGAGAAGAACAGGATAGAACAGATGAACGAACAACTGCAGCGCTTGAAGCAAAATTGAACTTAGGCAGATTGTTGGGTTTTATAGTTCCCTAGATGTGATCTGAGCATCTGAGCATCAGTGTTTGACAGCATTTATCACAAAATCCAGTTACTTATCAAAACCCTCATTGCCAAATAAAGAAAATGTTAAACCTTTGAAGCCTGCAGCAAATTCACCCAATTTTTCAAAAACATTGAAAAAAGGGCAAAGAAATGCCCAGAAAATTAGCTATAAACCAGTAAATAATTCTAAGAAAATTACCTGAAAATTACAAAAAAAGTAAAAATTACCATCAACATTGGTAAATTACAAGAAATTATCCAAAAATTTGGGAAAAAATGTAAAAATTAGAAGAAAACTATATTATTAATTAATATAATTTAAACTGAATTTCATTTTAATTTAATTACAAGCAAACAAACAAAATTACCAAAACATTTGTAAAAAATAATTACAAATTACTAATCAATTAATTACAAAATGAATAAATAAATAAATAAATAAAAAGTGAAAGAAATAGAATTAATTTTGTTCAGAGGGTGAAAAAGAGCCTTGGTTTTAAGAGTGTCTGTGACACTTTTAAAACGTTTAAGTTTGAATTTGCAGGGCTTTTTTTATATATATATCAGCAACTTGAAAAGTCTGAACTGATCAAATGGATTCTGATTTAATTTATGAGATCAAGGTCATTTACGCGGAAGGACAAAACGACTCATTCATTTCTGGAAAAGATATCTAATAAACACTTTTGTCATTCTAAAAAGCATGTGATTTCTGCCATGCATATTTCTGCTTCCAGGTAACAGGCTCACATCTTCTGTGTTTTTTAATAAAATTTGTGTTGTCCCACCTGGATGAGAGTGGCACTGTTAGTGGCCTCCTCCTGCCCAGTGGAGGAGGCTGGTTTCTTGATGAAGGGAGTCTTGGTGCTGCCCCGGTCCTGATTCTGTGGAGTCTGAAGCCGGGGCTAATTTAGTGAAGACCTCAGGAAGAAAAGGTGAATCGACAAAGAAAGACAAGGAAGTTGGGATGGAAGAACAAATTGATGAATGCAGGGAATGGATGGAAATGGATGATGGATGGATGTATGGATGGCTTGAATTTTCTTGAATCAAGTGTCATTTTGTTGATCCATTCTGCCTTGTTTCAGCATATTTATACTTGCTCCCAAAACAAATGTAAAACAGAGAATTAACAAAACAAGTAAAACTTGGATTTTCTCATCCAAATGGTAATTTTTGGTAATGGTATTTTGACTTAAAAAAAAAAAAAAAAAGTTATCTTCCTCTGTCACTTTTCAGCATCTCTCTCTCTCTCTCTACCCCTCGCTCTACCCCTCTCTCTCAACCCTTCCGGTTGAGGCAGATGACCACCCACCCAGACTGGGTTCTGCTTGAGGTTTTTGCCCTTGTTAAAAGGGTTTTTCCCTCACCACTGTTGCCCTGTGCTTGCTCTTGGGGGAGATTTTGGTCTGTGGACTGGACAATATCTGTAGGGTTTCTGTAAAGCACCTTGAGATAACTTTTGTTATGATTTGATACTATACAAATAAAACTGAACTGAATTTAACTGAAGTTTTTTAGTCTCTATATGAAACTACATACCTAAAACGGAGATTTTTTGGCAGTATGAAATTATTATGTCACCAGTGTTTCCTCTAGGATTTTCTCAGCAGTGGGAGGAAGGATTTTGTTGTACCTGTGTGGTGCACCGAGGTATAGCCACACCCTGTGTGTCACTCTGCCTGAGAAGAAAATGTTGTACTCACGCCGTTGGCTGGACGAGCCAGCGAGCCAGCTGTACAAATGTGAAAACATGACTGACTGACTGTGTGATGAACCAGTGGTGTAACTTCCCGTCAGTCGAGTGTCACTGCATTCAGCGTTCAGAAAGGAGTTTCATACACAGTTCAGTCGTATACTAGGTTTTCACCTAGACTTGTTTATTTGTTTGTCATGACTTTGCAAGCTATTGAGGTCCTGTCACTGTTCCAGTTGCTCATTCTCAAAGTGGAGAGAGAGTAGATGACCATTTGTTTGAGTATAGCGGCACAGAGAGCTCCACAGAGTTATGTACTTGCAACTACCCAATGTTTCATAAAATTTGGAAGCAGCAGCAGATAGTGAAACCTGTGAGTGGCAACATTACACATTGCTCGGAACAGGGACCAGCAAGGACAGGCCTGGCTATTCCAGTTTTTGCAGAGGAGCTTCATGAATAAACAGCAGAGTATACTTCCACTCACTTGGCTGACGTTCAGCGGCTGAGAACTCTCCTTGGCGTTGAAGTGGCACACGCCGGGAAGAGTCGACATCCCAGATGATGATGTCACCATCACAGGAGCCGGTCACCAGCTCCCCCTTCTGTGAGCATCCATGGACATAATAACCTCCTGGTGATACTGTGCCCAGACAGTGTTTATTTTCCTTGTCCTCTCTTGGATTTCTGGACAGGAAAGGATTAATAACTGTGATTACAACTATAACCAACTATAATGAGCATCAGGTCACACAGGTCCTGGCTGACAGGTGGGACAGCCCACTGATACTAACATTTCTCAGTAGCAGAGTATGGGAATGGCCTCCAATCAAGGCAAATGTGCTTATTTCAGAGTTTTACCATACACCATATCATAATATATTAATTAAAAAACATTTCAGCTTTAATGAAGCAGTGCATCCTTGGCACAGGTACCACCTGAGCCAGAAATACATTTCATATAATGTTATTATTGTCTAACACTGAGAAGTTCTAAAAAACCTGAACCGAGGCACACAACATGACTAAGCTAAACTAAGAAACTAGGATCAAGCTATAAGGTCTGTTTATTTTCTGAAATGATAAAAAGTAAAATAAAGGTATTCATCATTTTGCCAGGGACTTCTTAGGACCCAAAGAAACTACTTTAGGAATCACTGCTATAAAATACAGTGTACCAGAGCTATGTGGCACATCAGGTGTTCCATACTTACAGATACCACATGATCCTACTGCCCCCTCTGGACACATAGATCCTTTCATTGAGGAAATTGATACATGTCAGCTGCATGGGAAACAAACACAGCCAAGTCAGTCCATTTTATGTAATCAAGACACAGATATTTAAGAGAAATTTTCTTTGTCTTAGTACTATTTAGGTTAGTTTTATCACTATTTCAAATAATTTGGGTTGACAAGAAAAGAACTGAAAAAAGGTCTCATCAGCTGCTCCAGACACAGTTTGTTAGCAGCCCCACATGGCAGCAAGAGGTAAATGTATCAAAATGGCTGAAAATTCATTGTCCATCCTCAGCGTTAGCATATCATATTCAGTATTTTGTAATGTGATGTCAGATTTATTAACCCCAACGGGCTGTGATGCTTTATAGACAGCACCAGAAGCAAGACAGAAACAGAATCAGCTGTCTCTAGATGCAGCTCTGACATGATTAAGACATAGTGGAAAGAAATAACTTATCATGGCTCTTTTTTCATATTTTTCTCTTTTTGTCTTGTGAAATACTGCTTAATTTAAAAACATGAGGCCTCCTCTGGTAATAAAGCAAATGCAACAACATGCAACAAGCAACCATGCAAATGTAGCTAAACATTAATGCTGTGTGAAGGTACAAAATCCCACCTGCTGCTGAAATATTCTAGACAGATAAGTTGGGTGCATTTTTCCATAAAAATCTAGCCCAGTGGAGCTTCAAAACCATACGTCAGTTGTCATCACAACAGGCAGGACGAAGAACAGAGTGCTGTTGTTGAGGTTTCAAAGTCTCACTGTCCCGTTGTCAGAGGCTGTAATCAGTTTGCGCTGTGCCCCATCAAATGCTATGGTGGTGATCTGAGAATGCAATTATTAATATCAAAACTACAGAGGAAACTGGCAGTGGGCTGTGCAATTTCAAGTAGTACAATGAGAAAAGTTGGGCACCCCACATACTGGTAAGCATCTAAAAGTAAAAAAAAAAGTCATGACATTTGTTATGTTCTATAAGAACTTTGCTTTATTTGTGGGGTTTTTCTCCCCCTACTGGTCGTTAATGGTAGTTCTTTGTTTTCTGGTCTGATTCCAGCTATATTTCTCATTGGTAAATTTAGTCACATGACATTGCCAGGTCATAGTGCAGAGTCTGAGCACTAGAGGCATTAGCTGCTACATGCCGTGTGATTAGCCTACAGCTCTCAAGCTAATGTACAACTTCCTCCCGCTGTTCTGTGCTTGGAAAAGGATCGCTTGTGAGTTATATTCTTATTTGCAGTGAATTTTATCTTTACACAAGCATTTGTGCAATATATTTTTATACATTTATTTACACTGAGATGTTAGTGTTAAATTGATGGTGAAAGGAAACTATTTACATTATTTACATTGATATTATACCTCTTTGTATCTTTCCAGTTTTACAAAAAATGTTCATGAGAATGAAGACAACAGTAAAGATCATTCAACTTTACTCCAGCCTCTGACTTTCTCTTGGACCTTGTTCGCTATCTGTCGATTTGTGTACAACACACACACATTGAGGACAGAATAGTAAAAAAGCGACTACACAGCGGGCACTACAGCATCGAGGAAAGTAAGGTACTGTGCAAGCTCTACTCCACGCACGCAAAAATCGCATTATCCGCCTCTTCTCATACGTCATTGGATGAACTTTGTTTATGATGTCTCATACAAGTGGAGCTAGACAAGAATCACACGACAAAAAATACGGCGATACTGAAAAGGACGTCGCACACAAAGCAAAATCTCAGTGTTCCACCTCATCTAAATCCTCCTCAGTTAGCAGGGCAGCAGCCAGGGCCCGTGCTAAAGCCGAAGCTGCACGTGCACGCACCTCTTTTGTTCAGCGAGAAGCTGAATTACAGGTAGCAGAGGCCCATCTTGCCGCTGAGTTGAAACTGGAAGAGGCTCGTCTAGCTGCAGATGTGAAAGTTAAAGAGGCACGTATAAGGGCTGAGTTAACAACTTTAAAGCATGAGAAAGAGGCAGCTGAGGCCTTGGCAGAAGCTGAAGTCTTTGAAGCAGCAGCAGAGATGGAAGATAGAGAAGGCAGTAGGAGTCTTCATGATTCAGTTCAAGTTGCCATGCAGCGCACCCGTGACTATGTCGACCAGCACTCCAAGCTACATCTCAGTGATGCAGAACCTCCAGAACTTCAACCCTATACACCCTCTTTGTTGCCACTCATCAAGTCTGAGGTTCAAACAGATATAAAAGGGCATATTCCACTGCTTGACAGTAGTACTTCTCACGTCTTACCTAAGAGTGATGTTCCTGCAGCACAGCAGCCTGAGAGGGAAACACCAGTGGTTCGCCAATGCGCCATGCCGGACAACGGCAACCAGAGGGCACAACAACCCAAAGGGCCAACGCCAGCAGTCCATCACCAGCCTCCTACTAACCCCCACTTCACTCAGCCAGACACCTCCTCTTTCAACAGGGCCTCGTTACAGCCGCATACTGATGCCAGGACTGATATGAGTGACATCACAAGGTACTTACTGCGTCGTGAGCTTGTGAACTCTGGCCTCATCAAGTTCAGCGACTGCCCAGAGAGTTATTGGGCATGGAAGTCGTCGTTCCACAATGCCATTGAAGGGCTCAACTTAAGTGCAAGCGAAGAGCTCGACCTCTTAATAAAGTGGTTAGGAAATCAATCTTCGGAGCACGTCATGAGGATCCGTTCTGTGCATGTCGCCAATCCTGCCGTAGGTTTAAAAATGGCCTGGGATCGATTGGAGGAGTGTTACGGCTCCCCTGAAGTAATCGAGAGAGCGCTCTTTGAGAGAATAGAGAACTTTCCTAAAATCAGTCCCAAATACCCCTTAAAGCTCAGGGAGCTGGGAGACCTGCTCAGGGAGTTAGAGTCCGCCAAATCCGAGAGCTACTTACCTGGGCTCACGTACCTGGACACTGCTAGGGGAGTCAACCCAATCGTTGAGAAGTTGCCACACAATCTGCAAGAGAGGTGGTTAGCTCATGGTTCTCAGTACAAAGAGCAGTACAATGTTTCTTTTCCGCCATTTGCCTTTTTCACAGACTTTGTATGTAATGAAGCACGGAGAAGAAATGATCCTAGCTTCACACTCCCAACAGTCCCTACACTTTCATCTAACAACTCCCACAGATTCTCTACAGGTCTACCAAAGCCTGAACGTGTGGAAAGGAGACCAGGATACATCAAGAGTCACGTGTCTGCTCACAAGACGGAAGTTGCATCAAAACTCTCGACTCCTCAGTCAGACAATTCCAGCAGCAAACTGAGTGACATCGATAGGCAATGCCCCATCCATAAAAAACCCCATCCTCTGAAAAAGTGTAGAGGTTTTCGGAGCAAGCCGCTTGAAGAACGCAAGGCCTTTCTTAAAGAGAATGGCATCTGCTTTCGATGTTGCTCTTCAACCGCTCACTTTGCCAAAAACTGTGAAGCACCCCTGAAGTGTAGAGAATGTGAAAGTGATGGCCACGTCACAGCACTTCACCCTGGACTTGCTCCATGGGACATTAAAGACCCCTCTTCAGAGCATGGCGGGGAGGGTGAAGGAGAGGCACCTCAGTCAGCAGTCACCTCAAGGTGCACAGAGGTTTGTGACAGAGCTATGCAGCCTAGATCCTGTTCTAAGATCTGCCTGGTGAGAGTCTTCCCTACGGCGCATCCAGACAAAGCCATGAAGGTCTATGCTATTATGGACGACCAAAGTAATCGGTCATTGGCTAGGTCTGAATTCTTCAACTTCTTCCAGATTACAGGGACGGATTCGCCATACACTCTCCGCACGTGTGCGGGAGTCACTGAAACGTCTGGGAGAAGAACCACAGGGTTTATGGTGGAATCGTTGGATGGAATAACAAGTGTGCCACTTCCCACACTCATCGAGTGTAATCACATGCCAGATGATCGGTTGGAAATTCCAACTCCCGCAGCTGCACAATACCACCCTCACCTGAAGTCCATAGCCCATAAAATACCACACTTAGATCCAGAGGCTCAGATATTGCTCCTTCTAGGACGCGACATCCTTCAAGTTCACAAGGTCAGAGAGCATCGCAATGGCCCTCCTAACGCCCCCTATGCTCAGAGACTAGATCTTGGCTGGGTCGTCGTTGGCAATGTTTGCTTGGGGTCAGCCCACAAGCCAGAGTCTGTGACTTCCTTTCGGACCAACGTGCTGGAAAATGGCCATCCATCTCTCCTTATTCCATGTCCCAAGCACCTGAAAGTAAAGGAGAAGTTCAGCACCAAAGCGCAGCATCATACCACTTCTCACAGTCTTCCACAAAGCATCCCAGCGCTCAATGACTGTAGCCTTGGCAACACAATCTTTGAAAGGACCAAGGATGACGATAAAGTGGGTCTTTCCATCGAAGACAAGATCTTCCTGGAGCTTATGGACAAAGAGATGTTTATGGACAGTACCAACAGCTGGGTGGCACCCCTTCCATTTCAATCTCCTCGGCAAAGGCTCCCAAACAATCGAGAACAGGTTCTCAATCGCTTTACCTCTCTACGATGCACCCTAGAAAGGAAGCCCGAGATGAAAGCTCACTTTCTGAGCTTCATGCAAAAAATCTTCGATCACGATCAGGCAGAGTTAGCTCCACCACTGCCAGAGGGAAAAGAGCGGTGGTACCTCCCCATCTTTGGTGTATACCACCCTCGTAAGCCAAATCAAATCAGAGCCGTCTTTGACTCCAGTGCCCAACACCATGGCATCTCTCTGAACGACGTGCTACTGACTGGCCCAGATCTGAACAATAGTTTAATCGGGGTCTTGTTACGTTTCCGAAGAGAGCCAGTGGCTGTGATAGCGGACATCGAGCAGATGTTTCACAGCTTCATTGTCAGAGAAGACCATCGAGACTTCCTTCGGTTCCTTTGGTTCAAGGACAATAAACCCAGCAATGAGGTTGTTGAATACAGAATGAAAGTCCATGTATTCGGCAATAGCCCATCTCCAGCGGTGGCCATCTATGGTCTTCGTCATGCAGCACAACATGGAGCAAGTGAATACAGCATGGATGCCAAACACTTCGTAGAGCGAGACTTCTACGTCGATGATGGGCTTAAGTCACTTCCATCAGCTGCTGAAGCCATCGACCTGCTCAAAAGAACACAGGAGATGCTTGCCACTTCAAACTTGCGACTCCACAAGATAGCATCGAACAATCTGGAAGTCTTGGAGGCCTTCCTCCCAGAAGATCACGCAAAGGGTCTTCAGAATCTGGACTTTGGTGACAACTCAGACCTCATCCAACGCAGCCTGGGGCTTAGCTGGGATCTTTCAGAGTGGCAGCTACAGAGAAACCCTTCACCCGTAGAGGCGTTCTAGCGACTGTGAACAGTCTCTTTGACCCTCTTGGACTTGTTGCACCGATCATCATCCAAGGGAAGTTCCTATTGTGTGAACTTACCATCGGTGAGGCCATTGACTGGGACAGTCCTCTTCCTGATGAAAAGGAAGTTGAATGGAAGACGTGGAAAGACTCCCTACAAGGTCTGAGTAACTTCAAGATTCCAAGAGCTTACACTCCTACCACCCTCTTTACAGCTCGCAAGAAGGAACTCCACATCTTCTCAGATGCCTCAGTGAAAGCCATCGCAGCTGTAGCTTACCTGAAGGTGATCGACAACGATGGAGAGTGTCATATAGGCTTTGTCCTGGGGAAAGCGAAACTGGCTCCTGCAGCTGCCCACACTGTCCCGAGGTTGGAGCTGGGTGCAGCTGTATTAGCAGTGGAAGTCGCAGAGTTGGTAGATAGCGAGTTGGACATCAGCGTTGACTCACTGCAGTTCTACACGGACAGCAAGGTTGTCTTAGGATACATATATAACCAGACCAGGCGGTTTTATGTGTATGTGTCCAACAGAGTACAGCGAATCAGGAAGTTTACCAAGCCTGAGCAGTGGCATTACGTCTGCACCACTCAGAATCCGGCAGATCATGCCACTCGATCTGTACCTGCAGCCGAGCTCAACAACACGACATGGCTCACTGGACCTCCTTTCTTGTCCCTACCTGAAGGAATCTCCACTTCAGAAGAGGAGTCATATGAACTCATCGCTCCAGATCTTGACACTGAAGTGCGTTCTCATGCTACTGTGCTCTCCTCTTTTCCATCCAATCTGAGAAGTCATCGTTTTGAGTGGTTCTCATCCTGGAAGTCTCTGGTGCGAGCCATAGCATTCTTGACGCACATCACTAAGTCCCAAAAGAGTGCAGTTAAGGCCAAGCACGAAGATTGTAGCGGCTGGCATCTGTGCAAAAGACCTCTCACAGCAGGAGAACTGTTAAAGGCAGAAACTCTCATCATCACATGTGTGCAAATAGAAGCCTACAGCAAAGAGTTTGCTTGCTTGGCTGCTGGGAAAGACGTCCTGAAGGACAGTCCTCTGAGAAAGCTGAACCCCCATGTGGACGAAGATGGCCTCCTGAGAATAGGAGGTAGACTCAACCAGTCGGAGCTCGACAGAAGACAAAAGTTCCCCCTCATCATCCCAGGGCGCAGCCATATTGCAATGTTACTCGTGAGACATTACCATGAAAAGGTTAAACACCAAGGTCGTGTCTTTACAGAAGGGTCTGTCCGCACAGCAGGGTTCTGGATCGTGGGAGCTCGGAGATGCATCAACAGTATTCTCCACAAGTGCATTATATGTAACAAGCTCCGTGGGAGAACTGCTGAGCAGAAGATGGCAGATCTGCCTCCTGATCGTCTGAGTACAGACCCACCCTTCACCTATGTGGGACTTGATGTGTTCGGCCCGTGGAATATCGCCACAAGACGGACCCGCAGAGGACAGGCTAACAGCAAAAGATGGGCTGTGCTTTTCACGTGCATGAGCACACGCGCCGTGCACATTGAGTTGATTGAGGCAATGGACACATCAAGTTTCATTAATGCCTTGCGTCGGTTCTTTGCTCTGCGAGGACCAGCTAAACAAATTCGTTCTGACTGTGGAACCAACTTTACAGGCGCCTGCAAGGAGTTGCACATACTCCTCACTGATCCTAAAGAACCTAATGTGAGGAAGTACTTGGGAGAAGAAGGTTGCACGTGGGTTTTCAATCCTCCCCATTCTTCCCACATGGGGGGAGTTTGGGAACGAATGATTGGCATCTCCAGACGAATACTAAACTACATTGTTCATGCAAACCAGCCCTTCGCAGCTCACTCATGAGGTGCTGTCGACCTTAATGGCAGAGGTCACGGCCATCATTAACGCCAGGCCACTCGTGCCCATCTCCTCAGACCCAGACTCACCTTTTCTTTTGACCCCTGCTTCACTCCTGACGCAAAAGGTGTGTACTTACCCTCCTCCTCCGGGAACCTTTGACAGCAAAGACCTCCACCACCAGCAGTGGAGGCAGGTGCAGCATCTGGCCAACACCTTTTGGAACAGATGGAGGCGTGAGTACCTACCAACACTGCAAAGCCGTAGCAAGTGGCAGGATGTGCGTCCTAATCTGAAGAAAGGTGACTTGGTCCTGCTCAAAGATAGCCAAGTGAAGCGGAATGAGTGGCCCATGGCTCTGGTCACAAAGACATTTCCTGACCAGGATGGTAAGGTCAGGAAGATTGAACTAAAGGTCACAAGATCTGGGTCAGCAAAGTTTTTCCTCAGGCCCGTCTCAGAGACGATTCTCCTCCAGAGTGCAGAAGACACAGACTGAATTATGTTCTCTCTGTTGTTTAGACATGTCCAAGCTATTTAGATAGTGGTATTTGAATAATACCAGGCGGGGAGTGTCATGTTCTATAAGAACTTTGCTTTATTTGTGGTGTTTTTCTCCCCCTACTGGTCGTTAATGGTAGTTCTTTGTTTTCTGGTCTGATTCCAGCTATATTTCTCATTGGTAAATTTAGTCACATGACATTGCCAGGTCATAGTGCAGAGTCTGAGCACTAGAGGCATTAGCTGCTACATGCCGTGTGATTAGCCTACAGCTCTCAAGCTAATGTACAACTTCCTCCCACTGTTCTGTGCTTGGAAAAGGATTGCTTGTGAGTTATATTCTTATTTGCAGTGAATTTTATCTTTACACAAGCATTTGTGCATTATATTTTTATACATTTATTTACACTGAGATGTTAGCGTTAAATTGATGGTGAAAGGAAACTATTTACATTATTTACATTGATATTATACCTCTTTGTATCTTTCCAGTTTTACAAAAAATGTTCATGAGAATGAAGACAACAGTAAAGATCATTCAACTTTACTCCAGCCTCTGACTTTCTCTTGGACCTTGTTCGCTATCTGTCGATTTGTGTACAACACACACACATTGAGGACAGAATAATATTTGTTAATCCACACTCCGCTCTGCAAAACGTGGGATTTATATATGGGTTAATGACATAACATGAAACTATTTTTGCCTCTCTTTCGTGCTTTAAAGAAATGAAATCTATTTTACTTAGGTGCTTATCATATCATAACTTATCATAAAAGTGTCAACTAAAGGCCTAAAATCTGACATATTTCAAATTTATTTAAAATACATTCATTGTTTCACTGCACTTCACAGAATGATGAACTTTTCAAAAAAAAATCTGCTGCAACATTTTGAACATTGCACATTTCCTTTGCAAATGACCTACCAGTAGTTCATTACTCTCACAGTGCTGTCCTTTACTTCCACAGAGCAGACAATGTTGCAATCAGTTTTGCTAATGTCAAATAATTCTGACAGAGAGAGCAGAGAGGGAACTAACCCAGATTAGCATTTTAAAATGTCTCTTATACATGTGTATTTTATTTATTTATTTATTTATTTATTTATTTTAGGGACACAGCAACACTCTAGGAAAAAATATTTGAAGATTGTTGATCAAAATGAGAGAGCCACAACTGGAAGAAACCACTCCTATCAAATGCATAGCAGCATGGATTATTTGTTTAAGTTATGAATCAGTAGTTATGCTTCGCAAGACAGGATCATCTGTGTTTTTGAAATAATGATTGATTGTTTGAAAAAGCAGGTATTGTTTTATTTATTTATTTACTTATTTTTGACAAAAAACAAAAACAAAAACAAAAAAACATGGTACTGTGTGACCAATATTCTTCTTACTGTTATTTACAATGTTGTACATGTTAGTAGTAGGGACTTTTAAAAAAAAAGTTTATTCTGCTTTTGGAAATATTGTAATTTGCTCTGGACGAGAGTTTCAGTGTAAATGTGATTTGAGTGGGATTTACAGTAGCACTGACCTACCCAGTTCTGGACCTGTGGTGGCAATGGCCAGCTGGTTGAGGTTGCTGAGACAAACCATGCCAATCACTCTGATATTCTGGTGGCGGAGCTGCGTCTGATGGTACAACTAAATACAGACACAAAGACAGATGAATACCTGGCACACAATTATTATCCTTATCTAAAACTGAAGTAAATATAAGGTGAATTTTTTTACTATTCTAATTAATACAACCTGAAAACACACACACAGACGTTAAGACCCACAAAGTCTACAATTCCATCACAGTTTATGTCAATCATCATGAAGAGCATGTCGAGCCCTTCATCATCCATGCTATCCAAGAGGGGCCTCATTGAGTTCCAAAACTTGTCCATGTCCAAACCTGACAGAGAAAGAGAGAGAGAAAGAGAGCAAGACAGTGAGAGAGATACTTAGTCATAGAGGCAGACAGACACAGACACAGACAGGCCTACAGGTTGACAATTACAAATATGCAGACATGAACTAAGTCAGAGATAGATTTGTTTCCCATCGCCTCCTCCATCATCGTCGGCCTGTTCAAAAGTGGACTTGATCATCTTGAACTTGGCCTCCAGACTGTTTTCATCAAGCTGGTTATCTGGTCTGCCTTGCATGTTGGCATCCTCGTCCTTCTCTGGCAGCCGCTGCTCAACACAAACAAGTCCACGCAAGATGCTGCATGGTGATCTGTTTATCTAAAGAGCCTGACAGCAAAAATAGTTCAAACTGTTTTTGCATACTATAATAACTTAAGTACTGCCCACAGAAATAGTACACAAAAGGCAACCACACACTACCTACTTTCCTGCACCCTAGAGAGCTTTCAGGTGACATATTCACAGGTGGCCATGTTGGAGGTCACCAGCTGATGGTAGTGTTGGCTGATAGAAGTATAGCAAACACATCAAATAGGCCTGCGGTTATGCATACTGTCAACCTTTTTGTTTGTTTTAGAGAGGCTAAAAGAGTGTTTTGGAACAGCAACAGACTTGAGCTAATGACAAAACAGTTTACTGAGTGACAGTTAAGCTACATTTGGAGACAAATCTACTTTAGCAGACCATTCACTTTTGACTAGACCATTTCCCAACTGACCTCAAGTCACGCTGCACTAATCTTTCAGGTATCTCTGTTTTTCTCGCACTACTGTTATATGCTCATTTATAATTTGCAGCCAGCTCTCTAACAAACTTCCATGACGGGATCATATGTGGTTGCTTGGACACTTGTGATGCATCTGCAAAACCTGTATCCTGCTTTTTAATATGACGTCATTTTTCTGACCAAATAAAAGATTATGGATACTGCCTCCTTTCAGTCTCTGAAAAGGTTGTAAAATAATTGCCCATAACTACGTCTGAGTGCTTTTGAGAGTTCCTCTATTCTTCTAGGCATAGTCTAGGTCTAGTCTAGTCTTTCACTCCTGGGATCAACTGGTGTAAAACAAACTGGCTTTCTTTCCACCTACCCAGCTCCAGTCGAGGACTTCCTAAACATCCTCTGGCTGCTGGACTTGTAACGCTTTGCTGCAGTGTGGTCCATGTTTCACACAGCATTGTACACACATACAGTACAGGCCAAAAGTTTGGACACACCTTCTCATTCAATGCGTTTTCTTTATTTTCATGACTATTTACATTGTAGATTCTCACTGAAGGAATCAAAACTATGAATGAACACATGTGGAGTTATGTACTTAACAAAAAAAGGTGAAATAACTGAAAACATGTTTTATATTCTAGTTTCTTCAAAATAGCCACCCTTTGCTCTGATTACTGCTTTGCACACTCTTGGCATTCTCTCGATGAGCTTCAAGAGGTAGTCACCTGAAATGGTTTTCCAACAGTCTTGAAGGAGTTCCCAGAGGTGTTTAGCACTTGTTGGCCCCTTTGCCTTCACTCTGCGGTCCAGCTCACCCCAAACCATCTGGATTGGGTTCAGGTCTGGTGACTGTGGAGGCCAGGTCATCTGCCGCAGCACTCCATCACTCTCCTTCTTGGTCAAATAGCCCTTACACAGCCTGGAGGTGTGTTTGGGGTCACTGTCCTGTTGAAAAATAATGGATAACGGATGGGATGGCATGTCGCTGCAGGATGTCACCAGCAAAACACCCCCACACCATCACACCTCCTCCTCCATGCTTCACAGTGGGAACCAGGCATGTGGAATCCATCCGTTCACCTTTTCTGCGTCTCACAAAGACACGGCGGTTGGAACAAAAGATCTCAAATTTGGACTCATCAGACCAAAGCACAGATTTCCACTGGTCTAATGTCCATTCCTTGTGTTTCTTGGCCCAAACAAATCTCTTCTGCTTGTTGCCTCTCCTTAGCAGTGGTGACTCTTGGTCTTCCTTTCCTGGGTCGGTCCTCATGTGTGCCAGTTTCGTTGTAGCGCTTGATGGTTTTTGCGACTCCACTTGGGGACACATTTAAAGTTTTTATAATTTTCCGGACTGACTGACCTTCATTTCTTAAAGTAATGATGGTCACTTGTTTTTCTTTAGTTAGCTGATTGGTTCTTGCCATAATATGAATTTTAACAGTTGTCCAATAGGGCTGTCAGCTGTGTAGTAACCTGACTTCTGCACAACACAACTGATGGTCCCAACCCCATTGATAAAGCAAGAAATTCCACTAATGAACCCTGATAAGGCACACCTGTGAAGTGAAAACCATTTCAGGTGACTACCTCTTGAAGCTCATCGAGAGAATGCCAAGAGTGTGCAAAGCAGTAATCAGAGCAAAGGGTGGCTATTTTGAAGAAACTAGAATATAAAACATGTTTTCAGTTATTTGACCTTATTTGTTAAGTACATAACTCCACATGTGTTCATTCATAGTTTTGATGCCTTCAGTGAGAATCTACAATGTAAATAGTCATGAAAATTAAGAAAACGCATTGAATGAGAAGGTGTGTCCAAACTTTTGGCCTGTACTATATATAAAGAGATAGATAGATAGATAGATAGATAGATAGATAGATAGATAGATAGATTAATTTACAGCATAAGGGTAGTGTATGCCAAATGACAGTAGAAGAAGAAAGTAAAAAAAAATGAATTTAAAACATGCATGAAAAAATCTGTACCATAACAATATATTAAAACAGACACAAACAGTGCTTTGAAAGTTACCTGTCTTTTGTGTATGAAGCTGAAGTCTGGTGGTGCCATGTCAACCCAACACACATGCATGACACCCTGACACCCTGCTGGACAACACAGCCACCTCATCCTGAAGAGTGTTCATCTTGACAGCCAGAGGGAGAGCGTGAGAGAGAACAAAACAAAACAAAACAAAATAAAACAAAACAAAAAAACAGTTGAAGCTGTATATAGAAAGAGGGAATGTTCTTGTGCTGCCTTCAGGCACTGCTTGGAGGTGTCTTTGTATGAGTTGGTGTAATAGTGCTTTAGGTCAGATGTAATGATGAAACAGATGTGTAACAAAAAAAGTATTTTTCGTGTCTTTTATTTTAGAAATCTAGCAGATAAGACTATAGTTAATCTGTACTGCAGTAGCCGATGAAGAGCAGAAAATGTACATTTGGAAGAGAAGTGTAGAGGGGCTGTAAGGAGCGACCAGTGTTAGGAAGGTTACTTTTGAAATGTAATAGTTTACAGATTACTAGTTACTCTGATAAAAACGTAATAAGTAATGTAACTATTTTGATTAATCAAATTAATGTAATTTCTAGCAAATGCTTGTAAAAGCAAAATATAGAACAAAATTATGTCTTGAATACATGTAATGAATGTTATATTCTACATATTGTTAGCTTTTCTATCAAAACAAATGTATTCGGATGTAACTCCTTTGTAATCACCAACATTTTGATTAGTAACTGTAAATTAATATTGTTATTAACTGTAACGGATTGCAATGAACATTTAGTTTGCAATTTCATTACATACCACCGATACATGTAACTAGTTGCTAACTACCAGCCAGCTAAACAAAGCATTTGCTGTGTTACACAGTATTAAATATGATTTTCAGTCAGTGCATTAGTATTTGGTTGTACTGAGTGATTACAGGACAGCCATTCATCAAGAATTCACAGTGACGCAGCAGACCAAGTCACCAAGGCCTTTAGTTCAAAGACGAGCCAGCACTGTAGCCTAGTGTTATAAGATTTAAAACTTAAATAGTGAGGACCATGACCAAGGTAAATGAAAGAAAAAGGCAGGTATATTAGAGTGATATGCCCACTCTGCATTTTTGTTGTCACATAGTTTACAAAGCCTTGCAGCAGGGCTTTTTAATGTTTTGTTTGGTGCCAAATAATCATTGCTGTGGTGTTGTTGCATCACATGCTCCAGAGAACAGGGTGGCCAGTACTATGATGTCTCCTTCTTCTATTTTCTTGGATCGCTGCTCATGCTAACTAACCAGTTCCTTGATTCATTCCAAACAAATTGTGGTTACTGCTGCCAAAAACAAATCTGTTACTTCCTGCACACCAAAGGATTTTTCTCAGGAAATACCTACCCAACACTGGTTGTTTAGAACAACAAATTATAAGCTTTCATAAACTGGGCATATGTTGAATTGCAATTATTTAATAGTCAGAATATTGTTACATAACAGAGTAAATATACATACTCATCTGTTTTATACTTGAACAAAACCATTTTGACTCCCCTAGAATAAAAACTGTCTTGTTATGTTGTCAGAATTTGAGTACACTCGGTTCAAAATGTATGAACAAGATCTTCATTTTCAAATTATGAAACACATTCAAACTGAACAAATGTTGCATTTCAACATCAATAACTGACAGTGGGCCACAATCACATACTGTATGTGCATACATGCAATTCCCTTTGAAACAGAAAAAAGACAGCAAGGGATTAAACAATAAATCAGCTTCTGTTCTGAAAGAATGATGCAACTACAGTATTGGCTGACATTCATACTGTAGTGGCTAACACTGTGGTGTTGATGCGTACATTCCAGTACATAAATTCTCCTTATTGTGTAACAGCCTTGGCCTTTAGATCATCTCCCTTTGTGTGAGGATGCTGGGGGATGGCTGCTACTGGAACTGGCTTATCAGAGGGATAGTTGGCACCTGAGATTGGGTGTGGCTGCTCCTATATATATTGGTGTCTGGAGAGTCAGCATCTCTCTCCTCCTTGGATTGTTTGGTTTGGTTGGTTGTGAATTAATTTTTTTTTGTTGTTTTTCCACACATACCTCCTCACTCATCCACTCATTTCACACACTGCTGATTACACACTTAATTCATATCATTTGAATACATGTATCTTTTTACTTAAAGTCATGTGTGGTCTCCACATTTTGTCCTTCCTTTGAGCCGGGCTGTGACAAAATGGGGGCCCGTCCTTTTAGTTTGGTAGTATTAGATGTGTCTTTGCTACTTTTGGGTGGAGTATCACACATGGCAGTAGCGTTTTTGTTAATTTAGAGAGCATTAATCTAATCCATTTGGCTCATTGCTTTAGGGAAAACTGGAAAGTTATAGTAATACATTGGGTGTGGCAGTATTATGCTGGTGCTCTCCCCTGTAAGTTGTAGCAGCAGGCCCTAGTAGAGGGTCTGTTGCATGTTTCAGAGAAAGTGGTTAGAGCAGTTGGCTTGGGATCACATCCAAGGTTTCTTGGGGGTCACTGTTTTCATGCAGGTACCCTAAAAGATGTATTGTTTATTGAATGTTTATATGTTGCAGCCAACGTAGTCAGTCGAGCACAGCGGGGGAGGCTGGGCCGGTCCGCCTTGTCATCCTTCGGTAATGAATGGAAGCGCACAGTGATTTGTGATGGAATCCTGCTGTAATGTGGGTAGAGAGATGCCGGGTCAGAGCTTACCTAGGAACTACAATATATTGAACTGTGTTGCTGATGCATGAACGTACCTCTGCCTCTTCTCCTTCCCTGGTGTTCGGGCAAAAAGATTCCCCGGGGGCCTGCGCACCTTTTTATTAGTTCCAGGAGGGTTTACAAAATGGACAGAAGGGAGTTCGGTTGTATGGTTCACATCTATTTAATGTATTTATTGACTTGGAGTGTTTGTATTTTGTAAATTGTGCGGGAGGGTATTTATTATGGTTGTAAATACCATGGGATATAAATATGTGTGAATAATGTATTTATATGCTGACTCATTTGTCAGCTCTAACTATATAAGCCGGCATTCTACCTTTGCTAGAGAGGCTATCAGGATATGGTTCGCTGGTGCTGGGCCTCTGTGTGTGCACGGTGTTGAATCAAAATAAATGTTTCCTGCTTTTTGGAACGCTGCTCTGGTCTCCTACTCTCCTCTTTTGCCTCCACGGCCCCTTGGGACATCTAACAAGTGGTGTCAGAAGATAAGCCGGCAATCTTGAGGAGGCCACAATGACCAGAGGCAAGAAGACAGAACTCCAGGGAGGAGCCGGATGAGCCAGGTCCCTCAGCTGACCAGCAGGGGCGACAGCTGCCAGTCAGCCTGATAAACTGGAAAAGCTGGCAAGCCTGGTAAAGTCCGCATCTGCTTGTCCACTCCCAAGCATCCAGAGACCAGCACATTGAAAAAGAGTTTGCATGCCAAGAGCAAAGATGGAGAAGCATGCAGCACCAGTTCCTGCAGATTCAAGTGCAGGTAAAAGAATTGAAAGATGAACAGGAAAACAGAGCTGAGCACCTTGATGATGGTGATGATGCTGATGGTAGGGAAGAGCTGGGGGTGCCGAGTGAGTCACCGCTACCACCACTTCCACCACAGAGTTTGCCACATATCCCCAGAGACTCCAAACTGATTCCACTCTCCCCTGATGATGACATTCAGCACTACCTGACAACATTTGAAAGAATGGCCACTGGTCACAGGTAAGGCATGCAGTGCCTATGTTCTCATGGACATTGGTGATGCCAAAGAAAGTCAAAGAAGCTGTTTTAGCTAAATATGTAATCACAGCTGACACCTACAGATGATGGTTCTGTTCACTTGTCACCAGTCAAGGTGAAACTCCTCGTGTACTGTATGTCTGGCTCAAGGACATAATAATAAATGGCTCAAACCAGAAACCTCTTCCATTAAAGACATTGCTGAGCTGATAATTCTGGAACAGTTTCTGAGGATGGTCAACCCAGAGCGGGAGATCTGGATCTGGGAGCGGGACCCAAAGTCGGCAGAGGACGCCGCCCAGCTTGCAGAGGTCTTCCTGTCCGCCAGAACTGGAGCAGATGACCCATCCTCAGTCGTAACTGGCACTTCACCAGACACAGTAAGCCCAATGGGGGTGAAAGAGGTGGTCAAGCTCAGGGTAGACTTCAGTCTAGTGCCAGGTAGTTTTCTCCCAGCAAACAAACCACCAGTAAAAAGCCCTTCTCCAGCTCTAGTCAAGACACATACTGCTATCAGTGCAATGAGGTTACACACAGTACACATCCTGCCACCAGACAGTGTAAGCATTCCCTCTTGTGTTCAGTGCCCAGACCCACTCACACAGCTCCTGTTAGGGAGGAAGTCCACACTGTTCCAGTGTTTGTGAATGGTCAGCGTGAGGAGGCTGTCTTAGTCAGTCTGTGGTACCATCCAGTTTAGTTCCCTGGGAACTCTGGAGTGAGACCACCACTGCAAACATAGGGTGTGTTCATGGGGACCAGAAAGTGTACCCCACACCAGAGGTGTATCTTACTGTAGGTGGTCAGACTTACCTCCCGTCCGTAGCTCTAGTGCCCAGACTGCTATACTTGGTCATCCTTGGTCATCCTACTAGACATGTTGCAGCAGGCAAAGGGGGATAACAAGGTCACTGGTGAGGACACTGTGGACGTACCAGTGCAGGAGACTGAGCAGTGACTAGATTCCCAACCAGCAGTTGCCACCTGTAGCATGGTCACCACTAGGGCTCAGAAGGCTAGAAACACTCTCAGGGAGCTATCCTTTTACCATAATGAGTTGGAGGCAGAGCCAGCCAAGCAGCCAAAGTCCAGAGCTCAGAGGAGGAGGAAAAAGTTTTTGACCACAGTCAGGAAATAGGGTGAAGAAGCAGCTAAGCCAATCCAGCTTTTTTACATCCCCTTTGACACTGCAGCACTGCAGCAAGAAGACCCTACATTAAAACCCTGGTTTGACAAGGTCTCAGAGGTTCAGAGAAAGAGACAGGACAAGGCAGACTGTGTAGCTGATTCAAGCTATGTGCTAAAAAATGGCATTCTCTACCAGCGTCAGGGAATGGTTGAAATCTTAGCTTTGCCATGATGCCTTACACAGAAGGTCATGGAGCTAGGTCATTCTATTCCTTGGGCAGGCCACCTAGCATTTCAGAAATCCCTCCACAGAATTGCTAGAAGGTTTGTGTGGCCAAGTATGTTCACTCATGTAAAAGAGTTTTGTGCTTCCTGTGAAACATGTCAACTAACTTCATCCTTGGGAGTAACCTGTGCCCAGCTGCAGCCATTGCCCATCATTGACACACCTTTCGATAGAATAGGCATGGATGTAGTGGGGCCCCTGGAGAGAAGCAGCTCTAGTAACCAGTACATTTTGGTAATTTGTGATTATGCCACCTGTTACCCAGAGGCCTTTCCCCTCAGATTGGTTAAGGCCAGACACATTGCCAATTGTCGTGTGCTACTGTTTTCAAGGTTGGGCATACCGAGGGAGGTCCTCACAGATTGTGGTACAAACTTCATATCCAAACTACTTCAGCATGTCTATCAGTTGCTAGGAGTCAGGGGCATTAAGACCACCCCATACCACTCCTAGACGGACGGGCTGGTGGAAAGATTTAATCAGACACTAAAAAGCATGCAATGCAGGTTTGTTTCCCACACAGGGTCTGATTGGAACCAATGGCTGCCCTACCTGCTGTTTGCCTACCATGTGAGGTAGGCAAACAGCATGTGAGGGGGCCCCTGGACCTCCTGAAGGAGCACTGGGAGGATCCAGCTCCAGCCCAAGAGAACATCATTGCCTATGTGGTCAAAATGAGAGAGACCTGAACAAATGACAGCCCTGGCACAGGAGCACATGAAAACTATGCAAGCCAGAAGACCTGGTATGACAGGAAGGCCAGGGAAAGAACTTTTCAACCAGGCCAGCAGGTGTTGCTGTTACTTCCGGCAAGCAACTGTGGGCTGTTGGCCAAGTGGCAGGGGCCTTACTGTCCCTGCGTTCCAAATCGCATACTTATACTTTTTACTTTTAGTATGTACTGCAGCTGCCCTTACAAAGTATGTAGTTTAGTATGAAATATGCATGTGTATGCATCCTATTGGGACACACTACATACATCATCCCTGAAGTCCGACCCTCTCGCTCACTTCCGCCACCGTCCGTAGCGCCACATTTGAATGTTGTTGTCAAAATGCCGGTGCTGTTTCATACTGCGCTGTCGTCTGTCATATTTCTGATCTTCTGTCTTCCTGTCGGTCACTGAGCGAGTTTTGTGCGATATGTGTCTTTTGTTGTCATCCGTATGTGGGCGTGGCTTGTACACGCAACTGAGTCAGTGCGACGTAACGTCCGCTGCGCAAAGGATTGTGGGTCAGAATGGCCAGAGCAGCATGCTGAAATCCATACTGCAAAATCTGACCGGATGTAGTAGAACATCCTGGTACTCTTGGCATACTGAATCTGACATACTATGTATTGGGACATACTAAATCTTTTTTTTCCCCTACTGAATAGTATGGTAGTATGAGTATTGGAATGCAGGGCAACTTACCAAGCACCTGGGTAAGGTCGCCTATTAACTTTCAGTTCAGCACCAGTGTTTTCATGCTAACTTGTTGAAGGAGTTTCAGATGCCGTCACAGCTGAACCAGCAGCCTTTCCAGCAGCAGCTTTTCATCTGTGCATTCAGCAAGGAGGAGGAAAGAGAGCAGTTTTTTCCCACCACTATCACAGAGCCTGGCTCAGTGGATCTGTCCCATCTTCAGCCTCACCAGCAGGGGGAAATGCATTGCTGAACCAGGAGTTGTTTCAAGAAACACCTGGTTTCACAACTCTGGTCCACCACAAGGTCCATCTGACAGGTGATGCCACCCCTCGCCCTAAGTGCTACAGGACCCCTGAACGTCTGGTGCCAAAGCTGAGGAAGGAGATTGACCTGATGCTGCAACTTGGCATTACTGAATCCTCAACCAGTGAGAGGTGCCGTCCCATTGTCTTAGTCCCAAAAAAAGATGGTTCACTGCGATTCTGTATTCATTTCAGATACCTCAATTCAGAGCCCCAGTTTGACCCCATGCCACACATCGATGAGTTGCTGGAGAGAGTGGGAAGACCTTCAACCTTTATTTGTGTACCCAAGGGGGGCAATTAGTTTTGCAGCAAGAACACATACACAACAAGCACACAAGGATACAAATATACAGTGGTGGAAAAAAGTTTTCGGACACCCCATGCATTTGTGAAATATTGCATTAACAAATCACTCTTAGGTCTTCAAGTGCAATTTCTTTTAGTACAGTCACAGCCAAAATACTAAACAAATCCTAAAAAAGCCATTAAAAACTTAAAATTGATTGGTTCCGTAAAAATACATAAGAAATTTTGAGTATTGGGTCATTTTGGTACCAATGATGAAGGTCGTTCTTTTTATTAAAAGACACAATTTTTGTTGCCAAGCTTCGTGTCTATATAAAGCCAGCACATTTGAAAGTTCTTCAGACACAAAAATGGCTAAAACAAGGAACCTAACGCAGGAAACACGCCTGAAGATAAAGATTAAACTGTCAAGAATTTAGTTTTGTTAGTTTTTCTTGTAAACAATAAACAAAAAAATATAATTTGTATTTGTTTGTATCTGTCTAACGCAGCCACACCTTTTGAAACACAAAAAAGATTTTTTAACAAATATTTCATGATAATATTTGAGATTGTGAGATTCTGTAAAATTTTAAGGGTGTCCGAAAACTTTTTTCCACCACTGTACATATAAAAATATAAATAGCACAATGCAGAGAGCAGAAACAGTGAGTGATCAACAAGGCATTAAAAAAAAAGCCAAATTGCCTACCACACCTTACCTAAATAAATAAAAAGCCAGACAATTTAAGGATAAAATTCAAGGAGTGAAAAGGTGCTAAAAAACCCAACAGCAACTCATGGCCACATTATACCTTGTACCGGATGGGGGGGCTAGTTCCCTCCACTTTGCTCTGAATTTAAGAATGTGATGGCTGTAGGAATAAACAAATACTTATACCTATTAGTTTTAACAGTAGTGTTATAGTTCTGCTCCTCTGCTCACCTCATGCAGTATTTTTCCACTCACCCCACCTCTGCTCCACTCTGACTGCCAGCCACACCCATCTCATCAAGGCAACTCCGCTCACCTGCTCCACCCAGCCTGCCACCTCGTCAGCCCAACTCCACTCACCTGCTTTCAATCACTGACTGGCTCAGTATAAAGACTCCTGCTCTCCACACACTCACTGCCAGATTGTTCTTCGCTCTCTCGATGCAAGACTCTCCAGCACTTTTTCCCGGACTGATTATCTGTTGCCGACCTTGCCTGCCTTTGACCAGCCTACCCTGCCTGAACCCTGGAAATTGCCTCAGCCTTCCGTCCCTGACCACGAGTTCTGCCTGCACCCTCCTGGTCTCTGTCTGCCTGTCCCTGTGGCTGTTTGGCAAGTTTCTGCCTCATTACAACAGTGTGAGTTTTCTGTTTGACTTGCCTGTTACCTGGACTGTGACTTTGATTGTGTTGCCACACTCATCTTGGAGTGTGCATCGTGTGGACCTTTTACCAGCTGGTTTTGTGATCCCTCACCTGGCTCTGGACCCACTGCCGCATCAGAGACATTTGTGTGCTGAACTGTTTACATTGCCTCTGCATTTGCATTTATCTGTCAGAACTACAACTCTCATTAAAAGTAACTTGCAACGATACCTGTGGTCTGCTGTGCTGCTATTGGGTCCTAACCACACCCGTAACAAGTAGGGAGCCTGAACCTGGAGCCAAAGGGCAGGGACTGAAACTCTGAGAACAGGGGATGGATGGCATCCGACAGGATGCTTCTGGCCTTCCTCCCCACCTGTCTAGTGAACAGATGTGACAGAAAACTCTGTTGTACTCCCAAAAACTAAACATGTTAACAACCCATGACAAAAGTTAGGTCCTTTTTTTTGTAAACTAGGCCAAAACCAAACTTAATCCTAACTTTAACCCAATTAGAGTGGAAGGGTACCTATAGATAGGTGAGACCAATTAAAACAGTAACCTTAAACTAGTAACTACCGACAACAGGCACAGGAGAGAAAGCCCCAATCCATTAAGGATTCAAGGATTTTTATTTGTCATATCTAGACATGATGTGCACATGAAAGATACAAAATTAAGTACTGACGTCCCGGTAAGCAACTGAAAAAAGAAAAACATACAGCAGGAAGACATACAAGTTTAAGACATAATAAATAAGGCCACCAGAGTTCAGCAGTCTGACAGCTTCAGGGTAGAAGCTGTTCTTTAGTCGTGTGGTTCTGCTCCTGATGCTCCTCAGCCTCCTGCCTGAGGGAGGGGGAGCAAACAGTGAGTGTGCGGGATGGGTGGGGTCTTTCATGATGCAGGAGGCCCTTTTCCTGCATCTGGCAGTGTAGATGTCTGTGGTGGTGGGTAGGCTGTCTCCCACAATCCTCTGCCCTTCCTGAAATCCACAATCATCTCCTTGGTTTTTGTCACACTGATGCAGATTGTTCTCCCTGCACCAACTCTCCAGATCTTCCACCTCCTGCCTGTATGCGGACTCGTGATTGCTGTTGATACAACCCACCACTGCTGTGTCGTCCGCAAACTTCACAATATGACAGCTGGGGTTATTTGCCGAGCAGTCATATGTCAGCAGGGTGAAAAGGAGGGGCTCAGCACACAGCCCTGGGGGGAGCCAGTGCTGAGAGTGATGGTGGAGGAGGACATGTTGTGGATTTTAACAGACTGTGGCCTGTTTGTTAAGAAGTCCAGGACCAAGTTGCAGATGGAGGAGCTCAGTCCGAGTGTCCTGAGTTTCGTGACCAGGGTCTGTGGGATTATTGTGTTGAATGCAGATGTGAAGTCCACAAAGAGCAGACGGGCATAAGAGTCCCTGCTCTCCAGGTGTGTGAGGGTCGTGTGAACTACTGAGGAGACAGCGCCGCCTGTTGATCTGTTCCTCCGGAAGGCGCACTGGTGTGGGTCCACAGTGGCGTCGATGGAGTCTTTTATGTGGGCCATGACCAGCCTCTCCAGGCACTTCGTGACTATTGGGGTGAGGGCAATCGGCCGATAGTCATTCAGGTCCGTCACTGTGGAGCATTTGGGGATGGGGATGATGGACATGATGGAATGACTGCCTGTGAGAGTGTAGTGTTGAAGATGTCTGCCAGCACCTCAGAGAGCTGATATGCACACCCTCTCAGCACCCGCCCCGGGATGTTGTCCGGTCCTGCAGCTTTGCGACGATTAATCCTCTGAAGGGTCCTCCACACTTCAGCTGCAGTCACGCTGATGGGCATTTCTTCTGGTGGTGAAGTGAGTCTGGTGCTGCAGGAGGAGGAGGTGTTGGTATCCTCAAAGCAGGCGTAGAATTTGTTGAGGGCTTCAGGCAGAGAAGGGTCCACAGGGCATTGTACATCTTTGGTGTTGTAGTCAGTGATGCACTTAATGCCCATCCACATGATCCGGGGCTCATTGGAAGTGAAGTGACCCTGGAATTTCCGGGGAGTATGCAGCTTTGGCCCTCTTAACGCCTGCGGTCAGGTTCCTCCAGGCTGCTCTGAGTACCACTGTGTCGTTGGACCTGAACGCTGCATCCCTAGCTTTTAGCAGAGACTGGACCTCGGCGTTCAGCCAGGGTTTCTGGTTCGGGTAGGTGGTAACAGTCCTTGTGGTGGTGACATCACTGACACACTTGGAGATGTAGCCGAGGACTCCCGACTAAGGTGTTATTTCCCCGTGTTGGTATGGGGACATGCTGGTGAAACCTAGGCAGAGTGTCCTTCAGGTCTACATGGTTGAAGTCCCCTGCAACCACGTAGAATGCCTCTGGGTGCATATTTTTGAGTGAGCTGATGTTTTCGTGAAGCTCCGTCAAGGCCTCGTTAGCATTAGCACTCGGTGAGATGTAAACAAGTATGGTGAACAACGCTGTAAACTCACGAGGCAAATAGTGTGGCCAGCACTTTACAGTCAGTAACACACGAGGGAGAATGAGTGATTCCATAAAACTAAAACCATCCCTGACAATTACTGCCACCCAGTCCCAGGCATCAGGGGTTGCCACATGGTTTTACATTTCAACTGGAGCTGCCACAAAGACATGAAAGCCCTCAAGGGGGAGACAAATAAATATGTGAAGTAAGTTGCTATCCTTTCTCACAAAATATAAACCTACATATCGCCCATACTACAGAAATTGCAGGAGGAATAGATAACCCTAAAACTCAATGTTCCGTCACACACCCTTACCCCTTCCCTCACGCACTAACAATTTAGTGCAACATGTAAAGGCTGGACCAAGTCTGACAGTTCCAGCCACCCAGTACCAGGCACCGGGACTGCCAATGGTTTCACGGTAACTCTGAACTGGTGTCAAGGTGGGTTATTCTTCAGGGTTGTGGCAGATAAGACACAGATGTGGACCAGTGCCTTTTCTCTATAAAATTCACCTTACGCACTGTCTCTACTACCAGAATTGGAGATGGGGTGGGTGTGAGACATCAGGGGTCCGTCTTACCCCGAACTCTGAGTTGATCTACTCTGAGATAGGAAACCCTAGTTTTCGGTTCCAGAACAGCTGATATGAGTTAGTTTGATCAACTCGGAGTAGTTTCACCTGGAGTTAAGCGCGTGCACCACAACTGCAAAAAGACAGCGTCAATGGAGCCCCGATTTGACGAGTCACCATGGCAACGCGGGGAAGCGTCGGGCTGCTTTTTTCACCCCAGTTGATCGGAAATCTTAATGCATTCATACAGCGAGTTTGAACATGTTTTTTTTTTTTTTTTTTGTGCAACACCGCTGCAGCGGCAAAGGAGAGGGAGACGGCGTGGGAGAACATTGCTGCTCGGGTCAATGCGTAAGTTTAAATGTAGTCCCTTGCAATCACAATAATATTACAGGGGAAGACTGCTTGAATGGTAGCCTATTAATTTATTTCATTTAGATGCAATCCCGCGGGGGAGAAACGGTAACGCTCAAAAAGATAATTGTCTGGAAATGCTAAAACATCTATGCGTGGTGTTATAACCACCTCCCGACGAATATTTAATTCTCTGCGTAGTAACGCTTAACCTTCATCCACGGGATCGTTGTTGAAAGGACATGCCATGTTCGTGAAAAAAAGTCGCCACCTAACTACTGATGGACTTAAAGGCCTAGGCTACTTACTGTTTTTTTTTTTTTAAATAACAGACGGCAGAACTAATATGCCTCGCCTGCTGACTGAATGAATGAGGAAGTTAAATACCTTGTGTGGCTGAAAGAGGGCGGACACAGAGAGAAACTCGAGGTTTCATGAGAAAAACCTGGTCCCGACCAGGTTAGTTTCATGGAGTCTGTTACTGCGGTAACTGACCGAGAGCTTAAGTTACCTCCCTCTGTGAAACAGGCTAGAGTTAGGGTTAGGGTTAGGGACCGCTCTGCGGCGGTCGCACAACCCCCATAAGCTTCGCACAACCCCCGTACGCTCTTCTTACGCAGAAGCATAATTCAGCCTTTACCCCTCTTTTTCTGGTTTGAGTTACCTCCCTTTGTGAAACGGAAAACTCAGAGTTTCCCTCATTTCAGGGTTAACACACTCAGAGTTTTCACTAAACCTGCTTTGTGAAACGGACCCCTGATGTAGGCCTATTGTTCCTAACACCAAACCATAATATAACCCTAAAGTTAGCTTACCCTTAAATCAAGTCTTCACCCTAAAATTAATGATTTTCACAGGGGGGACTTGCTTTTTGTCCTCATAAGGGAGGCAATTTCCCACAACATGACAATGTAAACAGATTTACATACCCACAATGTTAGTTATATCCAGTAGTCGAGTTCTAAAAAAAATTCAAGGGGGATGGTCAATTTTTTTCACTTAATGAAAAATGAGGATGACAGTTTTACAGGGCGGATGATTTTGACCGTTTTTATTTCAGGGGGATGCCATCCACCCTCATCCCCCCCCCCCCCTACTAGTTATACTTGGTACACACACACACACACACACACACACACACACACACACACACACACAATTAGCCCTAATGTGTAGACTTCCTCATACAACTGAGATCTGTGCTTTGTGTCTATTTACCGTTCCTATCACACACACTAGCATGTTGCCCCCTGCTGAAGTGTCCCTGTCTGCACTGTTTCCCTTGGTAGACATGGATGAAATGATTCAAAATGTGCACATCCTTACCTCCTTTAATGTGGATGACAGTGTCTGTGAGATCAGGTGGATATTGGCACCACATACACTCCTCCATGGCAGCAGAGGACAGCCACTCTTTGTGAGTTCTCTTGGTGTAGTCAGGAACCTCCTCGTTCTTCTTCTTACATTTCAGGTTCAGCCTAACCTTCTGCTCCCCACAGGGACTGAAGGCGGCAGAGAGGATAAGCCGAAAGAAAGACAGGAAGTGAGAGAGAAATCGCCAGAGTAAGAATTTGATGCACAGCTTGGAGCGGTAGACTGAAGAAGATGGCTATATGAGGTGATGATGTGCATCTCATGTGTGTGTATTACATTACTAAATGTCCAAATGACAGTCTTACTTTAGGGATGTAGATTCTCATTCATTTTCTCTTTTAGGAACATGAACAAACAAGTTTGTCTCAGTGCTCTTGATTGCCCCTCTTCTACCTATCCAGCTCACAGCAGGGCTGCACAAGCTACATAAAAAATACAACTGATGACCAGAATATAAACCCCTTCAATTCCCAACTCATTAGATCCTGCAATTATTTTATCAGTGATGATGGGTTTTAAATAAATGTTTGTTTTTTTTCAAAGTTAATAATATTATAGAGAACTAGATTATAGATTATAGATTTAAAAAATATTCATCTGCATATTTAGATAGATATTTGAATACCTCAAGTTTTAGAATTTACATTGACGTTTTCATTCATTCGTTTGTCGCCCACTAATTGGATCATACCACTTATGAAATAGTAATAATGGAACTAGTGTAACAGTCTCTTGACAGAAACTTTCTTGTGGGCCTTGCTGAGTGGGATGCTGGGGCTGTCAGACTACAGTGGAGGTGCTCTCTGCCCAGTGAGGGCGTTGAACATCGGAGATGTAGACAGTGGTGGACCAACACTGGCCTCCAGCATCACCCCTCAGCTCAGTGTCGCCATGTGTGCTGATAAAACTCAATTCTTCAAAGAAATATTCTTGCAGAGCATGCTGCGCTTTCCTAAGGACCTCCAGTTTACAGGAAATCTATGTATGCTGTGACAATCCATGGGATTGTCACAGCATACATGTGAGGAATCCAGAGGATTTGTGGTTACCGATTCATACAGTAACAAAAAAGTCCTCATTGCGTCCTTCAGAGGGCTTGTCTGCTCTGTAGCCCTGCTGTTGTTGAAGTTTGACATCATTCATCATTCATTTAACTAATGTGTGAAACTCACTGACTGACGGTAGCGCTCAAGAGCATTTCGTGTGTATACTGTGACAAAATGACTGATACACAACCCACACAATACAACTTTACAACGGAGTAACAACAAGATAGAGTAACAAGATGAATGTAAATTTAAAAAAAAAAAAAAAAAACCTAGCAGAGGATGGTTTCGATCCATCGACCTCTGGGTTATGGGCCCAGCACGCTTCCGCTGCGCCACTCTGCTGGCGCAGTTCATAGTTTGAGAGAGACTTCTATAACCATCCATACCGACGGAATTGAAACTAACAACAAGCTTCAAACTTGTTTTATTATTGCTTGAAACTGAACCGGATTTAATTCGGTCATCTGATAAATAAAGGGACAGCGATGAAAACGCGTGCCGGGTGTGTTATTATAACCAAATTTACCGTCATCGTCGGTGCCATCGTAACAGCTTCACTCTCAGTTCTCCTCCGTTCAAATGTGGCTTACTTTGGATTTCCATGACCACTCGGAAGTGCACCGTGGATGTAGTGATTTTGCCGAATGTCAGTGCTTTGGTTTGGGACAGCTGTTTCGTTAGCAAGATGTTTGTGACAAAACTATCAGGTCGTAAATGCCTTGGAAGACTTTTTACATGTTCTGTATCCTAGTATATTTTAAGTGGCTATTGCACTGCATTTTATTTTGGCTTCGTTCCGAACATGTGGTATTGGTAATCTTGCCTGATGGAAACACACAAACGGAGGAGAAATATTTTCTTCCTTTCTACTGGTGCTCTAGTGCGACATCTAGTGTTTGGAAATGTTGTATAGATCCTTTAAATGTGTTGCTCGAGTTTGAGGTTAGGAATTTTTTGAGAATTTGTTTAATGACAACATAACCAATCCTAGGCCTACAAAATCTCCCCAGACAGTTAAACCGGCCTAATATGTAATATGGCTACATAAAACTAAGACTGTAAGTTGGTGACTTCAAAATAACCCACTTGTTGATTATGTAGCGATGAGACCGTACTGCATCAGCATTGAGTTATTCTTTATTATGCCATGATATGGTTAACAAACAGTCTCAAAGGGCTTTACATGCCCTCAGGTTTACTACACCCCTGACATAATCCTCATAGTGGGCAAGAACCCCCCCCCCCCAAAAAAAAACAAAAAAAAACAAACTCAGCTGTAACAGAGGCACATGTATACCACATGTCTGAGGTATGCTGTTTTTATCTCAAAATGACACAGTATTCCTGTAATATAGGTACCCCGGGCCAACAATTCTTTTCCTAGGTTTTGCTGTCTCCGCTCCCTATCTAGATTTGAGACATTTCTACAATTTAGGATAAAATCTCCTCACAATCCTGTGGACAAAATCTTATGAAATGGGCCTGCTGTGATCTAAGTTATCTGTGGATCATAAGCATGAAAATTTCTGCTGCTAAAAAACAAGACTCACAAATGTGCTTCTCTCTTCTATAACTCACAAATGATAAAAGTATTGAGGAAGCATTGCCCCGTCACTTGCCACATGCCAGTGTCTGACACACTAGTGCAGCCTGTATCACTGGCTTGTCTGGCTGCCCTTCCCCCCATTTGGTAAACGTCAGGGGTTGATTTTTCATATAGATAGATAGATAGATAGATAGATAGATAAAACTTTATTAATCCCTGAAGGGGAATTCAAATATCCAGTAGCTCATTCAAGACTCATTCAAGACAAGAGGTATTGAGATAGACACAGGATAAAATAAGTATCTGTCTCAAAATTCCCCCCTGCTGTGTTATTGTTGTTATAGTTGCTTCTTGTAGGACACAAAGTACTTTTTTCCAGCTTTCTGGACAAAGTTGTAGTTTATAGCTGAAAAACAGACAGCATGCAGTAAACAAAATATACTCCTTTTGATGTGTTTGTTCCCTTGACAGCTAAACATCATAGACACTTTCAGTGCATACAGTAGAATAGAAGACATCACACAGGTAAAGGAGAGTTGGAATATTCTATACCAATAGTCTTTTCTACATTTAAAAACAGCATATTTTACTCAATTTGATCTCAGATTAATCGTCTAGAATCTCACTCATGCAGGAGTAGACAAGTGAAGGTCAGTTAAAAATATTTTGGACAGTATCATCCCAGACAGTTGGGCCTGATTTTAATCATGACAGGAGAGTCAGTGGGGCTGTGTTATTATTTTATTAATTTCTCCAAAAATCTTACTCAAATAAATGTTGGAGTAAATACATAAAAATAACTGATAATGAAGTAACACTACAGTACATGCACAAGACAATGTACCACACAAAATCTAGTAATATTTGCAATGTTGCCATAACTCTCTTGTTGTGGTTGTACAGGTTACTTACCCAGCTCTAATTTAGCAGTGCTCAACTTTAATTCTCCGAGTTCACACAATCTGTGGAGTCTGGATCAAACAGATTGTGTTAATCATTACAGGCTGTCATAAGAACATATAGTATAGTGTAGAACATGCTGTAGGACTTGTTGGAGATGTGCTGGACACTTGTATTTGTGCTATAATCTAGTATCTTAATCTCTCACATAACCTTAACCTTTCACATAATTTATTAGACATTCAGCATGATTTATCATGTACAATGAATGTCATTTGTCAGTTCCTGGTCAATTGTACAGTAGGTGGCAGGGATGTCTTGTAGTTAGGTTTCCCAGCTTTTAAGCAGGAACTCACTGAACTTGTTATGGTCCCAACAATAGCCAGTCATGCATCCATTTTTGCTGAAATATCCTTGGGCAAGAGACTGAACACCATTTGGAGAAATGCCAACAAATTTGAAAGGCCAACTAATGATGATTAAAAAAAAAGCAAATATTCAACTTAAAGAAAATTCTTGCTCAACAAAAAGATATAGCCTACGTGCATGACATCGTCTTCCCCTAAATGATCCTCTTGTTGCAACTGGTCTTGGTTCAAGAACATGTTACATTATATTACATTTTTGGCTTTTAGCTGACTATTTGAATAATGTTACACAAAGCATTTTTGCACATCGACACCCCCAAATCACAGCAAGAAGTAACTGTTTGAAATTTAAGCTGACAATTCATGATTCCTCTCTTTTTCAGTGACAAGTGGATAGTACTGTGTTATTCTGCACTGCATTTCCCAGCAGTCACTTTGCAACAGTTTCAGAGGGACCGCTGGTGTCACTGGACTGACTCCCATGCCCCAGGGCTTCATGGATGGAACAGATTTGAACTGTAATGAGTAGCACATGGAGCCAAGTGAAGGAAGTGTATGAGGGGGGTGACATGAGAGAATCCTGGTGAGATTCTCGGCTGATGAAAGAAATTTAATTCATGGTTTTTAACATCTACCTGTTGTGGGACTGCGGATGGAAATTAGCTCTTTGGCTTAATCTGGTAAAAAGCATATTTTTTTTCAAAAAATTGCCCTTTGTTCCACCTGATGTGAGTCTTAATGAGGTTAACTCATTATATACATCAAAGTAAGCAGTATCATGCTGTTTTAAAACACTTTCAACTGAAAACAACCAAAAGGAGGTTGAAGATTACATTATAGGCCTATTCCTTTCTAGAGGTCACTTGTCAGTTCTTGTCAATAGCGGACAGTAAATGAGTTATGATTGGAGGTAACAGAGCAGACTAGCCCACAGACTTGGCATCCACCAGATCTTGTTGTAACAGACTCTCCCCTCTAGAGGGCGAACCAGACCAGGGTTTTCCTCGCAGAGCAACCGGGCTATTTTTAACCTCACCAAACGAGTCACTTAAAGCTTTCATGATGTCTTTTTGTCTTTTTGTCTTTCTTTGTATTGCTGCCTGGGTTAAGGCACATGGAGAAATACTGCAATCAGGATGGGGAATCAAAAGAGAGAGAGAGACAGAGAACTCCTAAATCCATTTTTCATGACCCAGACTGAAAATATTCAGTGATGCAGTGCCAGATGTATTTGTCAGCTACTGGTCAAGTATTGTCAGGACACCATGACTGTGTGTGTGTGTGTGTGTATGTGTGTGTGTGTGTGTGTGTGTGTGTGTGTGTGTGTGTTTACCAGCAATTATGTCCTCTGTAGATAGTTCTTAACATGGCATTATATATATTTTTTTTCCTTCCATAGATAGATTTTTTCCTTCCTTCCTTCTCTCCTTCCTCATTCGCCCATTATTGTCATACACCTCTCATTTGTTTCATTTCATTTCATTTATTTATTTTTAAATCTTACTTCCTCACTTATTGGCTATTCTACTGCAATTCTCGATTCAGAACAATAGGGGGCGGTGTGCAACCAAGCTAAACGTTTTCCTCATTGATCGTGACCAGGTATTTCCCAAACCAGCCGGCCAGCCAGCCAGCCAGCCAGCCAGGCAGCCAATGCCTGGCACAGGCGTCTACACGCGCGCGCGCGCGCGCGGTGGTGCTGAAAATAATCAAGTGGTGGAGGAGGAGTGGGTGGCAGCAGCGGGAGAGGAAGCGAAGACGACCCTCAGAGAGAGAAAGAGAGAAGGAAGGAGCGACTGTACGAGTCCATGTGAGAATAGAAGTGAAGGTAAATCAATAGTCCTGAAGCACTTGGTGCAACTCAGTGGGTCTCCTCACTTTATTTTCAACCTGTTACTTGAAGGTGATAAAACTACTAGTAATTCTGCGCTATCCAATTCTCCAGGATGCAAAAAATGGTGAATAATTTGTTCTGTCGAGGTAGAGTGCAGCTAATGAGGGCTTGTGGAGGGTTGTAGGAAAAAACACATGAACAATATCAGGCTATTCTTAAACTGAGACACAGTATATTTGACAACAAAATCATGAAAACTGAGAAACTACTGGGACTACTGTGGTCTTTATTGAATCAATCTGAAAACCAGTGGCACATTCATGTGCTTGTAAAAAGGTTCAGGATCTTGCATTTCTATTCAAATCAAACTGCAGGATAAACAAGCACTTGGTGTCCTATAGAATGTTGTGGATTTGGCTGACAAGCTAACAAAGTTTGTTGTGATTATTGAGTGTATTATATGTGAGTGTTTTCTCAGTTTCTGACACCATCATTCAACTTCTTAATTGCATCCATGTGAAATTTCCAAGTGGCAAATTTGTTTTACTGATTACACTTGAACACAGGGCAGTCCACAGTCCTCACAGGCAGGGAGCCAATCAAGATCAAGTCCAAGATCAAGGTTGCCCCTTAAAGACACTTTGTCATCATATATTATAGGTTGATCATTTCAGTTTGTTCTCTGAAGTTGCCTACAACTACTGCATGTTTTCTTGTTTTCAGTGGTTAAATGACGTCTTTGCTTACCATTAAACAGATATCTTTTAGGGAATTAAATAACTTAAACTTAATGCTTTATCTTAGTCTTAATGTGATCTATTCCATAGTTGTTGAAGCTCTAACTTAAGTATCAGGCACACTTGATTTGAACCTAAGCTCTTTTATTGACCACCAAACAGTTAATGACATTACTAGTTATGTCCTATATGAAAAGCAGTGTGACTCTGCATGGACTCTTGGTGTGATAAAGAAGAGACCTAGTAGGATTCAGCAGCTAAGAGCAGGAAAACAAGGACCGGACTATTTTATGGTCACTGAAACTGTCTGTGGTGCTGAAACCTTATGAGTGTGAATGAGCTCTGATATGAGCTGTCCTTGGTGCTGAAACTAAGCTTCAGCTGGACAATGGCCAACATGGTTTGAGTTAAGTGCAATTTGGTACAGGCTTTGATTGAAAGTGGCTTACAGAACCATGGGTTGCCCCATTGTCTGAATGAAATGTAAAGGACCTATCCAATGTCTTAAAACATACTAAGCCTTTTTCTTTTCCTTTGAAATAGAGTTAGGTATGTGAGATTTTGTCTGGCTGTATGTAGTTATGTGTTTAGCCCAGAGGTTCATACTATTGTCCATGAGAGCAAGGGTACAGCTAACCTCATCAGAGAGTGAAATGCCACCACTGATAATAATAATGATTATAATAATAATGTGAACCTTTCCCTGCAGGGAAATTCTCTTACCCCTTTTACCCCTCCCTTCTACAGGGGAGTCAAAGGTCAGGATCAGCCACAAAGCAACTACTTGGAGGAAGACAGGGATTCAGCGTATTGTTTATGGACAGCTCTAGCGTCTTTACTGAGAATTCAAGGTTTATCAGCAAATCATTTCAGTTGTTTGTGCGCAGTCAAATCAAAGGTATCACCCTTGATTTGACTGAAATCGAGGTGGCCTGAACTGTAGTGTCCCTGAGCTAAGGTATCCATACCAGACAGCAGGCCGTGATGTACGCGGAAAAATAAATCCATTGTGAAAAGGGAACTTTTTCTTCCCTTTCATAAAAAAGCACCGTCCGCCCCCTCATGTACAATGCTGGGAATAGTAACAGCACTGTGAGGCTGAGCTAAATATAGCAGCCAGTGAGTGTTAACATGTCAACTTCAGCAGGAGTGCAGAGAAGCGGCTGCTGCACGTGTGACCGCTGTGGATGTACACAGTATTGCTATAAATATGAACTCTTTTCTTTGCAACATATTACATACAGGCGAACCCAAGCATTAATTCCCTGTCTCACGACAAACATAAGTAGTCAAACATGCAGGCATCGATGGAATGATTTCGCCTTTATGGACAACAGTGATTCTCGGTAAAATACAGAGCTGGGTAAAGTGTGCGGTAAACAACCACCAACATCAACGAACATCCATAATATTTTCAGAAAAGGGCTGATTTGTGCTCTCACCCCTCAAAGATAAATGCCCGCATCGTGCACCATAGTTACTATGTACCTCATACGATTTAAGCCAGCTTAAAATGTTGGTCAAGTCCACTGCACAAATGGGTTTACCCTCCACTGACCATTAGTACTTTCGCTACCGATAAAGCGACAAACCTTAAAGACAATTAGAGACATCAGCCTTTAATTCACAATAGGTATTTACATGATTTCGCGGATGAGTGACGGGTTGAAATTTAGCTTTTCTGCATCTAAGAGTGGATGAGGGGAAGGAGGGGAGGTGTTGTATGTGTGTGTGGGGGGGTAGTTTATTTTTATCACGGCCGCCTTTCAGAAATAGAAGCCAGGCTAAAAAAAAATAGACCTCAAGAGTTCCTCTCAATCGAAGACGCTTGTGCAGCAAACCGTGCATTTATTTGTGATGGAAGGAGACTTAACCCCCCCCCCCCCCCCCCCCCCCCCCCCCCCCCCCCCCACACACACAACACACACACACACACACACACAATGTTACGTAATCTAGCATGTGAATGTCAAGAGACAGAACGAGAGGGGGGGGGAGGAGGAGGAGGAGGAGTGTTATTTGGTCTATGCATAGAGCTCCCAAAACTCATACCCAGGGAACACTGTGTACTTTGCGTCCCTGGAGACTTGGCATGGTAGATTTTCACCCCTCCACCCCCCCACCCACCCCCCAACATCACCACCACCACCACCATCCCTACCATAAATGCGTACGCTCACGCACGCACGAAGCCGGTGATTCCAACTGTGTAGAGAAATAAATAGAAGAATGAGAATGGCAGCAATACCAAAAGAACAGGTGGATTCTCGCATCCACTCCATTCATCTATCCATTCATAGACACTGAGACAAAACGTGTGAATGACTGAGTGAAAGTGATGAATGAATGAATGAATGAATGACTGCACGAATGAATGAATGAATGAAAGAAGAAGGAGAAGAAGAAGAAGAATGGCGGCGACGCGCATAGCTTCTTCTCAATGGCTTTTCCTTTTTTTACAGAGGGATGTACGGCTGCAAGGGCAATAACCAAGCAGAAATGTTTTGGGTGCGTCGGGAGCAAACAGCCATACACACACATACGCACGCACGCACGCACGCACGCACGCACACACACACACACACACACACACACACACACACACACACACACACACACACGGGTGTAGATGTGCGCGCGTGTGTGTGCGTGCGTGCGCTCAAACAGCGCACATGTGACAAAGCCGTTCATAAATATTCACCTCCTCTATTCATGCGGATTCTTCTCTTGAGGTGGTTTATTGTGTGCAGCAGAGCTCCCAACCAACCATGTGATGCTGAAGGATGGTGGTGTTTGGTGTGTGTGTGTGTGTGTGTGGTGATGGTGGTGGTGGTGGGGGATTCTATAAATAGTACTATGGCTCTGCTTCCATTGACATCATTTAGGCAGGAGAGATGGAAAAATAAATAGGGGGAGGTAGAGGGGAGGGAGAAGAGGGGTAGGGTTCCTTAATCTGGGCTTCAAATTCAAACAAAACCTGCCCAGCCATCCCTCCATGCACACTCTTTACAAAAACGGCTCTATACAGTGACCAAAGAATGGTTCTTTAGGCTTGGACCATACCAGCACCCCCTTTTTGGTCAACTGCTTTAAAAACATTGTCTAAAGTATATGAATTATCCATTTGGATACTTTATTCTCATTTGTGCCATTTTTAATTTCAGTTTATTTTACTTTCACAAGTTAGAACCTCTGTGGTGCCAGAAAGAACCACAGATTACAAGAAATACTGGAGAGACATTTAAGAGAACATGAAATGCTGCAAACCAGGACCTTTGTACATTTTTCTGTTTTTCTGTTCTTTAAACTAGTAATTCTATTAAAAAAAAAAAAAAAAAAAGAGAAAAAAAAAACATGACCCTGACCAAAGATCCCTTGAATACCTGTGTTTTGTGTGTATATGTGTGTGTATGCCTGCTCTCATCCACAGGGCCCCAATAGTAAACATAAGGCCAAAACACCCACTGTTTCCTAGAAAGGCGAAGCCTACGAGTCGGAATGGAAAGCCACGAGGCAGATGGGAGGGGACATCAAACAAATTAACAGGACCAGTGTGTATACAACATACACACACACACACACACACACGCACGCACGCATGCATGCACGTATGCACGCGTGCGTGCGCGCACACACACACACACACACACACACACACACACATTCAAAAGATCCAAGTGGAAAAGAAAAGACAGGGCCCATCATATACCCAAGGCAAATGTTTTGGAAGGTATTATTATTGTACTGACATGCTTAGAAAAAAAGGGTGGGGGGTGGGGGGCATTGTAGCTTGTTATCAAGACAAACATTTCCGTTCAAACAGGCTGACTGAGTGTTTATGTTTTGAAGGAGGAGGAGAGAAAGACTGTTCACTGTTTTAACATGGTTGGAGTGTCTTAGTCACATCCAGAACCTCCCTCTCTGTCTCTGTCTTTGTCTGTCTCTGTCCCTCCCTTCGTCTCTCTCTCTCTCTCTCTCTCTCTCTCTCTCTCTCTCTCTCACTCTCACTCTCTCTCTCTCTCTCTCTCTCTCTCTCTCTCTCTCTCTCTCTCTCTCTCCCTTCTTCCCTCTCTCTCTCCCTCACCAGCTTTGGCACTGACCCCTGAGTGTTGCGTGACTCCCATTGGGGCTGATGACGTCTTCTATGAACCACTTCTCCCCATGTGGGTACCCTGCCTTGTCCTGCTATCACACATTTCCAAGTTCTAGAGCCTGTGTCTGCAACAACATTTGGTTTTGTTTCTTTTTTTCAGAGCCCTCATTTGTTTTCTTGTTCAGTGTTCTCTATGATGTTATAAGAATATGATAGATTATGGATCCCATTGGGGAAATGCTCTTGCCACTTGCCTTCCATCCACAAGGAGGTCAGACTTTGGTGTCATTGGAGCTAGTAAGGATCCATGGATTTGCCCCATGGTGCTTCAGCAGCTGGTGCTTGTTTGCTTGAATTGTCGTTGTCAAGCTAAAACACAGATTCTTGGTCCTGCTCCTGTATTCGTTGTCTTTGTTCGTGGTTGCCACATGGTAACTTTCATTTCCCATAGAGTGCTGACGCTCTTTTTTGGTGTGTTTGTTGCACAGTTCTCACAAAAAAAAAAAAGCCTGAAAAGTGTAGTGCTAAATGGGTACAAGACATGAGATTGAGCGTCCTACGACATTTGAAATGTGTTTCTCTCAATTCCAGAGGATGAATCATAAGGCCTAATTCAGTCCTAATGGTGAAGTGTTTTTCCCATAGTCTCTACTCACCTCTCCCTCTCCCCATCTCTCTTTCTTTCTCTTTCTTTCTTTCTCTTTCTTTCTTTCCCTTTCCTTCTACTTCTTGGTCTCTCAAACACACAGCAGTCTCACTTTCCCAGAAAAACACATTGTAGCTCTGCGACTAAAGTAAGTTGAGATGGGGGGAAGTTTTCAAAGAGGCCAGTATAACAGGTGGACAGATGTCAAACAGACAGACAGACTCTGTCTGTCAGTCTTTCTGTGTGTATGTCTGTCTGGAGGCCATGCATGCAACGATGACATTGTGCATCTTGGAGAGAGTGTTATGCACTCCCTCTACTTGGGCTCCCCTCTCCCTGTCTGTTGTCTTCTCCTCTCTCCTTCTCAGGTATTATGGGTTTGGGGTGATGAATGAAGTGGCCCTGGAGGATTGAGGAGAAGGAGTTCTCCCCCCTAGATGAAACAGCCTTACTGACAACCTTAGTAGTCTGTTTCTTTTGCTCCTTATTTTGTTTACTCTTTTTGAGGATGGGGGACTTGTAGCCTAGTTTTTGTGGCTTTGTTTGCTAGTTTAGATTATTCACAGTTTTGGTAGTTAAGTGAGAATCTCTCGGTCATACTCATTGTGTGGCTCGCCCAAGCTTCCCATTCCTTTTACATTGTGTTGTCTACACTCTTTGGTCGTTATCTTCCTCGTGGGAGAAATCTCTTCCCACTTGAGAGCCGTTGTCAGGGTCAGATACACAGTAGCAGCCTTGGAACTAGAGAGAGATCTAGCGTATTGCTCCACAACACTTAAAGGAAGTGTAGTACACTTTTGCTTGTATATGTTGTTGAGCTCTAGTCCATGTTCTGCCACTCAACGTGCAGAATACTCAGCCGGATCACCGGGAGTACCGCTGTAGAGCACAGATCCTTCATTTTTTTGCCTCTGCATTCATGAGTATTGTGTCACAAAACGGCTCTTGAAAACATATTTATAACTAAAATATGTTTAAGTTACAAACATGTCTCAAAGACATACATTTTTTAAACTCTGATATTTTTCAAATATAACTTTGAAAGAAGGTGGATTTGGTGATCCGCAAAACCTGGAATATAAATCCAGTGAGCTTAATCCACCTTCTCATGGAGGCGGATGCTGGCGTCTCCCTGTTCTCACTTTGCCACCCTGGTGCTCGCATAAGCCTGATTTAAAAATACATAGAGGTAAGTTAAGGCAGTAAGTTATGATTTTGAGCCACTGATTACCATAAGGAAAATAACATATATACATATTTGCCCCCCTTCAAAATCCAATCCAAGTACATTAACATGTACTCACATGATGCTGCTTACTATGGTGGATTTTGTGAATTTTACATCATATTCAGGCTTAAAAATTTGGAACACGAGTGTAGGGTGGATGTGTCATCCATTACATCCCTGTGTGTGTCCCTTGTGCAACGCTAATTCACCTGTTACTATTTAGCCTGAGGCTGGTGAGCAGTTGACCCTTTTAGTCCAGAATACAGTCACAAGCTAATACAATAAATCAATTCTATTAATAGAAGTGACATTTGAAGACTACTTGTAAAGTCACTGTATGAAGAACTTTAAATACAAATAAACAGAATTTTTGTTTTCAATGTGTTTCCCCCTCTTTTTCCCCATTACCTATTTATTTGCTTGTTTTTCATTTACCCCCATATGAATGGAATTCATTTGTAGAAACAGACAGCACCAATTGTACTCCATGTTTTTTTTTCACTTAATATCAGATAAATACGTAGCCTACATACATACATACATACATACATACATACGTACATACGTACGTACGTACGTACATACGTACATACATACATAAAATCATGCTAGCTCACTAAAGCATGGGCAATATTGGCTTTTGAGACAAAATTTTGTAATTTGCATTCAGAAAGTGCATTATGTGAAGCATTCCATACAACAGTCAGTTGTTTGTTTTTTTTTAATCAGGAATGGCATTTACCTGTTTTTGCAAATTAAGTCTCTATATATACCCAATTATTTTTTGTGCATGTGTAAAAGTAATCACAAAGATTTTCAGGTCTGTGGTGACTGTGGTAAGTCTATTATCACTCTGACTTATCAGCCCTATAGAGTCCTATAACAAGTCCAATACAAATAATTGCAGCACTTTTTATTTATAGGGCTCTTAATAAAGTGCTTTTGAAAACATATGGAAAATATGAGCACTGAATGAATAAAAACGTGGAAAAGAAAAGAAAGAAAAAGAAAGTAAAGAAAGTCCTATTGCCGCTAGCTTTGACATTTCAGGACCACGGACAGCGCACCCCAGAGCAGTGTAGTTCTTCTAAATAGCCACCAAGTCCCTACTTGCGTTGCGCTACCTAAAAGTGATCATACAACATCTGGGTACTCAACCCCTACGGAATGATATCTATAAAGAATAATGCTCAGATACAGTTTCATGTGAGGCCTAGCTAGGTCCATTAATTGCCCTTTCGGCAAAGCCAACGCCATTTGTCCGCTTTTCGAGCTGGTTATGGCAGATATAGCAGAAATTAGGATTCATGACCGAGCAGAACGGCCTCCTTGCATCCACACCCTTAACACACACACACACACACACACACACACACACACACACACACACACACACACACACACAGACACACACACACAGAAAGGGGAAAAGGCCGTCAGTGCAATTGGCTTATCTGTTGATATCCTTTTCTAAATGGAAAACTGTGAGTTTCAATGTAGAATGGAGACTACCAGAATAAAACAGGCCAGATTAAAGATGAACATATAACTCTTAAAGGAACAAAACAATGTTCAGTCAGTGCTGAACAATCCTCCAACTTGATGTCGAACCAAAGACATCATCCTGATTACACTAGTTTAAAACCGATTTCTTGACCCTGCAAAATTGTTATCAAGTCTCTGTTTCTATTGGTTTCATGGTTATAGATTAAAAAAAGATAATCGTCTAAGGGTGGAAATCTTAGATCCAGTCCACAATCAAAATGTCATGGAAAGTGGACCTTAGGTTTTTGGAATAGAATGCTGACAGGCAATAGACTAAAAATTGGTGGTGCTTTATAGGACCTCTTTGGTGCTAGCAAAAACCTATTCTGCATACCAGGTTGTCATTTTTAGATTTTAACTATTACTCTTTAACTATATACCCTTACCAAAGCACCACTAAAGAATCACAATTTTTCTACAGGGAGTGATGCTGCGTCCCAACAACCTGTGGCATTTCAGTTGTATTTGCTCTGCCTCTGTCTCTCTGTCTGTTTCTTTTCTGTCTGTCCGTCTGTCTGTCTGTCTGTCTGTCTGTCTGTCGCATGCTGTTCCAGCACCCTAGTTTACAGCCTCGGGTTAAATGGGGAAAAGGTTTTCAACATAGTCAGCTGGAGGCTGGGGGGATATTTTTAGACAGACAGACAGAGAGAGAGAGAGGGAGAGAGAGCGAGAGAGAGAGTGAGAGAGTGAGAGAGAGTGAGAGAGAGAGAGAGAGAGAGAGAGAGAGAGAGAGAGAGAGAGAGAGGGCGGGGAAAGGGAGAAAGGGAGAGTCGTTTTTATTTCCCATTTTCACTCTCCAACGGGATTCCACATTAAGCCAAATCTTTAGGCTGAGATATTGACGTGTCTGGTTCAGTTCTCCACGCCACTCCAGTCGGCTTGGAAAGAGAAAGGGACGATACAAATCACAAAATGAAACCCAACATTTAACACCCATTTTACCCTTTTTCTCCCCGCTACCCCAGTCACCCCAACCCCAGCCACTCATACGCCCCACCCTCTCTCCTTGCCAGCTGAATTAATTTGATACTATTTTTGAAAGTCAGTGTTTCTAAGGGATACCTAATGACGCAATGACGTCAATGCAGGTCAATAGCACACTACTGGAGAAGACGACCAGGGAGAGAGAGAGAGAGAGAGAGAGAGAGAGAGAGAGAGAGAGAGAGAGAGAGAGAGAGAGAGAGAGAGAGAGAGAGAGAGAGAGAGAGAGATGGTTGCAGGTTTCGTCGTCGAGGCACTCTGCCAAAACCCCAAACCCCTTGCCTGTGACATGAATGGCTTTCTCCCATGCCAGAGATTTTTCCCAATCCCTCCCCGCCTGCTTCGTTCTGACTCGCTCCTCGTGCCTTTAATTGCGTCCTATTTGTTCGCTTCCCGGTGGGTTTGCGCCGGTTAATAGCGCGGACTCTCACTCGTTCTGCCTCCCATTCATGCTTTTCGTCTCTGTCTGGAAGTCATTAACACACACACACACACACACACACACACACACACACACACACACACACACACACACACACACACACACACACACACAGTCTATGCAGAGAAGTGAATGGCGCGCCTCCCCAAATGCGTAAGTCCCCCTGATTTGGCGGGCTCTTTCTATCAGCTGGCTCACATGTGTAACTCTTTGCGCCCCCCTCCTCCTCCGTCTCTTCCCTCACCCCAAACCCAACAACCCCCACCCTACCTCAATTCCCTCCCCTCCAACACCACCACCCACCTTTTTGGGGGGCTGGCTCCCTGAATCCTGAATGGCAACACCAAATATTTTAGTCTCCGACAGAATAGGGAGACGACACACAGCGGAGTGACCTGCTTTCTCCATCCTAACGCAGGAGGAGAGCCCGTAGACTGCCCTGCTTTTGCACTCCCTCTTTCTCCACTTGCTCTGTCTCAGCATGCACAAAGCTCTCTATAAAAAGAGTTTAAAAAACAGAAAAGGTAAGTGCTCTCTTCTGTAGACCTCGTGAATCCCGACTGGGGAGCCCGGGAAGTTAGCGTTTTGACCGTGCGTAGGTATTTTGGGACCCTTAAACAATCGGTCATAACCGGTTGATCCGGGGAAAAGGGTAGTAGCACTCGTTGCAATTCACATGAGCAAGGATGTAGAGGAGGGGAAAACCATGTATAGCATGTACAGTCAGTTTAGCACATTCTTAGGTTGGTGTGTACAGCTACAAATAGCACTGAAGTGCTGCAAGTTATATGAAGATACTGGTGTTTTCAGGAAAAGAGAAAACATATTTCAATGCATTTTTAAGTATAACTGATTTTTTATTTCTACTGGTGCTTGCTTGCCTTATGATTATCGCCGACAAGAACTCATATATCATCCTGTTTACTTACTGCACATGATAGATTCGGTGCGACTTTATTTTGGTTAATCGCAGGGCATGCAAGTGTTGGGCATGCAAGCGTTATAATGCCCGGGAATAGGAGGACTAGGGCGAAACGTGGCGACAGAACTGTATTCTGGATGTTTTTCATGAATGCTGACAACGGAGGGGATTTGCAGACAGTTAAAGAGAGTTGGCTGCGGTAATGCGTAGGAGTATTCACGTGTTGGGGATCCTGTGTTTTAGACTGCCTGTTCTGCTGAGATGCCTAGTAACAACTCAGAGAGAGAGGGAGAGAGAGAGAGAGAGAGAGAGAGAGAGAGAGAGAGAGAGAGAGAGAGAGAGAGAGAGAGAGAGACTTTAGTGCCAATAATTTTGCCTCACTTGATGCGAAACTATTTCGGCCACATATTTTCCTTTACTTTCATGCCAATAAAGCAAATTTGAATGAGTGTGGGAGAGAGAGAAAGACAGAGTTCCTCCTGTATATTTGCTAACACTACTTTATCCGTGTAAGAGGTTTGTCCACTTTCACACAACTTTTGCAGCGGACTCAAATCAGTTTGTGTCAGCAATTTACCTGAGTTTACTCACTTTATAATGCATTTGTAGAATACCGTCGCCCTTCGGAGATGCAATCATATAAAGTACAGTCACTGCGGCTCTGTCGCAACAGGGAAGTTGTGGAGGTTTGAGATCAAGCAAAAAGTAAGAAATATATAAACCCAGACAAGTTAAGTTCAGTACCAATCTACTTTACGTGCAGCGTACCTCAGACTGAATGAGTGAGTATGGGGTTCAGTCTGCAGTCCCCTGTTCACTTCAAAAGGTCACATGGCCGCAGAGCTCGTATCTGTGACCCATCGGATACAGGACGATCACCACTCCTTCCGCCTGCTCAGTTAGTCCACGAATTTATTGGCTCTTCTAAGACACTGTGTCGAGTTAAGGTAAAGTTTATAGTTTTGTGAGGTCTATAACCATTGATGTAGTGGTAAATAAATAAAACGGTGGGTAGGCTGAAGAACGACCAGCAGAAGTCGCTGATCATCATGAGGCAAACAACCATAAGTGTCAATTCAAATCAGCTGCACTTTCAGAAAAGCATTAATATAAGCTTTTTAAAACCCAGTTAAATAGCCTCTGTAAGTTGCACCAGCTTATTACATTTCAGTATGATTTATCCCATGAATTAATATATTGAATATTTGTCAGTCTATATCGATGGGTGTAAAAAAAAAATAGGCAAACTGAGTTCGGGCTGAGTGCAGGTGTCCAATTCAATGCGGCAGAATGATTTCTTTTGCAAACAATTGTGCTGTTTAAGAGTGAGGCGACTTTTTCGCGACACCCTATACAAAAATTAGTCCTGCTTGTGACACTAAGAACTGTTGCAGCAGCTTAGGATTAAACTTTTGGTCTCGTTACTACTACAGATTCTTTTAACGCAGCAACTGAAGACTGATGGCGATTTAACGAAGGCTGTTCTTTGTGAAACGAAGTCCGATATACAGTAGAAGCACAGAAAGGGGGGGGGGGGGGGGGGTTGCTGCTCGCAACTTGCGGAGTCAATGCTCCTTTTTGGGGAGATGGGCGGGGGTGGGTGGGTCGGGGGGGTATTGAGGGAAGTAAGGGGGAGATGCAGGGAGGCTCTCTGGCTGAGTTTGTCGACACCACGCGGTGAACTTGGCGCAGCGCATCATGAAACCCAAACTACAACTCCCATTTAGATTGATGCTCCCTTTTGATTGAAGAACTGCAGGAAGATTCATGTGTGTGTGTGTGTGTGTGTGTGTGTGTGTGTGTGTGTGTGTGTGTGTGCGTGCGTGTGCGTGTGCGTGTGTGTGTGTGTGTGGAGTGGGGGGTGAGGGGTGGGGTTTACACCGTGGTCACATCTTTGTCTAGTTTGGCTTGGTTTGGTGGAAGCAAACAGGGAGAAACAAACTGAAAGAAGCGCCGAAGTATCCAGGACACACAAACTGACCGTATTACTGCTCCTAGTATTGTTTCTTATGGTGGGCACTCTGGAGGACAGCCTATACGCGCTCTTTCTGTCCTTATGCATGCACTCGCCAGCAGCTACGGACATAGGAGTTACAACCTACAGTTGGCCTACAGGCAGGGATAAAAATAGCACCAAACGATGCGACAGGCGCAGCCCTTTTCCCCCGTCTCACAGCTGACTTTTAGGTAGCGGCCACACAGTGGATACTCGCCACCCCCCTTCAACCACCACTACCACCACCACCCTCCTAAACCCACCCCACCCCACGCCTTCTCACGCAAGTCTCGTGAATTCCACGCGGTATGAGTGCAGATGAACTGTGTGGTGGATGTCTAGAGAGTTAATTTCGAAGAGAGGGTTTTACAGTATTGCACATATAGATAGGGGGATTTGAGAGAGAGAGCGAGCGAGCGAGCGAGCGAGCGAGAGAGAGAGAGAGAGAGAGAGAGAGAGAGAGAGAGAGAGAGAGAGAGAGAGAGAGAGAGAGAGAGCGATGTGTGGAGAGAGGTTTGTGCGTCTTTGCTTGGACAAGTTGTGCTCTCCCCGTGGCTCCATTCCGTGGGTGAGGAACGGGTCTGGTGCGTGGGCACGACCAGTGGAAAGAAGAGATAGAGAAGGCAGCGGCTTTATTTTCCTCTCCTATACGGCAGAGAGACAATGTTTTTGCCCGCCAAATACACGGCTGGGATACAAATTCTCAAGCCCACAACGGTACCAGTGCTGAGGGGAGGGTAGGAGGGGGGTAGAGAAGAGGAGGGGGGTGGATGGAAACCCAGAGGTTCCAGCATTAGAGGAGGGTTTTACCGGGAGATAACCCACCCCAAAGCTGTTTCCAAGAGTCCAGACCACATTACCCACCTGTAATATTTCCTATTTCGCCATTCATTTTTCCATAGCAGATTTCCTAAGAGCTGATCACGGAGCGGCAGTGTCTTTAATCAGGCTCTATGGGCTGTAAAGTGGGAGAATCTAAACGTGACGTCAATGCCTAGTAACTGACGCAGCCCTTCAACAAAAATGGCTTTTTATTTATTTTTTTCTTCTTCTTCTCATCAGCACAGCTTTAATTATTAGTTTTTACTGTGCTCCGTCGACTAAACGCAAAAATTCTTCACAGGGAGCGTCGGGTAATCCGCGTTCATCAATATTTGGACCTATTTGCCTTCATGAGTTTCAGCAGCTGAAGTGACACTGGGACGAGAATCTTCTGAAGAGGGCGACAAGACATCAAATATTGTCGATGGTGATACTGGCAGCGACGACGAGTTACATTTTAGTTGTTGAGGGGAAAGTAGTATTTTACAGATGAGAAGAAGGTGGTGGTGTTGTTGAAGGCACATAGGGTAAAAAAAATCACTGCAATGATGCAACGGAGGGGAATCGGGGCTGTTGTGCAGAGTTGGAGAGGCAAATTAATTTACATTACATGCACTTCACGTAACGTTCCTGAGCGATGCCTTTTGTGAGTGTTTTTTCTTCCTCTTACTGTGACCTAAAAATAGCACCAGGGTTTTGATCGTGCGCCAGAAATAGACAGACGGGTATCACTTGTATAAAAAGGGAGGCGATCCTGAGCAAACTTGGACGTGCCACTGTAAGCCTACATAACAAATGGATGACTTATCTGTTGCATTTCTTCCAGAGACTAGTTGCTGCCTCTGACTAAATTCTCAATCTTTCTCTGTGTTTCTCTCTCCATTTTAGAACAAGGACATACCTGCACCATGGTGAGTGAGACATTTGCACATGTAAGGTTTCATTCCGTGTACTTTTGTCTGTGTGTGAGAATTGGTAGTGCATGATCATGACTGCCTTTACTATTGGTCTTTTCCAAATTTTTCCTCCACCTCTGTCCCCCGTCTGTATTATGCACGCAAAATACTTGTTTGTCGGTAAAGGCATGGATTTGCTGGCATGCCTTGCGATCCATATTTAACTATAGCCCATGAGCAACCTTCCTGCAGAACAGGAATCACCCCTTTTGGTAAATAAGCAAGTGCAAAACTCCCTTTGTCTGTTGGCGCTGTTGAGTCTCTATCACATTTTTTTCTTCTTCCATCTCCCTGCTTAACGGCGAAAGCGAGGGGAACCCTTCTCTGATGAGCGCTTACGGACGCCCCCCCC